>NC_089822.1:15697772-16332545 GCF_035046505.1 Tiliqua scincoides
CTCGGAAGTGCTACCTGTTCCACATGCAGGGCCAGCTAGGCAGGCAGAGATCAGGGGTCTCAATGCGTGGATGAGACGGTGGTGTAGGGAGGAGGGGTTTAGATTCGTTAGGCACTGGGAACGTTTTGGGAGAAGCGGGGCCTGTACAAGAGGGACGGGCTTCACTTGAACCAGAATGGAACCAGACTGCTGGCGCATAACATTAAAAAGGTGGCAGAGCAGCTTTTAAACTGATCCCTGGGGTTAGGGTTAGGGTTAGGTAACCCTGGGGGAAGGCCGACAGGAGCTGAGGGGCATCCGGTTTGGGACTCCTCATCCCTATGGAACAAGGATGAGGAGGTTAGAGAACAACAAGGCAAAGACAGAGTAGGAGAAGAGATTGGGAATGGTAGCATGATGGGATGTGATAGACGGTTTGGCACAATGAGAAGATGCAGGGATAAAGCTAGAGCTAATAAGCAGCCCATCCTGGGGCATTCCATGTACAAATGCTTTTATGTGAATGCCCGAAGTCTCTGAGCAAAGATGGGAGAACTGGAATGTCTGGTGACAAGGGAAAACATTGACATAGTGGGCATAACGGAAACCTGGTGGAATATGGAGAATCAGTGGGACACTGCAATCCCGGGCTATAAACTCTACAGAAGGGACAGGGAGGGGCGTGTTGGAGGTGGGGTGGCCTTTTACGTTAAGGAAGGGACAGAATCCAACAGAGATTGAAGGTAGGTCCAACTCCACCATAGAATCTCTGTGGGTTAAATTACCAGGCCTCAGGAGCGATGTAATACTGGGGGCGTACTATCGTCCTCCAGACCAGAAACCAGAAGGGGATCTTGAAATGAGGAAACAGATCAGGGAGGTGACAAGGAGGGACAGGGTTGTAATCATGGGGGATTTCAATTATCCTCAAATTGACTGGGTCAATTTGTGTTCTGGTCACGAAAAGGAGACCGGATTCCTTGACATGCTAAATGACTGTGCCTTAGAGCAGCTAGTCATGGAGCCCACCAGGGGACAGGTGACTCTGGATTTAATATTGTGCGGTACTCAGGACCTGGTTAGAGATGTCAATGTTACTGAGCCGTTAGGGAACAGTGATCATGCTGCGATCCGTTTTGACATGCATGTCGGGGGAAGAATACTGGGCAAATCTCTTGACTTCCGACGAGCAGACTTCCCTCAAATGAGGAGGCTGGTTAGAAGGAGGTTGAAAGGGAAGGTAAAAAGAGTCCAATCTCTCCAGAGTGCATGGAGGCTGCTTAAAACAACAGTAACAGAGTCTAGGAGCATGCCTGCTTGGCAAGTTAGAGAGGCCATAAAGGGCAAGGAAGCTTTCTTCCGTAAATGGAAGTCTTGCCCTAATGAGGAGAATAAAAAGGAACATAAACTGTGGCAAAAGAATTGTAAGAAGGTGATACGGGCGGCCAAGAGAGACTATGAGGAACACATGGCCAGCAACATTGAGGGCAATAATAAAAACTTCTTCAAATATGTTAGAAGAAGGAAACCTACCAGAGAAGCAGTTGGCCCTCTGGATGGTGAGGGAGGGAAAGGGGAGATAAAAGGAGACAGAGATGGCAGAGAAATTAAATGAGTTCTTTGCATCTGTCTTCATGACAGAAGACCTTGGGCAGATACCGCTGCCTGAACGGCCCCTCCTGACCAAGGAATTAAGTCTGTTAGAGGTTAAAAGAGACGGTGTTTCAGACCTAATTGACAAATTAAAGATCAATAAGTCACTGGGCCCTGATGGTATCCACCCCAGAGTTATTAAGGAATTGAAGAATGAAGTTGCTGATCTCTTGACTAAAATATGCAACTTGTCCCTCAAAACGGCCACGGTGCAAGAAGATTGGAGGATAGCAAATGTCACACCGATCTTTAAAAAGGGAAGGAGAGGGGACCCAGGAAACTATAGGCTGGTCAGCCTAACATCTATAGCGGGTAAGATGGTGGAATGCCTTATCAAAGATAGAATCTCAAAACACATAGACGAACAAACCTTGCTGAGGGAGAATCAGCATGGCTTCTGTAAGGGTAAGTCTTGCCTCACGAACCTTATAGAATTCTTTGAAAAGGTCAATAGGCATGTGGATGTGGGAGAACCCGTGGACATTATATATCTGGACTTTCTGAAGGCATTCGACACGGTCCCTCACCAAAGGCTACTGAAAAAGCTATTGAAAAAACATCACAGTCAGGGAATTAGAGGACAGGTCCTCTCATGGATTGAGAACTGGTCAAAGACCAGGAAACAGAGAGTGGGTGTCAGTGGACAATTTTTACAATGGAGAGAAGTGAAAAGCGGTGTGCCCCAAGAATCTGTCCTGGGACCGGTGCTTTTCAACCTCTTCATAAATGACCTGGAGACAGGAGTGAGCAGTGAGGTGGCTAGGTTTGCAGATGACACCAAACTTTTCCGAGTGGTGAAGACCAGAAGTGATTGTGAGGAGCTCCAGAAGGATCTCTCCGAACTGGCAGAATGAGCAGCAAAATGGCAGATGTGCTTCAATGTCAGTAAGTGTAAAGTCATGCACATTGGGGCAAAAAATCAAAACTTCACATATAGGCTAATGGGTTCTGAGCTGTCTGTGACAGATCAGGAGAGAGATCTTGGGGGTGGTTGTGGACAGGTCGATGAAAGTGTCGACCCAGTGTGTGGCGACAGTAAAGAAGGCCAATTCTATGCTTGGGATCATTAGAAAAGATATTGAGAATAAAACAGCTAATATTATGCCATTGTACAAATCAATGGTAAGGCCACACCTGGAGTATTGTGTCCAGTTCTGGTCGCCACACCTCAAAAAGGACATAGTGGAAATGGAAAAGGTGCAAAAGAGAGCGACTAAGATGATTACGGGGCTGGGGCACCTTCCTTATGAGGAAAGGCTATGGCGTTTGGGTCTCTTCAGCCTAGAAAAGAGACGCCTGAGGGGGGACATGATTGAGACATACACAATTATGTACGGGAAGGATAAAGTGGATAGAGAGATGCTCTTTACACTCTCACATAACACCAGAACCAGGAGACACCCACTAAAATTGAGTGTTGGGAGAGTTAGGACAGACAAAAGAAAATATTTCTTTACTCAGCATGTGGTCGGTCTGTGGAACACTTGCCACAGGATGTGGTGATAGCATCTGGCCTGGATGCCTTTAAAAGGGGATTGGACAAGTTTCTGGAGGAAAACTCCATTACGGGTTACAAGCCATGATGCATATGTGCAACCTCCTGATTTTAGAAATGGGCTATGTCAGAATGCCAGATACAAGGGAGGGCACCGGGCTGCAGGTCTCTTGTTATCTGGTGTGCTCCCTGGGGCATTTGGTGGGGCCGCTGTCAGATACAGGAAGCTGGACTAGATGGGCCTATGGCCTGATCCAGTGGGCCTGTTCTTATGTTCTTATGAGTACCTGGTTTGGAACAAATTCTTAGATTCAAATTCTTAATTTATATTAAGAATTTATATTTGTACTGTACCGACCACTTTCCTTTGTTTCTGTGTCTTATACAAAACATGATTTTCTGTGTAATGCACCAGTATGTTTGCAAATAAAACATTCAACATACATTTGTCTTCAATTAAGATTTAATCAATAATAATATTGATGCTAGAATTATGTTTTAAGACCTTACTATCATTACAATTAGCCAACTGTGGCTTTGATGGTGTATTCCAGTAACCATAGTCTTTTCTTTATTTCTGGGAAAAGTTCCTTTAGACATGATAATGAATCACTCCTCCAAAATAAGCAAAATGGAATGAATGTTCTTATGACTAAAGCAAGAGTTGTGAAGGTTTTTATGAATAGCTTTTGGTAAACTCCAGGAATTCCTCCATGCTTAAGGTTTCTAATAAAACAATTTTCACTTTTTAAATCATGAGATGAGGGTTTTGTCTGCTTTGTTTTTATTAAAAGCCCTGCAAGGTGTTTTCTAATGAAACAATAGATATTATGAGGCACTGCACATAAATCCTTGCATGCATATCACTGCATATGAGGATTTTTCTGGCAGGTGGGGTTTGCTCCAGGTTATCAGGTGCTGAGAGAAAAGCATAATGCAGAAGAAGTGGGTGGAAGAAAGCAGATTACGGGCAGAGGTTCCAGAAGTGTAGTGAAAGCTATACTACAGATCTCCATTCTGGAAACAGCAGATCAGAGACCTGAGGTCAGGGGTAGAGGCCTAATCACAGCTTAGTTTCAAAGAAGACAACAAGGTGAGGCAGAGCAAGGCACCAGGAGATTGTAGCTCTATGTGACTAACTAGTCGTTCAGATTTTAATCTTCTGAATATGGCAGTGCTTCATGCATACTTCCCAATCAATCAGTGCTGTGGTGGAGCCTCTGAAGGTCTGCTACACAAGCTTTCATTTCTGAGGATTCTAGTGTGAGTTCATGGGTGTACCCCTCTCAGTTCTTCCCATGCTTGGCAGTGTTACCTATTTGGCCTCATTGCACATCACACAAACCCCCAACCATCCCTAGCAGTTAGGCATGACAGGGTAAGGTCAAGCTTTAAGAAAGTTTTGACTTAAAAAATGCATGGTTTTAGAGATGTATGAATACTAATAATAATTAACAATTTAATTAAACTGTTGTTTAATTTACAATCTTGTTCCTTCCCTGTCCACAAAGTTTGATCCTTTCATTAAACTGCACATCATAAAAGGCTAGACTTGATAAACATAGCACCTAAGAGCTGCACATTTAGTCCCACATTCATTTTGGTAAAAATGAAATCAAATGTTTATGTTTGCGAAATTGCTGGGAAATTCCATGGACTATTTTCTCCACTCTGTACTCCTTAGTAAATGTGGTGACTACCTACACAGCATTCAAGTGAACCGTGGAGATCCAGGTTTGCTTACTACACATATTAATATAATATTTGTGTCTAAGGGTCAAATTAGATGATGATCCAGGGTGCTTTCCTCAGTGTTCATTTTTTTTTTAACCAAGAGCAACCTAGGCAGGCTGTCAGTCTGAATGGGGGAAGGTCAGGAATATAGAGGATATTAAATTCTATATCAGTCATTTTGCAGCTCAAAATAACACCCAGCTGCTTTTCCATTGGTAGGTGAAAGATACATGTTCCGTATAGGTTTTCTTTGTGGGGAGCATCAGTGTTTGAGTGTGACTTTGACCAAACAAAGGAAAAGCAGGCTCTGCCGTCACTGCCATCATTCTCAATTGCACTGGTATTTCTGGAAGGGGGGAGGAATGCTAAACGTTCAGGCACCTGAACACCTGTGTAAAGCACAGTCTCCCCCTTGCCTCAAAGCCATTTGGAGCAGTAAGAGGGAAGCAGAGGAAACACTTTGCTCTTGCAAGAGCAGGGATGTCCTAGAAACCTGTGGAGGGAGAAAGTCAGCTGGGATGAAATGGAGGTGGAAAGAAGCCTGACAGGGCAAGGCTTCTTTCCCTGCCATCTGCACCCTCCCCTTCATTGCTTCTTCCCTCAGAATCATGTGCCCCCAAATTGCTTTTCTGTACAAAAGGCCTTTCCATAAAAGTCATTTTCTGTAAGAATAATGCTCCTTTCTCATTCTTTCTCTCACATTCAGTCTCTCGAATTGCAAAAGGCATGTGGATGAATGTTGGGGTGGAGTGGCAAGCATAGAGCCTCTCAAGAGTTTGGGAAAACAAATGAGAAACCATTTAGCATGGATGGGGCATTCAAAATAGAGTGATGTGATACATGGTCATGTCAGAGGCACCATCCAATAGCAGCCCTGGAGCACTCAAGCAACTGCTATCCTCTAAGAAAGCTCAGAGAGAGTTGTGCATGCCCTTGGGAGGCAAGAAGCACAGTTTACCAACAAAGGACATGGATGGGGTTTGAAGGTTGCTAAATGGCAATTCTTCCCCCACAAGGGAAGTGGGGGAACATCTTCTGATAGATTGATGAGGGCTGCACAACTGACATAGGTGAACTACAGAAACTGAGGAGGCCCTAAGCAAATATAGTAATGTGGGACATGCTGTATACACCATAACTTTTTTTTTTAATGTATCTGTATAAAGACAATTCTCAATTCCCTAGTCCAGTGATACTCAAACTATGGGTTGGGACCCGCCAGGTGGGTTGTGAGCCATTTTCAGA
Organism: Tiliqua scincoides; assembly: GCF_035046505.1. Taxonomy (NCBI): domain Eukaryota; kingdom Metazoa; phylum Chordata; class Lepidosauria; order Squamata; family Scincidae; genus Tiliqua; species Tiliqua scincoides. Next base: position 15,703,879 of record NC_089822.1, read on the forward strand.
TGGGTCCCCATTCATTTCAATATTTTATTTTTAATATATTAGACTAAATGGCTAGTGACTGCATTTGGGTAAATGTTACAGATCTGTACTATTAACAAGCTACTATGTATATTCTTTTAACAATGGTAGTAAATTGGACTTACTCCTGTAAGTGTGGGTAGGATTGCAGCCTAGAATTGTTAAAAATGTTCCTGCTTGATGATGTCACTTCTGGTCATGACATCACTTCCAGTGGGTCTTGATAGATTTTCATTCCCAAAAGTGGGTCCAGGTGCTAAATGTCTGAGAACCACTGTCCTAATCTGTGTAGACATGAAGAAGCAGAAATCAGAAGGCATTGATATAGTGAACGTCTGAACTTCTTCCCAAAGAAGAAAATGAAATAATTGGTACAATTCAGCATGTAACTGTCTCCAGTTCTTAGATTCTACTTTTCCGCTAGATGTGTCTCCTTTTGTGTAATCAAGTTAAACAAATTGTTTGCTAATTCCCAGCAATCTATCAATTAAATTCAGCAAGGAAATATACAAGGCTGTTCTGTCTTCCAAAACCATAGCAGTATTTATACACCGATATTGTATTTTGATTCATGGTTCTGAGCAAGGAAAATGAAAATATTTTGTATGAATGCCATGAAGGAGTGGTTCACATTTCTCTAAAACTTTGTTCAACCACTGAGCGTCTAATACGTGGTTCACATGCAAACTCAGCCTCTAGAAACACTCATGTGGCCAGCCGCTGGGATGTAAAATTTATTTATTTTTTTAAATTAGCCTGTTTGGGCATTTTGTACTTTCTGCCTATCTTCTGTTGCTAAAAGTTTGGAATTGAACTTTCTCTGAAGGCAGAAAAAGTTCAAGTAGAAAGAGAAGGGGAAGGAAGCAAAGACTCTCGCTCTCGTGTGCACATATCACATTTGGTGTCTTGCTGGTGATGTTTCCAGTTAACTCCTGAGACCTGAGGACAAGATTGCCCAGCTGTAGTAGAGTGACAGCCCAACCCTAGGCATGTCTACTCAGAACTAAGTCCTATTAGAGTCAATGGGGCTTGCTCCCAGGAAAGTGTAGTGCTGTGAGGCTACAATCCATTCCACGCTTTCCTGGGAGCAAGACTCATTGGCTGTAATGGGACTTGCTTCTGAGTAGACATGCCTAGGCTTGGGCGCTCAGAGAGGAAGCAGCGCAATGGCTCTGTAAAGAAACCCCTATGGCAAGAGACAGTATAGTCTGTGCAATGCATTCCTTGCCCTGCCATCCCCTCCAGGGCGACGATCATGCAGCGTAGTGTACAGAATGCTCGTCGGGAATGTCGATCCAAAGGCGAGAGAGGGGTGTGTGTGTGGTGTGTGTGTGTGTGTGCTTCCCATTCTTCCAGATTTTGCATTTATAATGAGGCAGAACTGACAAAGCGTGAAAGTGGTCTAAAGAGACCAGACAAAGACAACCGCTCTGCTCCCAGCCTGCCAAGGCTCATCAATATTCCTGCAGCGCAGATCTCAGTTGGACCCCCCACCCCCCCTTTCCCCTTTTTTGGCTGGAGTTGGCTAGCCAAGCTCCGCCCCTTTCCTTAAGTTGCTGCGGTTTGTAAGTTGCAGCCTGCACAGCACATGCCCCCCGGTCCTCTTGCCCTTCCTCGTGCTGGCTGCCCACTGAGCCATCCCTTTGGGGTCTCCTGGGAATCCCACCCCGCCGCTTGCCCAGTTCGCCTGCAGAGCCTGGAAAGGTGAGTACAGCACTGACTGCAAGCGCTGCTTCTCCTTGCCTCCCTTGCACGCTCCTTCCCTAAACCTGATGGGAGGTGATCACCCATTGGGGTCCATTGAATGGTTCCTCTCCCTCCCCAGCCTGGATTTCAATCGATAAGGGCAGGGGGGGGGGGAGGAGAAGGCATTTTAATACTCCTGGAGGGGATCTCTGATTAGATTAGAAATAAACAATATGTAGATAAGCAGTTCTTCTGCATACCCTTGTAGTCAAATCACACCTTCCTCTGTGTTGTCAGTGGAAATTTTCTCTCTGTGCTCTCAAGAATGCACAAAAGGAATATTTAGGAGGAAAGGAGCAAGTTTTGATGGATGTTTGTGATGAGCTTTGCTAAAAATATTCAAACAACTAAATAACTAGTTATTAATAACAATAATAATAAAGCAAACCAGTCAATGACATTAACTTGACTGTGCAAAAATAACAATAACTAAATCAACATAAATCATAACTAAATCAACGTGAATAAATGTTTAATGAATAAAACATGCAAATGTTTTAATACTTTAAATAACGATAAAAGTATTTCATGAAATGTTTTAATAGTTCCCAGTTATTGTCATTGCTGAACTCCTGACTTTGCTTGACAAAGTGTAGTGTCTTTTCTGAGTGGTGGTCATTTCTGATTTTTTGAACCAGCCTCTGAAAACCTCACCATTCATTGTGGGGAAACATGAACCACAGTATGCTCGCAAAGCTCTTTTTCCTTTTGGAGAATAAGTTCTAGCAGGCTGAATGAATACTGGGAAGGAATAGCATTATGCTGCATCTGGAGGGAAGGTGGATGGATTTACATCAAGGTTCTTTTAAATCATCAGACTGTTTTTAGAATCAAGTGGTTGATTGTGGTATGTAGTTTGCCACTTAAATCAAACTACTGGTTTGTAGATGGGTGCATAAAGAGTGTGCCATGGTAGCATAATAGAAGTTTAAGTTCTAATTTGTTCTGGCTGAATGGCTGTACTGGGTATAGCACACCCATAAGAATAGGAACCATGCAGAAGAATATACCCGAGCATCCTTCTGAAATAGCCAGATGCATTGGATGCACCTTTTTTTGACCATGTGACTCATTCAAGAAAATGTATCTGGATCATTTAGTAACAAAAAAAAATACACAATAATAAGTTAAAAGCAAATCCCACTGTATAATATAAATATCTTAGTTTTTTGAAATCTGAAATAAATAGATGTTAAAGAATGGAAGTTTTTTTTTAAAAAACAGTCAGCTTTAAAGTAATATGCACAATCCAGCCAAGGGTAGGTCCCCAATGATTTGAATATAAGAGATAAACATAGGCATTGATCTCATTCATTGGACTAAGCAAGACTTTAAAATGTATAACTCTGACTGAATTCCTGCCATGCCTTTCATCTCTTGATGTGTAAATGACTCTTATGTGAAACTTATTTCTTGCAAATATTTAATTCTGCTTTTTCTAAATGGTCCTATTCCATATGTTAAAATGTTATAGCTGTGACCAATCATGGTTTTGAAATTTATAGTCATTTGTTGAAGACTCATATATTTTCCCTTTCTCTCAATCTGTCTCTTAGGGTTTTTTTATTATTATTATTGCTGCGCAAGAGATTTCACTTTTTTTTCCCTGGGGATATTTTAACACTGAGCAATTGGTAAAGAAGAAGCTTTTTCTGAGCCATAGATGACTAAAAGTAACGGAGAAGACGCAAGATCAGGCACTAGGATGGAGCGCATCCAGCAAGGAGTCCGCAAACGTACACTCATGGCAAAAAAGAAGGTGCAGAGCATCACCAAGGATGATGTAAAAAGTTACCTACTGAGGAATTTTTTTGTGCTGTTCACTATCATTGCAGTCATTGTTGGTGAGTAATTTGATCGAGACTTGAAAAACTTGGAAAGAGCTGTTGCTGTTCATTATCTCCTCCACTGAGAAGAACTTGCTGGTTTGGAAAAGGGTTTTATCTTATTGCTCAGTGTGAAAGAGAACATTTGATTATTATTAGGTCTACAATCCTCCTTGGGGTGATGCATGTTTAACCCCTTTCTTTACATTAATAGTGTTCAGGAATAAATCAGATCAGGAGTAAATCAGAAGGATATTTGTTCAGTTATTTTACTGACTCCATTTTTTTTTATAGAGTTTGATTAGAAGTTTCCAATGTCTCTTGACTCTGAACAAAGCCAAACCACAGAAACAAGAGCGCATAAACTTAAATGTACACTGTTTTTCACCTCCTGGTTAATGAAGTACAACCATATATCCAAGACTTCAAGGTCAGGTTTTCCACTACTTTGTTTACTCCCGTAGCTCAGTAGCCAATGGGGGATCTCCCTGCTCAAGGATTGCAGAAGGCAACTTGATTAAGAGTTGTTTACAAAGTCGATTAGGGTAATGTTTGCAAACGTTTTAAATTCTGAATACCTCTGATCAGAATAAATAAAACTGACTTGGGAATTGTTACTGCTGTATTGACAATGCACTCAAATATTTTTTTAAAAAAAACATAATTGCTAGAGATAAGAATTTATAGTGACTTGTACAACTAGTTCCGCATCCCAAGGAGTCTTTGGGCTTCAGGTTCTGATTCAGCAGCTTCCCTTAGCCTCATGATAAACTTCTTTTAAAACTTTGAATAAAAGCCATGAGCAAAATAGCATTATAGTCTGCTGTTCAAAAGAAATAAGTTAAACATCTCACTGGACAAGCTCATCCCCTTGGGTGCACCTAAAGTACTTCTTTGGATTCTAGCCATTGGGTTCCTTTTTGTGGGAAAATATTTTGATAAGAAGAAGAGCATTCACCAAAGTGTGATATATATGAAAATATTTGATTCTGGAATTCTGCTTTCTATAAACAAAAAATTACTTTGCTCGGAATCATCATCTTCTTTATTTTGGAGAGTATCAAGCATTGAGGTATTATTCTAAACAAGAAAGAAAGTTTGCTTATTTCAGTCAAGGGAACTGACTTGGCTTGCTTCCTAAACCTTAGTAGGAATCCTACATCAAAGCTATTTTCCTGTAGGAATTTTACAGGAAGGATAATATGGAAGACTGTTTCAGGGAAAAGACATATCCATTCTAGAACCATTTCCCAGAAGCTTGCTCTGAATGACATTTGTGTCCAAAGTGTATGCTTAATACTCTTTTAATATTATGCTTTTGTGGCATACTCCACTGTAAATTATTCCTGCACAAAGCCCTATTTAAATGACTAGAACAGCATTGTGAACTTGGTTATTTCAATGTGTTCTGAAAAGTGAACATCCTTCTGGATTGTTGTACTCTTTTCTCCTTTAGAAATATATTTGATTCCCAAGGGCACATATGTCTTTGAAACATATATTTTCTCAAGTTTTATGTTAATTCCATAAGATCTAATTTAAGTACAGGAGTTATAACAGAATGCTTTTTAAAAAAATGTTCACACTATAAAAAATTAAGGATAGTTAAAAAAAAACTATTTATTGCACTTCATTCAGAAAGCATATAGTGGCTTACACTGCTAGGGTATTTATGTCCTGTACGATTGTGTGCTGGCCAAATGTGTCCTCGTCATTGGCATCCCTGGACATTTGTGTCTGGGTTTATTTTTTGCATCATTTGTGTCCCACTATAACTGGGCAACAAACTATAACTGGGCAACAAACCTCATGTTACATATCCTAAGTCTCTTATTCCAGCCCTAACCCTAACCCCACCTTTGCATTTTAAAAATATAAAAAGTACATCTAATATATATAGATATATTTGGGACACAAATATCTGGGACGCAAAAAGAATGGATGCAAATGTCAGGTACTGGGACACATTTGACTGGATGCAGTTGTCCTGTTACTGTGGCTTAGACAGCATTGCAGGTAATTTCCCATCCCATTTCTCTCCAGCACCCTGCCTCCCAGAAAATCTGCTCCTGGGAGTTGGGCAGCCCTCATGAACTAGCTGATATGTGGCAGAGGGAGCTGGAGAAGGAAGGGATTGATCAGACAACATCCTACACCTTGCAAAATCAGAACTTCTTACACTCACAGAATACAAAGTTTGGTAAACTGATGCCATCTAGATTTGACCCCCCCTAAATGATCTTATTAAGTTACTTGAAAAGCTGTTCAGTTAAAAGGTGATACCTTTGTTGATGGCCACAAAAATTGTCCAGTGCAGGCACTAGAAATCTACGTTCATAACCACTAGAATAGCTACAAGAATTCTTGGATACAGCTTCAGTGGCAAACTACTGCCTTAATTCCTATTAGAAACAGGACCAGATGGACCAATGGACTTACTGACAGATTGGTACCTTCATATAATACAATAACTGTACTGTCAGCACTGTAAGGCAGCTTCACATTTATTTTCTCAGTGGTAGCTTGGATTAACTTGCAACAATCAGCCAATCTCACATTCACCCAAAAACAAAACAAAAACACTATTTACATGAGCAATCCATCTGCATAAGCAGTGAAATGACCAATCCACCAAATACAGTGAGATGGTGGCTCTTCTTCCAGAAACTTGAAAAACAAAATCACAACTGGAGATTTTAAGAACATAAGAACAGCCCCACTGGATCAGGCCATAGGCCCATCTAGTCCAGCTTCCTGTATCTCACAGCGGCCCACCAAATGCCCCAGGGAGCACACCTGATAACAAGAGACCTGTATTCTGGTGCCCTCTCTTGCACTGGCATTCTGACATAGCCCATTTCTAAAATCAGGAGGTTGCACATACACATCATGGCTTGTAACCCATAATGGATTTTTGCTCCAGAAACTTGTCCAATCCCCTTTTAAAGGCATCCGGGCCAGATGCTGTCACCACATCCTGCGGCAAGACTGACCACACGCTGAGTAAAGAAATATTTTCTTTTGTCTGTCCTAACCCTCCCAACACTCAATTTTAGTGGATATCCCCTGGTTCTGGTGTTATGTGAGAGTGTAAAGAGCACCTCTCTAGCCACTCTATCCTTCCCATGCTTAATTTTGTATGTCTCAATCATGTCCCCCCTCATGATTTTCTAGGCTGAAGAGGCCCAAACGCCGTAGCCTTTCCTCATAAGGAAGGTGCCCCAGCCCAGTAATCATCTTAGTTGTTCTCTTTTGCACCTTTTCCATTTCTGCTATGTCCTTTTTGAGGCGTGGCAACCAGAACTGGACACAATACTTTCATGGAAGGAAAGGGTAATCTTGCTTGCATTTGCTGCTCTCGTATTGTACAGCTCACACACAACCCAATCCTAAGCGGGTCAACTCAAAAGTAAATCCCATTGTGTTCAATGTGGCTTGCTCCCAGGAAAGTATGCATAGGATTGTAGCTTCAACCAGTTATTATTTATTAGTAGAATTTATATCCCACCTTCCCACTCCAGAAAGGAGCACTAAAGGCGGCTACAAGCTGATCATCAGAACAGACCGTTATTCCACCACTGTTTTTTTCCACTTGTTAAAGTAGTGCAACACTGAACACATTTGTGTGACCTGTAGGGATGATTTCAAAGGAGTGGTTCACTTTCTGTCCGTCATATGTGGCAGTGTATGAAGCTTAAAATGTAACACTGTAGGTTCCAAAATGGAATGGTTCCAGAGAACCAATGTATTCTGAAACACCTGCTGCAAATGATTAGATCTGGAAACATAATGGATTGCCTGCCTGAGAAGGAACAATATTGCTTGAACTGTTGGTCTCAGTGTAAGCATTGCGCAACACTCACATTTTTGAAGGTTTAGTTGAAATTTGAGTTGTAGCAACCAAATCTTGCAAAAATCCAAACAGGACCAGCAGCATAATCTCTGTTAGGATGAACTAAAGTCATTAAAAAGTGAGCTACCTTTCAAGTTTTATGGAATTCTTCCTTGTGAGGCACCAGATAGAGAAAAGATCTTGCTGATGAAGAACATGGGGGGGGGGGGTATCTGAAATGTGTGACAGTGACATTCCTACGATGGTGACTAAGGAGGCGGTTTTCATGCTAAATAAGTTAGCTTGTGCCAAGAGCAAAAGACCTCTAGTTGTGTTGTACCACATATTTGTGCTAAATAATCCAACACAGCTACCTACATTTTTATAGCCTTTCAAGTTGATATTTTCTTGCAGGATAGAATGCATAGAGAGTTTGTTTCTCTTGGTTCTTGGTTCTGTGGTTCTTGGTGGCACAGTGATGATAACTGGAAAGAAGTGATGTGGGGGGGGAGGAGCAGAATGGCTATTCCCGCATCACAGGGGATAGGCACCCAATGCGTCATGAAAAGTGTAATGTATTTCAAAGTGTCAGGCAACAAGATGAAATGACCCAGTGGCTAAGGTTAGGATGAAAATTTCTCATATTGTCGCAGGTTGAATTAAATGTACAATAAAATACAAGCGCAGAGACTATTTCTGGGAGATCAACAATTAGAACCATGAGTGCCAGTTGCCTACAACTCTGTTGCAGGGTGATTCCCATTACAATCTCTATTTGTCCACACAAACCAGTGGAATCAGCATGAGAGATAGAGCTCTTGGCAAGACAGTGATAGTAACATTAAATCTTCTTGTCCTCCTTAAACATACTGTTAACTTTTCCATTTGTACCAATGACCAGTCTGTTGTAATTATGATTAAAAACATTATAGTATCTCATGTTAGGCTTTGCAGAATAATCTGTCTGAACCCCCTTAAGGTAAACCAATGATTTAAAACCTTCCAGTTATTTTCTTTTGCCTTAATAAGATGTGCCGTAGGTTGGATGCTGTTCAGAGTTTGTAGGACACTGTAATATGGTTTGTGTGCCCGCCTAGCTAGGCTAACCACCTAAATACCCCAGTACTAGTCAGCCACTGCAAATTGTCTCACCGTTTGCCAGTGGGAAGAATGAGAGGGGTAGCTGGCCGGTGCTATCACCACCAGTAAGCTTGGGGAGCCCAGAACAGGGCTTTGACCCAAGACTGGCAACTTGGTGCCAGTTCTGATTTGTTTGGGAGATTCACCTGGTGATTGACTTGTGAGAGATTCTGAGTGCAGTAACCATTATAGATGGGATTTGACTTGATGGTCCCTTTACAACCTCTGATTCTAGTACTATGCATCCAAAGGGAGTTTTCCTGAAACAGAGATTATGGAGGAAAGGAATGGTTGGGAGGGGTTCTATTAGTGAATTGGAAAAAATTGTGTTAATCCAAAATATGGCATAATTCTTGCTTATGAGACTTTCTGAAGATCTACATTATCCTGTTTCTCAGGCTACTTCCAGATCTTACACAATGTTCAATTGTCACGTGATGTTACCTCCAAGTTCAGGAAGCATCTTCCTTGTGTACTGATGAAAAAGCAGATCAGTCCATAGTATGGGTGCCATGAAGCATCCATGGGTTGAGTTACTGAGTGAAGACACCCAAAACCCATACAAACGCTTTAAAACATAACTGTGGATTCAGCAATTTGTATCATGACTTGCGAACAGGTGAATCTCATGAACCTCTTTTCTGGTGTCAGAGCTCATGCTGATCTAGTCTGAGGAGCACAAGCAAATTATATTAAAACTAAACACTCGTAATGATGGCAGGTAGAAGATAGTGAATCAAGATAATGGGTTTATTTTAGAAAGAGTGCATAATTCTAATGCCCCTTTTGGTTTCAGTTCTTATTCCACAATTTGCTGGGTTTGGAAATGTACTGGGAGCCAATGTGCCCAAAAGGATCAGAATAACTTGCTCAAAATAATGAGCAACCATAGGTGACCTGGCAGCAGCTTTTGAACTGTTTCTGAAATTTCTCTTTGCTTGTTCAGTAGAGGTAAAAGTCTGATTTTGGAGCAAGATCAAAAGTTCTGCATTATGTTTTGGCCAGAGACTGTATTTGGTTTCACTTAGGGATTATGGCCTGATAAGAAGATTAGAACTGTTACCTTTCTGGAACTGCTTACATTGACATCCGCCTGAGCAACCAGCATGGATGGATTGCAAGGCAGGCAGCCCAGTCCGAACCAGGCTGCCTGTCCCAAGGCACAGCAGTGCTGAAACGGTCACTACTGTATCCCACAGGGCCAGGGAGGCAGCTGGAGGTATCTTTGGGGTAAGGGAACATCAGATCTGTGGCAGTTCAATTGCTGATGCAGAACTGAGTAGAACCATGTGGGGCTTTCAGGCACAAGAGGGTGGATAGGATGTGGCAGCAGCCTCTGCTTCTGTTCCCATCCCCCTGAACTGTCCTCCTACCCACCCTCCCCAGCCAGGTTTCACCTTCTTTCTGCCCTCCCTGCCCTCCCTCTGTCACAGAACACCTCAACAGTGCTCATTGGGGAAGTTACTGCTGCTGGCTACCGTCCTGACTAAACGTTTGTGACAGATGTCTCTCAGGCAGCGCATGGGAGACCCACCTAGCCTGGGACAGGATCAGGCCTTAATTTAATTTATTCCTTTCATCACAATGTGTAACACAGCCATTTTCAACCCTTTTCATCTCAGGGCACATTGACATGGTGCTAGAATTGTCAAGGCGCACCATCAGCTTTTTGATAATTGACAGGGCACACTGTGCTACTGGTGGAAGACTGACATCACCCGAAGTCCCTAATAATAAATGACCCTCCCCCAAATTCCTGTGGCATGCCTGCAGATAATTTGCGGCACACTGGTTGAAAATCACTGGTGTAACACAAAAAGTGTTTATGTTGAATTTTTAACGTTTCTTGTACGTACAATTCAGAGATGCTGATTCGAACGGTAATCTCAGTTTTTTGTATCATAAAAACTTTTTGTGTTTTAAATTTTGTGTTCTTAACTATCCAGTTGCCTGATCAATGCATTGTAATGCATATCATGTTATACAACTGCTTAGAGCACTGGTTCTCGAACATTTCCGGCTCGCAGCTCCCCTGATCCTTGTGGCCATTGGCCACAGCCCCCCATTACAACATCTCACCTCAGTTACCCCCAAAATGGGGACAGAGGTGTTATAATTACACACTAGAAACAAAAAAACAGCTGCCAGTACTCTGAGGCTGCAATCCTAACCACACTTACCGGAGAGTAAGCCCCATTGAACAAAATAGGACTTACTTCTGAGTAGTCCTGGTTAGGATTCTGCCCTGAATTTGTTTGCAGCACTCCTGGAGGGTTTTGGAAAGGGAGGGGGGAAGTGATGAATTTGCTGGGGGAGGGGAAGATTTTGTTTTGTGTGCATCTGCTAATTGCAAACTGATGCAAACTGAGACCTAGAGACTGTTTGGCTGGAAACCTAACATAGGAAGTACCCCCCCCCCCCAAAGGAGGCAGGAGGAAAAAGGGGGATGGCTGAAAAGGAATGGGTATTTTCATTTTTAATCGATTTTTGGAGACAAAGCCATCAGGAGTGGGGTTTTTTCTTTTTGAAGGGGGAGGAAAAAGAGAAAGGTGAGGATCCTTGGTTAAGCTGACACAGACCCCAAGCCTATGTAGGTCTACTCAGAAGTAAGCCCCATTTGAGTTAATGGGGCTTACTCCCAGGAAAGTGTGCAAAGGATTGCAGCCACATCCAGCATTCCCCCCAGGCAAGATGGAGGGATGCAGGCTGGGGCATTTGGACACCCCCCCCCCCACTAAGAGCAGGCTGGCTCCTTCCTTCCCAAGCAGAGGAAAGCGCTGAGCTGCTTGTACTTACTCTTCCCTCCCAGTTTGAAGCCCGCCAGGAGGCCGCCCTGAGCTGATGAGATGCAGCACCTCTGCCCTGCCCAATCCAGCCTTCTCTCCCACCTCCCCCCACCCTGTTTCACACACCCTCCCCACCTCACACTGCCCCACCTACCTTGTTCACAGCTGCAGAAAAGCAGCAAGTCAGCAGGCAGCATAGCTGAGCTGAGCAGTGCAGCTACGGCCACCTCTCCCCCCCATGCCTCATGACGCCCCTGGAGGCTAGCCACACCTCACTAGGGAGGCGGGACGCACAGATTGAATACCTCAGGCTTAGAGTAAAATGTGGCTAAACTATTATATTGTGCCTACAATAGTGGCATTTTTGAAATCCTTGCACTAAAATTAATAAACACTGAATTATTCAGAAAAAATTGTTCAAATTACACAGTGTCATTCATGAAAAACTGAAAAACAGTTTGGCTGAGTTAAACCATCAGATTGATACATACAGCTCACTGAACATCACTTTGCCATTTTTTGATGTTTATTTCTTATGATTGCAATACCTTCTTTTCTTCCCAATGTTCGCTTGCGCATTGTTGAAATATAGGTTGCGTTTTCCTTTGAGTTTATATAGCCATAACATAGGCTTTGGACGTCAATGCAAATCATAAATAGTAATAATCAGAGTAATTATAAATAATATAAAGAAGTTCAGGGTCTTGTAAACTTAGTTGTAAATCAAGTGGGCTTACATTAGCTGTGACCACCGAGGAAAGAGATTGTAGGTACTAGAATAATCAAGGTCAACCTGTGCGGGGGATCTTGAGAGGCTATTTAGAAACAAGAAAAGGGAGCACACATCATAGTGGTTTATGAACTGGGAACAATTTGGGCATAATAAATTTTCATAAAATACTTAAAATCAGTGGTACTCAGTGAAATTGACTATAATTGTTCAAGACAAAAAAAAATTGCTTCTTCACTTAAATAAACGTATGAAATTAATTCCAAGAGGATGCTGTGATGCTCAGTAGAATAGATTGTTTAAGACTAGGTTAGACAATTTCCAGCTGAACAAGTCTTTCAATAAAAATCATATGGAGAACGTCCAAACTGCCCCTACTAAGGTAGTTTAAAACACTGCTATTTAAGCTGCATAATTGGGGAAGTTTAAAAGTTGTGCATCCTCCCCCAAGCCAGATTGGGGGTGGTACATGTTCCTTCATACTTAATTACATGTTGTCATGGACCACTGGATGGTATCATCCAAACTCTTCCCTATAAACTGACATTCCAGTCCTAAATGGTATTGTATAGTATTGGCTTTGCAGTTGACACTAAACTGGGAAGAATAGCTAACATCACAAAAGACAATAGAAGCATGTAGGAGGACCTTGATGGAATGATATACTGGGTTAAAACTAGTGGGCAACCCAATCCATCATAACACCCTGTGCAGTAATGCAGTGGCAGCAGTGTGGCCTCAGCTGCATCCTGTGGGCACATTGCAGCCTCCAGAGGCCTCCTCAGATTAAAGGAATATTTGTTCCCTTGCCCTGGGGTAAGCCCGTGGGCCTGGTGGGTCAACTCGAACCTGCACCAGCTGAACAGCTGGCACAAGAGTTGATCCTTGAAGGTGGATTGGGCCAGAGAAGGGGATAAGGATTCAGCATGTGCCACCACCTAATCTGCCTCCCTTCCAGGCCTCCTCTGCCTTCCTCCCAGGGCGGATCCAAGGGGGGTCCATGGGTGCATTCTCCCCCCATACTGTTTGCCAGCAGGAAAGGGCTCCTGCTGGTCTGGGGAGCAAAATCAGGAAGGAGAATGCCTACTGGGTAGGGTGCCAGCAAGATTGGCTGGAATGGGAGCCCAGGTCTACCCAGCTGGTAGATCTGGGTTTCAAATCCAGGCGGGAGTTGGTAGTGATCATGCCCCCCCCAAACACAAACACTGGATCCACCCCTGCCTTCTCCCCATGCCATCACCACTTTGTTCCACCTACCCCAGCCTCCCCCTACACCGTTCTACCCCCCACTAGCTCCAGCAGGTCTTCAACCATCCAGTGGCACTCAGGAGGCAGCTCTAGCCTCCCTGCCAGTGGCCCAACAGCATGCACCAATGGAGGCTGCTTTGTGACTGCCAGAAAGCAGTTGCTGCTGGCACGATACATGTTGAGCTGCCGCCTAGCTTACATAAGAACATAAGAACAGCCCCACTGGATCAGGCCATAGGCCCATCTAGTCCAGCTTCCTGTATCTCACAGCGGCCCACCACATGCCCCAGGGAGCACACCAGATACCAAGAGACCTGCATCCTGGTGCCCTCCCTTGCATCTGACATAGCCCATTTCTAAAATCAGGAGGTTGCACATACACATCATGGCTTCTAACCCATATTGGATTTTTCCTCCAGAAACTTGTCCAATCCCCTTTTAAAGGCATCCAGGCCAGATGCCGTCACCACATCCTGTGGCAAGGAGTTCCACAGACCAACCACATGCTGAGTAAAGAAGTATTTTCTTTTGTCTGTTCTAACTCTCCCAACACTTAATGTTAGTGGATGTCCCCTGGTTCTGGTGTTATGTGAGAGTGTAAAGATCATCTCTCTGTCCATTTTATCCTTCCCATGCACAATTTTGTGTGTCTCAATCATGTCCCCCCTCAGGCGTCTCCTTTCTAGGCTGAAGAGGCCCAAATGCCGTAGCCTTTCCTCATAAGGAAGGTGCCCCAGTCCAGTAATCATCTTAGTCGCTCTCTTTTGCACCTTTTCCATTTCCACTATGTCTTTTTTGAGATGCAGCAACCAGAAATGGACACAATACTCCAGGTGTGGCCTTACCATAGATTTGTACAATGGCATTATAATACTAGCCGTTTTGTTCTCAATACCCTTCCTAATGATCCCAAGCATAGAATTGGCCTTCTTCACTGCTGCCGCACATTGGGTCGACACTTTCATCGACCTGTCCACCACCACCCCAAGATCTCTCTCCTGATCTGTCACAGACAGCTCAGAATCCATCAGCTTATATCTAAAGTTTTGATTTTTTTCCCAATGTGCATGACTTTACACTTACTGACATTGAAGCGCATCTGCCATTTTGCTGCCCATTCTGCCAGTCTGGAGAGAGCCTTCTGGAGCTCCTCACAATCTTGGTTAGGCAAGCTTGGTTAGGATTGTATTGAAAATCAAGTTCAACAGAGACAAATGCAAGGTTTGACACTGCGGGAAAACAAATCAAAGGCACAGCAATACCTAGCCTAGCAGCGCAACCTGAACATGAGTTAGCATGATGTAGCTGCAGAGCAGGCTAACGTGAACTTGGGTTGCATTTGTAGACCCATCACTTCCAAATTGTGAGAAGTAGTGATTCCACTTTACACCATACTGGTCAGACCTCATCTAGAGTACCGTGTCCAATTCTGGGTGACATAGTTTAAAGACAGATACAAATAAACGAGTAGGTTCAGAGAAGGGGTCTTGAAAACAAATCCTATGAGAAAAGTTTGAGGGAACACAATATGTTTAACCAGAAGAACAGAAGTCTGAGGGGGAACATTATACCCGAAAGGCTGTTGCATGGAAGAGGGCAAAGATTTGGTCTGTACTGCTCCAGAGACTAGAACTAGATCGCAAGGGTTTAAGCTGCAGATGAGATTTCAGTTGAATATAAAGAAAAATTAAGTACTGTCCAACTATAGAACTGATTACTGGGGGACATGGTGAGTTCTCCATCGCTGGGTGTCTTCAGGCAAAGGCTTGATGACCACCTTTCGGAGAGGCGCTAAGGAGGACTTTCCTGCTTCAAGCATGGGGCTGGACTAGATAGCCCTGAGGGAGCCTTCCAACTCTATGATTCTATACATGAGGACATTCTATTCAGCCACTGCTTATCCTTTCCTTCTGTCTGCATTGTGGAACAGTTCCTAATAGCGATCCTCCTCTAGGCATGAAATCATGTTTCTGATTATTATTTGTCCGTGTTTTTCTGTTCCAGTTTATTTTGGATAGGAAGCACAATTATTTTTACTTAGGATAACTTTCTTGACACACTTTCATCAGAGGGTATCATTCTGGAAGGGAGATAAAAATGTATTCTCTCATTAAGTCTGCACTGCTCTTTGGAACCACTCCTCCCTTTACTTTACTTTTCTCTCTTCCTTGCATCCTGGTTGCATATCCTGGATTTTATGAGAATTCAGTAAGTCTAGAGAAATCAACTGCTAATGACATTTCAGTGTCTAGTGAAATAACTACATTGGGTAGTACTGCAAACTTTTCACCCTGCACATCAATTACAAGATAGTAAACTCTGGAATGCTGTACCTCAAAAAATATGCAATTATCTGAGTGAGGCTGTTCAGAGATTTGCGGTGAAGTGTCATCAATACAATGATAATGTCTCCATCTCTTCTTTTCATCTGGATCTAGTGAGGTGATGGAACTGTTGAACAGGTGCCTGGAGGTAATAGTAGGCTGGCTCAGGGTTAATAAAATGAAACTCAGCTCAGAGGTGCACACACTGTACAACCTACAAAGCTGCACCTTAATTCAGGAAGCTGCGGTCTGCTGAATCAGACTATTGTAGCCCATTGCTGTCTATACCAGAGGTGTCCAAAGTTTTTGGCTGGAGGGCCACATCATCTTTCTGACACTGTGTCGGGGGCCAGGGGAAAAAAAGAATTAATTTACATTTAAAATTTGAATAAATTTGCATAAGTTTACATAAATTAATACATTAAAGATGAACTTATATGAATGAATGAAGGTTTTGTAATAGCTCAAGGCCTATAAAAGGCCTTGCACAAAGCAAGGCTGGCCTTTCCTTTGCTGCCACTACTGCATCACAGGCGTGAAACAGCAAGCAGTGGAGGAAGCCCTCATCCCATAGCTCATGCGACAGGTCAAACAGTCGCCCTCATGCTGAGAGCAGTTGCATCGGGCTAGTGCGGGCTCCAACAATCTCCGGAGGGCCAGAGGCTCATTGGAGACTGGGGGCTCCCTGAGGGCCACATTGAGAAGCCTCGAGGGCCACATGTGGCCCCAGGGCTGGGGTTTGGGCACCCCTGGTCTATACTACCAGCACCAGTTTCTCCAAGATTCCAGCAAGGGATTGTTTCCAGATCTGCCTGGAGATACTAGGACAGTGATTTAAAACCAGTGTGCCCTGGCACACTGAAAGGGATGAAGGAGTTTGGAGCACAGCATTGAAAATTGCTGGAAAACCCATCTGAGTTCTGCGGCTCTGTTTCTAGGGCAACTGTCATGTAGTAACCAATTGTCTGTCCCTCTTCCTCTTCCGACTCTAAGGAGCTAGCAGAGGAAGAGGGACAGAGAATTGGTTACTACAGACAGTTGCCGTAGAAATAGAGCTGCAGAACCTGAAAGTGTCCCCCGGAAGCCAGAAGTGACATCAACAAGAAGCAAAGATCATAGAGAAAACTGTAGCGATTGTGTGCCATGAGAAGGAAAACATTGAAAAACTTTGAAAACACTGTACTAGAGTTTGAACCTGGGATCATTTGCATACAGAGCAGGTGCTCTGCCATATAGTTTCAGCCCCACCATGCTCAGGTTTTCTAAAATTAGTCCATTATGAAGATATTGTGCCCACAGGATGAAGGCTTTGGTATGACATAGGAAGGCCTGTGTTGGAGAAAAGGTAGATATTCTGAGATGCCAATGAGGGGGTCATAATGTTTGCTTGAATGTGGAAAGGCAAGGGTATTGGAGGAAAAATGTCCATGGGTTGATGGTGTCCAGAAGTAGGTGATTCTGCCAGGTGGTTAGCTGACCCTCAGAAACCTAACAGAACACAGTCTGCTGAGTAACAGAAACATCAAATATTAGACATTGGGCAAGTTATATAAAAGGAGTGAAAGGTTCAGGGAGTATATCCAAACCTGTCTGCTGGGATCAAGCCTTCAGTCAGTTTAGGAGGGAAGTGTCATATAAGTGGGCTGTCATTATGAGGCCCTCTGCTGTTTATCCACCAGATAAAGCTGTTTAGGCAAATTGCTCTCCAAGGACGAGTGCCACAGTGGACAAGAAAAATGTGTGGATGGCAGTGCTTGGAACAGGGATCCTGCCGATTTTAGGGAGAGGAAACTGAACAGATTATTGTTTTGCATTTCTATAGATCAATCAGCTCTATAGAGGGACTTTATTGAGAAGAGAAGAAAGAGAGCCCTATGAAGGCATTATGAACCTGGCATGCTGTAGGCAGGCAAAGGAGGAATGGGAAGTTGTTGGGTAGTTATGCTCCTCATGCCCATCTGCTCCATGGGCATACCCATTACCCCTTTGCCTGCATACAACTTACATTTTATTTCCAAAAATGGAAGAGAAGCATCTACATTCTCCTATCAGCCCTTTATACACAAATGAACAGAAGCATCAACTTAAAAAATAATTTAAAATGTTGCTCGAGTCTTTAAACAGTGAAACAAAACACATTGTAGGATCTCATTCCAATATTTCATTTTCAACTATGGAAAGCATCTTTTGGGGATTGCAAAGAATTTGTATCCTCTCCTCTGCTAGCTGGCCACAGGCTTAATTGCCAGCTCCTGCATGAACTTTAAAGGCATGCTTATACTCTTTGCCTGTTCATCATTACCAAAATTTCCTATATAGGTTTTTCTTATACTTGAGTGCTGGAAGCCAGGCATTGTTTATACTGGGCATCTCTTCTTGTTCATATTGTTTTTATGTTTTTGAATTTCAGTGGCCTCCCTGTAGATTCTAGGGTGGTATTGTTGCACTGTAGAAAGAACCTGACCCTAATTAAAATTTATTTGGTGGCCAGTTCTCACAGCATGCTCTACCACTGTTGATTTTTCACTTTGCTCTAAGCACTAGTGGCATTCGTGTTCCTTTACTCCAGTAATCATGCTCTTATTTATGGTCCCTATGACTTTTCAGCTGCTGGGTGGAGCGTTAGATGTTTCCAACCAAGGGTAACACTAAAGCTTTAGAGCAGGGGTGTCAAATATATGGCCCGGGGGCCGGATGCAGCCTGTGGAAGCTTTTTTCCGGCCCTCAGGCTCTCATCTGCTGAGCATTGCTGAGGTGTTACTGCTGAAAGGGCAGCCCATTGAAAATTGAGCTCCCCCATATCTTGAATATGATCAAGATATGTATATTTTCTCTTCTGTCATTTGTAGCTAATGAGTTCCCATGAGAAAAAGTGCTAATTTTTGGTCATTAACTGTTTAATGACATCACTTTCAGCCCTCAGTAGGCATCATGAATGCTATTTGGCCCTCTGTATGAAATGAGTTTGACTCCCCTGCTTTAGAGATTCTAACTGCCCAATCCTATCAAAACTCCCACGTTGTGATGCAGTGGCACCATGGAAAGATAACTAATTTTCTCAAGCCCTGAGGCTAATCAGATACTGTAGCTGCTGATAACCCTTGAAAGTGCTCCGCTCCTGCAGTTTACAAGCCTGTGTAGATATAGGAAGATAAATGTTTGAGGGTCTTTTTTCTGGTTATTAAAGTCTGGTAAACATAGGTGGGTCCCAATGTAGTGTTGTTTTAAAAAGTGGGCTAAAAAGTTTAGGAACCACTGATCTATGAGGTTATTATTCTTTGCTCTCTATACCAGTGGTTCTCAGACTCTCCAGGAGTTTGGGAACTGCTGTAAGTTCCTGCAAGGGAGGGGTAAAGGCAGTGATGTTATCGCTAGGATTGCACCACTGCTGGGGACAAAAGGGTTAGTTTTTTTTAACTTACCTGAGGCAGTGCTGGACTCCTGGGTGGTCCGGGGAGCCTGCAAACCGCTCTGCAGGGCTCCCTACGTTTCCAAACTGCAGAAAATAGTAAAAAAGCCACTTCTGATTTTGCAATGAAAACTGGAAGTGGCCGTTTTTTACTATTTTCTGGAGGCTTGGGGAGTGCTGTAGAGGGATCCGCAGGTTCTTCAGACCCCCAGGAGACTGATGCTGGCTCAGGTAAGTTGAAAGAAAACCCTTTTGCCCCTGGCAGCAGCGCGATCCTGGCTTCCCTGGCTGGGGTGTTGCAAATGCCCCAGTTTGGGAACCTCTGCTCTGTACTATCCAGGCATCCCCCATTTTGGGGATAGGTTCCTGCTGCTACCTCAGATATCCAAAACTGCAGATAACAGTGAACTCTACTCGAATCCCACCCACCTGTTGTGCTAATGGTTCCCCTCTCTTTGTTTGCAAATGCTTTGCAAAAGGAAGATTTTTCCCCCTTTTGCTTTGGAAAAGGAAGCAAACAGTAGGAACCTAGTCTCATAACTGCTAGATCTAAAATAT
Organism: Tiliqua scincoides; assembly: GCF_035046505.1. Taxonomy (NCBI): domain Eukaryota; kingdom Metazoa; phylum Chordata; class Lepidosauria; order Squamata; family Scincidae; genus Tiliqua; species Tiliqua scincoides. The sequence goes on from NC_089822.1 coordinate 15,723,496, forward strand.
GCAACTTGTCCCTCAAAACGGCCAGTGCCAGAAGATTGGAGGATAGCAAATGTCACGCCGATCTTTAAAAAGGGAAAGAGGGGGGACTCGGGAAACTATAGGCTGGTCAGCCTAACATCTATACCGGGTAAGATGGTGGAATGCCTCATCAAAAACAGAATCTCAAAACGCATAGACAAACAGGCCTTGCTGAGGGAGAATCAGCATGGCTTCTGTAAGGGTAAGTCTTGCCTCACGAACCTTATAGAATTCTTTGAAAAGGTCAACAGGCATGTGGATGCGGGAGAACCCGTAGACATTATATATCTGGACTTTCAGAAGGCGTTCGACATGGTCCCTCACCAAAGGCTACTGAAAAAACTACACAGTCAGGGAATTAGAGGGCAGGTCCTCTCCTGAACTGAGAACTGGTTGAAGACCAGGAAACATAGAGTGGGTGTCAATGGGCAATTTTCACAATGGAGAAAGGTGAAAAGTGGTGTGCCCCAAGGATCTGTACTTTTCAACCTCTTCATAAATGACCTGGAGACAGGGATGAGCAGTGAGGTGGCAAAGTTTGCAGACAACACCAAACTTTTCCAAGTGGTGAAGACCAGAAGTGATTGTGAGGAGCTCCAGAAGGATCTTTCCAGACTGGTAGAATGGGCAGCAAAATGGCAGATGTGCTTCAGTGTCAGTAAGTGTAAAGTCATGCACATTGGGGCAAAAAATCAAAACTTCACATATAGGCTGATGGGTTCTGAGCTGTCTGTGACAGATCAGGAGAGAGATCTTGGGGGGCGGGGTGGACAGATTGATGAAAGTGTCGACCCAGTGTGCGGCGGCAGTAAAGAAGGCCATTTCTATGCTTGGGATCATTAGAAAAGGTATTGAGAACAAAATGGCTAATATTATAATGCCGTTGTACAAATCGATGGTAAGGCCACACCTGGTGTATTGTGTCCATTTCTGGTCACCGCATCTCAAAAAAGACATGGTGGAAATGGAAAAGGTGCAAAAGAGAGCGACTAAGATGATTACTGGGGCACCTTCCTTATGAGGAAAGGCTACGGTGTTTGGGCCTCTTCAGCCTAGAAAAGAGATGCCTGAGGGGGGACATGATTGAGACATACAAAATTATGCAGGGGATGGACAGAGTGGATAGGGAGATGCTCTTTTCCCTCTCGCACAACACCAGAACCAGGGGACATCCACTAAAATTGAGTGTTGGGACAGTTAGGACAGACAAAAGAAAATATATCTTTACTCAGTGTGTGGTTGGTCTGTGGAACTCCTTGCCACAGGATGTGGTGATGGCATCTGGCCTGGATGCCTTTAAAAGGGGATTGGACAAGTTTCTGGAGGAAAAATCCATTACAGGTTATAAGCCATGATGTGTATGTGCAACCTCCTGATTTTAGAAATGGGCTATGTCAGATGCAAGGGAGGGCACCAGGATGCAGGTCTCTTGTTATCTGGTGTGCTCCCCTGGGGCATTTGGTGGGCCACTGTGAGATACAGGAAGCTGGACTAGATGGGCCTATAGCCTAATCCAGCGGGGCTGTTCTTATGTTTCTTATGTTTAAAACAATGGTCAAATAATTTGTATCACAGCATAACATATTGTTATTTGGACAAGTAAACTTACATGATATAATCAATTTGGATGCTTCCTTTGTGTTGCTCAGTTTCTGTGGCATTGTTTTGTGATCATTTCTTTGATATATCATTTTGTTCTGGCCTGTGGCCAAACAAATGCTATCATTATTTGGTGTACTAGTAGTAACAGAGTAGGGTTGCATTTCAAAATCCTGCTTCAACCTAACATCGCAGGTTTATATGTTTGTTGTTATGCGGTGTTTATTCAAAGTTGTATCTTTTAAGGTTTCACTTCGGAGTATGTTTTATTTTTAAACTTCAAATCCAAAGAGTTTGTTTGATTTTTTTCCCCAGGAAAAATCAGGGATGTGGAATTCTTTATCAATTGATAATTTGTGGTTCACCTGTCCTCTTTCCAAATGTTTGCTTTTTTCCACTGTTGTGAAAGGTCAAGGGAAAACCTGTAGAACAGCTTTGGGAGATTTCTTATGAGGCTTTGTTTCATTGAAGGGCTCACAAATTATTGGGAAACCTGAAACTCTTACTGAGAAAGAGTTGTTCCAGAGCCAGTCACTTTAAGTCTGATTCAGAAACAGGCTAAGTTTTTCTTGATTGATACTGACTACATTTCTCACTGAGGTGCAGTGTTGTACTGCTGGGAGTATCTATGAAATGAAAGTTTTGAGCTCCTTTCAGAACTTGCTTTGGGATTTGGCTCCTTTGAGCACTTTTACAAATGATGCTACAGACAGAGCTCCCAGCTCATGGCCCAAAGGAACAGGATGTTGAAACTGTGCCAAACTTAAGCAGATCTGAGGCTGGATGAGAGACCACCTGGTAACCTTATGTACACTGCCTTGAATTCAATGGGGAAAATGTAATTGATCAGAATACACAGTCAAATTAAAAATAGCTCTCTGGCATGCTTTACAAAGCATTGGCAAACCTTCAGAAGTGAGGTATTATCGATTTTAAAAGGTGTTTTCAGGGGCAGCCTAGGCACAGCTTCAAGCACATGCTATACACATTCTTGTGTTTTTGTTGTTAAATAGCACACACAGGCAGGCTGGATTCAAATCAGGATTGCAGCAGAGAAGCGGAGAGCCTTTAACCCTTTGCTCCACTACAGATCTATCTGAATCAGGAGCCCCTACAGCTGCTACTTCAACAAGGAAAAAAAATTCCCATTGGTGCCACTTACTCAACCCCACCACCCAGACAGCTGTGGGTGCCCAGTTATCACTGTTCCACACCCCTCCACTTTTCATTATATTTGTATTTTTGCACTTAGGTGACAGTGTGCAACTTTGTTGCTGTAACTCTGACATGAATTGAAAAGTGTTTCTTTATGAGAATATCATATATGGGTTATAGAGAAGTGAATGCACTTCAGCCTGCTGATAGGACTGGAAACACAGCATGAAAGTGTTCTGGTGTGCTAGCATCTTATGCAGTGCTAAGCGCTGACGATTTGCACTGAGAAGATCCTTATTTCATACAACGCTAAACACTTTTCATGTAATAAAACTGTAACATGTCACAACTGTAACAATAACGCTGTCAGTTCCTGATTGTGCTAAATGTTGTGTGCACATCAGTGTTATTTTAGTTATGGTCTGAAGTACACTAAGCTAAGAGTCATATAATATACAATAAGATGCACACTTATACAGAGCATCTTCTGCCCTCTGCTAAGATTTTGTCGGGCCAAGGTAGGCTCAGGTTGCCCAGCTGGAAACTGACTCAACTCAAATTGTCACACCCTAATCAGCTTTCCCATTTAAAGTGGAATCACTTATTTCACCACTGTTCCTCTTCCTTGAAGCCAAACAGAAGCAGATTGATGGTATAGCAGAGACCTGGCCTTAGGAGCACTCCAAGCTGGTGCATAAGACCATCCTGCTTGTGGGGCCCATACAGATGTGCAAAACGTCAAGTTCTGCTCCTGGTCAATGAGCCAGATGACCATGAGAAGGGAGCAGCTACAGACAGGCCAGAAAATGAACTTCCGTGCTTCCATGAGCAGGCCAGTCTTGTGCAGTGGACCTCAATGATTTACCTATTCAAGTGTACATAAACTTGCCGCAAGAAAACAAAAGATTATGTGAGGATTTTTCTTCAGGGGCAATCCTAGCGTGAATGAACTGAACTCAGGGCATATCTGCATCCTAGATAAACTGGTTTAATGATCCCTCTTCTCTCTGGGGAATACTGGGGAATTGTCATTACGGGAATTATCATTACAATTACGGGTAACAAGTCATAGTAGGTATGTGCAAGCTCTTGGTTTTAGAGGCAGGCTGCTTCTGATTGCCTGATGCAGGGGAGGGCACCAGGCCACAGGTTGTGTCTGTTGTCTTGTGAGCTCCCTCAGGCATTTGGTGGGCCACTGTGAGATATAGGAAGCTGGACTAGATGGGCCCTTGGCCTGATCCAGCGGGGCTATTCTTATGTTCTTATGTCATTCTGTGAGAGGGATAAGTAATGGAATTTTCAACTCCTCTCCAAATGGCAGACTTTTCCCAGAAATCTTTGGGGGAAGCCATGAGAGTTTGGTTGATGGAAAACTGATGTACATTTATAATGTAAGTGGGCACTCAGTGCTTCAGAAAGATTCCTGTTGTGAGATGGCTACTTTAAATTCATGTTATTGTCTGTAATTTTTCTTCAGAAGATACTCATGCATTTTCTGTCTCCTCAGGTATCATTCTTGGATTTTCTCTCCGGTCGTACCACTTCAGCTACCGAGAAGTGAAGTACTTCTCCTTCCCTGGAGAACTCTTAATGAGAATGCTGCAGATGTTGGTCTTGCCTCTCATTGTATCCAGTTTAGTAACAGGTACAGAAATCAATTTGTTTTACTTGCTGTATTTTGCTGCTGGTGGTGTAGTTAAAGTGTTGTTTTGCAAACTGGTTAGTAAAAAGCGTACTTTTTACTTTTGGCTCACTCCAAAATTCAGAAAGATACAGTGGTGTAGCTAGAGGGGGTGCAAAGCACTAAGTTTTGCTGGAAGCCTCACCCTGGCATGTAGGCAGCTCCTCGCCCTCCTCTTTGGAGCCATTCCCAGCAGTGGGAGGCAAATGCCTCCATTTTGCTCCCACCGCCAAGAATGGCTCTGAAGGGGGGAGAGAGGGGGGCCACTTTGCTCCCTGCAAAACTCTAGCTATGCCACTGGTGTGATGAAGTGTGCGATTAAGCATTCCACTGTCAATTACTACCCCTGCTAATTGGACAAAGAGGCGTCTTTTCAAGCAGCGCTCCTCTTATATTTAGCAGGGGAAGAGCAATTCACTATTCACCCAGCACAGTGTATTTTCTAGTGTCCATTTGCTGGTATTTCTTCGGCACCTTTTTAGATTGCGAGCCCTTTTGGGACAAGGGATCATTTAGTTATTTGATTTTCTCTGTGAAGTGCTTTATGAACTTTGTTATTGAAAAGCTGCATATAAATATTCTTATTAATTAGTTGTTAATTCATTACAGAAGGAACCTTGCCACATGGTCTGAAAGCCTGTCCACACTATGTGTGCAGGTCGGAGCAGGGTTGTACCCTCTCATAGGCTTCACACATGCATTGTTCTTTTGCAAAACCTAGGTGTGTGCAAATTGCACCTGTGTAGGTGTGCACCTACACACCTAACAGTGTGTAGGTGCACTCAATGTACGCATCAACTAGGAGAGTACAAAATGTAAGGTTTCCCATCTTGTTGAGAATTCTCCACACTATGTGCACACATACGTATTTGCATGCATATGTCTGCTCACAAAGGGACAATGACTTCAGGGAGCAGGGGCAAATTGTATGATTCACATTTTCATTGTATACATCTCTGGACTGTATGAAGTCAGTTGTGGTTCAAGTGAGCAGTAATACGGGTAGTGCTGTCACATTGAGTAGCAAAGCATAGTGCAAAGTAACATGTAGCAGATCCACATCATGCAATGTTTGAAATGCAAAACCTGTTTGAACCACAGCAGGACAAAAAAAAACCAATAAAAACTATACCGTTAGCAGCAACAGCTGTAATGTGGTTCCCTGCACAGAAAACTGAATTCCAGTTCACACATCAGGGTCCAAGCACTGTCTCTAAGGCCTTCTCTTTGGAATCCTATCTACAATATGCAGACAGAAATATTTTAACAGTATCTGAGATCGGCGATGACAGAAAATCAATGAACAAATCTTACACGTTCTTTAGTCACACCTTTGCTTGAGACTTCCTGGCCCCTGTTAGAAAGTGCGATCATTAGAGGTCTGCTTTTTCAGTTTTATTTTTTTGCAGATTTCGTTTTATGAAAAAATGAGAAGTGCAGAAAGCGATGTTATGTGTTTTTATTCCAAGGGCACATTTCTATAATTTATAATTATAATTGCTTTAAAAGTATACTAGATAGGTGATATAGTTGGTATAATGCAGTGGTTCTCGAACTTTTCCGGCTCACACCTCCCCTGATCCTTGTAGCCATTGGCGACAGCTCCCCATTACAACACCTCACCTCAGTTACCCCCAAAATGGGGATGAAGGTGTTATAATTATACACTAGAAATAAAAAAAAAAACAGCTGCCAGCACTCTGAGGCTGCAATCCTAACCACACTTACCTGAGAGTAAGCCCCATTGAACAAAATAGGACTTACTTCTGAGTAGACCTGGTTAGGATTGTGCCCTGAGTTTGTTAGCAGCACACCTGGAGAGTTTTGGCAAGGGAGGGGGGAAGTGATGAATTTGCTGGGGGAGGGGAAGACTTTGTTTTGTGTGCACCTGCTAATTGCAAACTGATGCAAACTGAGACCTAGAGACTGTTTGGCTGGAATCCTAACCCCACTTTCCTGGGAGTAAGTCCCATTGAACACAATAGAACTTACTTCTGAGTAGACCTAGCTAGGATTGTGCCTTTTGTCTTACAATAGCAGCCAACAGAGTACCCGCCCCCCACCCAAAAGGAGGCAGGAGGAAAAAGGGGACGGCTGAAAAGAAATGGGGATTTTCATTTTTAATCAATTTTTGGAGACAAAGCCATCAAGAGTGGCTTTTTTTTCTTTTTTGAAGGGGGAGGAAAAAGAGAAAGGTGAAGATCCTGGGTTAAGCTGACACAGACCCCCCAAGCCTATGTAGGTCTACTCAGAAGTAAGCCCCATTTGAGTTAAGAACATAAGAACAGCCCCACTGGATCAGGCCATAGGCCCATCTAGTCCAGCTTCCTGTATCTCACAGCGGCCCACCAAATGCCCCAGGGAGCACACCAGATAACAAGAGACCTCATCCTGGTGCTCTCCCCTACATCTGGCATTCTGACTTAACCCATTCCTAAAATCAGGAGGTTGCGCATACACATCATGGCTTGTACCCCATAATGGATTTTTCCTCCAGAAACTCATCCAATCCCCTTTTAAAGGCGTCTAGGCTAGACGCCAGCACCACATCCTGTGGCAAGGAATTCCACAGACCGACCACGCGCTGAGTAAAGAAATATTTTCTTTTGTCTGTCCTAACCCGCCCAACACTCAATTTTAGTGGATGTCCCCTGGTTCTGGTATTATGTGAGAGTGTAAAGAGCATCTCCCTATCCACTCTGTCCATCCCCTGCATAATTTTGTATGTCTCAATCATGTCCCCCCTCAAGCGTCTCTTTTCTAGGCTGAAGAGGCCCAAACGCCGTAGCCTTTCCTCATAAGAAAGGTGCCCCAGCCCCGTAATCATCTTAGTCGCTCTCTTTTGCACCTTTTCCATTTCCACTATGTCTTTTTTGAGATGCGGCGACCAGAACTGGACACAATACTCCAGGTGTGGCCTTACCATCGATTTGTACAACGGCATTATAATACTAGCCGTTTTGTTCTCAATACCCTTCCTAATGATCCCAAGCATAGAATTGGCCTTCTTCACTGCCGCCGCACATTGGGTCGACACTTTCATCGACCTGTCCACCACCACCCCAAGATCTCTCTCCTGATCTGTCACAGACAGTTCAGAACCCATCAGCCTATATCTAAAGTTTTGATTTTTTGCCCCAATGTGCATGACTTTACACTTACTGACATTGAAGCGCATCTGCCATTTTGCTGCCCATTCTGCCAGTCTGGAGAGATCCTTCTGGAGCTCCTCACAATCACTTCTGGTCTTTACCACTCGGAAAAGTTTGGTGTCGTCTGCAAACTTAGCCACTTCACTGCTCAACCCTGTCTCCAGGTCATTTATGAAGAGGTTGAAAAGCACCGGTCCCAGGACAGATCCTTGGGGCACACCGCTTTTCACCTCTCTCCATTGTGAAAATTGCCCATTGACACCCACTCTCTGCTTCCTGGCCTCCAACCAGTTCTCAATCCACGAGAGGACCTGTCCTCTAATTCCCTGACTGTGGAGTTTTTTCAGTAGCCTTTGGTGAGGGACCGTGTCAAACGCCTTCTGAAAGTCCAGATATATAATGGGGCTTACTCCCAGGAAAGTGTGGAAAGGATTGCAGCCACACCCAGCAAGATTACAACTCACCCCAAAGTAGATGGGGGCTGCTCACAAACATACACCCAACATGCAGATGCCACCCCTGTTCCCCCCAGGCAAGACGGAGGGATGCAGGCTGGGGCATTTGGACACACACACCCCACTAGGAGCAGGCTGGCTCCTTCCTTCGCAAGCAGCCTTGACCAATCCCAGGATGCCCAGGGCGAGAGGCACACTGGGAAATGTAGTCCTTGGGGCAAGGTTGCACATAGAGAGAACTCCATGATGAGATGCTGCACCTCTGCCTGCCCAGCCAGCCTTCTCTCCCACCTCCTCCCAGCTTCACGCTGCCCCACCCACCTCGTTCACAGCTGCAGAAAAGCAGCAAGTCAGGAGGCAGCATGTGCAACTGAGCAGAGCAGCTGCTGGCCACCTCTCTCCCCAAGATGTCTGGAGCTCCTGTGGCTAGCTCCTGGAGGCTAGCCACAGGGGGGACGCACAGATTGAATACCTCAGGTATAATGTCATCAGATGCAACCACTTGCATGTAGAGGTGTTAGAGAAAGGTTTTATTTTTCATGGATTTTGCAAGTTTCTGGTTTATTTTGGTTTTTACAATCACGAGAAGTGCAGAAAGTGGTGTTATGTGCTTTAATTTCATTATCACGAAAAAAACCATCTCTAGCTATAATTCCACCTAAGTTATTGCTGTGCAGAGTAAGTTTTTATTCTCATATATTTTCATAGAGAGTGCAAAGCTTCAGACAGAGGCCCTATGTTCTGAAAATTCATACATGTCTGGCAAAGTTGTCAAGGATGCACCAGTGAGCAGACCACTTTTTCAGAGCTGAAGTGCTTCATTCGTAGTATCATAAAATGTACCTCTTTCCAGGGAGGCAATGCAGCACAGGCTTGCTTGATGTCTCTTAGAAGTTCTGGACAGGCCAATTGCAGGAACCTTCGCCTTCTCTTTGCTGCTCCTTGAAAGGCCTCAGGTTGAATGAGGTCAGGCTTATATCACAATCTGTTGTCCTCCTCCATGCACCTGGAGCCAAGCCTAACCTGTGCGCCTTTCGAGTTACTCCCCCCTAGACGTCTTCTTTGGCAGTCTTAAATCAGCATCTAGGCTATCACAGTAGTCCCAACAAACAACTGGATTGTGAAGGCCTCAGAGCAGTCCTTTTGCCTGGGCAAGGAAACCCCATTGGGCCTCTCCATCATTCTTTGGGTCAAATTGCCCCTGGCAATCATGATGCTGAAGCCTCTAGTGGCTGCAGCTTCCTCAGCCACAGTGGCCTGCGTTGGGTTGGGGGCTGGTTCCTTAGGGCAACGGCATCATTGAATTGGCAACATGCTTAGTTTTTACTCATCTAACTTCTGTCTATAATGTTGACATGTTTCCAGATTTGCAATTCTGTAAATAATCTTCAACTGGAGGACACTTCCATCCTCATAAACCAGCCTATTACTATTATCACTCCCAGATTACAAAACAGATTGGTTAGGATTTTACACTTCTGTCCTGAAAAAAGAAAATCAAAGCAGGTTTACTTTGTAATGGGCAGATATTTAGCATCTTGCTTAGAATCTTCTTATATGCTCTGAATGAGCTCATCATCCAAGAATAATATATATATATATATATATATATATATATATATATATATATTTAAATCATCCCTTTCATGTGGTCCTTTTTTCCCTTTCTAAAACTCTTAAATGTTTTCTTGGCAATTATGGCCTCCTACATTCCTTACTGAACCTTCTGACCCATCATCAACCCCACCCAACCCCCTTTTAACTGAAATGTCCACAAAATTCAACTTTGTAACACATGAGCTGTGTGAGCCAAACACATAGGGTTTTGGAAGAGGTACAGTGGAGTGTTACTCTGTTCCAGTGGGATTCAACTTGTGTTCTGACAAACCCTGGCGTTCTGGAATGGTGGGCAGCTTCCCCATCATTACTAATACTTTTCTCCATGCTCAGCTGCAGGAGACTTCAGGGTATGTTTACGCAGGGCCATGGTGAGGCCCAACATGGTCTATCAGGTCCCAGTGTGACTGAACACGTATCTTAGAATATAGGTCCAGACTGATTATCCACTGATTCGGAACTCATTTTTTAATCTAACTGTAGATTCCGAACCCATGGGTTCGGTTGAACCTGTTCTGGTCCAACAGCTCTGGTTGCGTCCAGAAGACAAGAGGATGCCTGATCCACAGATTTGATTATTCACAGGTTTCGGCATTTGCAAGGGTTCTGGTAATGGAACACTCACAGATGCCGAGGCACAACTGTATATTCCCCAGAATTTGTTAGACTATGCAGAGGTTCTGTGGTGTAAAATCAGTATGCAAGAGGCTATCTGGAGGTTGAAATGTTACAAACCACTGATCCATTTAAACCAGAGGCTCCCAAAGTGTGCAAGGGCTCTGTGGTGCACACACAAAGGCAACACATGGCCTCTTCTTCCTGGCTTGCCAGGCCAACTTAATGCAAAATATCTTGCTATTAGAATGAGACCTTGCAAGAATAGTGCGAGATCTTGTGAAATTTTACACTAGTCTTGCAAGATTTTGCATGAAGTCAGCCTGGTGAACCAAGAAGAAGTGACTGCGTGGCGTTCCTCTGAGTTCAAAGGTCACCATAGCCCCCATGAGTTTTGGAATCAGTGGCTTAAATAATCCCAAAAGTTGGGTGCTAATACGTACCATTGGATGTAACTGCAGGTCAGTCTAGACCTGACTTTAGGCATGTGCTTTGCAAGGATGTTTTCATTTTAAATGCTGAATAACAACCAGATTAGGGCCTCCAGCAGTTCTGGACTACAACAGGGGAGGCTGTCTACTGGCTTTCTCATCATGGTTTCAAGTGGGGTTTCGTGGCCCTACAACTGCTATTTGCTAAGGGGTAAAAGTTATCATGCACCCCAATGGGAGCTTGGCAAATAGGAGTCACAGTTAGTGGTGATGGGGATAATCTAGATCAGGTCCATTTCATGAGGTAGGGGGGTAGGCTTAAAGTCAATCTATCTGCTGGTTAACATTTTCAAAAACCCAAACACACTCTAGCAAAATATGTTTAAAAGTAACATCTGGTCTTACCCTGAGTGCTACTGTCCTGGCCTCAGAGGAAATAAAATTCCTTTCCAGTATACGAGATGTGGAAAAGCAAAAGAAACAACAAAAAAGAGCATAGCCTTTTCTTGCTTTCAGTGACCTGACACTTCAAGGGTCATGGAAACAAGATGAAATAGAAAACAGAAGCAGTATCCTGTCATAGAGTTTATTCACAGACAATACTGCTGAATTAACCATAAAGTCTGATGCATATCTACGTAGAAGAAAATTGCATTTATTTCAATAGAACTTGCTCCCAGGTGAGTGTGTATAAGATTGCAGCTTATATTACTTGCATACAGGTACATTTGGAAACATAATCCAGCTAAATGAATGAAGCTGGTAATGCAATCCTATGCATGTCTACTTAGAAGTAAGCTCCATTAGGTTCACTTACTCCCTGTTAAATGTGTAAATGATTGCAGCCTAGAACTGCAATCCTAAGCATACTTACCTGGAAGTAAACCCCATTGAATATATTAGGACTCCCTTCTGAGTAATCATGCATATGATCAGTGCTTGGATTATGGAGGAAAAACTTAGTGAAATCCACTAAAATTCCAATTTTAGCCAAGTCAGGGTCACTGTTGGATATTAAAAAGGGTGTCTAAGGGAGCCTGTTCCACAGAGGCATATCCATTGGGGTTAATAGTGTCTTCCATTCAAACCTATCCCCCTGTGCACATGTACAGATGTTCTTGCAAGCAGCATGTCTGGGCATTATGGGAAACAGGAGGCTTCTCTCTTTCTCACGTGTTCCTCTTTCTTTCCTGGAGACAAATTCCTTGAGCACCTAGATTTTGAAACAGTTCTTCTGAAAGCAGCAGTATGCCTTTGTTTCTCACTTTGTTTGTGCACTCCCCAATGAACACTTGAGACCCCAGGCATGGGAGAAAGGGCCACTTTATTAGTAGTTATAATACAGAAGGAAAGGCTGAGACCTGCAGCTGCTTTGGCAGCGAAGCCCCTATGGTGCGGAGGCTGGACCACTGGAAGGCACCAGAATCACATCTGTCCCACAGGCTGGGTGTGCATCCAACTCCAAGCCTTGCCCCTTTCTCAGGCGGCACAGCTCATCCAGGTCTATCCCGTAAGGGAGAGGCAGCCAGACTGCGGGCCGTGCCACCTCCAGCCGCTGAGCCTGTGAGACAGACCCCGCGGTCCCGGCCAGGGCCCCGTCTAGGTCCTCATGCCGCTGAGCCCCTGAGGACTGCAAGTGGGTTCTGCCCTGCCTATGCTGCCTGAAGGTGCACGCCAAAGTCCATCTCATGCCTTCTAACCTGCACCACCTGCCACAAGGAGGGGTCAGCCTAGTGGCTTAAGAGCCCTCTGAGACCGCCCAGCTCCAGCCCTTCTCCAATCCCACCACAGGGGAGGAGACTCTTGTGCTCCAAGTTGGGCAAAAACAAACACGATCCCTCTGCTTACATTGAGGGATCAGCAAAAGCTGCTTCTTGCCAACCAACACTATAAACATTGCCAGTTTCTCTTTGGGACAGATTGAAAGCTGCACGACTGTTTCCTTCAGCTGTGCAGCTTTCCTTTCCATCTGGAACAAAAATTCAAATACATTAGATACACTTTATTCAGGACAATTCATTATCTAGTACAAACATTGTTCAGAGTTAAACCTCGACTTCAAAAGTAGGTCTCATATTTGAATAATCTTTTAAGATCTTCCTCCAGATCTCACTAAAATCACTTTTGAAATTTTCATTGACTCCTACAGGTTATGTATTCTCTTAGAGACCTAGTTACCTACATTCTGTGTTTCATACAGATAGTCTCCTAGACAAGTACTGTAGTTACTCACGTATAGTAATTTTGGCCAAGTAATCAAGCTCCAATTCTCACTTCGCCTTATCTCCGGGTCAATCAGAAGGCAAAGCCTTTCAATTCGGAAAAGTTTTGTTTCTCAAGTAGCAGGCAGGCAGGCACCAAGTTTCTCAAGCAGCAGGCAGTCACCAGGCAGGCAAGGCAGAGGCAGCAACTGGGAAATTCCAGCCAAAGTTAACCTTTTAATCTCCTTCCTTCTGCTGCAGCCTGGTTCTGCTTGGCAAATGCTTGCAAAGCAGGTCTGTTTTTTGAAACACCAGGATGGGACCCTCCTTCCCAGGCTACAATTCAGTGCACCATTACTTCAGAATAACACCCACGGAAAGCAGTGGGTCTACTTCTGAGTCAAAAGGGCTGCAAATATATGCAGCTGCATCTCTCTACTGTGAATTGAATTGTACACTCCCAGTTATGTGTTATATGCTGTATGTAGAGCTTTTGGCTTAACTCACCAGACACCTTTTAAAGGTGGATTTGATTCATGGTTCAACCTTTTTCACTTGCATATCCCTTGGCAGCCCATTTCCATAAATTGTACCCTTCCTATTAGTAAAATGTTTGTGATTAGTAAGACAAGCCCTCATCTTCTCCATATGAAAGCCCAGGCTTCATGTATCCATCACATATTTTCTCTTTTCATCTGTTTGAAGAACAGAAGACTCTGCCCTTGCACTGTTTTGCACCAGAAGTGTACTGAGAAATTCTGGGTGATTGATCACTTTCCATTTTATGTTTCAGCTTTTTTCATATTATGTTTTCATATTATGTTTCAGCTTTTTTACTGTGCTGGTTTTCAATTACTGGTTCATACATGAATTGATGACCAAAAACTAGCTATTGGTAGGGCTTTCACAGCCAACTAGCTACCTCTGCTCCAGGCCGTGCATTCTGGAATTTTTCTTTTCCAGTGCCTGCCTTTTCTTTTCCATGCCTGGCTTTTTCTGCCATTATTCCATTCTTTTTCAAGTACCCCTAAAGGTCCTGTTGAGTGTCCCTGGGAATACATGAATGCCAGGTTGGAAACCACTAGTATGTTGTTTACAGTGCACTTACTCTGATAGTGTTTACAAAAAGGTGGTGAAGACCAGAATTTATAAAAGAATAAAAATGTATCTTATGATCTTTTCCTGTGTTTTTAATAAATTAAAGACTACAGTTCTTAGGTAACAATTAGTGGTAGGTTATTTTTCAGGATCTGGCCTCAGGTAAAATCAGACAAAACTATAGTCAGACACACCCCTAAGTTTAACCCCCAACTTATCTGAGGGTCAAAACTTGCCCTCGGCTTATCTGTGGGGTCGACTTATAGGTGGGTGTCTGCAGTGGGTCATGGGGGCCTTGTTGAAGTGTTGCCAAGTTGCTTTTCCCTGCAGCATGTTTTGACTGTGTTTTGTCCCGTCTTCCCCAAGCAGTACCCAATTCCAAAGCCCACTTCTGCCTCCTTGCCATGGAAGTGGGTTGGAGTCTTATGGAAAGTTGGTGATATTGGTTAATTTTTTGATATATAGACTGAAAATGGGGAAGCAGGCAGGCATCAAGGCAGACAGTACTACTCTTTAAAGTAGCATCAGTTCCCCAAAGCAAGCAACATACCTTTGGACCTATCCTCAAACCTATCCAGCTTTGAAAACTCAGTTAATTTAATATACAGACATATCACCATATGCGCTGTTTGTAAAAACTAGGCCTTAATCATCTTCTGGTTTTTTCCTAATTTGGCTGGTATGATGAAGAACAGCAGATGGTATGTAGAAGCCAATTCATCATGGTATATTCTTAGATGGGTAGTCCAGCCCTATTGAAATTCCCTCTCATCAATGCAGGGGAGCCAGCATAGCTTGCGCTGTAACCTGCAGGAGAATTTTACAACTCTGAGGTCTCCTCAAGGTAATGGGACATTTGTCCCCTTGCCCTGAGGAAAGCGCCAGTTCCAACAACGAGTCTACTCAGATCTGTGCCTGCTAAATCACTGGTGCAAGTTCAAGTGGATCAGTGTCAGTGGAACTGGCCCAGGTTGGGGGATAGGAACCCCAAGGAGGACCACTGCCAATCCCACCCCCACCCCCAGGACCCAATCTGCCCATCCCTATCCCTCTCCTTGCCCTGTTACACCTCCTGCCTGCCTTTGTTTAAATTCAACCATTAGTTCTAGGCAGTCTCAGTCAGCGCCTCTGGACTGAACTTTGGCCTGTCCAATGAACTATATAGACCAGAATTTCCCAAACTGTGGGGTGGGAGGCATGGAGTACTGGAGGGGATCACAAACAGAGTGTGGAGTTCTGAGGCATCACCTCCATCACTACCTTCCACTATCAGCCAAGAGCTGGGTAATTGAATGCCCCCTAAAAGGGGACTTTCCCTATTCTGGTCTAGTCCTTTATTGGCAAATACCAGGGTCAGGACTGTTTTGATGATGAAACCATAACACTGGAACTCCATCCCCTGCTGTCCATCAAACCCCTGCCCTATTTGTTTTCAGTGATGCTTTAAAGACCTTCTTTTAATGCAAGGCTTACTGTGGTTTTGATCTGGCTGCTCTTTAGTCTTATCACATGTCTATTTTATGGTCTTGTTTTGTGTGCTTTACTGATTGTAAATAACAAAATTTTGTTAGCTGTCTTAGGAGGACCTGGTCTTGAAAGGTGGAAAGTAAATTTTAAATGAGTGAGTGAATAATGTGTGTTAATGTGGAATTGCTACCCCAGCCCACAGGTCCTTGTATATGGCAGCAGCCTGCTGGGACACTTGCAAATGCCTGCAAGAATCTCTGCACATCTATGGAACAGGTGACTGGTTGCTAGGGAATAGAGAGAACGTAGTGGAAGTTTAGAAAGGTCCTGGGAATTCATAACTTCTTCTGAGCCCAGTCCCCCTAACTGAATTTTGAGAGACTCATTTCATTTTTGTTTAAGTACATAAGGGCCCTGCTGGATCAAACCAAGGGTGCATCTAGTCCAGCTTCCTGTATCTCATGGTGACCCATAAGGCAACAAGATGCCTGTATCCGGTTGCCATTTCCTTTCATCTGACATTCAGAGATAGGCTCTCTAAAACCTGGAGGTTTCATACAATCATCTTGAGTCCTAACCGGTGATGGACTATTCCTCCATAAATCTATCCAATCCCTTTTTAAAGGCACCTAGGCCTGGTGCTGTCACAATATCCTGTGTCAAGGAGTTCCACAGATTAATTACATGTTGGATAAGGAAACATTTCCTTTTGTCTGTTCTAACTCTCCAGATATGCAATGCATTGAGAATTATAGGTATCAGTATACACTGGTTTAGATATTAGCCTCTTTTTAGGGCCAGTCAGTGGTGGCCTCTGGCTAAATCCATGCCTCTGAAGGGTGCCATCTTCCTCCTCACAAACATGGGGTGGGGAGGAGGGCTGAGTAGCATCTGTGGTAATGAGATCCAGGCCTAGTCTACACATGACGTAGAATGAAATCATAGGATGCTGAAATGGTATCCTGCTGGTCTACCTCAACCTTTGCATGTTCAGTGGAAGATGAGTACAGACTCGACATACCTACAACTGTATGCACATAGAGTCTGAACATGTATGGATCTTGTTCTTACCTTCTGCTTAATGCACGGGGTCGGGGGGGGGGGAGCCAGCAAGTACAATCCCCCTCCCATTGTGCTCATTCAATCCACACATGAAGGTGAGAACAAGGGCCAACTCAAAATCTCCTAAGCTATTGTCCCAATCTCTACCCCTACAGGTAAGTTGCCTGTTCAAGGAAGTAACCACAGCCATTTAAGGAATTCTTCTTATGGCAGTTTGCTGACTCTCATCCAGAGTCTCTTTAGGCAAACCCATATCAAGTGACCCATGATAGTAATTGGAAAACAAAGGCTCAACACTGTATAGTATATTTGTGAATATATTTTGGGGGGTGGGTAGGGTGGGGGTTACGGCTAAAGTACAAATAAAGCTGTGTTGTTAAATAGATATCCATAGCCATTATCGTTAGTGGAAACATGCGAGCATGTGGGTAATAATGAATATAAACCTTAGGGGCAAAGGACTCTAAGGGAATTATGGGAAGGACCATACCTATAATGGGAGAGGGCATGCTGTGCATGCAAATGGTCTGGATATACTCCCCAGTATCCCCAGTTAAAAGGTTCGGGTAACAACTAGTGCCTTAGATACTGAGGTACTAAAAGTACCGGATAAGGAGCAGCAAGCACTGGTGCTCAGTTTAGCTTCCTTCATCCCTCTATGAGGCAGCCAGGTAGTTGCTCTGCCGAAGCCATCCTCAAGTTGCATCGCCCTTATTTCAGAACTGGAGAGGGACATGATGAGAAAACTCAGAGTTAATGTGGCATTTAGCCCTGCATCTGAAGATTTGTTTTCCCAGGAACATCATGGCGTTGCCTCCGAACTTGCTCTGCAGCTGTCTGCCCCACTGGCAGCCCTTTTTAGTGGGGTCATGAACTCTGACCCACATTTCTAGAGGTTGGAATACAAGGGGCGATTTGTGTAGCTGGAAATCTGGTTTTTAATGTGACTCCTGCCTGCAGCTGCAAGGGAAGAGCAGGAACTGGCTTACGGCTCATGTTTCAGGAGAATGTTACCTTACTGGTTTTAGTTCTGTCTTCAAGGAAATGCAGTTTTGTGGGACTGGTAGAACCAAACACATCTGGAAGAGCTGGTGTCCTGTGTGGTGAGGATGAGAGCTGTAAGCTGGAGTCCCTCATTCATATAAAGACTTAGCCTTGAACTTACTGGATCGCTTGGATCAAAAATTTGTCTCTCAGTCTGAACCGCAGTGGTGCAGGGCCAGTCCATTAATGAGGTCAACTGAGACAGCAGTTTGGCATGGGGCACCCACCTCCATCTGCCCTTTCACCTCTGCTGCTACTCCTTCTGCTCCATGAATTGGAAAAGTAAGAGAGAGACAAAGTGAGAGAGAAAGTACTGAGGAGGGGAGAGTGGCATTCTAAAGATACTCTAGCCTGCCACTCTCCTCTCCTCCACACCTCTTCTTCTCCTTAGTTCCCCTTTGCCTATTTCATTTGGCTTGCCAACTCAGACACCATGAGGTCTTTGGCCGGCCCTGCATTGATGACGTCAGAAAAAATATGAGGTGAGGGTACAGGAGGGCAAAGTGCATTTCAGGGGGAAGTGAGCTTTGTACAACATGTTAGTTTTCCAAATAAGAAATGGAATGTTTCATATTCCATGAATGCTCTCATAAAAATATTTATATAATATAGATAATACAAATACTCTAAGGCCAAATCTTATCCAATTTCCGAGCACCAATGTAGCTGTGCCAACAGAGTGTGCATTGCATTCTGTGGTGAGGGTGCATTTATGGAGGCCTCCTCAAGTTAAGGGAAAATTTGTTTATCTTGGAGCTGCATTGAGGCTGCATTGGCACTGGAAAGGTGGCTAGGACTGGACCCTAGTATGTGAAAATTACCCTTCTTCAAGCAATTGCAAGGGTCTAACAATGAGAGTGGAACATGTTAAAGGCCTGGAGTTTTTTCCCCCCAATCTGATGCTGCCTTTGCTCAGACCCCTATCTATGTATGGGAATAATAATGCCAGCCTACCTTATAAGGTTATTGTAAGAATTAAAGGTACGTCCATAACTGCCCAGCTTATGAGCCTAAACAGCCCACCAGCCCGAAAGCATGGTCTACCTCCTTTTTGACAACTCTCCCCCCCACTCTGTGATGAAAGTACCTTGATCCCCCCCCCCAAAAAAACTGAAAGATTATGATTCCCAGAGGCTCATTCACTCCT
Organism: Tiliqua scincoides; assembly: GCF_035046505.1. Classification (NCBI taxonomy): domain Eukaryota; kingdom Metazoa; phylum Chordata; class Lepidosauria; order Squamata; family Scincidae; genus Tiliqua; species Tiliqua scincoides. The sequence continues at coordinate 15,742,238 of NC_089822.1, forward strand.
AAAAAGAAATGAATACTTTAGGATTCCAATCCTTAGAAGCCAAGCTCATGGTCTCTTGTTAAGGGGATTAATGGCCCAATCCTATCCCCCACTATTATATGCCATGCAGCTGTACTGACAGAGCACAACTAGAGGTCTGGGAGAGGTAAGTAAAAATATTTTTACTTACTTCCCCATAGCCCACCTGGTCACCAATGGGTCTCCTCAGACCTACACCAGTTATTTTGCTGACATATGTTCAAGGAGAGACAGGGAGTGTGTCAGGCTGGGAAAATGGGTATAGGATCTGGGGTGCATTGCTGCCACTGAGATCCACCCCCTCCCACCCCTGAACCATGCCCTGTGCTGCTCCTCACCTTAACTGCTCATGAGGTGCCCTTGCCAGCACTTAATCTGCTCCAGTGATGGCTACATGCATCTCCAATGTGCACAACGGTGACATGACATTTATAAAACTGCATAAGGACATAGGGCAGCAGATTGGGAGATCCTCTGCCATAGGCCCTCCATAGCAGCAATTTTCAGCCTTTTTCATCTTATGGCACACTGATAAGGCACTACAATTGTCAATGCACACCATCTGTTTTTTTTATAATTAACAAGGCACACCATGCTGCTTGTAAGGGGCTCACATCCCCCAATGACCCTGCTAATAAATGCCTTTTACTCATCTGCCTTCATTTTGTAAAAACTAGGGGTTCAGGGCCCATTTTGTCAAAACTGGGGGTTCTCTTTTTACCTGTTTCAAGAACTGAAGATTCTGCCTCTTCACTGTTTTGCACCAACTGTTTTGCACCAGATGTGTCCCAAGAAATTCTTGGCCCTGCAAGGTATTCTGTGGCACTATCTGCCTTTTTCTGCCATTATTCAATTCTTTTTCAAGTATACCTAAAGTTCCTGGTGACTACCCCTGGGGGTACACGTACCCCAGGCTAGGAACCACTGCCATAGACAATGAAATTAGTGATCTTGCCAACAAATACCCTCTGTTTTGTGCTACAAAAATGTACTCTATAAGTGGTATTTTTACTAAGATCTTTTATTTTATTTTTGATCACTCTATGTCCTGAGCAATCAGGCTGAGTAACTAGCTTAAGATGTTGCTAAGATGAACTTGCTTCTAATTAAACAGAAGTAATTTACCATGTTACATCATGCTTATTTAACGTTAGGAGATCCGACAGAACCATCAACTGGAAGTCTTTTTTCAGAAGCAAATGGATGTGTGTGTCAGGGGAGTTGTTGCTCCCCTCCCCAACCACTAGTTTTCTGAATGGGCAACTTTAAACCTTTTAGAGAGGTTGGGGGAATGACTGTTACAGAAAAGGGGATGCTAATCTAGATGTCAGAAAGATAAAAGGGTGGCCTTTTCAGGTTCTAGGAAGCAGGTATCCGCTGTGTTTTGTTACTAATAATTTTGTGCTGCTATTCTTCGTGCTGTGTTTCTGATTCCTGGCGCTGGGACAGTAAGTCCTTTGTACTCTGGTGTTACAATGGAGGCAACCAAAGAGAAAGAGCCTTGGTCTGAGGCTGTCAGCTGTTACTAATCACTGTTCTATGGCTTGCTGTGAATCCCCGCTAGTCTCTACCTCCTGCTCTGCTTAGCACACATAAAGAAGATAAATTACTCCCTCCGTTTTTCTTCAAAAAGCATATTGTTGGGCACATTCCGATACACTGAGCAAAAGATGGAATAATGTGAAGAGTTAAATTGGTATCTAAACATCCCCCACAGCAGGGCCGTGCCCTGGCAGATGTGAAGAACAGGAAATGTACCGCTGGGCTGGGCATTCAAAAGTTTCTTGTTACCTTGCACTTGCTCAGTTTGAGAGTATGAATCTTACAGCCCAAAGGACAATAAGTCTGGAGCTTGTTTTGAGCCAGGACTTCGCAGTCATGGACCTTGGTTTTACTGCCAGTGTTCAGCTGTAGAACATGGAATATAATAATAAAGATATGAGTGCACCCATGCATGTACAGAGTACCTTCTGTGTACTGCTGATTAGCTCACAAAACCTGGGGTTGGAGGCAAAGTGTTTGAGGGCAAAACATCTTGACCTTAAACTCCAGGATTCATGATACATTACACAAATGTATTCCTCCACCAGATTTACTGCAGATCCTATATTACTCAAGGGCTAACTACACTGTATGCATAAATGCAAATGGTTGATCTGTTCATGTGTAGAATTATTCATACTTTATGTTCAATGCATATACAGTATAGGATTACACACAATCTGTACCCTGAGTTTGACGGGTCTGGTCCCCGGATCTGCACTTAAAATAGATGCAGGTATAGTAATTCACCCAAAACCATGTACATGACTATAGAAAAGCACCTGTATTCATGGACACCATAATATGTGAATTATATTTATAGCTGGTGTTATAGCTGGTGTGGCTAATTCCAGATTTGGTTGTTGTTATTATTATTAACAGTATTTATATACCGCTTTTCAACTAAAAGTTCGCAAAGCGGTTTACAGAGAAAAATCAGATAACTAAATGGCTCCCTGTCCCAGAAGGGCTCACAATCTAAAAAGATGCAAATGAATACCAGCAGACAGCCACTAGAACAGACACTGCTGGGGTGAGGTAGGCCAGTTACTCTCCCCCTGCTAAAAAAAGGAGCACCCACTTGAAAAAGTGCCTCTTACCCAATTAGCAGGGGTTTAGCTTTATTTATATTTAAAAATATGTGAACAAATCCCTGCTATAATTAGTGCCTTGCATATTATTGTATGACTAGACCCTCATGTTCACTTGCAATATCTGAGATCGTAAGGACAGTCCTGCTTGGGCAGACCATCAACACAGTTGTTACAGACCATCTAGTCTAGCATCCTGTTTTTCACAATGGTCAAACAGGTACTTCTGGGAAGCCGGGGATAAAGGTAATAGCTTTCCTGCCCTGCTTGTCTCTTCAGCAACTGGTATTCAGGAGTATATTATCTCTAAGCCTGGATGTTCCAAATAGCTGTCTGGGCTTCCCATGATAATAATAATAATAATAACAACAGGTATTTATATACCGCCTTTCTTGGTCTTTATTCAAGACTTTATTCAAGGCGGTTTACATAGGCAGGCTTTATCTAAATCCCTATTTAAATAGGGATTTTTACAATTTCAAAGAAGGTTCTTTCTTTCAAGAACTACTACATTCAAGGTGTTTCATTCCAATCTGGCTTCGCATTTTGGCCTCCATCCTCCCACGCTCCGACCAGATGGAATTGCTCTGCTTCAGCTTGTCAGCTGCTCCAAGGTCGCACGGTGCCGGTGGCCTCGAACTGGCGACCCTGTGGATGTTATCTTCAGGCAGACGGAAGCTCTACCCTCTAGACCAGACCTCCTGCCCAGAAGTCCAGAAATGATAAGAAGTCCAGAAATGCTCCTCTCGCAGCACCCCAGGGGGGCTGAGGCACAAGCGCCCGGGAAGCAGCTGTTCAGAGAGGACAACAGAGCAAGTTGCTTTGTCATCCTCTCCTGCTGTCTGACAAACAGATATCCTCAAAGGCCCTTACATAATTGAAGGACCACTGAGGAAGCCCAATTATGGATGGGGATGGTGGGAGAAAGCAGGGACAATGCAACACACTTGGTTGAGTCCAGCACCAACAGGAAGAGGACGTGCCACCACTGGGGCTAAGTTCAACTACTGGGTGGTGGTGCAGCCTCTGGGGGTTGGAACAAGGGTGAGGGGAGGACAAGGAGAGGGAGGAACTGGGGTAGGAGCGGTCAGGCCAGAAGGCCCACCATGAAGTCTCTCAACACTGCAATGGCAAAACAGCTGGCACAGACTTGAGAAGTCCCATTACAGGACTTGGGGCTTTCTGCAGGGGAAGGGGATGAAAGTCCCCTTCCCCCAAGGAGACCTCTGGCTGCCTCCTGACGTTCACAGGACACGGTGGTAGCCACCTTGGCGCCACTGCTCCAGAGGGTGCCAGTAAGCTCAGGATTGGGCTGTTAGCAGGACTAATCTCTGCAGGGGAGAGTCATCTATTATGCTTCAGAAAATCTGAAATCTAGAAACATTTATCCATTGAGTAAAATCCACCAAGGCACTTTCTAATCAAAATTCAATTTTGAATATCATAACAGATGCCAATGGCAGAATATGGGCTTAGCTTGCTTCAGTTGAAATAGTTTTCATATGTCATACTTTGCAGTGTTAATAAATTCAACATGCTAGTATAAAGGAAGATATTACAATACAGTATGCAACTGACAAAATGCTTCTGTAACATATAGTAGTTTAAAGTAGGGCTGGGCAGAAGGTAGCATAGCTGGTGGACCACTGGCCAATTTCTGGTGGACCACCTAGCACCTATAGGTTGCTAGGGTGTTGGTCATGAATGCTCAACCATAGTCTAATATACCATGACACTTATGGTCTTAGGCATGAGAGCATACCCAAGATCATAATTTAGTTATGTCTTCTATGCCATCCTGAGCATCTTGGAGGAAGAGACAGGGTGCAAATATAAGAAGTAGTAGTAGTAGTAGAATAATCCATAATAATGAGTAAGTGGAGGCAATCCTCAAAAGAGCAGATTCACATTGTTGATTCATTTGAGTGCTCATATAGTTCTTAAATAGGCAGGAATTTGATTCACTAAGCAACTGATGGGAACTGGCCAGTATTGGCCAGAAGCTTCTGGGTTTGTGAAATCATATTTACATTTGCTTCCATTTAGAAGTGTCATCAAGGAACCGTCTGTCCTTTGCCTGAAATGAAAACTGACCATCTGACTGTGCATCTGTGCTATGGTTAGCTAGTTGTGTAGCTAGAATACATTTGAAGGAACTGCTGTGTCCTGATCTTGTAATTTTGATTGTGACTTTGTTCAAGTATCCTTTACCTTGCTTTTTCAAGATTTTAAAGAGTTTAAGGCCAAGCAGCAAGGACAGATGGGTGGATAAGAAAGCATATGGCAAGATCCAGCAAAATATTAAGTCCTCCCCTTTCCTTTCCATGTCTGCCTATTTGCAGACATGGAGGCTTTGCATTGCATTCAAGTTTTGGAAGCACAAGCCCTTCACGGTAGCGTAAAAATGAGACCACTGTCTCATGCTTCTGGACCACTACTGCAAACAGTCAGCAGCACACACACAGCAGTAGCTCCCAAAGTCTCCTTGCTAGTAAGTTGGCGGCATGTCATGGGCTGGGAGTGGGAGGGCACAGGGAGTTTCAGGGCAGGGAGAGGGATAGAGGGCATGGACCATGCTGGCAGCTATTTGAGCTAGGATCCTATCCCCTATAATTCATGTACTTGAAGGTGGAACTTCTACAGACCAACATTTCTTCCTATGTATGCCTGTCCCAGTTCTTTAGGAAAACAGGTAGAAATGGCCCTTGTTTTGAGTAAGAAGAGCTTTACTGGACGAGAACAGGGTTTCATCTACTTCAGTATGCTGTTTCTAAACATGACCAGCCAAGTGTGCCCTGGAAGCTGCAAAACAAGTCATGATGGCAGCAACCGTGCTCCATTGTTTGACCCCAGCCAGTGAAGGTGCTCTGTTTTTTTTAACAAACAATGGTGTCTTGACTGTGTGTGCACAAAATGTCAGCTTTCCATCTTTTGTGCAAGTAGTAGATCCTAGAGACAAACTGCAGAACCTAAATATCATAATTTTGAAACTCCTGTGAATCTGTGAGGTCCAACCATTTAGGGAAGAGGTTCCTAAACCTTTTCAGCTGGTGGCTCACTTGACCTACTGGGCCATTGGCCATAGCTCCCCTTTAGGGCTGCAGTCCTATACATTGTATAGGGTGGTGGGTTTTTCACAAGGATTCCATGGCTCCTGTCCCTTAGAACCCACAGCTCACAGTTTGGGAACCACTGATTTAGGGTTATCTTTGATATTGCTGGGTCAATAAGCTTTAATTTTATGTCTGTATAAGGAATTGTATAAGGAATCAGCCCATGTTGCATATACAACATTCCAACATATGCATATACATTCCTCTGGGGGCTGGGGATAAGAACAGGCCCTCAGTTTGGCTGTACTTGTCGTAAGAGGCGACTAAACAGCCACTGGGTAGATGGGACTCGTCAGCCTGGGAAGGCAGCTCATCTGAGAGAAGGAAAACTCTGATCCCAAACCTCCACTGCCTTGTGGCTACATCCAGTTATGGAAAAGGCTTCAGGAGTCGACCTCGAGGCAAAATCAGGAGCCAGAGCCCCTGAGGCAGTTCATGGCTGAACACAGTCACGTTCTGGCAACTCCTGCGACGCCGCTGGAACCAACCGTATTGGCCTCTGCCTTTCCATTGGACCATTTCAGCGACGTGGAGAGGGGGGATTTGCTGCATGGGTAACAGCCTATCCTCCATACCTACTTTACCCAGGCTTCACGCACTGGAGAGGACACTCTGTTCCTGAACCACCATTCAGAGCGCGATACCATAGTCTTCCGAGACTGAAGGATGCCAACATCTGATAAGGAATTGGGAATTCCAGTGACTTAGAACATTTGGGACAGAAAGGAGGGAATAACATAATATTTTTATATCAGAGGAACAGAACCATCTATAATAGACACCTTTTTCTCAAAAGCACATTTGATTTGCAGTGAGTTCACAATTTTCTGAAATATGGAGTCTGAATTTACACTTATGCTTACATTTTCTAGGAGTTGCTGCCCTGGACAGTAAAGCATCAGGAAAGATGGGACTACGCGCAGTTATCTACTACATGAGTACCACAGTCATTGCTGTCTTGATTGGAATAATCATGGTGGTCATCATCCACCCTGGGAAAGGGTCAAAGGAAAAAATGTACCGGGAAGGTAAAATTGTGCAAGTGACAGCTGCAGATGCTTTCTTGGACTTAATCAGGTAAGGTGGCATTTTCCATGATGTTTAAAAGGTCAATGACACTTTCACACTTGCTATATGTGACAGTGAGTGAATGAATGAATTAAAATAGTGACATCCTCAACTCAAAAATGCCTTAGAAATGTAGATCTAAGGGTTTCTTGCTACTTTAAAATCACTTTGCATGTAAGAAGGACAAACATCAGGATGAAAGGAGCAGAATACTTGAAGAAGCCAAATGTAATCTGCAGAACTAAAATGTTACTGAGTCATCAATTGAAATCCTTCTGATGAATAGGAAGCAGATTTTTTAAAAAGATAAATTGTTTGTAGTGTAAGTATTTATGGGTCGCTGGTGCTACCTTAGAACAATGTAATTAATGCTAGATTCAAAGATATGATACAAGCACTGTGTAAACACCACAGGCTTTGAGAGAGAGAGAGAGAGAGAGAGAGAGAGAGAGGCTGCCAACCTATCCACACTTTCCTGGGATTCACCCCAATTGATTATAGTGAGACTGTAGTGAGACTGGAGAGAAGGAGAGTGTTGGGCGGGTTAGGACAGACAAAAGAAAATATTTCTTTACTCAGCGTGTGGTCGGTCTGTGGAACTCCTTGCCGCAGGATGTGGTGCTGGTGTCTAGCCTAGACGCCTTTAAAAGGGGATTGGACAAGTTTCTGGAGGAAAAATCCATTATGGGGTACAAGCCATGATGTGTATGCGCAACCTCCTGATTTTAGAAATGGGTTATGTCAGAATGCCAGATGCAGGGGAGGGCACCAGGATGAGGTCTCTTGTTATCTGGTGTGCTCCCTGGGGCATTTGGTGGGCCGCTGTGAGATACAGGAAGCTGGACTAGATGGGCCTATGGCCTGATCCAGTGGGGCTGTTCTTATGTTCTTATGTTCTTATGACTGTAATTATAGTGAGACTGCACATACAGTAGTATTTTGCTGCAAATCCGTAAAGTATGAAGGAAGAATTGGGTTTGTTTAATTAATTATGAACTGTTTGTACATTTATACAGTAGGTTGTTACCAGTAGGTTGAAACTTGTAAAGACTAGACTCAAGTTGTGAAAACACGTTTTCCACGACTCGTGTCAATTTGAGTCACAGGTGACTCTGACACTACTTCCAACTTAGGACTCAGAAAAGAATCATGACTCGAATTAACTTGAGTGGTGACATGGTGACATGCTTTTTGTGAGTGCTTGTGTCTTGTATGTGAGTGTGCTTGTTTACTTTTTTCACAACTTCCCCATCATGCTGAAGATCTTGTGGGGTTATCTGGAAGCTGGCATTCAGATCGGTGGCAGCAGGAGATATGGTGGGAGAAGAGTAGGTTGGTTCAGATGTGGGGGTGGAGGGGAGGAGGGAGGCTTAAGGGTTTTGGGGGGAGCTGACTGCATGAGACTGAGAGGAGGAACCAGAAGAAGGCGGGGCAGCTAGGACACGGGAGGGGGCCTTTTAGCCATCTAGGAACAAATGATTGAATGAATGATGGATGGCCTGATTTTTTTTTTTTTCTGGACAAGGCTAGGGAGAAGGAGGAGCCCATTGGAGGGGGAGGAGGTTCTTGAGATAGGAATAAATGTCTGAATAAGATAGATACATGTGCAGGGAAGGGGCAAAGGGAACAAACCAGGGGGAGGTGTTTCTTTGCAATAGAAGAGGACACCTTCAGATCTCATGTTTCAGTTTGCACTGAACCAGTCGTTTTTCTGCACTGCTACACTCACTTGAATAACAGCACAGCTCTCGTTTACATAAATGAAATGAAAATGGTGGTTGAAGTGAAGGACTGCAGATGGGATGGGAACATCAGGGCAGTGTTAAATAAGAACTCCGACCCACACACACACACCCCACCAGCACCTTAGTTTTTCTGTGGAGTGACACCTAACTCATGCTGTGACTTGTTTTTTATAATAAGGGTGCAATCCTAACCCCTTACGTCAGTGCTTTCCAGCACTGGCATAGCGGTGCCAATAGGCCGTGTGCTGCATCCTGCAGTTGGGTGTCACTCATGGAGACCTCCTTAAAGTAAGGGAATGTTTGTTCCCTTACCTCAGGGCTACATTGCCCTTAGGTCAGTGCTGGAAAGCACTGACATAAGGGGTTAGGATTGCAACCTGACCTGGACTCAAGTGAAAAATGACTTTATAAGCGGCTCAGGCCAAGTTGTGATGGCCACACGCTATGACTTGTGAGTTGAGTTGAGTCGGGGTGAGTGGATCATGACTCGATTCATGACTCAGGCGCAGTGACTCCAGCAAGTGGTTGTTACTCATTATTGGTTTCAATGGTTAGGATATAGTACAAATCAGATTACAGTACATTTCTTCATGGACAGATGTCAATGGCACTGAATGAAGTGTGCAAGCTTTTTGAGTTACACAGAGTTCCCAGTCAGGCAGAAAAGGGGACTCAAATGCAAGTTTGCATGTATCCCATTAGCCAAATTTGGGCAGTAAACAAAGTTGCCATATTTATGCCACATCTCTTGCATAATGTGAATACTGGGAGTATTCTTTCCCCTCCCAGGCATGTAATTCCATGCCTGACATAGAGGTATGTAACAACTGTGTTCCTTTCCTGCCCCCTAGTGCACAGGCTACTCATGCTGTTTGTGGGAGTAGTCTGCACACTAGAACTCTGGAAGAGGAGTGGGCTACTGCACTCCCCTTCTGTGTAAGGTATTCAGAAGACTGCCACCCAAAATAATGACTATATTGCTGTATATTGCTGTTCAAAAGGCACCACACTTAACTGAGGGGTCTGGCTTTATTGGGAATGAGACCCACTTTCATGTGTACTGCACTGTGATTTCTGTGTGCAGGAGGGGATGGAATGTGACCGAACATTCCCTGCATATTTGTTTCAAAAACTGAGGAAAAACCATTTTGATTTGTTTTCCTCCTCAGTCACAAAATGTGGCAGCCATGTTTTGTGATTGAGGAAAAGAAATAAAAAAGAACGGAGGAGGTTATCTGTCCATTCTGTTTATGCTGAAAGCATATGCCAATGTGTCTTCATTGCGACAATATCATGGCCAAAATATAAATGTTCATTTGAAAAGCTAGCCAGATTTCAGATCCTCCAGTGTGTCTTCTCATGGTGGTTGTTGACACCACATCTTTCCAGACTATCAGCTGTGCCACCAAAATTCTCTTCAACACAAACTACAGAAAGAGTCTTGTTCTCACATATGTGCCTCGGAGATATAGACATACTTAATAGAGTGTTGGAAGAAGTGACCAATTTTATGCATGTTGCCTTGATTCTTGTGGGCTGCAGTAAGGCTTGAGATAGGTTTGAATTCTGTCTTATAGTCATACAGCATGTTACATGAAGCATGTACTTTCCGTACTTTACTTTTTAAAAAGAAAATAACCACTGGATTGCCCCTCGCATTATTTGTAGCAGGGGAAGGGGGATTTTAACTGTATGCTGTTCAGCAGCCCCAGCTGGGATTAGTGCCCACAAGTGACTGCTTTTAAAGGAAAAGAAACTCTTGTTGCACCAATTAGATCAGTGTTTCCCAAACTGGTGGGTTGTGACCCATCAGCCATGGAAGTACTCATCTGTGGCCCCTTAAGGAGTAGGGTGGGAGGGTGGCATCGACACGATCCCCTGGATCGCACTGCTGCCAGGGACAGAAGGGGGATTACTTACATAACCCAGAACTGGCCTCTAGGGGGTTCATATAAGAAACATGCACCAGCTTTCTTTACTCTCTTGTAAGTTCGATATATCCTCAGCTCCTGCTTGAAATGTTAAAAGATGTCTAAAATGTCTCAAGTAGTTGTCTTTTTTCTTCTCAGAAACATGTTCCCTCCAAATCTGGTGGAAGCCTGCTTTAAACAGGTAAAAATGCTACTGTTTTTGAATATGAATCCAGCAACTTGCCTTCTCAGTAATACAAATCTCATTTGCCTGATGATGAATTTTATGTATTTTGATAGCTTGCTTACTCTTTCACAGGGTTCTTCTTGTGAATACAAAACACATTACTTGGTTTAGATGGCAAAAGTATGTACATTTTTATGGGCACGTTACATCTTGATCAGAATGTCCAAATTCACTACACATTAGCATTGTGACATGGATGAGAAAGATGGGCATGGCTAATCTGGGCAAAACAGACAGAAAAAGGGGAAAAAATTCAGGGCTGACAATAGGCTGAGTATGGACATCATCTTGCAAAACCCATAGAGCAGCGATTTTCAGTCTTTTTCATCTCATGGCACACTGACAAGATGCTAAAATTGTCAAGGCAACCATCAGTATTTTGACTGTTGACAAGGCACATCATTCTGCTGGTAGGGGGCTTAAATTCCCCAATTGCCCTACTAATAAATGACCCACCCCAAAGTTGCAAGGCACACTTGCAGTCCATCCATGGCACACCAGTGTGCCACGGCACAGTGGTTGAAAATGCCTGCTTTAGAGAGTTGATTCTTAAAAAAAAAATTGGGACCAAAACAACCTGAGAAGCAAACTACAAGCCTTCAGACCTTTCCCTGTAGTTCTCCTAGCAGATTATTTTATAAATGCACCTCATGTAATGAAATAGTGATACAACTGTAGTTAACTTTTCTATTGAAATCTAACATTTCATATAAGAAGTTACAGGGACTTTTTTTTAACCTTGTGGTGCAGTTTCTCCACTAAGAATGAACTGTTTAAATTCACCTAATAGGGAGCCATGGCCAATGGCCTAGTAGGTCAAGGGAGCTGCCAGTTGAAAAAATTTGGGAACCACTGACTTAGGGCCTTACTAAGGGCCTTACCCCTGCTAACTGGGTAAGAGGCACTTTTTCAAGTGGGTTCTCCTCTTTTATTTAGCAGAGGAAGAGTAACTGGCCCTCTTTACCACAGCAGTGTCTTTTCTAGTGGGTGTCTGCTGGTGCTGTTTTGCATCTTTTTAGATTGTGAGCCTTTTGGGACAGGGAGCTATTAGTTATTTGATTTTTCTCTGTAAACCACTTTGTGATCTTTTCATGGAAAAGTGGTATATAAATACTGTTAATAATAATTAATAATAATACTATTCACAGGAGCCTCAAAAAAAATTTCAGAATTGGGGGGGCTTTTTAAATTGTATGCATTCTAGATATATTTATATTTATATAAAACATATATACTGTCCCCACATACTCTGAAGAGAACGTCAGTTAATCCTGGCAGGCAAATGGACTGAACTGGCTTAGAACCATGATCAGAACAGCCAGTTGCATCTTAGTTCTTGATCTCATTGCTTACCATGGAAGTTCTGTCAATGCAGCTATTATGTTATTACTCTTGATTACTGTTGTTGTTATAGAAATGGCAACATGCAGAGATGGGTGATACATTATTTTGTTGCACAAAATGCAAATCTAAACCTGTGCCTAAATCTAATCTAAATCTGCTGAACAGAAAAGTTTGGATTATGTTGGTCTGAGGTTTTCAAATAAATCTTCTGACAGTTACAACTGAGCAATCTTGAATAAAGTCTCTTTAATGCTTGAAAAAACGACAGGTATGGCATTTATCCTTTTTTCCTCCCCGCTGCTAACAGTTCAAAACAAACTATGAGGAACGGACACGTCGTGCACCTGTTGACTCTAATGAAACATCTGTCCTTGCTGCCATTATAAGCAATGTGTCAGAAGCTGTGGAAAACCTAACCCACCTGAAAAAAGAGATTATCCCGGTTCCAGGAGCTGTGAATGGAGTGAATGCTCTTGGGCTGGTGGTGTTCTCAATCAGCTTTGGATTGGTGATTGGGAACATGAAAGAGCAAGGACGGGCACTGAGAGACTTCTTTGATAGCCTTAATGAGGCTATCATGCGACTGGTTGCGCTAATCATGTGGTAAGTAGCATTTGGTAAAACTGGGTTGCTGCTATCACCTCCTTACTGGTATGACAAACTTGTGTTGCACTTGTTATACCCTCACACTGCTATTTGACCAGGGAGAAAAGCTTCTATTGGCAACATAGACTTCAGAAAGTCTTCCTGGTGAAACAGCCGCTATGGACAAGCTGGGAATTCAGATTAGGAGTATGACGGGGCCAAGGTTAATGTCCACTCCCCCACACTGCAGTCTTTACTGAGATAAAAACACTCACAGTTATACTAGTTACCAAATGAAAAATAGACATGCTGTTGTGTAGTATGTACTCAAAGTAACATGAGTTTTGGCCCTAAGGCTGCAATCCTGATTGGGGAGTAAGTAAGACCACAATGGGACTTATTTCATTGATAGCATGTATAGACTTCTACTGTACATCCCCATAAAATGCGGGCAAGGAAGTTTTTTCATTTTCTCTGTAAACCGCTTTGTGAACATTTTGTGAACAGCTTTGTTGAAAAGCAGTATATAAATACTGTTAATAATAATAATTAATAATTTTGCATTAAGCTGTTTTGCATTCATACATATACGAGCTTGTAGTTCTGTAGCACACTATGACATTTTTAACTTGTTTGTAGGTATGCACCACTTGGTATCATGTTCCTGATTGCTGGAAAAATTGTTGAGATGGAAGACATGGGTGTGATTGGAGGACAGCTTGCCATGTATACTGTAACAGTTATCATTGGCTTGCTCATCCATGCTATTGTTGTACTCCCGCTTCTCTACTTCCTCATCACTCGAAAAAATCCTTGGGTTTTCATTGGAGGATTGCTGCAAGCTCTCATCACAGCCTTAGGCACATCTTCAAGGTAGGAATGTTCACAGTCAAGTTTGGTTTTGAGCAAAATTTTACATGGAATGAATTTGGCATGCTGAGGGACTGTTCTTGTTTGCATGGACATCATGCATTTTCTCAGCTCTTGCACTTGAGTGCTCTTATCATGATTTCCAATACACAGAACTGATTGTGCCTGAGTAGCAACAGCAATGGTCATTTGTATGTGCATACCACTGAAAACAAGGCAGCATTTGGATAAACATTGCAATGCACGTTTGAGTGCACATCTACATTGCTCCCATACATTTTGATCCAACAAGTGATACACATGAAGAAGGTTGCTTACATGTTGTTAGGGATTGTACCAGGAGAAAGCAGACTGACAAAGGAGAGTAACACCTAATGGTTTGCACTCATGCACCTCTTACTTCTCCCCTCTTTCCCTTTTTAATAGGTCATCATTTGAATGGAGGAGAGATATCTGGTAGTTTCTATCCGTTGCTCAAGAGACTAGGCAGAGGTGGCTGCCTGGGAAAATAACTTCCCCAAGAAGAGCAATGAACCCCAGGGGTTAGTTAAGACCCAAAATGTAACTAGTTTATTAAAAATCCAAAAGAAATGGAATTAAACCAAATGAAGAAAAGGTGGGGGGGGAGGAGTTCAAGCAGGGTGAAATAAATCATCTAAACTTGGCTGGATGGACACAAAGGAAAAACTTGACCAAACTAAATGCTCTAACTAGTAACATTCAGCAGATTGAGCTGGGATGCAAGTACAGAGCAAAGTATATGCACACAGTATAAACACATACCACACATGCCACAGTGAAGATGACAAGCCTTCTTTGAGAGGAAAAAGAGCAACAAAGCAAAATAAAACAATTACCATATGCTTCTATCTAGCATTACAGTCCTATCACTAGCTACTCACATTGTTCAAGGAAACCTGGTCCCTGTACTTACTTGAGAGTGAGAATTCTGCAAGTTAACACTAAGATTTCATGACAGACCTGACGAAAACACATACAAGCATCCCTGTGCTTGAGCTTAAATTATGTAGGTTTGGTTATGCCATACCATTACCCAGTTGAAGGAATGGAGCCTACCTGGCCACTCCATCTCGCCCATTTACCTAGAATAGACTAGTTTGGCTGCTCCCTACACCAGACCTGAAGAATGACTCTGAATCCACAAGCACACATGGCTGGCTGATAATTGTAAAGGATAACGTTGTTGCAAGAGGATTTTCCAGCAGCTCTTAGTCTGCTGAACCTACTCAAGTGGTTCTGGGAAGTTAGAGCTATCCAAAACCAAGGGAAAATTGGCAAAAAAAAAAAAAAAGGAAAATAGGGCATTTATCAGACATGTGCAGATCTCCTTTGTTGGACAGTACCTTGATCTGCAAGTCAAGGCCCATGAGAGGGAGAGGGAGTAAAGGGGATAATTTGTACCTGGGCCCAGGGTCAAAAAGGGGGCCCAAGAGCCAAAGAAGGGGGCCCAGAAATTTCCAGGGATCTTATATTTTCCTGTCTCACCTGGACTCGCTGCCCACATGAGATGCTGCGTGCATGGCTGCTGCTTCTACCAAAAGCCATATCTGCTGGGTCAAGGAATGCATATGTGATGCTCCTTAACACAGTGTCAAATCTCGGAGGAAATTGGCCTGCTACAGTAGTTCTTTAGCATGTAGACCCACTTGCCATGAAGGAGTGTATAGGAGCTTAGGGACACAGCTACAGGACTAAAGCTGCTGCAGAAGTATGTTTTGATGCACACAGCAGGACACTACCCATTCTTGTGTGAGCCTAAATATGATGGTGCTAATTTTCTGCAACAATTTTCTATATTTAAAAGATTTTAGAGAGACTTGGGGGTGTTTGTGTCTAGCTGCCACTGCTTCATGGACATGTAGACCTGGACTCCAAAGACTTTTCTAGCTGTCGTCACCCTCCCCTTGCCCTGTTTTGCCCTCCCCCCACCCTGTTCTGCTCACCCTTTTCACCATTCTCCCCCACTCTGTTTCATCCCCTCCCCTCCCCCTTTGGCAAGGGAACCAAAAATATTGTGTCCCCTGATAAAATTCCTCTCAGAGACTCTGTTGCATACTCTAGATCAGGGGTGCACAAACCCCGGCCCTGGGGCCACTTGCAGCCCTCAAGGCCCCTCAATGTGGCCCTCAGGGAGCCTCCAGTCTCCAATGAGCCTCTGGCCCTCTGGAGCTTCGTTGGAGACCACACTGGCCTGACGCAACTGCTCTTAGAGTGAGGGCGGCTGTTTGACCTCTCACCTGAGCTGTGGGATGAGGGCTCCCTCCACTGTTTGTTGTTTCACGTCTGTGATGCAGTAGCAGCAGCAAAGGAAAGGCCAGCCTTGCTTTGTGCAAGGCCTTTTATAGGCCTTGAGCTATTGCAAGACCTTCATTCATTCATATAAGTTCATCTTTAATATATTCATTTATGTAAACTTATGTAAATTTATTCAAATTTTAAATGCAAATTAATTCTCCCCCCCCCCGGCCCCCGACACAGTGTCAGAGAGACAATGTGGCCCTCCTGCCAAAAACTTTGGACAGCCCTGCTCTAGATGTATGGATGAATTGAATTGAAAAGCATTGTCTTCTTGGGTAATGTGAGGTAACAAGACAGTTCTGTTTCCAGAATTTGTTTTGGGCAGCTCATTCATACATACAAATCTCAGCTTGATGTCAAAAATAATAGTAAAGTTTAGGTCACCATCTGTGTCCAATGTCCAGCTTTTTTTCAGTGTGGTAGTGCTATCTCTCTGGGTTTTGTCCCCTTTGGCTTTAGTTCTGCAACCCTACCGATCACATTCAAGTGCTTGGAAGAAAATAATGGAGTGGATAAACGCATCACCAGATTTGTGCTTCCAGTGGGTGCAACTATTAACATGGATGGGACCGCTTTGTATGAGGCACTGGCTGCAATTTTCATTGCACAAGTTAACAACATGGATCTAAACTTTGGACAGATTATCACAATCAGGTATGTAAATCATGGACTTGTTTCCAAATAAACATACATTGACTTGCTCTTTTAATCAGTTTAATCTGAACTAGGGTAGTGTCAGGGGTCAGTTAAGTCAGGCTCTGACCAAGAGGCCATGCTCATCAGATAGCCCACCTGAATGGGCCAACCCCTGACCTTCAGTACCAGTAGCACCAATGCCCCACCACTGGCAGTGGACAGGGGGGCACCAGTATAGGGCAGAGGAGAAGCATCTGGCAATGGAGGGGGGCCAGCATAGGCTTTGCCCTGGGCTCCCAGCAACCTGACACTATCACTGATCTGAACATTAATTGAAGTTTTAGGGCCAAATCCTATCCAACTTTTTCAGTGCTGATTCAGCTGTGCCAATGAGGTGTGAACTGCATCAAGGGCTGAGGGATAATCACAGAGGCCTCCTCAAAGTAAGCGAATGTTTGTTCCTTTACCTTGGGGCTGCATTGCGGCTGTATCAGCACTGGAAAGTTGGATAAGATTGGGCCCATAGTTGGCTAATTGGTCATTTTAATAGGTTAGGGTAAAGAATAAATAATAAATAATGACTAGCACACTAGTTATTTAAGTGGCGCCTTTTTGATTCTTGAGTCTTACTGTAACAGAGAATGAACATGAAAACATTTCACATTGGCCTTTCCTTCTAATATTGAGTGGCAATTTTTATTTATTTTTGGTGTATTATTTTTATATTATGCATCAGTGTATAGTGTATCAAGTGTAGGAGCACTTGACTAAGGACTAAATAAATTGCATGATCCTGCCCAGAGGCAGGGAGACCCACAGAGGAACTGAACAGGAGCCCTCTTTCTCTCCTGTCTCAGTACAACCAGTTTGCACTGTGCACACACAAGAAGCATAGCTCAGCAATCTGAGAAGTGGGTGGTCTGTGTGTGTCTCCCATGGTCCCATCAAGCTCTTCTTCTCCACGCTGTGATTCAAGTTCCAAATTGATGGGAATATAAAAAGCACACACAGACCTCCTGTTCCTCTCAAGGGCTGCTGGCTCTGCCTGCACATGCTCCCTGCATCCACACAATTTCTTCCTTATGTATTTATTTCTTTTAAGGATTTGGATTCAAGCTTTAGACAAGCCAAAGTGGCAGACGAAATCAATATCCCACTGAAATAAAAGCCTACTAGTACTAGAGTGTGTCTAGTACCCCAGCAGTATCTTTTCTAGTGGCTATCTGCTGGTATTCTTTTGCATCTTTTTAGATTGTGAGCCCTTTTGGGACAGGGAGCCATTAGTTATTTGATTTTTCTCTGTAAACCGCTTTGTGAACTTTTAGTTGAAAAGCGGTATATAAATACTGTTAATAATAATAATAGAGTCCTTTGGCTTGATCTCAAGCCATGGCGACTTGATGGATGAAATATCTATAGGAAGATCGATCATGTGCAAGACTAGAGAGGTCTGCTAGGGTTTTTGTTGTTGTTGTGATCCTGTCGAGCCATCTAGTTGCTGGTCTTCTTCTTGGTCTTGTTCCTGTTCATAAGTGGCTCTCTGTCTATCCTAGGCTTCTCTTCTGGGCTGGATGGTTCTCTCTGGCCCCATTTCTCTTTTTTTCTGACTAGCTGCAGCAACAGGAGGAGGCAGGGACATCAATGCCCAGGTGGGGAATTGACCAAGGGCTCACCTACTAACTCCCAAAGCACCACTAACCTGTGAGTATGGAGTGGTTGAACCCAGGGCCAGGTTTTGCTGCCAAACCTGCAGCCGTCTGATGCTACTGCAGAGGAGGTTCTGCTCTGCTAGTGAGTCCCCTCACAGTTTACAGATACTTCCCCCTCTTCCTGCAGCCCCCTGTGTCACATCTCATGCTGCTGCTGTGAGCACCCCAAACCTGAACAGTGACTTCTCAGGAAGCACAGGAAGCTCTGATAGGAATTAGGGGACAGGAAGGTGCCTTGTGCTGGCACCTGTCCCGCAGTACACTATGAAGGCCACTCACGATTGTACAGTTGTCACAATTAAATGTAGGCAATAGGACATTCTTCTTTTAAACATGTATTGGGGATACACTGCTCTGTATATCTGCACAAAACACTCGATGGGTGGTTTGTCTGGCTGTTGAATACTGTAATCATACTGTATATGCTCATGAATAGAGCTAATGAATGCTGCATAAAGTTTGTTAAGACTATTGTCTTTTTGAGGAAGCAGAGAATAACAGCTAATGAATTATCTAGCTTATGTGCCAATTTTTTTCGTACAACATAAAGGAAAAAAGTATTTTTGACTATGAAATCCAGCAACAGATTCAAGCTGTAGCACTGAGGTCCTAATCACTAATTTATCTAAAGCAGTGGTTCCCAACCTGTGGTCCGAGGACAGCAGGTGGTCCATGAGACCCTGAGATGTGGTCCACAAAGTCTCAGGATAAAAAAAGATGATCAAAAGACACTTCGATCACTTCCAGTGTCTCACCAAGTGAGCGCTCCCCCACGGACCACTGACGTAGCAGCTATGGCTGTAGGTGGTCTGTTCTCTGCCCTCTCTGGTGGTCTAGCTCTTGCTGAAGTACCAGCTGCAGGAGGGCCCCTTTTCCACCCTTTCTGATAGTCTGTGGAGAAGCACTCAGTCTGTGAGATGCTTCCCCATTGACCATCAGAGAGGGCCGCTATTTCCAGTGTCTTGCTGAGCATTCCCCCACAGGCTACCAAACTGAAATGTATTTTTTTGTGTGGTGAGGATGGAGGGGGTTGCTTGTGGTCCACAACAATTCCAATGTTTGCCTCAGTGGTCCGTGGGCTCCTAGAGGTTGGGAACCACTGCTGTAAAGCCTGAAAAACTCTTGGTACATTTGCATGTTGTTTTTAAAAAAGGTAACAACACCAGATTGATCATATTGGGTTCTCCTTCCTCTGAACAGCATCACAGCTACAGCGGCAAGCATCGGAGCAGCAGGAATTCCTCAGGCCGGTCTGGTCACCATGGTGATTGTATTGACGTCTGTTGGGCTGCCTACTGACGATATCACCCTGATCATTGCGGTGGACTGGTTTTTGTGAGTATTTCTCATCAGTACAGTGTGAAAAATGAAACGGACCAGGGGTCCATTGTAAAAGCAATTGCAACAGTACATATTAGAGGGCTGAGCCTGGAAAAGAGAGCTCAAGGGCACATCCATGAAGCGTGCTGGATAAACTTGTGCAAGACACCATCTTGCAGCCCTGCACATGCCCGATCTTGTCTGATCTTGGAAGCTAAGCAGGGTCAGGCCTGGTTAGTACTTGGATGGGAGACCACTTGGGAATACCGGGTGCTGTAGGCTTATACCATAGTCTTTCGAGACTGAAGGTTGCCAACCAAATTAGATGTAATTTTGTTCCATGCCTTTTTCTAAAAGCAGCTGAGCAGGAGCAAAACAGGCTGCATGAATGGGGGAGCTGATCAGGAGGCTTAGGGATGATAAGGGGAAATATTTCGTAAGCCCTCCATAAGCCCCACAATTGCCAGTGAGTCTCCTCGGACCTGCATCAGCTTCATAGCTGGTGCAAATCGAAAGAGACAAAAGATGCACGTGGGGAGGAGCCAGGATACTCCTCTCCTGCCTCCAACATGCCCCATCCCTACGCCCCAATCTGCCCTGATCTATCCACCACCTACTCCACCCATACTTTCAGTGAGCTTGTTAAACTTACCAAACACATGCATTGAGCCTGAATCTGCCATCTTGATATATTCTGGCTTGAAAATTTAATATTTTCCTGCATACATTAAGTTATATGGCACCTTCTCATTGCTATGATGCAAACACAAAAACAGATTCAATTATACTGTAGATTACATCTTCCTCTCCTAAATTCAGAACTGAATATGCCTGTGTGTTCTGTCATCTAGTAAATGCTCTCGACAACTGCTTTAAAATAAGTCTTTTGCCTTGTGAATTTAAAATGCAACCTGTTCCATAGGGACCGTCTTCGCACCACCACCAACGTTTTGGGAGATTCTATCGGTGCAGGGATTGTAGAACACTTATCTCGACACGAGTTGAGGAACAAGGATGCTGAAATGGGCAATTCCGTGATAGAGGAGAATGAAATGAAGAAGCCTTACCAGCTGATCTCCCAAGAGCACGAGAATGAGAAAACCTTAGATAGTGAAACCAAGATGTAAGGAGGGGGAGGTTCAATACAAAGTATGGGATACAAGGGAAGTGTACACTTGCTTGGATCCTTTCTGTATCTTGTCCATTTTGTTCCTTATCTCTCTCCGTACAATCAGAGCACTGAAAAGCTTAAGGCTTAACTAGACATTACGGCTGCAATTCTAAATCCACTTACCTGGTATTAAGCCCCACTGAACACAATTGGGCTTCCTCCAGGGTAGACAGGCCTAGGATTGCACTGTATGAGAGACACAGAGATATCAACTCCATATCTCCTTGCCTCCTTTCCCTCTTAATGTCTAGGTAAATGCAATGTAATGTGACATCACAGATCTATGCATTGTCTCATTCCTGCAGCTTGTGATGTCAGGCTGAACAAGGGGCAACACACAGCATAATGATGTCACTTCACCTGTTGTTTTTACCACAGTATTACAAGGAAGAGGAAGAAAGAGAAATGGAGTAGTGGTAGGAAGCTAGACACAATGTCTAGTTAAGCCTCTGGAGAAAACATTCCAAATTAGCAATGGCTGTGGTGTATGACTGCATCCCATTTTTTACAAAAAGAAATAGCAGACGTCACAGTTGTGATGCAATATGCTAAGGGGTGTATTTCCTAAAATCAGTTTACTGAGAATATGCAAGTGTGCAGGTTTCTTGGTCCTGTAAATGTGATCTTGCTCTATGTTTAAAAAAAATATTTTTTTTAAAAAAGCTTCTGAAAAGGTGTTTGTTTTTTAAATTACTGTCACACATTTTTAAAAACAGCAAGCATGCAGTCAACTTTTTATGCTTGATTCCGTTCTCCAGAGCAGTGAGTAGCAGGGTTTGGGGTTTCCACAAGATGTTATTTCTACAAGTGGGCCTGTTCTTTTTTTTTTGAAAGGAAGAAACATGAGGACAGTCTGCAATCCTATGCATACTTACCTGAGATTAAGGGCCCAGTCCTATCCAACTTTCCAGCACCTCTGCAACTGCAATGCAACCTTGAGGTAAGGGAACAAATGTTCCCATACTTTGAGGAGGCCCATCACAGGACACAGTGCATGTCCCATTGGCATGGTTGCACCAGCACTGGAAGATTACATAGGACTGGATTCCACAGGAGTTACTTCTGAGTAGGCATGCATAAGATTGTGCTGTTAGTCTAGTATCAGCTAAGCAAAAAGGATACCTTTTTCTACTCAATGGGATATTTTAGGATCAGGAGAAGTCTGGTTCTTCCTGGTACTGTGCACCTTCAAGTCCTATTGACTTCCTAGATCACGAATCTGTGAGTACCTCTGTGTATGTGTAACATTACTGTTCCACTTTGGACTGCAACACTACTACTTAACACAAGTAATGTTACTCCTGCATATGGTCATTTCGGGATCAGTGATCTAATATTATGTATATAGATACACAAACACACATGCACTTTGGAACAGGAACTGTGTCTTCACCCTTTAGTTGCTAAGAGGAATATTATATTGTTGGTACCGTATCGTAGTAGGTTTTGGAAATGGCTGCTAGACATCCAGCTCCCTTTGCACACAATAATGACACCACTTTCTCTGAACCTTCCACTGATCTAACTGGATCAGGCACGCACAATTTGCGGCCCACCAAACCAAAGGCAGACTTCCAGGCCAGCCCAAAGTGAAGCGACGCCCTAGGTGGTGCACAAATTTCCACCCCTTCTTTTTTCTGCTGCCTGACCTACCTAGTCCATGTTGAAGAAGAGACTAGGCTGCCGATGAGGTGGCAAGAGAGCAGTCCTGGAGCACCTTACCTTCACTCCTCTGCTGCCACCTCCTTCTTCCCTGCCCAGCCTCTTCTTCTCAAAACAGTCTGGGTGGGGCATGGTTGGAGTAGAAGATGGCTTTTGCTTCCAGCTTACTCTGCCCAGCCTGTTTTGAAGAAGGGTCTGGGCAGGGAAGAAGGAGATGGAACAAGCCTGTTTTGATCACTCTCCTAAAAGGGAGGGAACAAGAGCGAACAAGATCATAGCAACCTCCTGCTTTTTCTTCCACTGTCATTGCTTGGTGACAGCAGCAGTGCTAGAAAAAGGTGGGTAACCACTGTTGCTTCAGACCTCCTCTTTCTTACTTTCAGTGAGTGAGAAGAGGCTCAGAGTACAGGTGAGTGGTGAGCACAGGTGAAGCGGGTGAGTGGGTGAAAAGCTGGGGGAGGTGGCTGGCAGGCAGGCAGGCAGGCACAGAGTGTGAGGCATCCCCATCAAATCACCACCTCCCCCAGTCTACCACTCAAAGCAGCCAGTTTTCCTGACCTCATTGGTGGACAAGCCCTCCTGCCAGCCATGCACAACAGCTGGCCATGTACAACAAGTTCAATCAACTTCCTGCCTTTGCTGCCTGCTTGAGACTGCAAAAACAGTGGGATTACCAAGTATTAGCATCAGGAAGACCAGAATACCAGCAGATGAACTGCGTTCAGCTTCATGGTTCATAACTTGTAAAGGCCTGACCTTAGTTCTAAGTGGAACCATGAGTAAATTGGACAGATCGTTTACTTTTCAGTGGGAGTTGGGGACCTGTGGAATTTAAGGGCATATTTATGCTACAAATGTATAAATTTTAAACCCATTTAATGGACATTAGTTTCTTTAATTAATCCTGGCAATGATCATTTAGTGTAAGTCCTGAGAATTCTGATGGAGATTGTTACCCACCACCGCAAAACTATAGTTCCCTGGGGAGACACTGACTATTTAATATCTGTGACATAGTTATGTCCTAACAGTCTCAGTGTCTCTCCTCTAACTACTGCAAAACTTCCATCAATATTTGTCACCTAAGGGTGAAGACAGAAGCCCTTTACAGAAGTTCAGCTGTGGGTTGCGAGATCCATAAATTCAATGAACACACGTAGCACATTATTAGATCATGCAGCAGGCATTTTCCCTCTTGAATACGTTGTATATGCTGTTTATGCATTTGTCAGCACATTTGTATGTGCATTGCAGCCATGTGATAGAATATACAAGTAGAGGGAGGTTGGGCATGTTTCACCCCCTTCCTCCTAAATGTCTTAAGAGGTTCTGTTAAGATATTCTAAAGGGCAGTGGAAGTGACACAGGAACGCATTTGTGACATCCAAGCCATTTGTTGTTAAGGCAGAGATTATGTGTCAAACCACCTCCACTACACTTAGAACACCTGTCTGCCTTCACCCTCACCTATTTAAAGTGAGACACCTTTGAAAATCCCTGCCACAAGCTCAAGAAGATCCAATAGATAGTGCATTTTGCTATCTAACAGGATTCAGTAAGCTTTCTGGCATCCCATTGGGACTGCAGAGGACAGTTCAGAAAGGTGATCTTTCAAATAATTTGGTCTAGATTTATTGTTTTGCTATATAATTGACTTGGCTTGCCAAATGCATTTTTTAACATGGGGAGTGGTGGGGAGGTTTTCTGCATCACTGCTGAGTTCTCCATACCAGCAACATCTCCAATGTAGAGCATTATTTTTTAGAACTTAAAACTAATGTGGTGCTCTTATTACTTTTTTACTAGGATAAAGAATATATAAACAGAGTAGTAAATACATTTAATAAATATTGAAAATATAAAAGAGGATTTTAAAAGAGCAATATTGTAGGTCTTCTTCAGGGAATAAGGGCAGTAAGGATTTTAAAAACAGGTGAGTTTCAAATGTTGTGATTTATTTTTTGGTGTCCCTTTCAGGCTTACTCCCTGATGAAGTCCATTTATTAAAAAAAAAATTTTTTTATATATTTTGCATGCATTGTCATAGAAGTCAGACAAGAATGATTTATGGAACCAGAACAGTTAGAAATGGGGAATTTGAGAACATGGACATAGACACAAAACTGGTTGCATCATCTACTGGAAAATTATAAGTGTATTTTTTAAATTTGTATTATTGTGAGACAGGCACAAAATATTCCCTGTGTCACAGATGGCACTCAGATATTTTAAGGTTAACACTTGTAACTTTTGTCTCTGAGGGTTGATTCATTTGGGTGCAATCCTATGCATAGTTTCCCGGGAGCTCATAGTTACCTGGAAAAATTCAATGATACTCAATGATACTTACTTCTGAGTAGACATGCACAGGCTTGCCCTATCTGTTGCAGATTTGAAGATCAAGAATCCTGAATGACCCAAGGCCTGTGGTGTTTCACCTTAGCTAAGTCTTGATGCATCTAATTCTTGTTAATTTGTACTCTGGTTTATGTTTACATCACTTCCTGTCACAGAAAGCCTGGAAAGATCAACACTTGACCTTTGCCGAAAGGCCAAGAAGCTATTACTAACCTAAGCCTGCATCCTCACTGTGGCGCTCCTTTGATGAAACAAACAGTAGGTTTCAAAATCCAATTGTGAGCTAATCGTAATTAGATTGTAGTTACTTCCAGTGACACTTCGAGACACTAGAGATGGAAACTGAGTTGGTTAGAAGAATGACAGGTGACAATGGAATTGTCACATTCTTAATTTACAGGTAGAAGTCAAATTTTCAAAATTTGAACTCCAAATTTTTGTTTCATGGGGAGGAGTGCAAATATCTATATTTTAGTGGTAAAATTTAGAAGGAATAAAGGTGGGGAATGGGCTTGAGGAGGTTAATCTTGGCAGCAACACTGGATCCTATCCCCAATTTTCCAACCTGCCCTATCTGCTTCCTCTCCTTGGACATATGTCAGCAAAATAGCTGGCATGGGTACAAGGAGACCCATAGGTAATCAGGTAGCCTAACTGGCCATTACCGGCCATTACTTACTTACCAAGAGGTAAGTAAAAACATTTTTTGCTTACTTCTTGCTGATCACACACACCACAACATAGCCATCAGCATGGTGGAGGATGGTGGGGAATAGAATCAGGCTTTGACGCTTTGGTTTTTCCCAGCCCTATCTGAAGATACCAAGGTCAAAACATGATCTACCACTAAGGTATGGCCACATTATGAGCTCCTCCCCCCCCAGCCCAAGGCTTCTGATATGATTATGGGAAGTTGCCGCATTGAGAATGTAGCATGGAGACCCTAGCCAGATCTCTGACCCACCACCAAGGTACCTTTTTAAAAACATTTAGGATCATCTCTTCAGAAGTATGACCTGTGAATAGGCCCTGGAGACACATATACTACAAACTGTGAAGTGAAAATTTAAGCAACTGTTGTGAAAGTATCCAAATGCTGGTCATAGGTGGTCTTCTCTTTGGAGCAATGAGGCAGGCTCCTTATTCCATGAGTAGCAAATTCTACTTCCCCTTGAGCACTCCCTTATGGAAAGCAAATAAGAGTTGACCCAAAGTGTTCGGGAGTTGGGGTGCCGTACAGTGCAAAGCTCTTGAGTTATCTTGAACTGAATGCAGTCGTGGGTGAGCCTTTTTTCAATTA
Organism: Tiliqua scincoides; assembly: GCF_035046505.1. NCBI lineage: Eukaryota > Metazoa > Chordata > Lepidosauria > Squamata > Scincidae > Tiliqua > Tiliqua scincoides. Next base: position 15,768,246 of record NC_089822.1, read on the forward strand.
TCTTTTCTTATTTTTGCTAACAGACAAGAAACCTAGATTACAGACAGGCATCTTCTGATATGTAACTAGAGATATTTTTCTATAGATACTGTATGCAGTATGTGTGTACAAAAGTTAATATTAGGTTATATGGAGTAACTTTTTAATTATACTTTGTTTTTTGTTGGATACAATTTTTGGAAATATGCTGCAAAGACGGCTTCATGAAAAGGTTGTCCATCTGTGACATCAGAACAGGCAAAACGTGTGTTACAAATTGCCAGCTTTTTTATTTTTACACTAACTCTGTTTCTTATGAAAAATCAGGTACTGTAGAACAATCTCTTTTCCCTGCCGACTTTGGGTTGGCAGCTGGGTACAACCCAGTGGGGCCTGAGAAATGTTACCTTGTAGATGTGTTTGCAATAAAAATAGTTCTACATTATTATTTTTGAACTGTGTGGACCTGTTTTTTGTTTGTTTGTTTGTTTTTTGTCTCCAGAGGATAATTGGCAACTTTTTGGGTCTCCAGATATGGTGGACTCAACACATACTCTATCATTTACCTCAAACAACACACACACACATTGACACCAGTCTTAATCATATTTATGTGAAAGGAGTGTCAGTGAAACTAACCCTCCCTCCCTGTGCTGGGTTTTCCTGCTCCAGCAGACATCTGTTGCTGAATCGGTACACAGGGGAAAGATCCAGTCTTCCCATTGTTATGTCAGTTTCCCACACTACCACAAATGCTTTACGACACTTTTGTGGCAGCCAGCAGCAGTGGAAAGTTATGCTGGCACTGCCGTTAGTCCGAATTGGGCCATAACACTGCATTTATGTTTCCAACTAAAGGCCCAATCCTAATGGGCCATAGCGCTGGTGCTGAGCCCCAGTGCCGGCGCTGGGTGTAATTAATGTTGCATAAAGCATAAGAACATAAGAACAGCCCCACTGGATCAGGCCATAGGCCCATACAGCTTCCTGTATCTCACAGCGGCCCACCAAATGCCCCAGGGAGCACACCAGATAACAAGATACCTCATCCTGGTGCTCTCCCCTACATCTGGCATTCTGACTTAACCCATTCCTAAAATCAGGAGGTTGCGCATACACATCATGGCTTGTACCCCATAATGGATTTTTCCTCCAGAAACTCGTCCAATCCCCTTTTAAAGGCGTCTAGGCTAGACGCCAGCACCACATCCTGTGGCAAGGAGTTCCACAGACCGACCACGCGCTGAGTAAAGAAATATTTTCTTTTGTCTGTCCTAACCCACCCAACACTCAATTTTAGTGGATGTCCCCTGGTTCTGGTATTATGTGAGAGTGTAAAGAGCATCTCCCTATCCACTCTGTCCATCCCCTGCATAATTTTGTATGTCTCAATCATGTCCCCCCTCAAGCGTCTCTTTTCTAGGCTGAAGAGGCCCAAACGCCGTAGCCTTTCCTCATAAGGAAGGTGCCCCAGCCCCGTAATCATCTTAGTCGCTCTCTTTTGCACCTTTTCCATTTCCACTATGTCTTTTTTGAGATGCGGCGACCAGAACTGGACACAATACTCCAGGTGTGGCCTTACCATCGATAAGCCTTCTGCGAGTAGGGAGTACCAGGCCAGCGCCAGTCAGTGCTAGTCCCAGCACAAAATAGACACTGCCTGGAGCAAGGTAAGAGCTCTAGACAGTGGTAAAGTCTTTTGGGGCAGGGGAGGGTGGGGCAGGAGAAGGAACTGGCCTGGGAGGACACAGAGACGGTGGCAGGCTCTGCCGCTATATCCTCCCTCCTGACTAGGGAAGTCTAACATGGGACTTCTAAGCACTGCACATGCTCAAAACTGGGCACAGAGCCAAGTTGACCCATTGCCGCCAGCTTCTGTCTACCCAGGGTAAGGGAGCAAATGCTCTCTTCCTCTGAGGAGTCCTCCAGCGGTGTCCCGACGCCTACACCATTTTGATGCCACTAGAGCCATGGGTGCCAGGAACCATAAGACTGGGCTGCCCTTAATTTTTCTTACATTAATATGCAAACTATGCTTAGTTCTTTAGATGAATCATGGCAGTGTATCTCTCAACAAGAAATGGTATTCAAGTGCTTATCTAAATTATCCTTCAAACACAGCACATCAAATTGAGTTAGCTCCGGTAGGTTCTTTTTTCATTGGCTCATCCTCACTCCATGGAAGTATTATCATAACTGATTATCTAATGTTTAAATTGTTTGTGGTTGATGGAAACTCCCTGGCTGGCTTGGCATAATTTTGGAGAAGATTCAAGCAGGGATACCAAGTTCAAGTTCTGGAATTCTAATTGCACGTGCAACAAGTGACTACATATTCACAGGAAAAAATATTTAAAGTTACTTAAACACACATCCAAAAAATGTGTGTATCTAAAGAACAACAAAAAGGAGGGCAAGCCTTGATTCACCAATGCCTTCAGCAGTCTTTCAGTCACTTGGGAACCTTCCTAAGTTTACAAATAGGATATTTAATTTGAGGCATAAATATTTAGATATTTATAATGAGCGTTAATACTCTTAACAGAAAATCAGCATTTAGTGTCAATGCTGATTTTGAATTCGGTATCAAATGCAATCAGCATTTGAAAATTGAAATTCAGTTTTCTGCTGTAAATATTGCTTGGGTTGCATAATCTGGATCAGAACTGTGGTAGGAGGCAAATTCCTAACCCCCTTTCTTCCACAGTTTTGCCACATTTCAAATGCCCCCAAACTTTTTTTTTTTTAAAGGAAAACTGGGCCAAATACATTAAAAGTAACTTGATTTGGGTCCTGAGAATGTTATCCATGGTTATAAATATGTTATAAAATATTCCTATACATGTATTTTAAAAAGTAGAAATTTCTAGAATTGACATCCCGCTTTCAACTTAGCCATGTCCCAAAGTGGCAAATAACAAAGAACATTTCTTTAGCTACCTGGGGTGAACTTTTTGTCAGTAATCTGAGATGGTATTAGAGGTGGCACCAAAGCTGCTCCTAGCCTTGGGCACCAATTGGTCTAAATTTGGTCCTGGTCACTACAGTCTGGGGCAAAAACAAAAACGCAGATTGGGCCAGGCGTTGAGTGTCTGTGAAGAAAAATCCTCAAAAGAACATTGTTTATTCTCAGGGTGTGAACAAAACCGTTAATGCTGTGGGCTAATTATCAAGCAAAGGTTTACAAGAATATGCACTGAGCATGTTCTGAGTCACACCCATCCTGTCAGGCTATTCTCAGATTTGGGTGTGTTGTATTTCTTCTTATGTATGGATGTACATGAAGGGGAGGTAGTTAAATACCACGTTTTTTCTTTCCAGAAAGTATTTCCTCCCTCTCATATAAGGTCATTAGTAGGCCCCCCCACCCCCACTCTAAGCAGAAATGCCAATTCCCAATCATTTTTCGGTGAAACAAGCACACCCAACTGTGCTACTGCATGTATTGCCATTGCAGATTTGCATGAAAGGAACCAAGGAGCAAACTGGAAGACTGCCTATAACAACTTGGAGTTGCCATTGATTCTCCATATAACTTCTGTCACATTTATGGGAACGCTCAGTTTCATTTGCAAAACAGTAACAGGAAATATTTACTATATTCACAGACATGAGAGAGCTCAGCCCACATTCATTGTAAAACATATTCTTTGTGGGTACATATTTTTACAGAAGTCCCCTACCGGATTTGTATACAAGTTTGCCAAATCCCCCCCCCCCCAAAACTGTTGGACATGGCTATAGTTGCTCTGCAAGGCAGAAAGAGAAGAGTGCATGGGGCTGTGTAACAATCATATTTAACACTTGCAGAGCACTTCATAAGTGTGCAAAGTGCTTCACTTGCAGGATCTTGAGGTTATCATTACAACAACCCAATCATTACTGTTACCCCAGTACTTCAGGTGGAAAGCCGAGGCTGAGAGGGAATGGCTACCTGAAGGCAGAGGTGAGAGTCAACCCTGGGAGGTCCTGTTTCACAGGTTAGGCTAAGTCACTGCGACCATTCACAGCGTAGCCACTAAAACCAGGGGTGTCAAACTAATTTCATACAGTGGGGCAAATAACATTCATGGTGCCTGCTGAGGGCTGGAAGTGACCTCATCAAGCAGGAAGTGACATCACTAAGAACAATGACCAGAAATAAGCACTTGTTCTCAGTAGGAACTGATTAGCTGCAAATGACAGGAGAGAAACTATGCAAACCTTGGTCATATTTTCAAGATATGGGAGAGTCCAATTATCACACAGGTCACTTTTTCAGCCACACTGCTTCTGCCAAGGCATCACTGTGCAGTTCAGGTGTTCTGCAAAGTGACGCATCAGCAGAAGCAGTGATTCTGAAAGGGCAGCCTAAGTGATAACTGGGCTCTCCCAGAACCTTAGCAGCATCTCCAGCTCACCCCTCTTAGTCTGTCCCTTCCCCTGTAGCATTCCTTGCCTTCTGAGTCTCTCCCTCCCAGAGCCTCTGTAGAAGTAGCACTGCTGAAAGGCTGACACTGAAAGAAGAGCCCAATTATCACATGAGCTTAATAAAGAGCTTCCACAGGACATATGCAGCCTGCAGGCCATATGTCTGACATCTTTGCCCTACACTATATCTCCTCTCTAAAGTCCACTGAAGCTGACATACTGAGTAAGACCATTGGTTGATCTGATCTGGTATTATCTATCTACTCATGACTGATAGTGACCATCCAGGGATGTTATCCATCACCTATTAGCACATCCTTTCTGCTCAAGATGATGGAGACTGAAGTTTGGACCTTTTGCAGACCATGTGCTTTGCCCCTTCAGATAGATGCATGCACCCCTCCTCCTTTCCTCTGAATTGTGTTGGCTTTAGTCTTGCTAGTTTTGTGCCAGGACAAAAGGGCAAAACGCTTCTCAAACCATATTTGTAGGTCAACAAAATAGTAGCCTGTATCTGGGGTTGCTTCAACATTGGGGCCAGCAAAATAAATGGGGTATTGCTTAAGCAGGAGGAGGGCTGGAGGCCATTTGGATATAATCATTCTACCTGTTAAACAGTTAAACTCCTAAACAGTGTCCCGTTTATGGAATAAAAAGGCTCGAGCAATTCTGCAGTGTTTCAATAGCGCTTTTATGTAGGAGACGGGGTACATAATGAGCACCCTATTCAGAAACAAGAGTTTGTGTCTGTGTAACAGCATGTGGGAAGGATAAAGGAGAGAGTCCATTCATGTGGAAAAAATCAATTATGGCTCTAGCAAAGTGTTTCTGTTCCCCTGTCTGAAGAACTGGACTGACAAAAAAAATTCCAGAGTGAAGTTTGTACTCCAATGTAGCTGGAAATGCTGAGAAACTTCATCTCATTCCTCTTGACTCCATACACAACACCCCAACAAAACAGGAAAGTACAGCGCGCCTCTGCCAGTCATGTATTCAACACCTCCTTCTTTATTTCTCATGTCAGCGGATGGAGCTGAACAGCACCAGACCCAGGCAGCAGCAGCAGTTTGCAGAGACAATCATCATCCAAGAGAAAATTGTTCGAACTGAGTAGCAAAAGGGGAAAAGGAGGAGATGAAAGATGAATGGGGATTGGATACAAAGGCTTAAGTGGAGTCGAGACTTGGCTGCTGTCTTATTGTCAAAGCTAAGACACGTATGTTTGTGCACAGTATGTTTGCTACGGCCCAAGCTGCTACTACTGCTGGTGACTTCCTGTCTTCCAAATTCTCCTTTCTCCTTTTCTTTGAGAAAAGAGTTTCTCAGTGGCAGCTTTCCTCCCAAAGAAAACAACCACCATGGGTTGAGGGAGAAAACAATCCAGATTGGGATTTTGGTGGGGGCAAAGGGTTCAAGTCCCACTTCCCCCAATTCCACATGCTCACATATATAATAATGGGCTTAACTGAACATGTTGTTTTGGTAAACAACTACAATTTCTCTGCTTCCTCCTATCTGAACTGTTATGCTAAACCAGGGGTGGGCAAACCCCAGCCCAGGGGCCATTTGCAACCCTCAAGTTCCCCCAATCTGGCTTGCAGGGAGCCCCTAGTCTCCAATGAGACTCTGGTCCATCAGAGACTGTTGGAACTCACGCTGGCCCGCGACTACCACTGCGGGCCAAGTTAGAACAAGGCCTTTTATAGTCTCCATGTGTCTGTTTCACTGGGCATTATTTTAACCCCCCTCCATTGCCTCTGAACAACTTATGTCTCCATGTGTTTCTGGCTTGGTCTATATGTTTTCACTGTGCAAGGGGTGAGTGGCAAACAGTTCATAGTTCTCATCAGGTTCTACATGCCTTCATTATAGTTCTCATGTGTATTATAAATAAGTTCAGTAAAATTCATCATTCATATAAGTTCCATCTCTAATGTATTCATTTATGTAAATTTATGTAAATTTATTCAAATTTGAAATGTAAATTAATTCTTTTTTTCCAGCCTCCAACACAGTATCAGACAGATGGTGTGGTCCTGCTGCAAAAATGTTTGCCCACCCTTGTCCTAAACCAATGATTTTCAATCTTTTTCATCTCATGGCACACTGAGAAGGCACTAAAATTATCAAGGCACACCATCAGTTTTTTTTACTACTGATAAGGCACACCACATTGCCAGCTAGGAGCTCACATCCCCCAATGGCCCTACTCATATATGACCCACCCACAAATTCCCACGGCACACCTGTAGACCATTCATGGCACATGCTGGTTGAAAATCACTGAAACTGTCACATCCATCTGAAATGCACCAAATCTTCCCAAGTGCCCTCAGGCTGCATGCATAGGACCCTCACTTTGAACATGCCTTTTGCACAAACCAATACGGGACAGTGTTTTGCATTGGGACTAGGGCTGCAAGGCCCAGACTCAAATTCCTGCTTAGCATTTTGTGAACTTCGATGAGTTACCATTTCTTAGCTGAATGAACCTGTTTCCTTGAGGGACTAGAAATGCAAAAGACAAACGAGATTCTGCAATACCCATTCATACATCCAGCCATAAGCCGTATTTCTTTTCAACCTAAGTATTGTATTTTCATTTGAAATATCCAGAACTGTGTGCCAACTTGTACATTTCATTAACCCTACATTGCCTCCCCCCCCTTTTATGGTTTCATTTTCATGCCTACATGTTGTAATAAAGGACATTCATCAACACAAATATTGTTCTGAAAAAAAAAACTTTAGGATAAAAAGTTTGAAAAGGGGGGAGGATGAAAAATAACTCTTAAAAGGTAAGCAACCTGTTGACTCTGGCGCTATATGGAAATCATATACTAGAACCACCAAAATCCCAACTGTACAGTTGAAGTGTACGATATTGTATTTCTGTTCAATGAATTTGCAGCTCATTGTACAATTTATACAGTTCTCAAGAGGGCTTCATTTTGCACAGAATGAGAAATGAAAAAAGATGGAGAACGGTCTCCAAGATTTCAAAGCAGGTAGTTGTGGATAAGGGTGAAGCACTCTGGCTATGTGACAACAGGTGCTGCGCACGTTTTTTCGCCCTTGTATGCCAATTCACATTTATCTTCAACTTTGGCCTCTTGGTCCCTTCTAATCCTGTCCCTGCCAAGTTGCATAGTTTTGCATGAATGGGGGAGCCTAGTAGAAAGAGACCACCCATTATGCTTTCATTTATGCGCTAAAGCCAGGATGTAAAACCAGGACTCCGGAAGAAAACATTGATGGCACTAAACCACTCTAGCATTTGTAAAGAGGTCCAGAGGGGGTGGGAAACTATTCAGACTTTGCCAGGCTCTCATTTTTTCATATTCTTGAGCTAGCCATGAACGTATCCCAGCCACATTACCTAACATGTTGGTTTATAATGCCACCCTGTGGGAGTAAGTTCCTTGCAACCTTGTGAGAGCAGATGCGAGGTACTTCCTTGTTAGTATGAGTTTGTTTCTTATACAGTATATTTATCCCAACCTTTCTTCAAGGAGCTCAGATGGCCTCCTCTATTCCCACTTAAGGTACTCTCCCCAACGTGATCCTCATGACAACCTGTCAGATAAGTTAGACTGAGAGACAGTGTCAGCCCAAGACTTACTCAGTGAGCTTCATAGTAGGATTTGGCCTCTTTGGTCTAGCAACAACTCTCTAGCCATTAGACTACATTGCCTCCCTGTTTTATTTATGCCACATTTTTGCAGCTGGTCATATGGCTTATTGGCCAAGGTACAGATTGACTTTCTTTGCTTGAGCTTCCTACAAATATTTGAATTTCACAATTTTGTCATGCAGAAATAGCCCTTTCCTTTGTTCTTATCTATTAATTTTTTTCTTGTTTTGTTAAAATCTCAAGGACAAGAAAGTGAAGTGTCTTAGGGATCATCTATGTGGAGCCTGAGGACCACAGAGCAGAATCCAATGGGGCACCACTAGCACACTTAATGTTTCCAGTTCTTCTTCCCATTGCAATATAAGAATATAAGAAAAATTTTCTTATGATGCTATATGATGCTTGCATTATCACACCTGCATTTGGTATAATCTAATTAGAAAGTTAATAGTGAGAATCAAAATGCTGGTGTTATTTGGCATTTGTGGCTATGCAGGTGTGGAGCACAAGTGCTTAAATGGTATGAGGAAAATGATTCAGTGACGGCAAGGAACACATGTGTTTCCTTAAATATCCCTTTAAGACATAGGTTAGCCACTACCTTCTTCTGAATACCCAGAACATAACAACACAACTTATATGAAAACGCACAAGAACAAAGTTGCATTGCTTCTTTTTCCTACAAGGAAAATTTTACTACATCTTGTTTAAACTCTATTAGAACTGTTAGGGATCACAGATGGGTAACTTACAGGATAGAGTTGGTCTATCAGTTGCCATTGCCAATTGGTCATTTCAGACTTAGGGTGCAATCCTCAGTGTGCCTTGGGCCAGCGCAAGTCCCTTGCACTAGCCCAAGAGGGTCATAAACGTGCCATAAAGCATGTTTGCTCCTCCTCAAGAGTCAGTTGGGCCGGTGCAGGGAAGGTTTTTCTTCAGCTGTTACCAAAGAGAACAAAATTCCAGCTTAGAATACATTTGCCCATCTGTAATCCAGATGTCCCAGAAACTAGGTTCCATCGCATTCTTGCTAATATCTACGCTGGGACACACTTTCACTGCGGCTTTCCCTAAGCCATTTCCTTAGAAATGGCCTTTCACAAGCCCCATCCTGTAGGCCATCAGATGCTTGAAAGCCATCTTGCATGGCCCCCCTGACATGGCTCATGTGGAGCCTGCAAGTTTCATAGACCTGCTCAAGCCCGTCAAGCATTAGTGAACAGTTTCTGGATGGTTGGTTTATTTTGATATGCATGCATGAAAAAACTGGCATTTGTGGTAGTATACTTGCTGAAAGTATACTACCTGATCCTCATGGGCTACTCATGTGTTCCCTTTAATCCATTTCTGCCCTACCCACAGGTGTACACATTTGGCCCCTGTTGCGTATATGCGACCTTGGGCAGGAATGGGTTAAGCTGCATGGCTGTGCAGCTCAAAGTCTTGGGAAGCCCAGCTCCAAGCAGCTCATGGCCTTCCAACGTTCAGCACTGGCAGCAGCACTCTGTAGATTGGTAGAGAGGCTGATGCAACAGCGTACTGTGCAGTCCCCTGGCAGACCTCAGGGTCTGCCTATATACCACACAAGCGTAATCTTGGAAGCTATGAGTATCTCATAGTACCCTCATACAGGGCTCTTACAGGGCCAAGAAACACATTATATTTAGCTCACCATTAAGTGATAGGCTCAAAATAGCTGCTTCAGTGTTGATTTTCTTCAGGACAACAGTGGGGGGGGGGAGTGCTAACCACTCTCCCTACATGCTGTGGTCCTATCCACATTAGGGCCTTCCCTGGCATGCAGCCACTTTGTTTGGAAACAAGTTTAAGTTCCTCTTTTAGGTTCCTCTTTTAATGATGGGCTTAATGTAACTTTGCTTGTTTCAAAATTGCATAGGAGAGCCTAAGACACTATTTATATACATATATTGACCTCTAGTGGCACTAAGTGGAAAACTGCTTTGAAGCTTCCACAGTTTCATTATGAGTATTGGGGTATTTGTTTATTCCTTGTTTATTTTATGTTTGTGCTTCCAATTCATGGGTATGAAACACACTCACTTAAGCAGGCAAGGAAAGGAGTGGGTTTACTGAAACATTGAACTGAATAAAGACACTGACAGAGGCATTTTGGATGTTTCAGGTGGACAAAGTAATCTACTTAAATGCAACCTGGGGCAAGTGTCTGGTCTGGTTTTGAAGGATACACATGAATCAATCTCATAGGAATTCATTTCTCATGCTGAACAGGTTGTGAGGGGTCTATCCAGATTCTCAGAATTACAAGTTTCATAAGAGGTCTGCTGCAAATCAATGGAGATTAGAACATGCAAAAATTACAGTGTCTAACAATGTCAAGATTTTTCCACCTGTGTGAATGAAAAGAGAGACAAAAGGTGAAAATCTTGATGGAACAGCTGGAAGGAACAACCCACCAGAAGGTGAGAACTTGGGAAATAGAGCCCCCAAATTCTTATTTTTGAACACTTCTAGCCCCTCCCAAGACTTTGGGATGCTGTGGCCTCCAAAAGAGATGCCAGACACCCTAAATGCAAGAGCCTTCACCCTGGCATGTTTCTCTGAGGTTCTTTGTTTGAAACACCATTTCTAAAAAAAATCACTTGAGCAGGATGTGGATTGCTGTGGTTTTATGCCTTGGACCAGATGAAGACAATAATTCCTGCCTCTCTTTCTGGCAACACTGCCTCTCAAATCCCAGCAACAACCACAACCAATATTTAATATCCCTCAGTGGCTTTACTGCCCCTTTTATTTTGTCCCTTTCAACTTTTGTGATCAATCATAAATGCACTCTCTCAAAGTTATTGACCATTGGTCCATAGTTAAAAGTCAGTGAGAATTCTCACTGGGAATTTTGAATAACCAATTGAAAGTGGTCACCTGCTGACAATTCAGAATTGCAGGTTTATGATGCTTTCTGGACCATCTAGATCAGTGCATTGGGATCCACTAGGTGGATTGTGAGCCAATTTTAGGTGGGTACCCATTCATTTCAGTATTTTATTTTTAATATATTAGACTTGATACTCCCATGGTATGTGACTGCATTAGGGGAAATGTTACAGACCTGTACTTTTAACAAGCTACTATCAATATTCTTTTAACAATGATAGTCAATGGGACTTACTCCTGGGTAAGTGTGGGTAGAATTGCAGCCTAGGATTGTTAAAAATTTTCCTACTTGATGATGTCACTTCCAGTCATGACATCACTACCACTGGGTCCTGACAGAGCTAGATTCTCATTCTAAAAATTGGATCCTGGAGCTAAATGTGTGAGAACCACTGACCTAGATAGTTCTAGCTCATACAAACTTCCACATGCTACCCTCCACATGGAAACCTGCCATTTTTGAGTCATAAGTGTACGTTAGTGTGACAGTAAAAACTCTGCTTTCTCTCCCCTTCAGCACAGCCCATCTGCAGAACAGTGCATATAATGTATCCGTTTTCTCACACACCTCACCTTTAACCAGCTTTAACCTTTAACCTGAAATTCTTTTTACAAAAGAAGTTACAGCAAGATCCTGTCTCTTCACAGAGGGACAGCATGAAGCTGCTCTACAGAAAGAATTATAACACTGAGACAAACTCCAGACATTCCATTCTGTGACGTAGTGCAGGTGAAAACAGGGGAGTGATTGGAAAAAAGAAGGGGAGCAAGTTTGTTTGGACTTGCAAAAACAGGAAGGGCTTTGATGATGTGAGAGTGATGTGTTGTCTGCACCAGTCCAAAGCAGACTAGAAGAATCCAAACTTAAGAGAAGAGATTTTGGGTCAAGAATTTCAGTGAGAACCAGCAGAGGTGAGAAAGTAAATTAAACAGCTGCGCATGGAGTGCAAAAGAGGAGAAAAGACAAAATGACAGTTCTGAGAGTTTGGAGAATCACAGATCTGTTTGACTGGGATAGCAGCCCAGCTTGTTGAAGATGTGTCAGAGAACTGGGACATACTGAAGGCAGATGTAAGGCAAGTGGAGAATGTTAAATGAAGGAATGCCACAGTTGGGGCCAGACCTTGGAAAGAGAGAGACTAATGGCCCAATCCAGTCCACTCCATAGCATGCAGCCACACCAATGGAGCATTTGCTAGTTCAGTGGTTCCCAACATTCTTTTAGGATGCTGCTGCCCCCTTAATGAGAGTAGCAACCTGATCAGGGACCTGTGGTGCTATTAGAATGGCACTACCAGGTTTCACTGCTGCCACTACCACTGCCACTACCAAACACATGTAAATAAAAAGGGAAACCCCTTTACTTACATGTGGGCAGTGGTGGCAATGGAAAGGCCGTTCTCGTGGTACTACATGTCCCCAGTTGACTCACTACCCTCATTAAGGACAGGAAGTCTGGTCTCAAGGGTAGAGCCACCATTAAGACTGTCACCAGTTTAAGATCACATGAAACCTCTGTGAGCAGCAAGACCTTGAGAGCTGACAAGTCAAGCCAAGCCAAGCCCTTTTGGGTAGGAACCAAAAGAGGCCACTCTAGCTCTTTCCATGAGAGGGTAAGGAGACATCTGTCAGGGTGGGAGACAGCCCTGGTGGCTTCTCAGATAGTCATTATTTGGCAGGTCACAAACTACACAAGCCTGCTGTGTGCAAATGACCACTAGAGGACCTCAAGCACTTCACCGTACTTCGTGCATGAAATCTTGCGCCATTTCTATTTGCGAGGTGTTTGTAAGTTACATCTAACACTGTAGCTATTTCTAGTACTCAGTCATCAGAACTTCCCTTTCTCCCCCCCCCCACATGACTCAGATATGAAATCTCCCCTGTGCTTGCATAGTCTTATTTTTGCCAAACTGAAGCCACAAAGTATATCTCCTGTTTACAATAATGAAAACTAGTCATGAAACAAGAGGGCAGGGAAATAACATTTACACTTCCTTCCTGTTGTACCAATCCTACTTTCACAACCCGTTTCTCCACTTTGTTCTTTCTGAGCCTAAAGGATATTTTGTTTATAAACTTCCCCTCTCTGTCTGATCTTTCCCAGAGGGGAGACAAACTCCCTTGCTACCAGCTTTGTCAGTGCTCTTGCATCAGTTTATCAGCTTAGTCTGTATTTCTATTGACAGAACAATGTGATGAAAGAGCCAGCACTTCTGATGCAAGGTCTTAGGCCCTCAGTGGCTGTTGGATTCATTGCTGCTCCCTTGTGTGGTTTCAGATGTTTGCTGCCAAACCTGCTAGGGTACTCTGCTGGCACTGGTCCTTCCACACAGAAAAGGCATTTCCAGTGACCTTTCGTCAACCTTCACTTCTCATTCACAAATAGATGTAAGGTGGCCGCCTTTCTTGCAGGTCCTGTTGTGTGCCAGACTCGCACGCACAGGTGAAACTTTTCCTGCTGTAGATTACCTTACAAAGGTGACACTGTGCTTCTACCCTAGCAGCAGAAGACTGCAGGATCCCCTTAGTAACAACAGTCTCTTTCCAAGAAAAGAGTCACTATCTAGAGTATCAGTTCTATATGTATAAAAAGCAACATTTGGGTTTTAGCATCTCTGACAGATTAAAAGAAGTGGCTGTTACACATCACCAGTCTTTGTTGGTATAGACTCAAGATGATAGGAACATTTTAGTGACAATTAAATCAGGATATTTGTAGTAGAGAAGTTTGGTAAAATATAGGAAATAGAGTATTTTCTCTTTTTCACACTCTCAGGATTTTGCTTTCAAATGGAAATTGCAGTGATAATTTGAGATAGGATGATCTAAATATGCACGCACAGAGAGTAAATTAAATCACATATACACAATCTGTCCATATTTCATTCAGAATGCTTATTAGGTGCTTTAATATTGGGAGACAGTTAAAATTCAATTTGAAGAAATGTTCCAAGAAGTTTAATTAGCCATCAGTAAATACAATGGGGGGAATGCCACAGATTTTTTCTATACTACTTCCTCCCCACCTTTCCATCTTGCCTTGTTACTCTCCTTGGTAGCCAACATAATATTTACAAATCTTCTGTAAGTCAAGTGTGAGAAATTAGTTTGATACCAACCCAGCTTTTTTCCACTGAATGCAGATAAAGGAAAGAATGGAGTGATTCAAGTACATGGGGGAATGGATTCATTAAACAAATACTGCTATAAACCGATCAGAAACATTATCTTCTTCATTAAAACTGGGGGTTAAATCTGGGGGACATAAGTGGAGAACGTCAGTGCAGTCCTAAGAAATATTAACACTATTTTGTACCTCCTTTTATACTTGTGTGTGCATGATATGCAATATAGGAAATGGTCATTTTTAAATTTTAATAATAGAACATGATGAGTTGGTATCTAAGAAATGAGCTTGTGCTTCAGGCATCTTCTAGAGCAGTAGTTCTCTTATATTTAGGGTTACCAGATACAAACAAGGTGCCTATACCAGTGATTTTCAAACTTTTTCATCTCACAGCACACTGACAAGGCACACAATGGTCAAGGTATACCACCAGGTTTTCGTCAATTGACAAGGCACACCATGCTGCCAGTGTAGGGGCTCACATCTCCCATTGGCCTTACTAATAAATGACCCTCCCCCAAATTCCTGTGGCACACCTATGGACCACTTGCGGCACACCAGTGTGCCATGGCACAATGGTTGAAAATGGCTGGCCTATACTGTTGAGTGCAGCTCAACATGGAAGGGTCTAAAAAGCAGACTTGGGGAAAGTGTGGGAGGATATTTTCAGTACAACCCTATGCATGTCTTCTCAGAAGTAAGTCCCATTGTGTTGAAAGGAGTTTACCCCCAGGAAAGTGTGCATAAGATTGCACTCTGTCACCTGGAGATGCCATAGTGCATGATCCAAAAGATGCAGCCCAGCATCACCTGCAACCCTGCAGAAGATGCTAGAGCTCCTCAGTGCCTTCCTAAATTATGTCTAAATAAAACAGCACCCAAAGGAAACAATTTCTGACTGCCATCGATTCATAGGACATGGTTCGACCCAGGAATTCCTATTAAGCCCAAGATTTTATTGAAATGCAAGGCAACCCTGAAGATCACACTCTGAACTTTGGATAGCAAGAAGGCATGACAAGCTACTGCATATATAATCTTTCATTTTTTAATAAATCATGTAGTTGGAGATTTGAAATTTTACAACCTGCCAAAAGCATTTTGTGCTCTCTTCATCAAACTATGGACACAACAACAAAATTTGTAATATAGCTTATATAATAATTTCAAATGTCAGAGAACCTCCTGATGCATTAAACTTTAGTGCAGTGTTTCTCAAACTGTGGGTCAGGACCCACTAAGTGGGTTGCGAGCCAATTTCAGGTGGGTTCCCATTTATTTCAATATTTTATGTTAATATATTAGACTTAATGCTACCATGGTATGTGACTGCATTTGGGGAATTGTTACAGACCTGTACTTTTAACAAACTAGTATATATATTCTTTTAACAATGATAGTCAATGGGACTTACTCCTGGGTAAGTGTGGATAGGATTGCAGCCTAGGATTGTTAAAAATTTTCCTGCTTGATGATGTCACTTCCAATCATGACATTACTTCTGGTGGGTCCTGACCAGTGGTGTCACTAGGGTTCGCGTCACCTGGTGCGGGATGCCAGCACATCACCCCCCCCATGCAGTGGGTGGGGCAACACCCCAGTGGTGGGCGTGGTGATGTACCATCACTCTGCCCCCACTGGTTTTTTGGCTGTACCTTTTGATAGAACAAAGATAGAACACATTCTGCATGAAATTACATATTGATTGATATATAACATGATGGTGTTATTCCTCCAAATTATTATTTTAGTGATTTTGGTCACTAGTGGTGTCACACACACACACCCAGGTGTCAACTTACTAACACCTTATTGCAGCAGTTCTCAAACTTTTAGCACAGGGACCCACTTTTTAGAATGACAATCTGTCCAAGACCCACCAGAAATGATGTCATGGTGATAGTGACATCATCAGGCAAATTAAAATAAATAAGTATAAATAATTAAAGTAAAACAAATAATTAAATAAGCAGAAGCCAGCCCAGTTCTACCAAGTGAATCTCCTCTGTAGCCTGCCTGCAATAACACCCCTCCCTCCAAAACCAGTAAGGTTTTCAGCCCTACCCAGTGCCCAGTTCAATTTAAGAACTTCTGTTTAAACCAGATCACTGTCAAGACCCTCCTGGCTTTGCAAGTCTCAAAAAAGTTCACCTTATCAGCTGAAGCCTGTTCTGATCCTTTTTATTGGGGGGGGGGGCAGGAGGCTGCCTTCTAGAGCACTTGTTTAGCTGCAGGTGCATAGGATCAGGACCATTCTGGTAGCCTTGCACTCTCCTTCACCTGATCTTCCACAACAGCCAAGGCACATTTGCTTACTCGTGAGTAAACTTGACCCTAAGGCTTAGTCTCGCTTTCCATAGGGCTCAATACATTCATCTGCTTGGAGAGAGGGACTTACTTCTCAGGTATATTTGGGGGCTGCATTCATTGGATCAGGACCATTCCAGTGTTGTTGGATTCCTCTCAGCCTGCCCTTTCCGATGGACTCAGGCAAGTTTGGCTACTCATGAATTAAAACGTGATATGGCTCACTTTCACTTTCCATAGGGATCCATGCATTTTTTGTTCTCCAGTTTTTTGGCCGTAACTTTTGATACAAAGGAGATATTTCACTCAGGTTTTTTTGCATTCCATTCCACTCGAAATTCTGCATCCAACAGTATATAATATGATGGGGTTACTCTTAACCACCGCAATTTTAGCGTGTCACCCCCCCAGTGCGTGTCACCCTCGTGCGCGTCACTCGGTGCGGCCCACACCCCCTGCACCCTCCTAGCGATGCCACTGGTCCTGACAGATTCTCATTCTAAAAATTGGGTCCCAGAGCAAAATGTGTGAGAACCACTGCATTAAAGCATTTATTTACCAACAGAGTAAGTGGCAGAGTGGCAAGCCAAGTTATATATTAATATGTGTCCAAAAAAAAAAGTATGAGCAAAAAAAAATCCAAATATGGATTGCATATTATTGAAAAGAAATGCAATGGAACAAAATCCTGATTGCACTGAAAGATTTAATTTCTTCATCAGGAAACTTGTCTAACTAATTCCAAACCAAAAGACAATAGGGGGGAAAGCCCTTCACTGATTTAAATGGTTGTATCTGATGCAGCTTTCCTTTTCATTTGTGATGACCAGTTTCAAACTACCAGACTGCACCACCAGAGGGCAACAACATGATGGTTGCCCTTCTGATTTTTGAATCTGTTTGACCTTAACTTCACTGCAGAAAACCTGGATGTTAGTTTTTTTCCCCACTCAACTCTCTGTCCATCTTTACTTATTCAAGAAAAAAAGATCAAGAGATTGCTTTGCTAGGGAATTTTGGATCTAAAGTTTAGAAGAAGGGGGGAAAAACAGAGCAACAGAAACAATTGAAAAAAGATGACAATCAAGGCTCCCCAGGTTGTGGCAATGATAGCAACCCTGTAACAATTCTTCCTGATAACTAATCACTGATTTTGCATCCTGAGGAGACAATCAGGTACTGGCAGTATAAACTCCTGAGAGCCCAGGGGCCGTAGGAAGTCCCAGCAAAGAAAGCTTCTACACCTGTGTCCACAGGAAAGAGTAGCTGATTGTGTGTAGCAAAAAAGAAACTGTTCTTTCTCCTTAAATTCATTCCAGATATTATTCTTTCAGCTTGATTAGGTCTTTTCCAGTGGCTCTTTTTTGTGCTCTGCTTTTATGTCTTGCTGCTTCCAGGCTGTCAGTCTATTTACTGGTCCAGCTTTCATGCTTTTAAGCTGGACATGCAGGAACTGAACAGGCGAGGTTTTCTTCCTGCTATGGAAGCAATTGATGGGAAAAGCTTCACCTGCTAAATTTGGACAACAGGCTGCTATTAAAGGCATGGAAGCAAGGCAAATGCAAAAGTTGGCAATCCTGCCTCATCCTGTCATGTTTGTATTTAATGTGGATTTGAAAAGCCATATGCTTATTTTATTATTACTATTAACCATTCAAGAGTGTATGGGGGAAGTAAATACAGGTATATACAATATGATGCAGTTTGAAACTGGTGTGGGAAATTTGGAGAATGCCTACATAAAATGGAAGTATTTTCATGCCTTTATACATTTTGATAGGATTTCCTATTTTGTTTCTCTGTACCTCAAGAAACTGAAGCTACTATCTAATGACACTATGCCCGAATCAGTGGTGTCACTGGGATGGGTGTGATTGGTGCAGACCACACTGGGTGGCACTCTCGGGGTGGGGGGTGATACCATTAGTGGCCAAAATTTTGGAAACTTTTGGAAAATTTGTATTCATGAATAATACCATCATGTTATATATCATTGGAAAAGTAACTTCATGCAGAAATGAAGCAAACCATGTTGAATTACCTGTATTCTATCAAAAATCATGGCCAATTAAAAAAGAAAACAGAATTGCCTTATGTAACAAAAAATGGATTTTCTGACCAATGAAACTGATTATTCTGAAAGCCAATGAAGTGCTATCACACAGCAGGGAACCAGGGAGGTGTTAGTATAAGTCAGCTCTCATTTTCATGTATCATAGCTAATTGTATTGGCAACCTTCAGTCTCGAAAGACTATGGTATCGCGCTCTGAAAGGTGGTTCTGGCACAGCGTCTAGTGTGGCTGAAAAGGCCAATCCGGGAGTGACAATCCCTTCCACACCAGGAGCAAGTGCAGTCTGTCCCTGGTCTGTCTCCCTGGCTATGGGCCTTCCTTCTTTGCCTCTTTGCCTCAGACTGTTGGCAAAGTGTCTCTTCAAACTGGGAAAGGCCATGCTGCACAGCCTGCCTCCAAGCGGGCCGCTCAGAGGCCAGGGTTTCCCACTTGTTGAGGTCCACTCCTAAGGCCTTCAGATCCCTCTTGCAGATGTCCTTGTATCGCAGCTGTGGTCTACCTGTAGGGCGCTTTCCTTGGACGAGTTCTCCATAGAGGAGATCCTTTGGGATCCGGCCATCATCCATTCTCACAACATGACCGAGCCAACGCAGGCGTCTCTGTTTCAGCAGTGCATACATGCTAGGGATTCCAGCACGTTCCAGGACTGTGTTGTTAAGAACTTTGTCCTGTCAGGTGATGTCAAGAATGCGCCGGAGGCAGCACATGTGGAAAGTGTTCAGTTTCCTCTCCTGTTGTGAGCGAAGAGTCCATGACTCACTGCAGGACAGAAGTGTACACAGGACGCAAGCTCTGTAGACCTGGATCTTGGTATGTTCTGTCAGCTTCTCGTTGGACCAGACTCTCTTTGTGAGTCTGGAAAACGTGGTAGCTGCTTTACCGATGCATTTGTTTAGCTCAGTATTGAGAGAAAGAGTGTTGGAGATAGTTGAGCCAAGGTACACAAAGTCATGGACAACCTCCAGTTCATGCGCAGAGATTGTAATGCAGGGCGGTGAGTCCACATCCTGAACCATGACCTGTGTTTTCTTTAAGCTGATCGTCAGTCCAAAATCTTGGCAGGCCTTGCTAAAATGATCCATGAGCTGCTGGAGATCTTTGGCAGAGTGGGTAGTGACAGCTGCATCGTCGGCAAAGAGGAAGTCACGAAGACATTTCAGCTGGACTTTGGACTTTGCTCTCAGTCTGGAGAGGTTGAAGAGCTTTCCATCTGATCAGGTCCGGAGATAGATGCCTTCTGTTGCAGTTCCAAAGGCCTGCTTCAGCAGAACAGCGAAGAAAATCCCAAACAAGGTTGGTATAAGAACACAGCCCTGCTTCACGCCACTTCGGATGTCAAAGGGGCCTGATGTGGAGCCATCGAAGACAACAGTGCCCTTCATGTCTTTGTGGAAGGATCTGATGATGCTGAGGAGCCTGGGTGGACATCCAATCTTGGGGAGAATCTTGAAGAGGCCGTCCCTGCTGACCAGGTCGAAAGCCTTCGTGAGATCTATGAAGGCTATAAAGAGTGGCTGTCATTGTTCCCTGCATTTCTCCTGCAGTTGTCTAAGGGAGAATACCATATCAGTGGTGGACCTGCTGGCTCGGAATCCGCACTGCGTTCTGGATAAACGCTCTCTGCAAGTACCTGGAGCCTCTTTAGTGCAACTCGGGCAAACAACTTTCCTACAACACTAAGGAGAGAGATGCCGCGGTAGTTGTTGCAGTCACCCCTGTCACCTACAAACCACTGCAAACCATCATAGCTAATACTAGAACTCTTATTCAGTTGTGTGAGTGCAATCAAGTTGGCCAATGGTTTTTATTGGTTACTGATATGTTTGGTGACCTGTACTGTTATAAGTAAATAAAGTTAATGGGGATGACGCCAATCCTAGTGATGCCACTGCATTTAGGTTGTGCGTATGATATTGTAATTTACTCTTTATGGTCTGATATGGGAGGAGATCCATCATGGCGGTGACACAATGAGCTGTCCTAATGGGTGATGCAAACCGGAGTGATGCCTCTTCTTATATATGTTGTATCTTCTCTCACTATCACCTCCTTCATTGCAGAATATATCTAAACATGTATCTAAGGGTGATGTCTCTCCCCCCCCCCCCCCGGTCTTTCTTCTGTCTGAAATTTAGGAGCTAAAGATATCAGTGTGGAGTTAAATTACAGTGTTGAGTATAAATCAAACATGTGTGGATGTTAAATGCATAGAAGCAGGAGCTGAAGAGCAGGTGGCAACCCTACATGGAGCAAAGAACTTCTCACTGAACAGGTTCCAAGATTATCCATCCAATGCAAGTTACTCCTGTATTGTGCAAACAGAACCATTGTATGAAAGAATGTAGCATAGTATCTACTTCTCCCCTACCAGTATATAATAGAAATAGACAAGCCTTTTAACCTATTCCAAAGCACTGCAAACCATGCTTTTTATACATATATAACATCTGTCATTCTGGAAGGCATCTCTTCTAATACTACAAAAGGGACTTTTGTTGTTAAGGAAAATATGCTGCCAGGGAAACACACCTGACAGGTACAGAAGGCTCCCTAATCCTCCTTCATTTTTCAGCAGCAGGTAGGCACCTGGCTCACTGGTTCTTTCTTCTTCTCCATTGTGGTAGCCTACAGTTGAACTCATCCACATTGATCATTCACACCCACTCACACGCCCTAATCTGCCCTGTTATGTTTGAGTCTTTGGGAAGAGGAAAACTAGTAGTTTAGAGATAAAGCTGCTCAAAGCCAAAAGTATGGGTGCCTGAGCTGAGTTTTACCTGTTCTGCCTTAATGCTAAACTAGATGTGATGGGAGGGAGGGCAGCATATGCCTGCCTCTTCATATATAAAGATGTGCTTTTAAAATAGCAGCAAATGGCCAATGGAATGCATTGGTTATTTTCCCTAAAAGCCATGGGAATACACTGATAGCACAATCATGACAGTGTCCACTCAGAAGAAAGCCCCATTGAGTTTAGTGGGGCTTCATCTCAGGTAAATGAGTTTAGGATTGCACCATGAATTTCTGAATGTTTGTGTTTTTTTTATGTATTCCACTTACCATTTGGAAATTCATTGTTTGCTAGTGGAAATTTGGAATGAATAAATAAGCACCAATGGCCATTTGGAAACACAATGTGAAGATAGCAAAAACATGTAATGGAATAGATTGTGAGAGAAGTTTGTTGAAAGCTCTCTGATTTTAAAAATGTGCACATATTTATCTTTGAAGTTATCTCATGAGGAACAATGGATTGTCCATGAAGTATGCCTAGTTTCTGTCAACATGAACGATTAACTGATAGATCGAAACTTTGCTACTAGTATTTAATAACATCTTATAGTGGAAATAAGATTCATTTTAAAACATTCATATAAAAATAATAATTTTGCTTTGAAGTGTCTAAAATGTAACTCAATCAGTTGGGATTCACCACTGGAGAAGGGTCCAATAGAGATGGCTCCAAGATCATGGCAGCACTTACCAGGTGAAATGAATTGAAAGGAGTCAGGGAGAAGTTTTTGTTTTGTGTACATTGACTGAGTCAAGAAAGGGACTAGGCCACTATCCGTCCTTGTCAAACTTCTGGCAGCATTGTGGCTTATATGCCACTCTCCTCACCTTCCTGTCTTTAATAACAGTACTGGGAACTAGTGTTGCAATCCTCTAATTTTTATCCAAGTTTATTTTTCCTTGAGATCCTCTATCAAACAGCCTAGTATAAGTAACTGACATTACACACAGTGTTAATGCATGCAAAAGGACTGTTCATTCCATTCTTTTTCCTTCTTTGTTCTTCCCACTCCCATACTTGGAGAGAAAAAGAGTAGAATTTGCTTTGCTTGATCTTGGGGCACATCTAACTTTGTTGGCTCTAAAGAAAACAAAGCTTGAGAACAACTAGTTTAACACATCCAGAAGGAACATATACTGAATGACCGGTTCACGCCTCACAGTTGGGGTGTGGTATCTATACTGAATGGACAGATCACAGCAACTATTTAAGAAGATTATAAGGTCAATGATCTCCAATTTTAAGAAGTCCCTAAATGAGGTTTGGCATATAAAAGCTGCATGTTTCCTACATTGCCATTCTGTTCTGGCAAAAAAGAGCACTTCTGTTGCTCTACAATTGTAATGGAGTTTGTGTTGTTCTGTTCTTCTGAGTTATTTATCTGCCAACAGACCCGTTTGTAACTGAACATATAAACAACTGACAGGGGCAATTGCCACTTTAGCCCTAATCCCCTGAAAAGAGGCTGAGTTTTTTACTTGCATGCAACTCGGGAGTCCTTCTAGCAGTGGTCAACTGTTTTATTCAATATGACAGAATACAAGTTTTAAAACTTGTTTTAAAAGTTAGAAATGAAAAGGAGGAGAATAAACAAATTAGATTAAAATTCATTTACATACCAACCAATGTTATGAACAATACCAATATGTCAGTAGATAATGTCTCAACAACCTCCTATAACACATATGGAAAGTAGTTCAAACAGCAGGAATTCGCATGACAAAAATCTGGTTACATTTAGCTCCAAATTCCAAAATTTCAAGGGGAGAGCTGAGTGCATAAATACTAACAGCATCATCCCAAATACATTCTAAAGTAAATTAATGTTAATGGGACATGAAGTTTAATTCTGTGCATGTTTACTTGCAAGAAAATTCCACATATCCAAAAGATAATTGCACATAGGATTGCATGTTGCAATTTGAGCCTATGCATGTTTACTCAGAAATAAATCCCATTGCATCCAGTGGGGCTTACTGCTGGAATCGGTGGGTATAGGATTGCAGTCTGTTTTGAGGAACAACATATGAAAGTGTTTTCCAGAAAAGGATGCCTATAGATATCACAATAAAATTTTGTGGCACTTGAAAACAATGGACAGTTCTTTTTAAATATATGAACATTCAATTTACTAAATTATAGAGGAGTGTATGATATGAAGGGATTTGTGCTCTACTGGTGGAATTCAAAAGCTGCAGCTGATGGAGCATGTGTGAAAAGAACATGCCATTTTGTAGTTGCTACCTTTGTTCCATGTTATTTCCACAGTTGATATGTCATTCTAACTATATCTACTCAGCTGTGGAAATGTGCAGGAAGCACTAAGTACACACAAAATAGTAAATTACATCCTTAACGCAATTCCCTAATACCCACAGAAAAAGCATTAAGCAAAAAAACAGACCAAGCATTAGTGTGTTATGAAATAAAAATGGGAGAAATTAAGCCTACATCACTGAAGTGCAAATAAACACAAAGGAACAGATGCTCAGAGCAAAAATGATTTGTGGGCATAAGAATACGGATGCAATTAACTGCAGGTGCAAAACTGGAGGCCCAGCTGTGAAACACTTGATTTTTTCATATAGAAAAATTTTGGAAGAGAGTGGTGCCCAGTCCCCTTTGAAATAATAGCAAATATTGATACTTGCAAAGGAATAGCCATGGCAGCCTGACCTTATTATACAACTAGAATGGCCACCATGGGCATGCTAGTGTTATACTCAACTAACCCAACAACATCGTAGATGTAACTTTTAATTGCAAAAACTGCTGTATACAAAGTGTAGCTTTCATAGCAACTTTGCATTTCCTCCAGCAATCATGTTGTATCTAGTGGTTCTCAGATTGTGGGTCAGTGGCTCAACAGTGGGTCACGATCAAATTTTGGGTGACCACAAAACTGACAAGGCAGATTAGGCTAGGTGCATCAAGGGTTAAAGAACCTGCTACTTAGGGGGAGCACTGCTGCCCAATCACCATTGTAGCCACAGAGGTTTGAGTGGTTGGTAAAGTGAAACTTATTTTTAGGTGGGACTCAATGCTAAAAAGTTTGAGAACCACTCTAGACAATTAGACTCTAGACAAGTAGTCTAGTAAATGCACAGAGATACCAGCACCCCATTAGAACATCTCAGATACACAAATACTGAGAAAGGAGGTAAGTAGCCTAGAGACATTGGCAGCTGCTGGTGCTGGGTCATTCACTTGCTTTTTGCTGAGAAAGATGGTGATCTGCCACAATGCTTGCTCACCCTCTTTATTGGCTGGGCATATGAGTGGTTAGCAGCAGCAGCAGCTACCACTCCAAAGCTATTTGCAAATAACCTTCAATTTATGTTGAGTGCATTGTTTCAGCTGGGCCCAGCACAAGCTGAGAGAGTGGGTAAGCCCCAACAGGACAAAGTAAGTGGAGTGCAGAAACCATGGGGTATGTGCAGGGCATCCCAGCTCACTGCTACTTCCAGGGCCATTGGGGGACGTGAGCCCCCTGCCAGCAGCAAGCTGTGCTTTGACAATGGTCAAAAAAACTGATAGTGTGCCTTGACCATTTTAGCATCTTGTTAGTGAACTGTGAGATGAAAAAGGTTGCAAATCGCTGCTCTAAACTACTCAATCAACCATTACAGGTACACGCATATTTCGAATAGTGATGTCATATAAAAAATGCGCTCATAATAACAAAAATCTCAGCTCAAATGCATTATCAGCTGTAACTGTAGGACTTCAAAACTGTTTGCCTGCTAATTGCACTGTCTGCACCTCCTCTATTCTCCTAATAAGACTTTAGCTCTAGAAAGCATAATTGATCTCATAATTTGCATTTGTCAACTACCCATGATTGCTGAACTGACACTGCATTCATGTAACTATGTTAACTGCAGTAATCAATAAATAACACTTTTAAAAGCTTGTTCTAATCAATATTATTCAACTGAAATGGTCACAGTGACACAGCCATTGTTTTCCGTATGTGCCGTCTGTCTTTTTTAATTTTAGAACACAATATGCTACACTTGTAATATTGATTGTCCTTTCTCCTGGGAACTGTATAAAATGTGTTAATGTGCTAGCAAAATTAATATTTTATTAAAATAAGGGTTCTATTTCTCATACAATTATAACTACACTAACGTTGAGTTAAATGTTTTGAATTATTATTTGGGCAATGCACAACCTGATACAATTGAATGGCTTAGGATTCTGCTTGAGCCATTAAGGCATAAGAAGGAGAGCCTCTCCTTCTGCTGCATCAGAACACACTACTAGAAGGTTTTCATGTAGCACCAGAATGTGTACTACTCCCAGTCACATTGGAACTAAAATTGAGAACTCCGCAAAGTTTGTGTGGGTTCTTTTCTGGTTACTGTGGAGAATAGAGAAATCCTATCTCTTCTCCCAAGTTCCTTTAACAAACTTCATAGGTCAGAACATTACAACATATTGAGTTGTGGTAACAGGTTGTGATATTAAAATTCTTCAATCTGGACAATAAGAAGGCTCCTGTACCTTTTAAGGATGATGTGGAAGGGAGCATTTCACCAGGTGTGACATCTTTTCATCTATTGAGAAAAGCAAGCATCTGGTTAAATGGTGCCTTCTGTGCAAATGTTCAATGCATAGCATCTCTCTTGAATTCTGGACCTGGCAACACTAGGTGACTTTTATGCTACAGATAGCTTGCACCACTTGAGAAGCTAGGGTATTGGTCTGTGCGTATTGTAGTACATGCAAAATTTAAAAAGGGTGGGGGGATTGAAGGATACAGTGCAACAGAGCATCCCCCTTATCATATAGTTCAGCACTTCACAACGCTCTATTCCTACCACACCAAGGGTGAAATCCTAACCCCTTATGTCAGTGCTTTCCAGCACTGGCATAATGGTGCCAATGGAACATGTGCTGCATCCCGCAGTTGGGTATCACTCACGGAGGCCTCCTTAAAGTAAGGGAATGTTTGTTCCCTTACCTCAGAGCTGCATTGACCTTATGTCAGTGCTAGAAAGCACTGACATAAGGGGTTAGGATTGCACCCCAAGTTTCCTTACAATACACTGAAGCTGTAATATGTAAGCCATACATAGGAAAAATCTGAACTTCAACCATAGGATGGCAACTTCAGAAGATCTTGACTCATCTCTCCTTCATCTTGAAATGTGATCATATAGAGCACATACTTGACATGCACAGGTCCAATCCCTAGCACCTCCCAAATAGAAGAATTTCAGGTAACAAGACTGAGAAAGACCTCTGCCTGAAGACAGGAAGAGACAAGGCTGGCCCACTCA
The DNA here is from genome assembly GCF_035046505.1 of Tiliqua scincoides. NCBI lineage: Eukaryota > Metazoa > Chordata > Lepidosauria > Squamata > Scincidae > Tiliqua > Tiliqua scincoides. Next base: position 15,794,774 of record NC_089822.1, read on the forward strand.
TGAGGTGAGGTAACTGCCTGAGAAGGCAAACTAAACAAGCAGTAGACTGGTAGGGGGTGCTCCTTGAAACTACACATGCCCACTACCTGAGCTGGCTGCCCATTGCCTACATCCACCCGGCCAAAAGAGTGTGGTGGTATGAGAGCAGGAGCAGTTAAATACTTTCTCAATCCAGCTCCTTATCTCAGCCCACCATGACTGCTTGCTTGCTCGTTCAGCTATCAGCTGAGTGAGCAGCAGGCCAGCCCCCTCTCTTGGCCTGTAACAGCTTTTCTCTTGCTCAGGAAGCAGTGAGGGGGAGAGCAGTGGCTATTCTAGCAACAGTTGCCACTAGTCTACTCTTCTCCATTTCCTTGACTGGTCCCTGTCCTAGACTGAAAAGGAGGGGCAACAGGGGGTTCTGTTGCACCATCTGCTGCATGCTGTGTAAACAGAACTTCTGGGAGCAGCTGGTCACTTTGTGCTTTGCGGGGGGGGGGGGGGGGAATGGCACCTCACATGGTCACCTCAGCAGGAGAGCTGGGGCCACCCTTGTCAGAGGAGATAATACTAGGCTAGGTAGACCAACAGTCTGATTCAGCAGCCTCTTCACACATTAAGGTTAAACACATGTAAAACAGCCCCAGTTCTCACTCTGAGTGAAGTGTAGTCAGCATAACTTGTGAAAAAGCCTGTGCATATACAGTTTATAGACATGTCGGCTTTTCAAGTGTGGCTAAACATGTGTGGAAGATAGAACAGCAGGTGTGCTATTCCCTCTCCTATGTATGTTAATTGTAAAGAAAGAGGGCTAGTATACAATGGCATCATATGTTAATGTAAACAATAGCAAGGTTGGTATGTGAAGTCCCAAGTTCTGTACAGAATTAAAGTGGCCTATGAGTGTTTCTTACTTAAGAAGATCAGAGTATGTTACATGGAACTCCTGTCATCTCATCCAAATATGGTTCAGGACCACAGGGCACAATTCTAACCAGGTGTACTCAGAAGTAAGTCCTATTTTGTTCAATGGGCTTTATTCTCAGGAAAGTGTTGTTAGGATTGCAGCCACATTTACTTACCACAAAGTTCCTGCAAGATCATTTTCTGAACTTTGGAATTTATTTGCATATCCACATGAGATTTATTTCTATATAGACGTATTTAGAATGAGGGTGTTAGCTAAATAATACGTGGCTTTCTTTTTTCAATTATAGGCAAAAGTTATGAAAGTTTGCAAGAGAGAAAAAAAATCATAAATGATGAAACACCTAGGGTCCAAGCTTGAAATGCTCTAATGTATCATCAATTATCTTCAGCCCATTCTGGAAAATGAGACTTCTTTCTGAGACTGAAATATAGGGACCAGATCTTGCTATAAACCATGTCGCCAACTCTGTGTCCATATCCACTACATTACAGGACCCCAAAACTGTCAGCTACCTTACAGGCCAGCAATTTTTAACCAATGTGCCATGGCACATTGGTGTTCCACAAATTATCTGCAGGTGTGCTACAGGAGTTTGCGTGAGTGTCATTTATTAGTAGGGCTATTGGGAGATGTTAGCCCCCTACTGGCAGTGTGGTGTGCCTTTGTCAATTGTCAAAAAACTGATGGTGTGCCTTGAAAATTTTAGTGCCTTGTCAGTGTACCATGTGATGAAAAAGGTTGAAAACTGCTGCTAAAGGGGCTCATCCCTCCTCCAATGTGACATACGCTATTATCTACCAACACTGCCATTCTGCTATCTACATTCTGCTGTATTAGATCAGTCTCTACGCAGAATAAAGGGACACACATTTGACTTCAAGAATGGAAAGGCATTATCCAGTACTAGTTGGAGATCATGTAAATAATTTCAGGGCAGTTTTAAAAATGGCAGTCCTCCAATGGAAACACTTCAAAGGAAGATTAGATAGAGGAAAAGCTGAATTAGAATTTATAACAAAACTTGACACCATCACAGGAGGGGTCTGAATTGCAACTGTCTTCTTATCACATTACAGAATTAATTGTCTTAGCATTGCTCTGATGTTATTATCATTCATTTTGAATAGTCACTGTGCTTATCTTACATCATTTAAAGCTTCTTACAGGATCAGCTTTGTTTTATTTCCTCTTGCAAATTAAGTTTTTTTAAAAAAGGAAATTCTATACCAATATGTGCACCTGTCTGCTGAGGATTTCATTTTATGCATCTGACTTAATGGACATTTAATCCAGAAAAGCTTATGTTGAAATGAATTTGTTCGTATTTAAGGTATCACAAGACTATGTGTTGTGTTTTCCTATGTCTATATAGCTACATTGAGAAATAAATTATCTGGAATAAATTATCTAATCTTAAACTGGGTTTTGTGGGAGGACAATAACTTCTGTCATATGAGCCTTTTTACAAGGTTTTTAAAATAGTCCTCAGTACTGAATATGGTTTATTTTTACTGGGCAGTTTCTGAACAAATAAAAATTACTGGTAAAGAAAATCACTAAAGGGCTATTGCAGTTTAAAGTACTATTGTCAACACTTTATGTGCTTCTTTCAACAGACGTAGTTGTTCCCTAAAATAATATGAGTTATAATAGAAACAGCAATTCATCATAATGTCCAGTTATGAAGACAGATCAGTCATTAAGAACAATAAATGCACTGTTGGCCCAATACTTAAATTCCACTTCAATGCATGCCAGCTAGAGAATTATTAAAACATGTTACAAAGGTTTATTTCCTTATAATGTTAGACCTCAGTATTGCAACACTTAATTAGAAGTATGTTAGAACATCATAGATTATCAAACACTGACTTTCCTGAGTTACATTAAAATAGGGCTGTAAGGGGAAATCATAACTGATTCATTAAATTTTGAGTATATAAGTGCTGTTGCAATTCAGCTCAACTCAAAAACAGTGGTGACGTTGCACACTCAATAATTTAGAGACCATGGTTTTCTATAAACACACTCCCATTGCATGAAGCATTAGTAAGGCTTTTCTGTCTAGAATGTGTCCCAGAATCCTTTGCTTCACATAGGAGGTTCTGTGAATGAAACAAAAGAATTTCCTAGCAGCCAAATCAATCTGGGAAGAATTCCCAAAAGGTATTTTGAAGACCATGGTGTTAAATGCATCGGCAATGGCACCCCATGTGTTTCATATTCAGGGCTGTAACTGATCATGAATTGGATTTACTACACTGAGCATTTCTGCATTTTGAAAGTTTCCCCAGTCCCAAATTCTTATTTTACTTATATCAGTTTAGAAAAGATAAGGTGTATACATTGCTTTATTGAGAGTGTAATCCTAATCATGGATGGTAAAATCATGAATGCTGTAAAAACACCTTAAAGCAGTGACACCCTTGTGAGTAAGCAGTGCTAGGGAGGAGGCCTAAGCCGCCCTGCCAGTGCTGTATCCAAGCCTATCACCCAATGGAGCAGGTAAAGTTGCATCAAGCAGCTCGGGGACTTTGGGAGAGTGGAATGGAGGAGGGGATGGATATTTCTGGGTTGGGGAGGGTGGAACGGTGGGGTAAATCAGGACTGAAAGGGGGCAGGATTGGTGGAGCAGGACTCTGCTGTATCCTCTCCTCCCTCCCAGTTCTGGTAGTCTTACACGGAGTTGCTCAGATTTGCATCAGTGATTTAGCTGCTGCAGATCCAAGTAGCCCCATAGGGCAGGCTGGGGCATTACTTGGGGTAAGGGGACTATATCCGCCTACTCTGAAAAGACCCCCAGCGTGCTCTTCAGCTGCACTGGATACAGCTGAGGCCATACAGCCCCGCTCCGCCAGCATAGTTTAGGATTGGGCTGTGAATTACATTATGAATTGCATAGAGTTGCTAGAGACCCTGGGGCAAAGTTCTGCTCTGGGTCTGCCATAGTGCCCCTTCCCTACCCCCATGGCACATTGGGTAGTATTACTACCTCCGGTACTGTTCATTCAGGAGTCGGTGTAGCCACATGGGCACTCTGAGATATGTTGGTCAGTGCCCAACCTGACTGACCTCCGAAGCCATCCCAATTGTATATTGTATTATATCAGATAATAATCTCTGTAATCATTTATCTGTCTCCATCCCTGTTTGCTATTTAGGAATCATAATACAACAACAACAACAGTATTTATATATTTACTTACCTTATATACAGTTATTGTAAAAATAATGTAAATGGAAGTGCATATACATTCTAAATAGTAGTATAGTTGAATGTTAACAAGTGCTAGAATTGCAGTTCCTACATTTTGTTTTTGACTAGGCAGACTACATTGACTGCATAGCAATTGCGCTAATGAAAGCAGCAGTTCCCATGCAAGATTTCAAGTATGAGAATTAAATGAGAACTTTATAATTCACTATTTTATGCATCTAGGTAGAACTAAATCATGGGTGGAGATACTGTCTTTATCTGACAGTATTGCTGGATGTGGTTGTGTTGATGACACTCACTAGCACCGTGAGTCAAATCCTCTACTACCTTTGTTTTCCAAGTGCTATGCTTGTCAGTTGTTATATCAAATGGCTGAAAAAAAATAATCCATACCAAAGAACACATTAAGTTGCCAAGCAGTGCTGATTCAGCCAAAGTAAGACCTATAAAACCTTATGGAATGGTATGTAAGCATATGTTTTTTATTTTTCCTAAGCAGCTGGTCTTGTCAGTTGCTATCACTGCTCATTTACACCTACAGGGATCTCCTTTATCATGAGAGATGTGAATGCAATATTCTGTGTAACTACTACTACAATTTAATATTTTTTATATATCTGCAGTGTGCTAAATGCTGCACAGAACAGAGAAATTGTGTGATCCTTATTATGTCCTCCCTAGTCCATTTTCCAGCTATCACATCATGGCTTGCCATGGATGGGGTTGCACTCCTCCTGAAGTAACAATTTGGGGGATACTACTGGATATTACCCTGTTCTTGGACACACAGGTAGTTCTGGTGGCTTCATCTGGCTCAGTTTTCCTCTTTGTAGAGATATCTGGCTTCAGTCATTCACATTCTAGACACTTTCAGATTGGACTGCTGTAAGGAGATTTACATGAGGCTGCCCTTAAATACAGTCTGGAAACTTCAGTTGGTCCAGCAAGGCGAACTATACAGTAATATGCCCATTCTTTATCACCTTCTTTGATTTTCTGATGGAAAACATTTTGTAATGGGAAAATTTTCACTGCTGCAAGCATTTCTTCCTTTTGTGTTAAGAATAATTCAGGAATACAAACTTCAACGCGCTTTAATGATAGCTGATACAGAACACGTCTATGTACATCTATGGTATTCAGAAGTAAGTCCCATTGTGTTCAGTGGGGCCTGCTCCCAGGAAAGTATGCATAAGATTGCAGCCAAATTCACTTCCATGAGTACCACTGAATAGGATTGGCTGTTCCAGGTAAGTGGATTTTTGAATCAAAGCCTATGGCTGCAATCCTAACCACACTTTCCTGAGATTAAGCCCCATTGAACAAATTAGGACTTACTTCTGAGCAGACCTGGTTAGGATTGTGCCCGAAGGCTACCAGCTTCATCACATTTAGTGGGGAGTAAGCACAATTGAACTCAGTGGAATGTACTTTTGAGTGAACAAGCATAGGATCAGGCTGCACACCTTGAAGCGAATTGTTCATTTGTTTAGCAGACATTTTATTCTGCTTTCCTAATTTACTTGCATAGTTCTGAAACAAAAAACACAATCCTATCCTTGAATATGCCAGTGTACGTAAGTGCAATGATAGTCCCATCAGTGTATGGGCATGGCAAGTAGCCCTGCAGTCCAGCAAGCAGGTTTGGGGGGGGGGGTCTATGTGGCATAAGTCAATTGTGGAGCCATTGTGGCATCACCACTATGACTTGTGATGGCATATGGGTAGTGTCATAACTGCTGGAAATGCCAGAGAGTTGCTTGGCTGACTGCACTGGTAGGCCATAGCCTGGGTTCTCCTTTCTCCTCTTCTCCCTTAGGCTTAGGATATGCTTAGGCTTAGGATTAGTCTAGGTTTAGGATATGATGATTGTCATACTAGTCCCCATGTGACAAAGGCATGGTCTCTGAATAGGATTGGGCCATTAGTTAATGGAAGTTAAAGTACTATTTGCATAAGGAGAATGGGTTCCAATACTGATGTTACACAAAAAGCATCAAAAACATTTTTCAAGACACTAGAGTGCCTAAAGCATTAATGAATTACAGCCCAATCCTAACCTGCCCTGGAGCAGGCAGGCCAGTAGGCCTGCTCAGCATCCAGAGCAGGTTTGGGGCCAGTTGCAGCTCAGCCTGGGGCAAGGGGAATTCCTTTCCCTTCCCCTGGGTAAAGCCGCAGCAGCCCCAATGGGTCTACTCAAATCTGAGCAGGCCAGAGCTGTTCCAGGCTGCCTGGGACAAGGGTTAGGATCCAGCACAAATGGACACCTCCCCCCCCCCCCCCGATTCATGCCTGTACTGGCCTGACTCAGCTGGAGCAGCCTAAAAATCCACTGGCCAAAGGGGGCTTGGCCAGCCTCCCTCCTCCAGCAGTGACATGAAAGTGCTTCACAACACTTTCATGACACCACTAGGCTGGTGCGTTTTGCTCTGGCCCAACGCGAGGTTGGGATAGCGCCCTTAGCGCCCTAAGTATATATAAGAAAAAGTGTGTATATGCTCACAAGTTATAAAACACCCTTTAGCTTGTATTTATATCAAATCATGTCACTAATGTTAACATTTTAATGGAATAGTGCATCCAAGCTAATAACACACACACATGCAAAAGCTTATGTGTGAACATAGTTTATGTGTAAACATCATTTAAATTAAAGCGACTGAGGGAAACCTGACTGGAGTGTTCCATTAGGCAGGCAAGGAGGGAGGTCACTTCATGTTATCAATTAATTTACCATTTTTCCTTTTCAAAAAGTTGCTAATGAAGCCATAGTACCTTTGTTTAGATGGTAATATATACATTTATGAAACAAAAGAGCGAAAACTGAGGTAAAATTTTAAGGACCAAAGTGTCTTTGTTCTTGTAGGGGTCAGTGGAATGGTCTAGAAGCTGGCTGAGGGAAAAAGCAGAGGGATTTCTCCATATCAAGGAGTCACTGCCCTCACTGAGGCAGTGAGGAGACCTCACCGAGGCCCATAGATAGACCTTAAAAACATGAATATTTTCAATTATTTTCAGAACATGGAGTATTTTAAGGTATACTGTGAAGAGCAGGGGACCTACTATAACAGAATATGTAACAATATTACATATTTTACAAAAATATGTGTATTATTGTAATATACAATAATATTACATAATAATAATATTTGACATTATCATCATAATTTTCTTACTATTCACCAACCTTTTCCCAAAGAAAATCTCCTTTTTTTGAAAATGACATAAAAAGAGGCAGCCATGACAGACTTTAAATTTAAAATGTTTACCACTTTGAGTAATTTATAAAGCAGATTATAAATGTCATTAACTGCTAAACACACCATGGAGCCTCAATTAGCTGGACCATCTGAGAGTTATTGACGCTAGTTTGATTTGTGCTTTTTTTTCTCCCCTTTTGGTCCCTTTGTGATTTTATTTGTTTAATCTGATTTTTGTTTCTATTGATTTTTAATTTATTGTAATTTTTAATTTAATTTGTAATTTAATTTGTAATCAATTTAATTGATTTTAATTTATTGCTTTAAATGCCTCCTTCTGGAGGGGAAAGGTAGGGTAACAATATTTTAAATTTAAAAAAAAAAAGAACTTTGATTAATCCATTTTTGCCCATTCCACAGGTGTACACATTTGATCTCTGTTGCGTATATGCAAAGCTGGGCAGAAATGGCTTTAACTATTTGTAACACACTGGTGAAGGGAAAACCCATTTCTAAATATTCTTAAAAACTATATATAGTTGCTAGATCAAAAATGTAAAACTAATGGATATTATTAAGTTGTAATCCAGGGGTCTCCAAACATTTTGGCCAGAGGGATGCATCAAATATCTGGCATGGTGTTGAGGGCCAGAAAAAAATTTAAATATAAAATTTATATAAATAAATTAGAGATGGAACTTAGATGAGTGAATAAATGAATGAACGGGCTCATTAATTCAAACTCTCTGGCCCTTAAAACACCTTCCACATGCAACCAGAGCACAGTTCTAGTCATGTTCGGCCAAGTGGGCCAGAGGCTTTCAGGGGACAAGAGGCTGGCCATGGGCTGGATTGAGATTGGCCAGGGGCCGCATCTGGCCCCCAGGCTGGGGTTTGGAAACCCATGCTGTAATCTGATGCCGTGGTAAATTTTGAAGTCAGAAAGATTGTCATGTCATTCTTCCTATAGCCATGTGTTCTATAGGACTTACAGAAGTCTATAGGAATAAGTTCTATAGGACTTACTCCCAACTAAATTAGCATTCCTTTAGTGTAACATGAGCTACATATTGTCTCTCAGGCAGCCCTTGGGAAAAATGATAGCCTAGGCCAGTGATTTTCAACTTTTTCATCTCACAGCACACTGATAAGGTGCTAAAATTGTCAAGGCACACCATTAATTTTTTGACAATTGACAAGGCACATCTATAAGGGGCTGTGGCTTTTGGGTCAGAGTTAGAGACTCTTCTGGATTCTGAGGAAGAAATGAGTCTGGTTCAGGGTTGTCATAAAGGAGTTTTAATTGGCTAAACATATTAGCATCAACTTGCAGGAGCACCTCTAGGCATCCAGAGGCATCTCTAGGCATCGGCTTACACTGCTTTTTAGGTGACTATACAGGCAACACAACTCACCAATGTCCAAGCAAAGCAATGGGTAAATTGAGTGTTTTATATAGACTCACTTATCAGTTAATCAGTGCTAATTAGCAAGAAATAACTGACAGCAAAATGATATATATCAAACTACTACTTCGGTTGGCATCATTAGGGGACCTCTTATCAGATAATTGGCTCGGGCTGATGCCAACAAAGGGTGTTCCCCTAATTAAGGAGAAGGGTCATCTAGAGGGTGCAACTTAATTGATAAAGCGTAAGTATAGCTTGGACATTTGAAGCTAAAACAGGTCTCATAACATTGGCCAAATGCAGCAGCTGAAGTCTTTTGAGTCCAACTTCTCTGGCCTCTTATGGGAACAGCTCAGTGACTATTCAGACAGTTCCTAGGAGCTGGGAAGACACACAGAAGATAGATGACAGGCACAGAAGATGGTTGCCGGCCTTGCACCAGCCATTACAGCACCTCACTGTGTTTTGTTTTGTTTTTTTTGGGGGGGGGGAGAACTCATATCCCCAATTTGTTCTATTAATAAATGACCCTCCCCCAAACTTCTGTGGCATGCCTGCAGACCATTCACAGCATACCAATGTGCCACAATGTACTGATTGAAAATTACTAGCCTAGACATTAACATATTCTCCTTGGCAAATTTCTTATTTTGCCTCCTACTGAGCCTGATGCTTATTCTTCACTCAGGTCCACTGACAAAAGATCAAGGGCAGCTACTTGAGTGCTCCTCCTGCTGATGTCACTGTTCCTGCCATAGGAGAAGCTTAAAGTCATTTCATTATAAGTCATTTCATTTTAAAGTTGTTGAGAAAAAAAATCAATTCCTGGTCACATACTGTCTATGTGGAGTTTGCACATACTCCACATGTCTGTGTGAGTTTTCTCTGGCCTGGAAAGCTCACATTTATTTTAATGTTTAATATTGTAAGTGTTTTGGATGTTTGTTTAGATATTTGGTGATGTTTTTGTGATCAGAAATATGTTGTTGGAATTTAACTCTTGTTTATTTATATCAATTAGCCCAAGAGTATAAAACATGAGACCCACAGGGCAAATGCAGGTCCTGGATGCAATTTATCTGGTTCCCATTAGAATTGGGCTCTCTCATATCTTGATAATTTGAACAAGATTTGCACATTTTCTCTTCTGCCATATGCAGCTAATGAGTTTCTAGGTGAGAACAAAGTGCTTATTTCTGCACATCATCTGCCTAATAACATCATTTCCTGCTTAATGTTGTCATTTCCGGCCCTCGGGAGGCACCATGAATCCAACTTCAGCTCTCTGTATGAAACAAGTGACATCCCTGAATTAGCCTATGGTAAAATTGTTTTAGTTATAAGTCATTTTGTTTAAAGTTGCAGTTTCCAAGATCTATGGACAACGTTAAGTGAGGACTTGCTTTAAAGAAGTAGATAGACATTGTCCAAAGGACATTATGTAACTGGACTTTCAAAATGCTTTTGACAACAGGTAAAAACTTGGAAATTAAGAATAGAAATCATTTTTTTATATGTAAATAATTCTATTGCAGGCACTGCTATTTAAAATATAGTTCTGTGGTGCATGGGTCTTATAGAAGAATAAAGAATCACAAATCAATGAGAAAATTAGCAAGGAGAAAGAGACAAGAAAGGGTAAGAAAATATTTATGCATTTCTACATAGATTCATTAAAGGTGCGAAAAGAGGAAAGAGTGGATGCTTATAAAGAATGAATATATCAATTAAAGTATAATTGCACAATAATATGCAAAACTGCTTTCAAAATACCAAGAAAAAAATTCTGTTAGTTGTATCTAATTTAATTAATAGAAAAAACAAACAAAAAGAGTAGGTAGATTAAGCTACAATTTGAATAAACTAGCCAACAACAAAACAAAAAATCCTTATACACAAATGTGAAATGTATACACATAGAAAAACAAGAGTATAAGGTATTTTATTTACCCTTGTTCTGAAATCATTACTCTCAATGTGCCTTACTTAGGACTGGTGTTATTTCACAAATAGAACATGCTTTGAAGGTAACCTGTGGACAAACAGATCTTCAGATATTTTGAATGCTTATGAGATGGAGTAAAAGGGAAGTGTCCTTCTAATATCATTATTATATCAGAGTGAAGGATATTTATTTGTATCCAACCTGTCAGATTTAAAAACCTCCCATATCCAACAAGGTTTAAAAAGGCAATAAAAACAACACAGATAAAATAACATCAGCAGCACTAGTTAAAAACAAAATTAAAATCACACATTTAAAGCTACACAGAAGAAAGAAGTCTCTGGGCCCAAATCTTATCGAACTTTCCATGCTGATGCAGCTGCAATGCAACCCCAAGGTAAGGGAACAAACATTTCCATACGGAGGCCTCTGTGACAGCCCCCCAACCACAGAATGCAGCACTTGCCCCACTGGCATGGTTGCATCAGTTCTGAGAAGTTTTATAGAATTGTTACCTATTTAAAACTAGCAATAAAGGTTATCTGGTAGACTTCCGCAAGAACGTCCAGAGCCACAACAGAAAAGACCCTGTCTGTCCCTGGTCATCATCAAATGAACTTGGGTCAATGGTGGCCAGTCAGCAGCACCTGCAAGGCTGTCTGTAGGGTCAGACCAGTTCGTGTGAGTAAAGGTGATCCTTAAGATAATGCATATTCAGATCATGTATTCAGATCATGTTGACTTAGTCAACACCAGCACCTCACATATTCAGATCATGTTGACTTTTAACACCAGCACCTCAAATTCAGTCTAGAAAACTTGTTAACCAGTGTAGCTAGTACAAGACTGTTATTTTACTATTGTCCTGTTGCATACTCACCAGCTTATGAGCAGCGGTGTTTTGGAAGAGTTGACATTCCACACCATCTTTAAAGGAAGCCCCATGTGAAGTGTATTGTAACAGTTCAGATGGATTTGACCAATTCATTAGTGATCAATGTCAGGTCTGCCTTTTCTAGTAGGGCTGTAGCTGGTGCAAGGGCAAAGCTGGCAGAAAGCACTCCTGGGTACTAACATCACCTGGGGATTCATGGTTAATGCTGCTCCAAGAGTACTCTTCAGCTTGATCCTTTAGGAAGAGTATGACACCATCCAGGATAGGTTACAGCCTTCCCTCAAATCAATGGGCTTTCCAAGACAGAGTACCTCCATCTTGTCCAGGTTATATGTCAGTTTGTTTGTCCCTATCCAGGCCAATATAGATTCCAGGCTCACAGGGTTTCCACTGTCACCCTGGGATCAATTGTTAGAAACAAGTAGTAGAGCTGAGCATAATCAGCATTGATAATGGAGTTATGTAAAGTCAATCAAGCATTAAAGGCAAAAATTACTGATTTAGAGAGATGCTCCTATCATTGCAATGTGTGGATTGTAGGGTTTCCAGAACATTTGGAACAGGCAATCTCATAGCCTTTATATTTTCACTACTGGAGAGTGGGTTGGCATTGCCACCAAATTATTCTCTCAAGCTAGAGTGAGTGCATCATTCCCTGGGACCACTATCATGAGAGCCAACTTGCCCTATGCTTTCAACATACATTTTCTCTGCTTTATTACAAAATATATCCTGAAGAGATCTTGTGAATATGGAGCAATGTTTTTGGGCAACTTACAGGTATGCATTATGACATTCCAAGTTTTTCCCTTCGCAGTGGTAGAACAGAGGAAATAATTCTCTATGGCTCACCAATTATGCAGGAGCAAAATCTATTTTTTCTCGCTTTGATATCCAGCAACATACATAAGAACTCATTTTGTTGGACTAATTTTTAGTCTATAAAGCTATGGTGGCATATACCTGTACACATGAATGCAAAATTGATACTGTACTATAACCATTTCAGAACATGCTTCAGTGATTCATGCTCCCTTCTGGAGCTAGACCTTCATCTAGATCAGGGGTTCTCAAACTGGTGGGTCATGAGAGGGAAGTCCTCTCTCTGCCCCTCAAGGGGAAGGATGGGGGATGGCGATGACACAACCACCAGGACTGTATCACTGCTAGGGCCAAAAGGGTCTTTTAATCTTACCTCAGCCAGCACTGGCTTCCAGGGGATGCGGAGGGCCACCCAGATGCCTCTGCAGGGCTCCCCAAGTCTCCACAAAGCTAAAAATAGCAATCAAAACTAACTTCTGGTTTGCTTCAGGTAAGGGCAAAAATATCCTCCTTGAAGAGACCTCCAGCCAGCTCCCAGCTAGCTCTGGATACAGCACAGTCCTGGCAGCCTGGCTGCACCAGTGCTGGTAAGGACTGGGCTGCCCATGTGTTCAGAGCTGGGATATTCACCTTTGGTCTGTTCAGGTGAAAAATGGTGATAACTTGCTTGTTCTTTTTTTCTTTATAAGATGAACAACACAGAAACTATATTGCGAAAATTTCATTTGTTACAAACAGGAGAACGTGTGGAAAATTTAAAAAGTGAATATTTTTCTATAATATTGCATGAAGAATATATTTTGTTATATCTGCACAGACTATTACAACAAAATACATTTACCTTACATAAAACCTAATGGTCTTAGTTTAAATTATTCCTTTAGCCCAGGGGTCTCCAAACTTTTTGGCCAGAGGGCCACATCAAATATATGACACAGTGTTGAGGGCCGGAAATTAAAAAAAAAAATTTTTTTTTTAATTTTTAAAAAAAAAAATAAATAAACACATCAGGATTTCTCCAAGCCCTAAAACACACCACAGAAATAAAGCACACATTCAAACAGACCCCCATTCCCCCACTTCCCCGGTCCTTGGAATACACTCTGGACATGACCGGAGCATAGCTCCAATCATGTTCAGTTGAATGGGCCAGAGGCTCTCAGTGGACCAGAGGCTGGCTGCGGGCTGGATAGAGGCTCACTGTGGGCCGCATCTGGCCCCCGGGTCAGGGTTTGGAGACCCCTGCTTTAACCCATAATTTCCTAAACTTATGAGGACTATACAAATGCAAGTTTGCCTTCTTAAATTTCATGTTTTATTCCACTTCAAAAACTATTTGATGATATGCTTGTCTATGAGGGAAGAAAAGCAGGCCTATGCCATGTATTGTTTAAATATTTGTGCCTGCACTTCAGCAAGAAAAGTTTCCCAGAGAAGCTTCCAGCAAACCAGTTAAAAGGAAGGAGTCTAATCTTAAGGGCTCAAGTGCCAGCAGTACAAGCATACTGCCGGTGCTGGGTGTTGCAAACATGCCGTGAAGCAAATCTGAGGCACCCAGGGAGGAGGGAGCACAGGTGCTGGGCTAGCGCCAGTCAGTGTTGGGCCTCAGTGCTGGGAGGATGCTGGTGGCCAGAGGTAAGTAGCACCACCACATGGCAGTCCAGTTTTTGGGATGGTAGGGGAGGACAGAACAGGGGAAGGGACCTACCCAGGAGGATGGTGGGCCTCATCCCTCTGATCCTATGCCCTGCATCGGGCTGCAAAGCCCGACATGGGGCTTCTCAAGTCTGCGCTGGCAAAATAGCTCATGCAGACTTGAACAGTCCCATTGTTGGCCACGGGGGTTTTCTCTGGGGCAAAAGTCCCTTTCCCCTAAGGAGACCTCTGGTGGCCTCCCTGGCCCAGCTGGATAGAGGAGTATCCAGGGAGGATAGGATTGGGCTGTTAATTACAAGAGTGTCACTCACTCACTCCTTGTTCTCTTCCTCACAGAGTAGTTGGTGGTTCTGTGACTGCCGTGAGAGGAACCCACTCATCTTGAAAGGTATCAACCTTTGATATGGTGATGGTGCTGACTTTTCCTTTTTGTTTTTATCACATGTAAGTGGTTCTAATGAGTTTTGTATTACCATTCAAAATTTTATTATCGAATTGTGGATGTGTATGTTGATACTTCAGAAACTGGCACTGTGGTGGCTGAAAAGCCTTAAAATGAAACATTATCAGTCATCTCCAATCCACTAGAATTGGTGTTAGATACTTGTAATAAATACAAATAATGGATTTTATTTGCTACATTTATATTCCAAGACACTCAGAGCAGCAACTCAACAAAGTAGCCAATTTCAAAATGGGTGTAGCCATGTTAGCCTGTTTCCGAAACATATGAAAATATAACTCATGGAGCCTTAAAGGTTAACAGATTCATCATGTCCACAAAAGATTGTTACAATGAATCTGTTAGTTTTCAAGGTGCCCTAAGACTCTTGGTATGTCTGGGATGGTGACTTGCCCAAAGCTTCAAAGATCTGTGGTTCTGAACCTTCGTTATCTGCATCCCAACTTAATATTGCACTTCGTTGCACTACATAGTAGCAGGAAGTGTATTACTGCCCCCATCAAACTGTGCTACTCTCAATTTTTATACTAGAACTATTTTTATAGCTGGCACCATTGTTGAAAAATATATTTCACATTTTGAGCATTAACTGTTTAAACATAATATATAGAATAGGCGCATCAAGTCTAATGGCTATACCTCACTATAAATATTCAAGAAAACAGTCTGCACAATACATTCATAAGTTTGTAAATTAGCTACAGGGCTGAAGCTCATGCCATTGTTTTCAAGAGTATAAAAAGCTAGTCACCTTTCTTAGACTCATTCTATGTTCTCTACAGTTCCAGCATATTCAAAAAATTTATCTATTTTGGTATTTGAAACTTTGTTAGTGTATGTCTTCAGCTTCATTTTCGGAATGCAGGTGCATAACAAAGGGACTTTGGAGGAAATCTTATACACATTTACCTGATAGTAGGTCCCACTGAACTCATTGGAACTTGCTTCTGAGTAGGCATGCATAGGAGTGGGCTGTTAAGATTCATGTATGCGAGGTTGCCTAGAAGTAACTCCTCCTGAAACTCAAGAGAATTTTCTGGCCTTTTTGAGTTTTTCCACACGAGGGCACAATTTGGCTCTTTCCATTTATACTTAGTTTGAACATTTTTTCACAAAAATGTTTCTGGTCTGCACATGGCAATTTAAAGCAGTTCTTTAATTTTGTCATTTTTTAAACCTATCTAAGAAATACTAGCAAATTTGTAATACCAGGAAACATTAAACATGCTTAGTTTAAAGACTGTTAAATATAACATTTGTGGCTATTTGATTTAAAGTGGTTATGTGTATCACTGAAGACCTGCATTTAGGGTTGGGAGCAAGTGACCAATATGTTTTTGATAGAAATAATTTCCAATATAATGACTTTGAATTTTTTTTGCAATAAGTTTTAAACTGCCAATTTTTTTTGCCCCTGTCCTTCCTGAAACACACTCTACACACATTTTTGGCTAATAAGAATTGTACATTTTACACAAGAAAAGCATTTTACATTTATCATGTCACATATAAATATAAAAACAAATATTTGATGACAATTTCAGGGAAAGAGATATGTTCTCTCTAAGCTTTCATTCAGAAACCAATTGCTTGCAAGTAGTACCACTGGCTTGATAGAACTTGAGATTGATAAGAACACTAGCAAAACTGCCCATGTTCTCTATTTTAAAAGTTAGGATAACTTACCTGCTAAATAAATAATTTAGAAGTTTTTTTTACCCCATGCTTTCTCCTCCAGCTGGGGAGGCACTCAAGATGGTTTACAATAAAAATAAAATACATTAATAACAGAAATGAAAATAAAAAACAATAGTAGCAGCAGACACATGATGAGGTCAACAAAAACCAAACAATAAGCAATAGGAAGTCAAATGGAATAAAAAAAAGTCAGTGGAGACTGAAACTAAAACAAGGAAGGTGCTGACTTTACCTCCTGGGGAAGGGAGTTCCACAGCTTTGGTGCATGCATTTTCATTTACTGTGCAGTTCTCAAAATGAAAGCAACCAACACATGTTGGCCTCAGTCTACCCACTGGCCATCAGTTAGTCATGATTACCCTTATTAGGAAGTAACAGCCCAAGCCTAAGCATGTCTACTCAGAAGTAAGTCTCATTAAAGGCAATGGGGCTTACTCCCAGGAAAGTGTGGATAGGACTGGGCTGTAAGTCCCCTTGAATAACAC
This sequence comes from Tiliqua scincoides, assembly GCF_035046505.1. NCBI lineage: Eukaryota > Metazoa > Chordata > Lepidosauria > Squamata > Scincidae > Tiliqua > Tiliqua scincoides. The sequence goes on from NC_089822.1 coordinate 15,811,474, forward strand.
TGGACTTATTTTTGACTAAACAGGCATAATACTGTACCTGCATTTTGAAACCAAGGGATCAAATCAGTCACAACTAAAGTTCATGTTTAGTCAGAAACAAATTCTTACAATGTTCAATAGGTCTTACTCCCAAGTAGCCCTGCTTAAAGATCTCAGCCTTGCAGTACAATCTTAAGCATGTCTACTCAGAAGTAAGTTCTTCTGTGCTCAGTAGGGCTTACTAGTATGTTTAGACTGGAATCTCAGTCATGATCAACTGTAGTTCTTACCTATACATGGTTAATTTATACAGAATAATCAATGTGCTTTATGGAATTTGGGCCCTAGAAACCACCTTCTGGCCCAAATTTGTTGTTCTTACCAGAATGAAGATCAGAGCAGGCTCTGGCATTAAGAAACACAGCTGAATGACCCTCAAAAAATTGTTTAAGTGTGGTTCTTATTGTTGAAGACCCACACTTACAATTTTTTTTTAGTGGGTGGGAATGCTATAATGTTGCAGTATGCTTCAAAACAAGGTGTCAGGTTGAATGATGGGACCCAGAGCACTGAGAGCCCAATTCTGTGCATGTCTACTCAGTAGTAAGTCCCATTATCGTCAATGCGGCTTACTTCCAGCTAAGTGTGCATAGGACTGCAGCCTGAGTAAATGGCAGGCATTTAAACCAACCTGTATGAATGATGCTTCATATAGCACTCCAGGTATTTACCTGAAGGGCAATTAGATAACGTTTGAGGTCCTGACCATCCCCTTCTCCAAAGAGTATTTATTCTCACAACCTGTAATTAGACTATTTATAGGAAATCTGTCAATAGCCATATCAATTTTCTGGTGAAGGAAGGGGTCTTCCATCTCAACATCAAGGATTTCCCCACCTCCACAACTGGGTGAGGAACATGCCCATCTGAAAATCAGTTAACTCAAAATTTTCAGTCCCAGGACCTTCAAATCCAACATCATGTACATAAAAAATATACAGAGAAGCCGTAATGTGGCATTTGATAGTGAAAAGAAGACAGGCATGGACATGAGCAGAGCAGATGACTTCCACCATCCTTGGAGTCTGAAAACAAGGAAGCTCCTGTAGAACCTAGTTGTGTAGAAGCTAGTTGTTGAATGTCGTTCTCTCCTCTCTCTCCCTGGAGTTCTTCCTCTCTTCAGCCTTCTTGTTTGAAAGGAAAAAATAAATTGCAATTGCTTTAGACAGAAAAAATTAATGCCAAAAAACTTTTAAGGCCAAAAAAACTGGACAAACAATAATAACTCTCCGCAGCAGACCTTCCTCTTGACACTTCTCTTCCTCATGGTGTCAGGTCTTCTGAGGAGACCGCCGAATCCTATGCACGCCTACTCAGAAGGAAGTCCCACTTTAGTTAACGGGGCTTACTTCCAGGTAAGTGTGGATAGGATGGCAGCCTAGGAACCCACGCCTACTCAGAAGGAAGTCCCACTCGACTGAGTGGCGCTTACTCCCAGGAAAGTGTGGCCAGACTCGCAGCCTGGACTCCAGATGGGTTCTTGTGCACCAAGAGGGGAGAAGGGAGGCTGGCGGGGGAAGCAGAGAGACGCGCAGCGCGCAACGCCGAGGCAGCCGTCCGGACGGGCGGTGGCGGAAGCGTACCAGCTGCGCTGCCCGGGCGCGGATGCCGCCTGTGCCGCCGGGAAGGAGGGAGCCGGCCAGCCTGCGGCGGTGCGGAGAGAGGAGCCGAGGAGGTGTCCGCGGGAGAGGAGCGGAGCAGGAGCCGGGGGAGGCCGCTGCGCCTGGCGCCGGCGGAGGGAGTCGTTCTGCGCTGCACTTCCGGTCGGCATTTTGTTCTGAGGGAGCGAGAGCGGCGCTCGCCTTCACGCAGCCTCTTTCTCTTGCCCTCCCTCCTCCCCTTCCTCCCTCGCTCCCTCCCGGTACCGACTCGCACTCCGGGCCCGGCGCTCCCTGCCCCGCCCTCGGAGCGTCCCCAGGCGGGCGGGCGGGCGAGCGAGCGCGGAGGCGGACGCGAAGGCACCAGCCGCGGCGGCGGCAGTACAGCCCCCCCGGCCGTCCTCTCCTCCCTCTCGGGTTGGTGGGCCGGAGCGTGAGGTGTTGATCGGATCCCGCCCGCCCCGGCCCGCTGTGGATGTCGGCGTGAGGCGGGCTCGGTGGGAGGACGACGGCAAGGAGGCGGCGGCGGAGGAGGAAGAAGCGGCGGAGGAGGAAGGCGGCGCTGGGAGGGACTCGCTGCGGCCGCGCTCCCACCGCCCTCCCGGCTCTTCATGTCCGCGGCACTGAGGAGGAGGCGGAAGAGGAGCCAGCCCCCCTCCCGGCCCGGATTACTGTTGTTGTGCGCTCTCCCCTCCTCCCCCCGCTCCGCGGCGGCCCGGCGGCGGCCCCTCTGAGGAGGGAGGGGGGCGGCTTCTCCTTCCCCCCTCCTCCGGTCGGATCGACGGCTCTTCGCTCAGGTAACCTCCTCCCGCCGCCCTGCGCCGCGGCTCCCCGGCGGGCGAGCGGCCTTCTCAGGCAGGCCGGGCCGGGCCAGGCGAGGCGGGGATTAGCCTCGGCGGGGCAGAGGCGCGTGAGTGGCAGCCGGGGTGTTCGCCTGCGCCCCCTCCCGCTCCCCCTCCTGTTCCTGCGGGGCTTCGGCGGACGGGGATGCCTTCTGCCGAGCTGCCGGAGGAGCCAGGCCCGGAGGAGGGCGCAGGCCCGGCGGCCAGCGCACTCACTCCAGCTCGGGGATTAGAGGCGCTGGAGCGGCGTCTCCGTGACAGGCCTGGGCGCCCCAGAGCAGAGCAGGAGTGGGAGGAACAACAATACAGTTCCGCGGCCGGCCGGGCCCTGAGCCCGGCCGGATTCGCAGCTGCTTCAGCGGCGGGGGAGAGAGGAGTAGGCGAGAAGAGGTCTGAACTCGCAGGCGCTCTGTGGAGGTCGGAGCACCACCAGTCTCTGAACGCCTGTCCATTGCTGTGGCTGGGGAGGCGATGGACAGCAGTTGTGCAGAGCCTTCCAGTGCGTGTGTTGTGGTGGCACAAGAAAAGCTGAAACAAAACGACTAGTGACTGACAACGCAAACATCTTGCTCAACTCGCAGAAATACACACGACTGCAGCGTGCATCCAGCCCTGATGTGCTGGAGAGGTGTTCTTAGTCATGGCTCAGGCTCTCAGCCCACGGATGGGGCTGTGCTTCTCTGGAAGGTCCACACTTTCAGTTCTGGACCTGGTGTGCCCCAGTGTTGGTGGCAGCTACGGCTTGACAGCCTAATCCTATGCATGTCTACTCAGAAGTAAGTCCCATTAGAGTCAATGGGGCTTACTCCCAGGAAAGTATGGTTAGGATTGGGCTGTGAGGTGCCTTTGCTTGGCTTGAACTGATGTTCCAACTTCGTGCTTTGCTGCCTCAGTTGGATGTGGCTCTGGTTACTTGTGCATCGGTTGCATCAAAGTTAGACTACAGTAATGTGTGCTACTTAGGACATGCTTTGAAGGCCATTCAAGAACTAAGATTGGCACAGAGTGTTGCTGCTTGATTTTTGGCTGGTGCCAGGAGGTGTGATCCTGTTGTTCTTCTGCTCCAGCAGTTGTACTGGCTGCTGCTCTGTTTCCAGGTGCAGTTCAAGATTCTGGTTGTGGTTTTTAAAGACTTGTACAACTTAGGACCAGCGTACCTAGATGACTCTCCCTGTGTGAAACAGCCCGTCATCCTTCCATGTCTTCTGGAGGGGCCTCCTCTATATTCTGCTGTCAGTGGAAGTTCAGTTGGCAGTGATATTGGGCCTTCCGTTGTGGTGGCACTTTGCATGTGGAACTCTCTGCTGGTGGAGATCAGAACATCTCTCATCATACCAACAGTAGCTAAAAATCCACCTTTGGGGGATTGTACCTGAGGCCTAGTTAGTTTCTTTTTTTAAATTCCCTTAAGGATGTTGTTTTTTGAACCCTGTGTATAGTCACCGTACAACCAATGCATCTTTGCAAAATTGGAGGTACTGTTTTTGTGTGATTTTCTACTTGTGTGTTTGTCTTTTTATTTAAATTGATTGTAAACCGAATTGGGTGTCTTGATTTGGAGGGGAAAGGTGGAATAGTAATATATTTAAAACATTAAATAAATATATCTACATTTCTTTGCTCAAAAAACTACATAGTGAGTAGATAACATAGGGGAAAAATATTTATACTTTCCAACAGCTAATGTGGAAATAGAGAATGGATTCTGCATGTCTTTTTGACACTTTGGGAGCTGGAGGGAGATCTGGATTCTTTTCCCAGATTGTGACCTGTAGAGCTGCATATGCACTTTGAAGTAAATGATGCTTGCTTCTAAAAAAGTGTTCTTATGATTAGGAAGAAAAATAGGTTAAAATTAGACCTGTAACATTTCTAGGAGATATGAGTAGATGAGTTTTAAATCCTGAAAGTATTGTTTGCTTGTCTGTCCCTGTTGTTTGTGAAGCTGAACAATATCTTTGTAAGTCAGGTGTGTTTAAGATCATAAATGAGTTAACGCTATAAATTGTAGTGTACTTTCAGAGAAACATAGTATATTTTAGAAATTGTGGATAAGCTAGATACCTATAAATGTTTTTTAATAAACCAAATTGCTCTGCATGACTATGAAGAGTTGTTCTTCTGGCTGATTTGGTACTTTTTTTATAAAATTAACTTCCAGGGAAGTTCTTCAATGATGATTAAAGCACAGTGTTTCACAGTGTTCAACTTTACATGAAATTGTAGGTGTAATCATTGTCTAGGAAGCTATCTGTTTAGTATATCTTCTGAATAAAGTAACTTTTTGTTGTTGTTCCAGCTCTTACTGTTGTGCCTTTATAGTCTCTGATACATGTTTATAAGGGTGAAGTTAATATAGCTGTCACATAGAAGGCACATTTTTTTAATGCTGTAAATCCATGTAGTAGGCAGTAGCGTGTCTGTGATTTGTATTGGTCAGGCAGCAGTTTGAATTTTAAAAAGCCTGAAGATCCTGCTGAGCCCCAAACCCGGCCTCCCTCCCTCCCACTAATCTGCCATTCCTGTCTTTGTGCTGCCTGGGCCTGTTAGACACTGTTTGCAACAGGGCCTCAGGCCTATATGCATGGGATAGGAACCATTTTTAGTTTGAAAAAAGCAGCTTTATTTCTGAACTTTATGAATAGAGTGAATCACAAGTTGTGCCCTGTGTGTATGGTGTGTAACCAAATCTCTGTTTTTCTTTTAAACTGTGTTGTTTGTGTCTAGGCAAAGTATGGTGATAGTTTACAGGAAAGAAAGAACTTGTGAAAATAATTGGAATTTAGTGCTTTTTTTATCATCAGAAAGTGGCACTAGATCTGATGATTCTTTTGTCATGAAAATTGCACATAAAGTATAGATCCCCTTAAATTGCAGAGCTTTATCCTCACATTTTGTATATCTTCAGCAACTTCTGAATTTTAATTCCAAATATTGGCTAGAAATTAGTTCTCTCTAGATTAAGTTCTCTTGACTGTTGTCTTCTACTTTAGATTGCATGCATTTTGAACTTGTCCGTACTATGTTTAAAATATCAAAATTCAGTATGTTAAATCTGAAAAGGTTCCCCCCCCCTAAATGTATGTATTTGTGTTCTGGCTCAGTAATTTGACTACAGTGTATATTCATTTTAATATAGTTATTAAGTATCACGGTTATTCTTTTATCTATCAAGCAGGTGAGGGAAAACTTTAGCTATATCTGGTGAATAAAATTCTAGGTTAGCATGTATAATATGTCTTGGCTAATACTGAACAATTTTTTTCTTTGCTTTTTAAGGCTTTACAGCTGATGCACATGTTCCTTTTTTTTAGCCCTTTAATAGTGACATCGTATTTTGAAAAAGGAAGTCTTATGTAAGTGAGAGTGTGTTAGCAAAGTATAATAAACAAACTTTTCTCTGTTGCAATCCCAGTTAATCTTGGATTGAAATGGATCCTGTTCCAGTTAATAGGAATAGACTGGTTCAAAGTGTCAAAATGGGTTGTATACTGAATTTTACTTGTGTATGTGGTGTTTTATCAGAAGGCAGAGACTTTTTCCAGGTTTTTGCATGCATTTGAGAATAACTTATGGGTAATAGTTGAGCAAATAGCAGTGGTAAGAATACATTTTAAATGCACAAATATTTTATGTAAAGTTGTTGTAAACAATCACATTTTAGGTGTTGGCTTATTATAGCATTTAATCTAACCATTCCTCCTTTTTTTAAAAAAAGGTAGAAATTTGTAAGTAAAGCCTATAAACCAGATTAGTTCTAAGAGTAGAGTTATAAATGCTGGCACTTTCCACATGTCCACATACTGTTGCACCATATTTATTTTGTCAAGATGGCATAAATTCTAACTCTTTGGAATAAGTGTAGAACCAGGATCATATATGCAACCAATGTAGGTCAAGGACAATGCCCTTTTCACATATCTTGTGCCTAGGACAATGCACTCTGATCCTGAAAGGGAACAGTAGATCTGTTATTCTATAAATATTACAGTACTTGTTAGTAGGCTAAGGCAGTGGTTCTCACACATTTAGCACTGGGACCCACTTTTTAGAATGAGAAACTGTCAGGACCCACCAGAAGTGATGTCATGACTGGAAGTGACATCATCAAGCAGGAAAATTCTTAACAATCCTAGGCTGCAATCCTACCCAGGATTAAGTCCCATTTACTGTCATGGTTAAAAGAATATACATAGTAGGTTGTTAAAAGTACAAGTCTGTAACATTTCCCCATACACAGTCATATCCCATGGAATCGAGTCCAATATATTAAAAATAAAATATTGAAGTAAATGGGGACCCACCTGAAATTGGCTCGTGACCCACCTAGTAGGTCCTGACCCACAGTTTGAGAAACACTGGGCTAAGGAGTTTACTCTAAGTGGGATGAAAGATTTGAATTAAATAACTTGTATACTATAACTTTTTGAGATCAATAACATAATTTAAGTAGCACCATAATTCATAACAAAAAGCATTGATGGCCATCATTTTATGTTGCAGTTTTTCTCACAAAGAAAAAAACAGAAGAACAAAATTCATAAATACAATCAATATTTTATTTAGGGAGATATCTGATTCAGCTAACTATGATCTCAAATCTGCAAATTAATGATTCCTCCACATACCTTTTAGACTGATCCCAAATAAATTCCATTTGAATTCTTGTGACTTGGCTCCATATGTTCAAGTAAGGACTGGAGTCTTTCATTGTTGAGTGCTTTTTGAATATACATCCAGTAGTATTTTGTGGACAGATTTGGACAAATCCCATGTATCTGGGTGTCATGGAATTTTTAAAATTCATTGGCACTAGCAAAGCTCCCCCCCCCCCCAGGTGTTGGCAGCTAAACATTTGCTAGTTCCTAGGAAGTATAATAATTCTCCAAATTCTGCAGATTTTTGCCTGGTTATCCTTCATACATTTCTTGTTGAAATCTATCAGACATTTGTTTTCTCCAGATGTACTATCGCTAAAAATTATGCATTAATCACCTTTGAAAGTCACTAATATTAAAACAAAACAAACAACAAAGTTCTACTAATTTGTTTGCCAACATATTCCCACAGTGTATATGGCCCCCTGACAAGCAGAGAGGCACAGAAAAAGATGTCTTCAGTTTACAAAATTTTCTTGCCTGATAAGCTACAAGTCATTTTATTCCAACACATATTTTATTTTTCTGTTATAGATATTATCCTTTTCATACATCACCAATTGAAGCCTTGATCCAGCCATTTTCAGCCACTGTGTTGTGGCACACTGGTGTGCTGCAAGTGGTCCACAGGTGTGCCACAGGAAATTTGGGAGATCATTTATTAATGGGGCCAATGGGAGATGTGAGCCCCCCACTGGCAGCATGGTGTACCTTGTCAATTGTCAAAAAACTGATGGTGCCTTGACCATTTTAGTACCTTCTCAGTGTGCTGTGAGATGTAGAAGGTTGAAAATCACTGCCTTAATCAGATATTTAAACTAGGAACAGTTTCCCCTGTCTTCTCTCTCATTGCATTAAGGCAGTGGTATTCAAACTGGGGCATCAGGGAACAGATCAGGGAGGTGACAAGGAGGGACAGGGTTGTAATCATGGGGGACTTCAATTATCCTCATATTGACTGGGTCAATTTGTGTTCTGGTCATGATAAGGAAACCGGATTTCTTGATGTGCTAAATGACTGTGGCTTAGATCAGCTAGTCACGGAGCCCACCAGAGGACAGGTGACTCTGGATTTAATATTGTGCGGTATGCAGGACCTGGTTAGAGATGTAAACGTTACTGAGCCATTGGGGAACAGTGATCATGCTGCGATCCGTTTTGACGTGCACGTTGGGGGAAGAATACCAGGCAAATCTCTAACAAAAACCCTTGACTTCCGACGGGCGGACTTCCCTCAAATGAGGAGGCTGGTTAGAAGGAGGTTGAAAGGGAGGGTAAAAAGAGTCCAATCTCTCCAGAGTGCATGGAGGCTGCTTAAAACAACAGTAATAGAGGCCTAGCAGAGGTGTATACCGCAAAGAAAGAAGGGTTCCACTAAATCCAGGAGGGTGCCCGCATGGCTAACCAGCCAAGTTAGAGAGGCTGTGAAGGGCAAGGAAGCTTCCTTCCGTAAATGGAAGTCTTGCCCTAATGAGGAGAATAAAAAGGAACATAAACTGTGGCAAAAGAAATGTAAGAAGGTGATATGGGAGGCCAAGAGAGACTATGAGGAACGCATGGTCAGCAACATTAAGGGGAATAATAAAAGCTTTTTCAAATATGTTAGAAGCAGGAAACCCGCCAGAGAAGCGGTTGGCCCTCTGTCTGGTGAGGGAGGGAAGGGAGATAAAAGGAGACTTAGAGATGGCAGAGAAATTAAATGAGTTCTTTGCATCTGTCTTCACGGCAGAAGACCTCGGGCAGATACTGCTGCCCGAACGGCCCCTCCTAACCTAGGAGTTAAGTCAGATAGAGGTTAAAAGAGAAGATGTTTCAGACCTCATTGATAAATTAAAGATCAATAAGTCACCGGGCCCTGATGGCATCCACCCAAGGGTTATTAAGGAATTGAAGAATGAAGTTGCAGATCTCTTGACTAAGGTATGCAACTTGTCCCTCAAAAGGGCCACGGTGCCAGAAGATTGGAGGATAGCAAATGTCATGCCTATTTTTAAAAAGGGAAAGAGGGGGGACGCGGGAAACTATAGGCCGGTCAGCCTAACATCCATACCGGGTAAGATGGTGGAATGCCTCATCAAAGATAGGATCTCAAAACACATAGACGAACAGGTCTTGCTGAGGGAGAGTCAGCACGGCTTCTGTAAGGGTAAGTCTTGCCTCACGAACCTTATAGAATTCTTAGAAAAGGTCAACAGGCATGTGGATGGGGGAGAACCCGTGGACATTATATATCTGGACTTTCAGAAGGCGTTTGACACGGTCCCTCACCAAAGGCTACTGAAAAAACTCCACAGTCAGGGAATTAGAGGACAGGTCCTCTCGTGGATTGAGAACTGGTTGGAGGCCAGGAAGCAGAGAGTGGATGTCAATGGGCAATTTTCACAATGGAGAGAGGTGAAAAGCGGTGTGCCCCAAGGATCTGTCCTGGGACCGGTGCTTTTCAACCTCTTCATAAATGACCTGGAGACAGGGTTGAGCAGTGAAGTGGCTAAGTTTGCAGACGACACCAAACCTTTCCGAGTGGTGAAGACCAGAAGTGATTGTGAGGAGCTCCAGAAGGATCTCTCCAGACTGGCAGAATGGGCAGCAAAATGGCAGATGCGCTTCAATGTCAGTAAGTGTAAAGTCATGCACATTGGGGCAAAAAATCAAAACTTTAGATATAGGCTGATGGGTTCTGAGCTGTCTGTGACAGATCAGGAGAGAGATCTTGGGGTGGTGGTGGACAGATCGATGAAAGTGTCGACCCAATGTGCGGCGGCAGTGAAGAAGGCCAATTCTATGCTTGGGATCATTAGGAAGGGTATTGAGAACAAAACGGCTAGTATTATAATGCCGTTGTACAAATCGATGGTAAGGCCACACCTGGAGTATTGTGTCCAGTTCTGGTCGCCGCATCTCAAAAAAGACATAGTGGAAATGGAAAAGGTGCAAAAGAGAGCGACTAAGATGATTACGGGGCTGGGGCACCTTCCTTATGAGGAAAGGCTATGGCGTTTGGGCCTCTTCAGCCTAGAAAAGAGACGCTTGAGGGGGGACATGATTGAGACATACAAAATTATGCAGGGGATGGACAGAGTGGATAGGGAGATGCTCTTTACACTCTCACATAATACCAGAACCAGGGGACATCCACTAAAATTGAGTGTTGGGCGGGTTAGGACAGACAAAAGAAAATATTTCTTTACTCAGCGTATGGTCGGTCTGTGGAACTCTTTGCCACAGGATGTGGTGCTGGCGTCTAGCCTAGACGCCTTTAAAAGGGGATTGGACAAGTTTCTGGAGGAAAAATCCATTACTGGGTACAAGCCATGATGTGTATGCGCAACCTCCTGATTTTAGAAATGGGTTAAGTCAGAATGCCAGATGTAGGGGAGGGCACCAGGATGAGGTCTCTTGTTATCTGGTGTGCTCCCTGGGGCATTTGGTGGGCCGCTGTGAGATACAGGAAGCTGGACTAGATTTGCCTATGGCCTGATCCAGTGGGGCTGTTCTTATGTTCTTATCATGATGCCCCAGCCTGAGGGTCCTGGTCCCTTTCCCCTTAAGGGGCGGGGGCAGCCAGGAGGCAAGGAGGAGGCAGCAGCGCGATCCCCAGGATCGCACCGCTCAGGGGGGCTGCAGGGGCTTGGTGCACTTGCCCAAGCCCCCTGCAGCCCCCCGGGGGTGCGGGGAGCCCTGCACAACCTTTGACAGGGCTCCTCGGGTCAGGGAAGGTGACCGCAGAGCTATCGTGCCCCGCTCCGCTAAACCGGAAGCGGTGCGTGACCGCTCCACATTCCCTTTTGACTGGGGTGCACCCTCCAGTCCCTGCAGCAGCCGTCCCTGGCTGCGGGGAGCCAGGCGTGAGCGCCTGCAGGGCTCCTTGGGTCAGGGAAAGTGGGAGTGGGCGATTGTGCTCCACTTCCCGTTTTGCAGAGGCGGAGCATGATCGCCCCACTCTCACTTCCCCTGACCCGAGGAGCCCTGCAGGTGCTCGCGCCCGGCTCCCCGCAGTCAGGGACGGCTGCTGCAGGGACTGGAGGTTGCACCCCAGTCCCTGCAGCCCAGTCAAAAGCGGAAGTGGGGCAATCGCGCACTGCTTCCGGTTTAGCAAAGTGGGGCGCGATCGCTCCGCTGTCACCTTCCCTGACCCAGGGAGCCCTGCACCCCTGGGGGGCTGCAGGGGGCTTGGGCAAGTGCACCACACCCCTGTAGCCCCTCTGAGCAACGCGATCCGGGGGATCGCGCCACTGCCTCCCACCCCCCGCAAAGACTTACTGCAGGATTCAAACTCCCTACGAGTTTGAAAAGCGCAGCATTAAGGTGTTGTTGGTTCTTTAAGGCACCTTAGGGAGAGAGCATGCACCACACATATGGTTGGCAACCTTCAGTTTCGAAAGGCTATGGTATGCATTTAGCACAGAACCAGGTATTTCTCTTTTACTTCTTGTATTAGAGTCAACCCATGAGACTGTGCTGTATTGTGGCAGAAAGTTTTCCAGTCAGATTGTCTCTTGGGACAGCTACCACTAGGCTAGTGGTAAAATTACATGGCTCATATAAATACTTTCTAGAGTTGTCATGTGGTTTTTGTGCATGGGATGTATGGGGCATATAATCTGTATGGGGCATATAATCTGTAGACTGCGATTTTAAATTGCAGCTCATAGGGTGAGTAGTAGTTGCCCTTAGCTGAACATTTCCATGCCAACAGCCTTACTGCTGTTTGTGCAACTGTCCAAGCACACAGCTAGCTGTGTATTCAGCTTCAGACATTGTGCATTGTTGCGTTTTGTTCTGCCTCTCTTTTAAAGCAGAAGACAAGTAGAAAAGTCATGCATATGACTTCAACTGGCAGCATCCTGCACAGGCTAGCAGCTTCTCAAGCATCTTGCTGTGCTTCTTTTCTTCTCTGTCCCTCAGGAACTGAACCAGAAAACCCAGAAGCTAGCAACCATCAGTGCACCATATCCTGATTTGTCTACCAGGAAACACAGCAGGTTTCTTGGAGGTGACTACTTTCTTTTAGTTCGTACTTCTAGCAGAGCCCTGGAGACTCTATCCAACTGTGGTTTCTGACCTTAAACTGAAGGGATAGTATTGCTTTGCAAGGATGTCTTCACAGTGCAGTAGGGCATAACAGAGCCTTTAAGGTGGCAGTTATGCTTAGCATACTCCTTCTCCTTTTCTGGTCCCAGAAGACAGAGGGATCAATGAGAACTGTCCTGTATATTTTTGTTGTCTTCCCACCCTTTTGCTTTCATATGATGCAGTGATGCAAGTGAAGTAGGGGATAGACAACCAACATTTGGAGTTATATTTGCAACATACTTGTATACTTAATGCATTGACTATGCCTATAAGACAAAAGCACATGATGTTCAGCTGTATTTGTAAAAAAATGGATTGTGCGGATTAAAATGATCATAGTGGGATTCTTAATATTTGACCGTGGACTACTGGAAAAGAAGAAAACTTTGAAGCCTTTCCTAGAGCAGTTATGAACTGCCAGTTGAAATGCAGTTCCTTTTGCATGCTAATCCAACTCTACTGGATTTGTGGGGATAAGATAAAATATTACTAAATATTAGATAAGTGGTGTTTTATATGTGTTTACTTCACATCTCTAAGGCATGTCTCGGTAAGCATTTCTACTTAGGGTTGATTCTTAGATTACAGTGACTATTGGAAACTATCACATATGGGCTGATGGGTTCTGAGCTGTCTGTGACAGATCAGGAGAGAGATCTTGGGGTGGTGGTGGACAGATCGATGAAAGTGTCGACCCAATGTGCGGCGGCAGTGAAGAAGGCCAATTCTATGCTTGGGATCATTAGGAAGGGTATTGAGAACAAAACAGCTAATATTATAATGCCGTTGTACAAATCGATGGTAAGGCCACACCTGGAGTATTGTGTCCAGTTCTGGTCGCCACATCTCAAAAAAGACATAGTGGAAATGGAAAAGGTGCAAAAGAGAGCGACTAAGATGATTACGGGGCTGGGGCACTTTCCTTATGAGGAAAGGCTAAGGCGTTTGGGCCCCTTCAGCCTAGAAAAGAGACGCCTGAGGGGGGACATGATTGAGACATACAAAATTATGCAGGGGATGGACAGAGTGGATAGGGAGATGCTCTTTACACTCTCACATAATACCAGAACCAGGGGACATCCACTAAAATTGAGTGTTGGGCGGGTTAGGACAGACAAAAGAAAATATTTCTTTACTCAGCGTGTGGTTGGTCTGTGGAACTCCTTGCCACAGGATGTGGTGCTGGCGTCTAGCCTAGATGCCTTTAAAAGGGGATTGGACAAGTTTCTGGAGGAAAAATCCATTACGGGGTACTAGCCATGATGTGTATGCAAAACCTCCTGATTTTAGAAATGGGCTATGTCAGAATGCCAGATGCAAGGGAGGGCACCAGGATGAGGTCTCTTGTTATCTGGTGTGCTCCCTGGGGCATTTGGTGGGCCGCTGTGAGATACAGGAAGCTGGACTAGATGGGCCTATGGCCTGATCCAGTGGGGCTGTTCTTATGTTCTTATGTTTTGTATAGTGATGCTTATAATATGAGCGTGTCAAAACTCCCCACACAATGCTGAAAGCTGTTCATCACATCAGTCTCCCCCAAAGAGTTGAACTGCTAAAAAAAATTTAAGTTGCAGTTTAAGTTAACCCATAATTCCTTTTAGTCTGATAAGGTACTGATAAGTTCCATTTCAGATTCTGTTGCACTCTATCAACACAAGCACTAACTTTTTAATGCCCTGATTCTGGTATTTTTAATCAATTCAGTTGCACCACACAGATTACTGTCATATTCTCTTGTACTTGCAACATAATTTCTGTGTGAAATAATATTGAGTAATTTGGGAACTAATTTTTAAAAACATGTAGAGTTTTGACGTTTAAAAACCCCAAAAGACTATGTTGGGTAGTCTTCCATGTGTGCAGTGGAGGGTTGGAGGCCACCCTGTTCTTTCTCTCAACTCGCACACCATGCTTAAGTATGCTTCTAAATGTTGGAGGGGTATTTAGTTGAACAAGGAAATCATGGAATACCTTATGTGTTACAGAATTTCTTAGTTGTATGCATGGAATCTTTGGATTGTGGTGTGGTTTGCATGCACAAATCGAGTTCCAAAAGTATCATAGCCCAATCTTGAGCTGCCCGGAGCACCCAGGCACGGCGGCACCAAAGAGGGCTGCCGCCAAATCCTGCACCTCCCGTGCTACCGCAGGAGGCTCCTCGGGAGAAGGGGACATTTGTCCCCTTCCCCTGAGTAAGGGAAGCAGCCACACAATGGGGCTACTCACTTTACTCACTCACTTTAGTAAAGGCGCTCGTGCAGGGCGTGCAGCCCTCCACGAGCGCCCTGGATCCTGCGGAGCTCAGCTCCACGGATCCTCCTCCTACCCACCCCCTGGCACGTCTCCCCCCCCCCCGCCGGCCTCCCCCCTCCCCGGAATGCCTCCCCACACCCCTGTCCATGCCCCCGCCTCCGGTTCCATAGCTCGGCAGTCCGGGAGACCGCTGAGCCGCAGAACCTGGGCCACTACCTGGCGCCAGCCCAACACCGGCCAGTGCTGGGCTAGCACTGGCAAGAGCCCGGCAGTGAGCCCCGCAAACGTGCCTTACAGCACGTTTGCGACTATGGCCGGTGGCACGGAGCCATGCCGCCAACCACAGGATTGGGCTCTTAGTCACTTGACCATTGGTGACATAATGAATTTTATCTCTCAAGATGTTATTTTGATGATTACTTGCATAGTAAAAGCAAGCATAATTTTGGGTAACTGATATAGTTCAGATTTCATTTTTTTGTTTCTTCCAAAGGGGAAGAAAGGTATCGCTATTATTGAAGTGAGACTTTCAAAGTAGAATTTAGAAAGCGACCAATATGTTTGCTTTATGTGAAATGCTGGAGCTCTGCCTTCTAAGCCAAGCCTCCTACTGCTGCTTGTCGCTTTGCATTGCTAGTCTTGCTGCCTGGCAGTGGGGGTCTGGAGGTCCTGCTCATCCCACCTCGTCCCACCATATGCGACCTCAAGTGCCAGTGGTACCACTGGTTTAGAAGCACAGATCTAACATGTTACATCAGGTCAAGGAGTAGCTGCTGTGTGAGTGTTTTTTAACAGCCTCTCTGTAATCAGTATAATATGTGATCCTGCATATATAGCAATGCCTTTCTAGACTGACAAGCTGCCTTATCCTACATAGATCCATTTAGAAGCAGGTTCCATCTAGTTCAGTTGGTTTATTCTCAGGTAAGCATATGTAGAATTGTGGCCAAGGTCTTTTGACACAAAGCATACAAGGATAGCAATGCAAGCCTACTGCCAAGCATCCCTTCTCCTTTCCCCTCACATCAGTCTTCACATTTAGTTCTGCTCCATCAGTTTGCATAGGAGTCGAATCACTGTGTAACACAAATTAGGTTGAATGTTAATGTTTCTTATACAATTCACTGATTCCAGAGGTAATCTTAGTTTTTTTATATCAAAACTTTTTTGTTTGTATCTTTTCTATTGCCTAATGTATTTTAATGCATCTAATTCAACTGCATAGTGTAAATTGTGGCTAACCTGTTGATGTTATACCAAAAGTAGCGACAGTTTTTGAAATCCCTTCACACCAAAATTAATGAAATATTCAAATAAACATGAAATAGTTTTTTGTTGCACAGTGTAATTTGCAAACACATCAAGTGGTCCCTTTCCAGGTGCTATCCAAGGGTAGCAGTTAAAGGTATTCATTATATTCCAAATATATTATTTCAGTAATGTTTAGAAGCAAATTTGTAAGGTAGTTGAAACTTATTGCCAAGTAACTGTGCTGAGATGTGTGTGTGGTGGGGCTTGTCTAAGGCCTTCTGAGTTCATGACTGAGAGAAGATTTGAACCTGAGATGGGGGGGGGGGGTAGTTCCAGCTTGTGCTTTTTATTTACTGTGATATTTCAAAGACAAGAGAAACCACAATAATGGCTTGAAGTGCAACATATGCTAAAATCACTTGAGAAAATAATGGTGGTATTTGTAGACAATGAGAACAATGATGATTCCATCATCCTTCCATTCCATATAATCCGGCTCATATAATGGATTCCTTCCATGTAATCTGGCTCATCCTCTTTGATCATCATAGAGGACCGTTTTATGGGTTCCGTTGCCTAGGGGGGTGGGAGGGGTGACTGCAAGGAGTAGTGCCTTCTCTGTTGTGGCACCTACTTTATGGAATTCCCTGCTTCTTAGTTTAAGATCTGCTTGCTCCTTAGAGGCTTTCTGGCAGGACCTAAAGACTTTTCTTTTTAGACTCAACTTCAGAGTTCAGGCTTTTAATATTGAGGGTTAAGGTTTTATGCTGATTGGTTTTTATGGGCTGTGTTTTTACTGGCTGCTTCATACTGTCTGCTGTTAACAAGATTTTTAAGTTGTGTTTTGTTTTTTAGGAAATTTTAGTGCTTATTTTATATTTGTACATAAGAACAGCCCTGCTGGATCAGGCCATAGGCCCAGTTTACCATATCCCTCAAATGCCCCAGGGAGCACACCAGATAACAAGAGACTGATTTTGTATTTTTATATTTATATTGTAAGCGGCTTACATTGGAAGAGTAAGCAGGGTAAATTATTATTATTATTAATAATAATAATGGGGAAATACTGCTGTTTGACAGATTTTTATAGAAAACTAGAATGTGTGCATCAGGCTTGAAGTTTGATTCACAAGATTGGAATGCACAGTTAAGTAGGTTTCTTACCCTAATTCCACAGTCTTTTTCATACTGTCTCTAACAGGAATGTCACTTAATTCAAACAGAGGGCCAAAGTTAGTATTCATTGTCCCTGCTGAGGGCCAGAAGTGACATAAAAAAGCAGAAAGTGGCATCATTAAGCATATGACCAGAAATAAGCATTTTGTTCTCACTTAGAAACTCATTAGCTGCAAATGACAGAAGGAAAAATTCTTGTTTATATATTCAAGATATGAGACAGCTTAATTATTACGCTAGGAGAGTCCAATTATAACAAGGGGTGGATAAATGGCTTTTGGGAGCCACATTCAGCCCACTGGCCTTATGTTTGACACCTCTTATCTATAAGCATAGGGTGCATGCTTACAGAACAATGTAAAAATACTTGTCAAACCATGCCTTGATTCTCACTGTGGATAATGTTTGTTGCAGCAGTAAAACCCTGTCTATGGGATTACCAAGGGGACAGAGCAAGGAGCTCAGCAGGGACAGGGTGTGCTGGATGTGCTCAAAGCATTCTGCAAGTGTTGGAGACTCACACTTACACAATGTCTGAAAAGGGTTTTTGTGTGCCAGCAGAATTGCTGATGCATTAGCCCCTGGACTATTACAAGGTTGTCAATATCCTTTGGACCTTAATACCTGCGATTCTAATACTCTGTTGTTGCCTTTCTTGAAGGATGGAGAGGGATTTAATTCTGTAGAAATGGTTAGGATTTCACTTGGTGATGGTCCTGTCTTGCTTCACATCTGATTCATGCAAGGCCTTACATGATGCAGCTACACTGTTTTTAGGGACCCTGGTGCAGCATTTCTGCCTTGTTTTACAGCCCAGTTCTATGTGTATCTACCCAGAAAAAAGTCAGTGGGTTTTACTCTTGGGTAAGTTTGCATAGGATTGCAGTTGTATTCTCTTTTGCGTTTTACTATGGACCAGAGGGGCCCAAACTGGGCATCAGAACACCCTGTGGCATTGTGATGAGTCTCCATGGTCATTGTGGCTCACGTACCAGGGAAGCTACTTGGCAGCGCAAGTGGGACAGGTAGCGGAGCAGAAGCTCTGCTTCGTTAGCTGGGAGCCATGCACGGTGTTTTTGGGCCCACCTTCCATCTCTAACCAGTTTTACGCTGATTTTGAAACTTTTTTCCAGATGCAACACAGAAGTGCCCATGACATCATCGCATTGCACATCACTGGCACTTCTGGGTTCTGTGAGAGGCACTGATGGAGGAAGGGCATTGCATGGTGGTTGAATTTAGGAGCCGCTGACATAGACCATAGGATTGGGGTGTTGATTAACTGAATATCATGAGACTCCTAATCGTATACTCATATAAAGTCCCATTGAACATGTTTTCATGCAAGTAGAATTAGGATGGCACACAGGTACTATAAAACAGAATTTAGCAATTTTGCTGCCTGTGCTGCACAGAAGTACAGTAAGTCATTCTGTGATAAATGTAAATGTAATATGCTGGTTTAGGTATAGTGCAGAAGAATCAGTAAGCAGTGGAATTGTATTGTGAAGGTGTTGGAGGAGTATGATGTTGGAGGCATATGAGTATTGGTTACCTGGAACTATTTTGCATTTTTGTTTAGTTTTTTATTTTTGCTTCTCAAGATACTTAAACTACTCTTTCTTTTTTAAAGGGGCAGTAATGTACTGCATATAACTACAAAGTGGTGTGGTTCTGAACTCAGTTTTCAGTTTATAAATCTAATTCATGGATATCTTGTATTCCTATAGCTTCAAGTTGTTATAACTAGAGGCAGTCTAAAATGGTTTTATTTTTTCATGAATGGTGGTGTTATCCTAAAAAAGTACTAAAAGCAGTGTTATGTATTTTATTCCAAATAAATATTTTAATCAATTTTAAAGTATTTTTAGCAAGTGTAATCGCTGTTGTATAGGTAGTATATATGCGTTTTATGCCTGTGTCTGTCCGCAGACATAACCCAGGAACAAAACAGGCATAAAACACACACATATACCCTGAAGAGCACTACGTAGTCAGCTACTTGAATTAAACTCACAGGAGCCATTTAAGATTTGCATGCTACTTGTATGAACAACTATAATGAACCTAGTGCTGCCAGACTTCAAATTAAAACATTGCCAGATTAAAAAATTGAGAAGATAGCGAATTGAACATAGCATTGAATTGTTGTGGAAACAACCTGGTTTTAAACTGCAGGGGGAAAAACACACCAACATAACAAGGAACCATTAAACATATGCTTACTTGCAAGTAACTGTGTTGCTCAGTTTTGCTTTCCATAGAGTTCAATACATTTATCAGCTTGGAGCGAGGGACTGCTTTTCGATTATTTTTGGGACCTGCATTCATTGGAATGGGACCTTTCGGGTTGTGTTGCATTCCTATTCTACCACACACCATTCTACCACAAAGCAGCCCTTGCCTCCAGCCCCCACCTCATACACCATTCTACCACAAAGCAGCCCCTGCCTCCAACCCCCACCCCACACACGATTCTACCACAAAGCAGCCCCTGCTTCCAACCCACCCCATGGCACCCCCTGTGCTCAGACCGCCTCTGGCTGCGGCCGGAGTCCGGGCGAGCTCCACCCGCTGCCAGAGGGAGTTGCAGGGCCGGGGACGCTGCCCATGGCGCCTCCTGTGCTCAGACCCCCTCTGGCCGTGACCGGAGCCCGGGCGAGCTCCGGCCGCAGCCAGAGTTGCAGGGCCGGGGATGCCGCGCACAGCACCGCCGGCCCTTGGAATGACGTTATGGGGCCCCATAAGGCCATGAAAGGTCATTTCCAGATGTTCCGAAAACCCGAAAGTGACCCTTGAAGGTGTTCTGGGGCTTCAGAACATAACTCTGAGGGTTGGGGGTGCTGCATTCCCAGCCTTCAGAATTTTCCTCCAGCTGCAGTCATAAGAACATAAGAACAGCCCTACTGGATCAGGTCATAGGTCCATCTAGTGCAGCTTCCTGTATCTCACAGCGGCCCACCAAATGCCCCAGGGAGCACACCAGATAACAAGAGACCTCATCCTGGTGCCCTCCCTTGCATCTGGCATTCTGACATAACCCATTTCTAAAATCAGGAGGTTGTGCATACACATCATGGCTTGTACCCCATAATGGATTTTTCCTCCAGAAACGTGTCCAATTCCCTTTTAAAGGCATCCAGGTCAAATGCTATCACCACATCCTGTGGCAAGGAGTTCCACAGACTGACCACACACTGAATAAAGAAATATTTTCTTTTGTCTGTTCTAACTCTCCCAACACTCAATTTTAGTGGATGTCCCCTGGTTCTGGTGTTATGTGAGAGTGTAAAGAGCATCTCCCTATCCACTCTGTCCATCCCCTGCATAATCCCCTGCATAAAAGTCAGAGCAGAGCTCCGGTCGTGGTAGGAGCGAGTGGGGTGGGGCAGCCCCAAAGCTCCCCCAGATCATGGGGGCCGCCCCAAATGGCTCTGCGGGCCGGATTTGGCCCACGGGCTGTATCTTTGACACCCCTGATATAGCTAATTGAAACTAGTAAATACAAATAATGGAGACTCGTATTGAAGTACAATAACGTATTTCAGTACATTTGGATATGACTTTTGGCGTTAATGTTCTGCTCTTCCCCCACTGTATATTTGTTTTGGTTGCATGCTTTTAATTTCGCATAGCACATCAATAGACATGATGAGTGTGACAAGGAACAGTTTGTGGTGTTCTGGTTTTGGTCCAGTTTCTCTAAACTTCGATTACAGATCACTCAATTTGAGAGAAATGTAGTTCTTTGTATTGACCTTCTTCCACATGTTCAGAGTTCTGGAATTTTTTTTTCTCAATAGTGCTATGAGATGACTCTGTACTTTCATTACAGTTATGGGAGCAAGTTTGTAAGAGGTCAGTGAACAGGTCCTTGGAAAGTTGTAGAATGGTCCAGTAGATGCAGGCTACATCATATAGGTTGTCTGTGACATTTCTGAATTTCTTTACAACTGTGAAGGATGGAAACACTTTGCTTATTAACGGCATGCAATTAAGTGATAGGTGCAACCCCTTGTATTCTAATTCTAGAAAGCAAATGAAAAGTATTGTATGAATTTGTGCTTTGTAGGTTTTACAAGGTCTGGTTTTTCCCAAATTGATGATTTTGAGTGCTCTTGTACTTTCTTGGGAAAGACTTTAACGGAGAGGTTGATAGTTCTCCTTTATAAAAATAGCAAAATATAAATATACATTCTGTGCCAAGACTTGAAGATACATGTTTCTGAAAAAGCCCTTGAACTTGCTGTACACTTCCCAAAGGTTAAATTGTCAAGCTGGGTTTGCGTCCATTATTTTTAAAACTTGCTGGCTGAAACTTGGCAGACACCTCTTCAATAATGTTTCCTTTTATTGAATGTAAATAATGCGTGAGGTGAATTCTTACACAATTAAACATATTTCTGCAAGGACATATGTAAATCTTACCTCCATCCCATTTTGCACAAGATCCCTGCATATCAGATCTTTATTATAGAGCAGTATTTCTCAAAGTGTCATCCTTCAGGGGCTCTATGAGCAAACCTAAGTGACTGCCATCTGTCATGTGCTCAGTGTGACCAGATACAATGGAGAACAGAGTGCTGATACCTTTAACAATTGTATAGCAGAGGGGATTTTGGCAGGTGCTGCTCAACATGGAAAGGTTTAAAAAGCTACACCTGCCAAAATTCCCTCTTCTTTAAGATGGTTAAAGGTATAGGCCGAACTTTTCCGCCTCGCGCCTCCCCTGATCCTTGTAGCCATTGGCCATGGCTCCCCGTTACAACACCTCACCTCAGTTACCCCAAAAAGGGGATGAAGGTGTTATAATTATACACTAGAAACAAGGCTGCCAGCACTCTGAGGCTGCAGTCCTAACCACACCTGAGAGTAAGCCCCATTGAATAAAATAGGACTTGCTTCTGAGTAGACCTGGTTAGGATTGTGCCCTGAGTTTGTTAGCAGCACACCTGGAGGGTTTTGGCAAGGGAGGGGGGAAGTGATGAATTTGCTGGGGGAGGGGAAGACTTTGTTTTGTGTGTATCTGCTAATTGCAAACTGATGCAAACTGAGACCTAGAGACTGTTTAGCTGGAATCCTAACCCCACTTTCCTGGGAGTAAGTTCCACTGAACACAATAGGACTTACTTCTGATTAGACCTAGCTAGGATTGTGCCTTTTGTCTTACAATAGCAGCCAACAGAGTACCCCCCCCCCCCCAAAAAAAAGGGAGGAAGGAGGAAAAAGGGGAATGGCTAAAAAGGAATGGGGATTTTGATTTTTAATCAATTTTTGGAGACAAGGACATCAAGAGTGGCTTTTTTCTCTTTTTTGGGGGAGGAAAAAGGAGAAAGGTGAAGATCCTGGGTTAAGCTGACACAGACCCCAAGCCTATGTTGGTCTACTCAGAAGTAAGCCCCATTTGATTCAATGGGGTTTACTCCCAGGAAAGTGTGGAAAGGATTGCAGCCACACCCAGCAAGATTACAACTCACCCCAAAGTAGATGGGGGCTGCTCACACACCCAACATGCAGATGCCAGCCCCGTTTCCCCCAGGCAAGACGGAGGGATGCTGGCTGGGGTATCTGGACACTAAGAGCAGGCTGGGCTTCCCAAGTGGAGAACTTACTCTTCCCTCCCACTTTGAAGCCTGCCAGGAGCGCCCCTGTGCTGATGAGATGCAGCATCTCCGCACTCTTCTCTCCTTCAGCCTTGACCAATCCCAGGATGCCCAGGGCGAGGGGCACACTGGGAAATGTAGTCCTTGGGACGAGGTTGCACATGGAGACACTCCATGATGAGATGCGGCATCTCTACCTGTCCAGCCAGCCTTCTCTCCCACCTCCTCCCAGCATATTTCACAGCCCTCCCACATGGGCTGCCTCCCAGCCGCATGCTGCCCCACCCACCTTGTTCACAGCTACAGAAAAGCAGCAAGTCAGGAGGCAGCATGTGCAGCTGAGCAGAGCAACCCAGCCCAACCTCTCCCCCCCCCCCAGATGCCTGGTGAGGCCAGCCATGCCTCCCTAAGGAGGTGGGATGCACAGATTGAATACCTCAAATATAGGCGCTCTGTCCTCCAATGTATCTGGTCACCCTACCTGCGCTGCCTGACTGCACCCCATGTGCAAGCACTTTGGGGTTCTCTGAAACTCTGCACCTTGCTGGCAGGGCTTCCCAAGACTCCTTTTAGGAGTTTAAAGGACTTCTGAGACTGAAAAGTTTGAGAACTGCTGTTATAGAATGTCATAGGTAAACGCACACATGTTTGAGTGAGAAGGTCAAAAGACTTCAATGAAGAATAATTAATTGTGTAAAATAGATTAAAAAAATAGCTCAAAAGCTGTTTGAATAGATTGGAATAGAGTTTTAACTCTATTAATGCAGTTTGGAATAGTGCATTAGTTAAACATTCAGCCCTTTCAGTATGCAGTCCATCTTTAATCCCAAACTGCAAAATAGAACCTGCTCTAAATTTTCCTTTTTTGGTGTCTAGATGCAAAGGAGGGCAGGGTTCCTGTACATTTTTGTGTTTCTTTCTCTGTGTCCCTGTGTGCGTATATATGTATAAGACAATTTTTAGTTTTAAAAGTCAGGTAAATCAATAAAATGTAAGCAAGGTGGCTTACATAAAAGCAGTATAATACAAACATGTTAAAAATGCAACCTAAAAAATAAACAAGCAAGCAAAACTGAAGAATGCAGGTGTGATCTGCTTAACAACCTTCCGCCTGACAACAGACCACATGTATGACAATGGCCAAAGTACAACAGTGGGGCAATCTGATATCCCATAGCCTGCAGCAAAGTGTCTGTTTACACAACAAAGAAGCTCTTAATGCAAAGAAGAGACAATCTTTCTGCAGTAGTCTGTATAGGCAGCTAGTGTGGCAGGGAATGTCTGTTTATACAACAAAGGCACTAGATTGGACTGAATGTTCATTTAACAACCTAATCGTATAACAATGGGGATCGGCAAAGGTGCACGCCTATACTCAGAACATTTGTAGGTGCAACTTGTCATGCAGTTATGAAAAAGTCTGCCTAACAAAGCCCTTCTGAGGGTTGAACTGGAGTCCAGTCTGGCCCAGTTCAATCAATGAATAAACAGGCTCCACCTGTATGTAGATACAGTGGGTGTGTCACTGGCAAATCTTTGTGAATATTGTTAATCTAGTTCAGCCATTTTCAAGCACTGTGCTGAGGTACACTGGTGTGCCATGAATGGTCTGCAGGTGTGCCTCGGGAGTTCAGGGAGGGGGTAATTTATTAGTAGGTCCATTGGAGGGCTTGAACCCCCTCACTGATAGCATGGTGTGCCTTGTCAATTGTCAAAAAATCAATGGTGTGCTTTGAGAATTTTTGCGCCGCGTTAGTGTGCAATAAAAGAATTTTTTTTTGGTAAAAAGTAAAAGGTTGAAAGTCACTGGTCTAGTTCATTTGAAACTTAACGGGCTAGTTATATGCGGTGCCATATAGGTGAGTCTGTGTGTATCTTTGGCTCTGGTGCTTCAAAGCTGCACTCATTAAGCAATACAAACTCTGTTCAACATGCCTTCTGTGAGAGAATTTTGGTTTGTTGCCAATCCCCTGTCACTTATTGTGAGCCAGGCGCAATCTTTTACCTCTTCAAGGTTGAGGACAAGGAAATTGTTTCATGCCTTAGAAAACAATACAGTATTTAGTTTGTTGCTGCTCAATTTTAGATCAATGAATTACACCACAATGAATCTGTTGACCAATAGTTTAAAATATCTCTTTTGCTTGACTTGAATACAGGGTTAGAAGTATAGTAACAAAACTAAACACCCACCAGACATGACACCTTTTTGGTGGAGAGAATTTCGTGTTTGTGATCTCTAGAGCTTATTTTGACAAATCTGTGTATTCAGATTCTAGATATAGTTTTCAGTAGATTGCTGTGCAGATGAAAATTCCAGAATTTATTTTTGTGTACTACTGCTATGTACAGTGACCAGTTATTTTTTTTTAATTTTGTTACTTAGAGAATATCTTCTACATTAGGTGTGGGATAGAAATAAATAAATATTGATAATTTATTTTCAATATTTCATTTTAAAATTAGATTGCTACCAATTGAAGGCTGCCTAAAAATTTGCTTGGTTTGACAGAGAAGAAAAGGGGAATGTTTCTCTTTTTTCTCCTTGTAACCCCTTTTGAAACACATTATTAAATCAGTGAAGGAGATTGTGAATTGATTTTTCTGTTACTGTGGCAATATTTACACAAGAATGGGAAGATAAAGAGAGAGGGAGTTCTTCCAAATACTTACTACTCTCATCTTTCATTAAGGTCATTACAATAGAAAAAAAATGGTGGGATCAGTCTGATTTTTGTGAACTTGACCTTGCCTATGAATCCCCAACTGAAGGTGATACCCTGTATTGAGAATGAGACAAGCTAGGTGGGCATCTCTCTCTTCCTTGGTGGTGGAAGCATCTTAAGCATGCCACCTTGTAGCTTACTTCAAGAAGAGAGGTAGATGCTACCCCTCTTCTTAAACTGGTATCTATTTTTTGGCCTTAGGTAGGTTTTGTTCTCAAGACAATGCTTTTACTTCTCATAGGAATGAATGACAGCCATCACTTATATGGGAGTAAGTAAAGATGTGGGCAAGAACACTTTTGATACAGGGGCTGTATCTAAGGACCTAAAGCAAGTTTTCCTGTTTGAATTGTCCTAAGCCTAAGCCCATTTTTTCACACAGAATCAGTGGAAGCTGCTGAGTTACCATGTTGCTCCAGCATTAATTTTTCAGCAAATAAGTTCATAAAGCAGTTTATAGAGCAAATAAGCCTCTGTCTGCATTGTTTTACTCTTTTCCATTTCTGAGTCACACTAGAATGATGGGAGAGTATGTCAGAGAATGTTGGAGAACACTACTTCCTTCTCTTTAAACAGCTGGAATGGTTAAAGAGAATACCAGTGTGGTTCCTTTTCCGACTGCCAAAGGCAGACTGTTTAAATAAGAAGGTGTGCCCGGTAGGTGTCTAAAATAGCTTAATGGGCATGGAGGCAGTGCACTAGAAGGGGTGGTTGCTTCCCCCCCGCGCTCCTCCCCCACGCTCATTAAATTATTTTAAAAAGTTACAAAAAGTGTAAAAAGTTTAAGCAAACCAATTTTCACCTTGGTAACTTTTAAAAAAGATTTCATGGCTGTGTGAGTGGGGCGGCCCCACATTTGCAGATACCTGAAACTGCGGATACAGAATCTGCGGATATGGGGTCCCCTGTATTTTTTTTAACATTTCATTCTTAAAACCTCTCTGTGTATCACAGAAAGGGGAGGCATTTCACCTAATGGTGTGCAACTCAATTATTCCCATCCTGAGGTACTATGTTCTGATAAATTTGATTCCTCTGTTGTGTGAAAATTTAACATCTGTAGATTTTTGTAATAGCAGTACCTCTGCAGGTTCAGTTTTAAAGAATTGGTGTGTTTTTCCTGATGCACTTGCATAGGCTGAAGCTAAACGGCTCTTTTTATGAAACATGAAGGTATTGTTTTATTCAGCTTGAAGCATCTTATACAAGTGTATTCCCTCGTCAGCTATCTGTCTTTACCCTTCGTGTTTTCACACAGGTACTCTTGGACATTTGCAGCTATGTGAGAGCTTGATCCTGTTTGCCTAAGAGCTACATGTAAATAAAGCAACCATGTGGTCATTTCAGTTTGTAATTGTTTGAGGGGAGTGTAATACAGTACTGATGATGAAACATTGTTGTCTGGTCTAATATTGCAACATGTATATTCATCTGGGGTCCATTTGTTTTACTCAAAATTGTCCAGATACATGGATAGTGTTTCACCTTTCTTCCTAATGATAGTCTGTGTAAGAAGAGCACTTGTTCTTTACAGCTTTTCCTGAGTGCATCCTCTTGGCTTACTTATCCTGTAAAAACTGCAGGGACTTGATGAGCCGTACCTTTGCTGTGTGGAGGCAGCTCTAGAGAACTCATCAATTACTTCATTATCACTGGCGTTGCTAGGGGGGGTGCGGGCTGCACCGGGTGATGCGCCGGGGTGATGCGCCCTGGGGAAGGACACGTTAACTTCGTGGCATTAGGAGCTAGCCCGACATGCCATGCACCTTTGCATGCGGAATGACTATCGGAGTGCAATGCAAAAAACAGAATTGAAATAGCTCCTTTCATTCAAAAGTTATGGCCAAAAAACCGGAAGGAAAAAATGCATGGAGCCCTATGGAAAGTGAAAGTGAGCTGTATCACGCATTTACTCATGAGTAGGCGGACTTGCCATAGTCCCTCGGAAAGGGCAGACTGAGAGGAATCCAACGACCCCACAATGGTCCCGATCCAATGAATGCAGCCCCCCTAAAACACCAGAGGAGCTCCCCCCTCCCAGCTGCTAGTCTGAACCCAAAACAAAGCCATATGGTCACGTTTACTCGCAAGTAGGCGGACTTGCCTTAGTGGAGGCAGGCTGAGAGGACTCCAAAGAGGTCAGAATGATCCTGATTCAATGAATGCAGCCCCCAAAAACACGGAGAAGGAGGTCCCCTCTCCCAGCTGTGAGTCTATGGAGCCCTATGGAAAGTAAAGCAGCCTCATATTGTGTTTACTCGCCAGTAGGCAGATGAGCCTTGGCTGGTGTTCAGGGCAGGCAAAGGGGAATGTGAGGACACCAGAATGGTCCCGATCTGATGGAGCTGGAGCGCAACAAATGTCCAGAGGCAGCATTCCCCCCCCCCCCCCACTAAAAGGACAAAAAAGTGGCTTGAACTGGTAAGGGGAAGTTTTCTATTTGCACTTGCAAAGCCAGGTGGGCCTTTATATGGATATGCCTGAAATAGAAGAACTTTAAACTGGGCACTGGGGAGGGCTGGAAATCTCACTGATTCTTTTGGAGGGGTGTTATTGCAGGCAGACTACAGAGTAAGCTCCATTGACCACTATGGGACTTACTTCAAAGTAGACATGCATAGGTTTGGGCTTTCAGGCTGCAATTCTACCCACACTTTCCTGAGAGTAAGCCCCATTGACCACTGTGGGACTTATTTCAGAGTAGATTCACTTGGTGGAACAGGACTGGCTCCCCCTTATTTAATTATTTCTTTTAATTTAATTATTTATAATTATTTATTTTAATTGCTTGATGATGTCACTTCTAGCCATGACATCACTTCCAATGGGTCCTGGACAGATTGTCATTCTAAAAAGTGGGTCGCAGTGCTAAAAGTTTGAGAACTGCTGCAATAAGGTGTTAGTAAGTTGACACGGGGTGTGTGTGACTCTACAAGTTTTCAAAATCACTAAAATCAGAATTTGGAGGAATAAGACCATCATGTTATATATCAATCAATGTGTAATTTCTTGTAGAATGCAATGAAACAAACTACATTGAATTATCTGTGTTCTAACAAAAGGTACAGCCAAAAAACAGGTGGGGGCGGGGCAATGGTACATCACCACACCCACCTGGGGAGTTGCCCCGCCCACTACATGGGGTGAAGTGCAGGCCACCCGCACTGGGTGACTCGAATCTAAGTGTTCATTATTACCAGGTTCCAAAGCAGTATAGCTAGAGTAGTGCTTCTAACCCTAATTTTCCATTGCCATCTATAAACTTTTAAGATTTTGAGCAAGCTAGGTTTCCTATCCCTTTTCTTTTTTTGCCCCCCCAACAGTCAGCCTAATGTTTTGAGGACTCCCATTTCTCAGTATTCTGCAACTCCTTCAAACTCAAGAACTGTGTACAGTATATGTGAATTTTTTTTCCTTTTAGTTAAGAGTCTTCTCCCTACCTAGGAGTCCTCCAAGTATGTAGAAACCATGTCCTTACTTTGAGAGTCAAGCAGTCTTCCTTCTAATTTCCTTGCTGAGTGTGCAGAGCCCTACTGTGGGGTCAGTTGTGGAACACCTGGCAATGATGTCATCATCATTACCAAGCTCTGGAATGCCAAGAGGAAAGCGGTGTGGAGCTTCAGTTATGACTCTGCAGATGTGCAGTTTACTGGAAAGGCTGCAGCCAAGTGGGGAGGGGGGAGAGTGTGAGAGGGAGAGGTTGATCTATACAGACAGACAGAATCTGAAAGCACCTGTTACAATTAATACAACAAGATGTAAAAGTTGTGATTTCAGGGAAATGATTGATTACTCCTTTTCAGTTGTGTCTAATTACAGTCTATTGTCCCATAAAGAGTCATGGTAGCAAAAGATATTGAACACTTATCTTCCAAGTTCCTACTGGACTATGCTCACTCTCATCGGTAATAGCCATAGAGTTTATTTTTTTTGATAAATACAGTGGGCCCTGGATATCCATGTGGGGTCTGTTCTAGGATCCCCTGCAGATACCAAATTCAACAAATAATGAATAATGAAATCCACACTGGGGGGAGGGGGGGCTGGCAAACTGGAAGTTGTGAGTTGTGTCCAGGAGGCCTGCTGATATGCAGAGAGCCTCAGATAGCCTTGCAGATGTGACTGGAAGACACTTCTGGTCACATGCATAATGTAGAATTCCTGAATTTTCTGCTGTAGGTTATTGAAAATGAAACTGCATCTGTGGAAGGGTTTTGGGAACAGAACCCCTGTGATGCTGAGGCGCAATTGTACTGAGTTCTTATGTCTGAATAAAGTGCTGCTAGAAATAAACTTTAAAGTTGAGAAATATGTGCAACAAAGGTTGGAATCCTGTATAAACTTGCTTAGGCATAAATGTCTTCGGAATTTAGTTCTGAGGAAACAGGTCAGACTGTTAGCTTATTAAAAATACCTATAAACATATATAAATAGGTTGTGTTTTTTTCGCTTAATTAGTGGCAATACAGTGGGCCTGCTGTATCTGCAAATTCAGGACCCATGGGTTTCACTGTCTGTGGTTACTAAGTCTGTAGAGGTTGGCTCAACATGGACCCTCCAGAGGCGACCAGACCTATGCTACAGTTGCCTCTGGACGGTGTTCTGAAGCCCTGCATGGACTCCATGGGTCTCAGAAGGTGTCCTAAGGCCTCCAGAATCTGCGGGTATGGGGCATTCTTGTATATTGATTTTGAAATTTGACTCTGTGTTCACCAGCTATAGGCACACTATCAGTAGGTAGACCTGCAAGTCTGTGACCATAATACCTATATATAAATATAAATAGGTTGTGTTTTTGTATCCAATTAGTTAGTGGCAATACAGTGGGCCCACTATACCTGTGAATTCAGGACCCATACTGGGCTGCGCATTCACTCTGCTGGCCTCTGCGGGCCTCAGAATGGCCCAAAGAAGCCTCCGGAAGCCATTTTAGTTTTCAGAGACTACTTCTGGTTTGCCTGAAGCTGGCCGAAGCCAGTAGAGTGGATCTGTGGCCTGGCATGACCCAGAAGAGGCTTCTGAGGCCTCCCATCATCTAGCATCAGGAGCGTTGTGACCCACCATAGAGGTGGGTCGAGGCAATGGGGAGATTGGGAACTGCTGTTCTAATGAATTAATTGAGAATACCTTTCAAATTGTATGACAGTGGGCCCTCCTTATCTGTGGATCTGAACGTCCTCCGTTACTGAACCCATGCCACAGAAGGCCCCAGAACACCTCCAGACATGACCAGAAGTTGCCAGTGCAAAGTGGATGTGGCTTCCAGTTGTGTCTGGGAGGCTTCTGAGGAGGATGGGATGCTCCCTGGTTTGGAGGGCTGCCTCCAGGTAAGTTTTGCGGTACTGTGCCAGTTCCCCCACATATTTCATTATCAGCGGATTTTAGTATCTGCCGGGGGTCCTGGAACAGAGGGCCCACTGTATTAAATCTCTATAAAAACCTAGTGTACTCTTTGTGCTGTGTTAATGTTTCCCAAACTGTAGTTTGTACCCCACCAGTGTGTCGTGACCCGATATGTGTTGCTGTTGTGACCCCATGCTCAATGCTTCAGCACAAAGCCTTTTTGGGAGTCCTCAGAGGCTACTTCTGTCCTGCTCTGGGCCCGCAACTGTCTCAATTGGCATCCTCAGGCCCTAGAATGCCTTGTGGAAGCAACCCGGAAATTGTTTCCACAAACTGGAAGTAGCTTCTCTTCGCTTCTGTGTAGCTTCTTTGGGTCCAACAGAGGCCACAGCGTGACTCGGAAGTGGCCTCCAGGGTCTCTGAGAGAGGCTTTGTGGCAGAGCATTGAACATGACACCCACTGCTGAGGATGAGGTCACAGTGGGCAAAAGTTTGGGAACCACTGTATTATATGATTCTGCTTAAGTTGAAATGCCTCCCTTTGCACTTTGTTTTTAAAATGTCCCATTTTTTCACCATATTGGTCTTCAAGTGATTTTCAGTTTGAAAATTATAATGAGAATTTTATTCTTGTATATTTATATCATAAAATATCATTAGAAACCAAGTATACTATAAACTGGAATGTACAGCAGACGTGCTGATGTAATTTGGGCAGCCATAGCAGCTTGAGTGATTGCCAAGTCTCGTCCACATTGGTGCCAGACTGTTGGGAGTGTTGGGTTCCTTTGGGGAGAAAGGTGGGGTACAAATAAATAAATAAATAATACAGTTGGATCCTGAACAGTTGGACTATTGTGTAAAACAACACAAGTAAATGGCATTTAATATTAATAAAAGAAGCCAGTGCTACTTAGTACCAAAAACTGGAAGAAAAGGCTTGAGCTACTATAAGGCAACTTTCCTATGTTCTTTTCCCCAATCTAGTCCATGATACATTGCTAGAAGATTCATTAATGTCCTGGTTCAGTTGTGGAATACAGAGATGATGTGGACTTGTTGATGCAATAATCTTAAACTACGGGTACAATCCTAACTAGGTCTACTCAAAAGTAATTCCTATTTTGTTCAATGGGCCTTACTCTCAGGAAAGTGTAGTTAGGATTACAACCTGCCTCTCTTTTCTACAGCTGCTGCAGCTCTCTGGTTTTCTTTGTGCCTTAGAGCAGGGGTGCCCAAACCCCGACCCGGGGGCCACTTGCGGCCCTCTGGGGCTCCCAATCCGGCCCTCAGGGAACTCCCAGTTTCTGATGAGCCTCTGGCCCTCCAGAGACTTGCTGGAGCCCATGCTGGCCCGACGCAACTTTTCTCAGCATGATGCCAACTGTCAACCTCTCACCTGAGCTGTGGGACAAGGGCTCCTCCACTGCTTGCTGTTTCATGCCTGTGATGCAGCAGCGGCAGTGAAGGAAAGGCCAACCTTGCTTTGTGCAAGGCCTTTTATAGGCCTTGAGCTACTGCAAGGCCTTCATTCATTCATATAAGTTCCATCTCTAATAAATTCATTTATGTAAATTTATTCAAATTTTAAATGTAAATTAATTCTTTTTTTTTCCTGGCCCTGACTCATTGTCAGAGAGATTATGTGACCCTCCTGCCAAAATGCTTGCACACCCCTGCCTTATAGCAATGAAGAGAGAGGGACAATTGAAAAAATCTTGTAATAAATCAAATAGAAAGTGGGTTCTCCAGACCTACTCCATGGCAATGATGGCAGTGAAGTAATTCTCTTCACCACTGTGTTGGCTCAGTGCTATCCAGTCAAGCTGTTGTGAGTGGTAAGGGGACTTTTACGATGTGGCACCAAGGAGAAAGGGTGGATCTTTTGGCAGGCTGCTGTAAGTTTTTCGGGATAAGTCTGATTATTTGCAGCATTTTCATTCTGGCTTTCAGGTAGGTTTTGGAACCAGAAATTCCTCTGTGGACAACCTGTTTTGTACAGGGAGGTGGATAGGGGCATGCAACCTTCTTGATCCTCAGCAGTTTTTAATACTACAGGTTGAACCTCCCTATTTGTGTGGGTTCCATTCCAAGCACTCATGTGGATGGCAAAAAATGAACTATAGCAAATCAATTTAAAAAACAAAGTTTCTTTGCTCAGGTGATTTAAAAACAGCCTTGCTGACCTTTGTGATGTAAAATAAGAGTCATTAAGAAGACAATCCATCAATCAGTCGTCCTCCAAGCAGTTAGAAATAAAGGTGCTTCACTCAGCCCCTCCCTTCATCACCTTTCTTTCAGGGGGAAGGGAGGGGTCCGCTGGAGAGAGAAGGATTGATAGATTGTCAGCCAGCTGCCCCCCCCCCCCCGGCTACTGTTAAAAGACTATTCAGTTTTTTTTAACTGATTTTAAAGGGATGCATTTTTCCCCTTCTCCCAGGGATCAGCACATACCTTCTCATTTGCAGTGGCCATTCCTATTGAATCAAATCCATGTATAAAAATTCCATGTATAAATAGGCTGGACCTGTATTTATCATGTTATATTTCTGGAATCTATGCCAATAAAGGTCTTATGTATATATGTTTGTATCTTTCTGGAATATGTGGTGTGGGGAATGGTCCAAAAAATTGTGATGGCAGATTCCTCCCTTATTTCCTGATGTTTTTTGTCTTAGGGCAGGGGTTTTCAAACTTCTCAGGAATAAAACTCTGGAGATAAGTTTGTGTGGGGGGTGGGGAAAACGACAGCCACATGATCCCCAGGAAAAAAAGTTTAAAAAACTATTGCATTCCACCTCCGGTTTCACGATTGCAATCTGGAAGTGGGTCGTGATTGCTTTTTCACATTCTACAAGCTTCAGGGACCCCTGCAGAGGGCTCTGCGGGGCTCCCCACACCCCAGCAGCAAGGTAAGTTCTGTTGAAGAACTCCTCTTCCCCTGCAGCGGTGTGTTCCTGGGGATCATGTCGCTGCCTTCCCCTGCCCCTTAAGGGGCCAGAGCCTGAAGCTCACAGGCTGGGGTGTCATGACGTGCCAGTCTGAGAACCTCAGACTTAGGGAATTCCTTAGGATTCCATTTTGTTCTCCATGCTTTTCAATGTCTATATGAAACTGCTGAGTGAAGTTTTCTGGAGATTTGGACTGAGGATATACTGATGTGACACCCAGCTCTATCTCTTGGTTTTTAGCAGATTCCAGGGAGATTGAGGCACTGAACTTGTTTGGCAGCTGGTTGGAACTAGAAGGGGAAGAACAAACTGAATCTTAATCCAGACGAGACAGAGGCTCTGTTAGTTGGATGTAGGTTTAGACTTGGGTTTTGACTGTGTTTTTATGTTGTTGTACTACCTGTTTAGATATCAAGTTTGCAGTTTGGAAGTATACTTCGTTTGGAACTTTTTTTGAAAGCCCAGGTGGCATTGGCTTTTTATTAACTTTACTAACTGGCCATTCCTAGAAAGGATCTAGCTACTGTTATCCATGCTCTTGTCATCTCCAGGTTGGACTACTGTAATGTGCTTTACATTGAGCTACTTCTGAAAAATGTCTGGACAGTTTAGCTGGTACAAGCCATAGCAATCAGGTTTTTAACAGGGATTGTCTGTTGGGAGCATACCATCCCAATGTTGTGTATTTTCATTGGTTGCCTGACATTGTTTCTGGGCTCCGTCAAGGTGCTGGTGATTATGTTCAAACGATTTGGGACCTGGTCCCTTTACAGACCATCTTTATGTATGGGGGAAAGCCATGGACTGGAGCCGAGGGGCATCTGGTTCGGGACTCCTTATCCCTATGGAACGAGGCTGGGAAGGTTAGAGAACAAGGTAAAGACAGAGTAAGAGAAGAAATTGGGAATGGTAGCATGATGGGATGTGATAGATGGTTTGGCATAATGAGAGGTTGCAGGGATAAAGGAGCTAATAAGCAGTCCATCCTGGGGCATTTCATGTTCAAATGCTTTTACGCAAATGCCCGAAGTCTCTGAGCAAAGATGGGAGAATTGGAATGTTTGGTGACAAGAGAAAACTTTGATCTAGTGGGCATAACAGAAACCTGGTTGAATGCGAAGAACCAGTGGGATACCGCAATCCCGGGCTATAAACTCTACAGGAGGGACAGGGAGGGCTGTGTTGGAGGTGGGGTGGCCATTTATGTTAAGGAAGTTATAGAATCCAGCAAAGTAGAGATTGAAGGCGGGTTTGACTCCACCATAGAATCTCTGTGGGTTAAGTTACCAGGCCTGAGGAGTGATGTAATACTGGGGGCATAGTATCATCCTCCAGACCAGAAACCAGACCAGAAGGGGACCTTGAAATGAGGAAACCGATCAGGAAGGTGTCAAGGAATGACAGGGTTGTAATCATGAGGGACTTCAATTATCCTCACATCGACTGGGTCAATTTGTGTTCCGGTCACAAAAAGGAGACCGGATTCCTTGACATGCTAAATGACTGTGCCTTAGAGCAGCTAGTCATGGAGCCCACCAGAGGACAGGTGACTCTGGATTTAATATTGTGCGATACTCAGGACCTGGTTAGAGATGTCAATGTTACGGAGTCATTGGGGAACAGTGACCATGCTGCGATTTGTTTTGACATGCATGTCGGGGAAGAGTACACAAATCTGTCACAAAAACTCTTGTCTTCCAGTGAGCGGACTTCCCTCAAATGAGGAGGCTGGTCAGAAGGAGGTTGAAAGGGAAGGTTGAAAGGGAAGAGTCCAATCTCCCCAGAGTACATGGAGGCTGCTTAAAACAACAGTAATAGAGGCCCAGCAGAAGTGTATACCGCAAAGGAAGAAGGGCTCGACTAAGTCTAGGAGTGTGCCTGCATGGCTAATGAGCCAAGTTAGAGAGGCTGTAAAGGGCAAGGAATCTTCCTTCCGTAAATGGAAGTCTTGCCCTAATGAGGAGAATAAAAAGGAACATAAACTGTGGCAAAAGAAATGTAAGAAGGTGATACGGGAGGCCAAGAGAGACTATGAGGAACACATGGCCAGGAACATTAAGGGGAATAATAAAAGCTTCTTCAAATATGTTAGAAACAGGAAACCTGCCAGAGAAGCGGTTGGCCCTCTGTCTGGTGAGGGAGGGAAAGGGGAGATAAAAGGAGACTTAGAGATGGCAGAGAAATTAAATGAGTTCTTTGCATCTGTCTTCACGACAGAAGACCTTGGACAGATACCGCTGCCTGAACTGCCCCTCCTGACCAAGGAATTAAGTCAGATAGAGGTTAAAAGAGAAGATGTTTCAGACCTAATTGACAAATTAAAGATCAGTAAGTCACTGGGCTCTAATGGCATCCACCCAAAGATGGAATTAAGGAATTGAAG
Source organism: Tiliqua scincoides (assembly GCF_035046505.1). Lineage (NCBI taxonomy): Eukaryota > Metazoa > Chordata > Lepidosauria > Squamata > Scincidae > Tiliqua > Tiliqua scincoides. The sequence goes on from NC_089822.1 coordinate 15,847,373, forward strand.
AATGAAGTTGCTGATCTCTTGACTAAAATATGCAACTTGTCCCTAAAAACGGCCGCGGTGCCAGAGGATTAGAGGATAGCAAATGTCACACCTTTTAAAAAGGGGAGGGGACCCAGGAAAATATAGACCAGTCAGCCTAACGTCTATTCCAGGTAAGATGGTGGAATTAATGCCTCATCAAAGATAGAATCTCAAAACACATAGACAAACAGGCCTTGCTGAGGGAGAATCAGCATGGCTTCTGTAAGGATAAGTCTTGTCTCACGAACCTTTTAGAATTCTTAGAAAAGGTCAACAGGCATGTGGATGGGGGAGAACCCGTGGACATTATATATCTGGACTTTCAGAAGGCGTTTGTAATGGTCCCTCACTAAAGGCTGCTGAGAAAACCACAATCGGGAATTAGAGGACAGGTCCTCTCTTGGATTGGAAAATGGTTGAAGACCAGGAAACAGAGAGTGGATGTCAATGGGCAATTTTCACAATGGAGAGAGGTGAAAAGCGGTGTGCCCCAAGGATCTGTCCTGGGACTGGTACTTTTCAACCTCTTCATAAATCACCTGGAGACAGGGTTGAGTAGTGAGGTGGTTACATTTCCAGATGACACCAAGCTTTTTCAAGTGGTGAAGACCAGAAGTGATTGTGAGGAGTTCCAGAAGGATCTCTCCAGACTGGCAGAATAGGCAACAAAATGGCAGATGCACTTCAATGTCAGTAAGTGTAAGGTCATGCACATTGGGACAAAAAAATCAAAACTTCACATATAGGCTGATGGGTTCTGAGCTGTCTGTGACAGATCAGGAGAGAGATCTTGGGGTGGTTGTGGACAGGTCAATGAAAGTGTCGACCCAATGTGCGGCAGCAGTAAAGAAGGCCAATTCTATGCTTGGGATCATTAGAAAAGGTATTGAGAACAAAACGGCTAATGTTATAATGCTGTTGTACAAATTGATGATAAGGCCACACCTGGAGTGTTTTGTCCAGTTGTGGTCACCACATTTCAAAAAGGACATAGTGGAAATGAAAAGGTGCAAAAGAGAGCGACTAAAATGATTACTGGGCTGGGGCGCCTTATGAGGAAAGGCTACAGCGTTTGGGCCTCTTCAGCCTCGTAAAGAGGTGCCTGAGGGGGGACATGATACAAAATTATGCAGGAAGTGGATAGAGAGATGCTCTTTACCCTCTCACACAATACCAGAACCAGGGGACATCCACTAAAATTGAGTGTTGGGAGAGTTAGGACAGACAAAAGAAAATATTTCTTTACTTAGCGTGTAGCTGGTGTGTGGAACTCCTTGCCGCAGGATGTGGTGATGGCATCTGGCTTAGATGCCTTTAAAAGGGGATTGGACAAGTTTCTGGAGGAAAAATCCATTATGGTTTACAAGCCATAATGTGCATGTGCAACCTCCTGATTTTAGAAATGGGCTATGTCAGAATGCCAGATGCAAAGGAGGGCACCAGGATGCAGGACATGTCTTATGTGCTCCCTGAGGCATTTGGTGGGCCACTGTGAGATACAGGAAGCTGGACTAGATGGGCCTGTGGCCTGATCCAGCGGGGCTGTTCTTATGTTTTTATGTACCGTATTTTTCGCTCTATAAGACGCACTTTTCCCCCCCAAAAAAGTGGGGGGAAAAGTGTGTGCGTCTTATGGAGCGAATACTGCAAAAAAAAAAAAAACTCCGCCCCTGGCCCCGCCCCCGCCCGCTCTGCTCGGCTCCGCTTCCCAGGAAAGCGTGGGTGGGGTGGCAGTCTTGCTGAGCAAGCCCGTGTGTCTACTCAGAAGTAAGTCTCAGACTCACTGGGACTCACTCCCAGGAAAGGGGGGGGGATGGCAGGCTCGCTGAGAAAGCCCACGTGTCTACTCAGAAGTAAGTCTCAGAGTCACTGGGACTCACTCCCAGGAAAGCGGGGGTGGGGTGGCAGTCTTGCTGAGCAAGCCCCTAGAGCAGGGGTGCTCATTACGTCGACCCTCGAGCTACCAGTCCATCTCAGGCGAAATGAGTCAATCGCGGGCTTCTCTCCTGTCCACGCATCCCTAGGAGTGAGCCCCTGGCAGGCTTGTGAGCCCAGGGAGCGAGCCTAGGGAGTGAGTCCAGGGAGCCCAGGGACTGAGACGGGCTCCTCCCTGGGAGAGGAGGCGCTGGCAGGCTTTTCTCCTGTCCACTCATCCCTGGGAGTGAGCCCCATTGGCTCTACTGGGGCTGACTTACCTTTCCCCTGCTTTTGCACTGGTATGTATGGAGATCTGCGCCTCCCCCCCCCCACTTCCATCTGTTGGTTCTGTGTGCAAGGGGTTTTGCAATGGCCTTGCTGTGACGCCTATACAGAGATCTTACCTGCCCCACACTTTTCCCCTGCTTTTGCACTGCTATGTATGGAGATCTGCGCCCCCCCCCACTTCCATCTGTTGGTTCTGTGTGCAAGGGGTTTTGCAATGGCCTTGCTGTGATGCCTATACAAAGATCTTACCTCCCCCACACCTTTCCCCTGTTTTTGCACTGGTCTGTATAGAGATCTGCTCCCCCCCCCCCCTTGTATTGGAATCCAGGAAGATCTGGTGAGGAGGTAGATGTGGTGTCAGCAGTGGCCCCTTTAAGGGTAAGGCCTGGGCATCCTGGGCACAGCTGCAGCCACTGGAAGGCAATAGGGCCCTCAGGGATATAAGGAGTACCAGAGGCAGAAAGGGTTTGTGGGTTTTGAAGGAGTGCAGGTGGGTGGGTGGGACTGACTGACTGGGTTTATTGAATTTGGAATCTGATTGTGGCTGGACTTGTATACCCTGATGGATTTAACTGACCTACCTGGAACCTGACCTTGGACTGTAATTTGGCTTATTGGCTCTGGACTCTGATTTGGTAACTCTGAATGATGGGACTGATTTACTTGGCATCTGTGGACTGGAACTGGACTCATTTTTGCTTGCTGCACTGGTGAGTTGCACAAGGGGGACTGATCAGCCTTAAGCGGGCATGAGGCCCAGTGGATTGGAATTTGGCAGAACATCATTGTAGCAGAAAGATAATGTGATCCCCTATTTGTGTGCACCTGCTTTTGTGAGCTTCATAAATTCTGACTCTAGTGATGATGAGTTCTTGGGATTTCCAGAAAACTAGAGTACTCAAACCTTTAAGTCTCTCCATTTGTTAATGACAGTGATAATGGTTCTTAATGCCACTGTTGACTGCTGTTCACTTTACATGGTTCAAATGTTATTCTGTTATAGTTTATTAAATATTTTATTACACTATTTGGTTCAGAATATTTTTTCCTTGTTTTTCTCCTCTAAAAACTAGGTGCGTCTTATGGTCAGGTGCGTCTTATAGAGCGAAAAATATGGTATATTTGTCTTCCCATGTGTGTGATCATTATCTGAAGCCTTACCCTTGTCAACTGAGATTGGCATCAGGGTCTTCTTCGTGGTGGCAACAACCGTGTTAAATATTCTTTTCTTAGAAGCACAGTTGACTCCAGTCTTGAAATCTTTCATGCACTATGTTAAAATCTGGCTGTTCTGTTGCATTTTTTGGGGTGGTTGATACACTTGTGGGTGGGCTGGTGTTATGTTCAGCATTTTCAGTATGAGTTATGATTTTATTCTGCTGATTGTCACTTGGTTTAATTTTGTTGTTGAAAATGCAGGTTGTATTGCGCTGTTAGCTCCCTTGGGTTGTTTGGTGAGAAACATGGAATATAATTTTAAAAATCTATACCTCTCTTTTTCTATTTAATTTAGCTATGCAGTCATTGGAATGTGATATTTGCCAGTTTTTGCATCCAGGAGAAGGGTCTTGGAACAAGTAGTGGTGACCTTTGTTGCAGAAGATACATGGTTAACAAGAATTTTTAGGTTGGTAGGACTGGAAGTAGGGAACTAGTTGAATAACAGGCAGTATATGTAGAAGCTAGCCACCAATGCTGTTCTCCCCCCCCCCCCCATCAAAAACTAGTAAAATGTTTTTAATGAAAAGCTTTATGGGGTCTGGTGGTTGGGAAGCTGAACTTTAGATTTTGAGTTTGGCTTGCTTCCATGCATGGCCTTGGTGTATGACCTATGCCGAACGCTGGTTGGAGGAAGTGCATCCCTGCTGATCCTTTTGGATCTTTCAGTGGCTTTTGACACTATCAATCATAGTATCTCCCTGGGACGGTTGGCCAAGTTGGGGATTGGGGGCACTGATTTGCGGTGGTTCCACTCCTATTTGATCAATAGATCCCAGATTGTGGGGCTGGGGGACACCTTGTTTGGTGCCTTGGCCCCTGGGTGTGGGGTACCACAGGGCTCTATACTGTCCCCCATGTTGTTTAATATCTATTTGAAACCACTAGAAGAGGTCATCTGGGGATTTGGATTTGTGTGCTATCAGTACACTGATGACACTATCTCTCCTGTCCACTGAATTCCAAGGTGGCTGTTGTGGCCCTGGGGTGCTGCCTGGAAGCAGTTGGCATTTAGTTTCAGTTTGGTAGCCTTCATCCAGATCCCAACAAGACAGAGGCCCTCCTGGTTCAGCAATCCACAATGCAGGTGCTGGACTATGATCCTGCTCTGATGAGTTTGCACTTCTCCTGAAAGAGCAAGGTCAGCTGCAGCTATACCTGCTTTAGTCAGATGTGGCCATGGTGGTCCATGTCATTGTGACATCAAGGTTAGACTATTATAACGTGCTCTACTTGGGGCTGCCCTTGAAGACGGTCCAGACATTGCAATTAGTGCAGAATGCAGCAGCTCATGTGGTTGCTGGATGTTGGCAGTTTGACTCAGTTGGATCACTGCTTCAGTGGTTGCACTGGCTGCCAGTTTGTTTCTGGGCTCAATTCAAGATGTTGGTTTTGAACTTTAAAGCCCTTTAAGGCTTTGGATCAGTGTGCTTGAGAGACCCCCTTCTTCTGTAAAGTCCACCCATTCCCTCTGGTAATCTGAGATGGTCCTTTTGGTTGTGGCACCACTGAGAGAGGTTAGGGGGGTGGCAGCCAGAAATAGTGTCTTCTCAGTGGTGGTGCCTGTATTATGGACTACCCTCCCCTTTGAACTGAGAACAACTGCCTTGTTATTAGTCTTCTGGCAAGGCCTGAAGATGTTTTTACTTCAGAAAGCCTTTGTAACCTCTGTTGTCTTGTGCACTCCCTGTTGTCTTGTGTGCTCCCTGGGGCATTTGGTGGGCCACTGTGAGATACAGGAAGCTGGACTAGATGGCCCTCTGGCCTGATCCAGCGGGTCTCTTCTTATCTTCTTAACTCTGTAGGTTTTTAGGGTATGCTGGATACAGACTGGTGAATGATGGTTTTTAGTAATTTAATGTTTTTACAGTTGCTGCTGTTTGACTTTTAATGTGTATTTTATAGTTGGTGTATTTTATATGTTTGATTTTTCGTGAGCCACCTTGGGTTCCCTTTGGGGAGAAAGGTGGGGTATAAATTGAATGAATGAATGACTGAATAAAACACATATTTGTTTACTGCTTAAATGGGCATTATGCTAGTTCAGGACAGGGTTTACTGTCTTCGGTTATTGAAAGTTACTGGTGCATGGTATTTTTACCAGGAAACCTGCGTTCCAATTCCTGCTCAGCTGCAAAGTTTATTGAGTGACTGACCTTGGGCTAGTCTCCCAACCTAATCTACCTCACAGGATGGTTGTGAGGATAGATGGGGATGATCAGGTGTGTGTGCACTCTTGATGTATGTTGTCCTTGGTTCTCAGAAGAAAGAAAAAAGAAAAAACAAGATAAAACACAAACACTGTGGCTATTGTTGATTTCCGTTTTGGAATGTGGTGTAACATTTGCATTGCAAAGACCTACCTGAGCCATGGCTGCTACAAAATGACAGGACTTTTTAAGATAGGACATTGATCTTTTTTTACGCTGTGATTGTGATAGTTTTCTGTTTTTAGGATGCTTTGCTAAATTACTCTAAGAATTGCTTTAAAAGATAATGAAAGACAATGTAAATGACATTTATTAAAAATAAATGTCCTCCCAGCAATGCTTTCTCTCCTATCCTTCTTGTTTAACAATAAACCAAAAGACCTGTGGCTCTTGAAAGCTGCCTCATTGCCTTGGGATTTGGAGTGAGTTCTACTTAATGTTCTGTGTTGCTGTTTGGATTAAAAAATATGTCTTGCATATGACCGTGATTCACTATAAGTAAAATATTATTGTTGAAATGTCCAGATTTAAAATTAGTTCATAATGTGATCTGTTAACTATCTTATTGTTAGTAATGTTTTCTGAGCATTTGTCTCTAGAAATGAATGTCTTCTGTTTTTGCATCATAATGCTAAGATCTGCAAACTAATTCTAACTTCCAAATACAGTGTTCTTCCTCATTGTGACAATGAGGCTTTCATTTTTAGCTTACGTTTTATTTTTCTTATTTACCAAATGTCAGAACGATATGCTTAACCACGTTAGAGTGGTGCAGCTTGTAAAGGGTATATATATTTTAAATAATTTGCTTAAGTCTTGTGTATATTTATATTCTACCAAAATTTATTTTTTCTGTGCTCGCCCCCCCCCCCCAAAGTCACTGTAGCTCTAACGTTTTATAAAATCACTATTTGGTAATCCTGGGAAAGGTCCAGAGCTGCAACCTTAGTACTCTAAAAATGACAGGTATTAAATGTAGGCCCTTTATAAACCTAGGAATATGCCCTCTATCACTGAACTGTGGCTTCTTATTGAATCTGGAGTTCCTATGTTCTGATTCAACTGTGTCACTATGGATCGCATAGTACAGATGGGTCTGTGTTATCTGTAGGTTTGATAGCCACAGATTTCATCATCACTCTCAGAATGCCCATTTCTGGCAAGAAACAGCAATGTCCAGTTTCTCAGGGAAAACAGGAAGTTATATTTTAATGCCCTTATATTATAAGTGTTTCTCGTACTGTGGGTTGGGACCAACTAGGTGGGTCGTAAACCAATTTCAGTGGGTTCCCATTCATTTCAATATTTTATTTTTAATATTTTAGACTTGATGCTCCCATGGTATGTGACTGCATTTGGGGAAATGTTACAGACCTCTACTTTTAACAAGCTAGTATGTATATTCTTTTGACAATGATAGTAACTGGAACGTACTCCTGGGTGGGTGTGGGTAGGATTTCTACCTAGGATTGTTAAAAATTTTCCTGCTTGATGATGTAACTTCCAATCATGACATCACTTCTGGTGGGTCCTGACAGATTCTCATTCTAAAAAGTGGGTTCTGGTGCTAAATGTGTGAGAGTCACTGCCTTATAAGGTATTCTGAGGCCTGTGGAAGCAGTGCAGGTGTCTCTGACCCTCAGAATGCCAGTTTCGGGCAAAAAAAGTTCATGTTTCCTTGGGGGGGGAGGAACGGGAGGTGACATTTTTATGTCCTTATAAGTAGGTGCAGTCTAAAATAGTAAAAATGAAATATTGCGAAATAACACTGAAATTGAGCTTATAAAATGATAAAACACTATATCCGGCTCAAAGTTTACCTGTTAAAGTATCTGCGGAGTGTATGTGAAATGTTCTGAGTGCTTCTGTGTTTCTACGCCCCTAACTCCACATGCCACTCTATTGCTTTCTCCTAATGGCTGTAGAGTCTTCTGAGCATGCTCAGAAGCTGCCAAAGAAAATGCATAGAGTCCTATGGAAAATGAAACTGAGCTGCACTGTGCATTTAGTTGCGAGTAGGTGACCGTACCTACTCCACTCCAGAAGGTACCTTCCATGGTAAAATTGTTAGTGTTTTTTTTTCCTGCAGTTTAAAACAAGGTTTTTTTCCCCCCATAGCAATTTAATACTATGTTCAATTCTGTTGGTTTAAGTTGCTGTCTTCTCAGTTTTAAAGTTTCTTTTTTATGTTTGGCAGTTTTAAGTTCACTGTAGTTAATCATTCAAGCAGCATGCAAATCTTAAACGATTCCTGAAAGTTTAATTCAAGTAGTGAACTATGTAGTTTTGCTCTTTGGAGAGAGAGAGAGAGAGAGAGAGAGAGAGAGAGTGTGTGTGTTATACCTGTCTGCTGACAACCACAGGCATAAAACACTTGTATACTGCCTATATGACAGTGATAACACTTGATAAAAATGCTTTAAAATGTTAATTTGGAATAAAAACACATAACACCACTTTCAGCCTTTCATTGTTTTAAGATAACACCGAAATTCATGAAAAAATAGACCATTTTAGACTGCCCCTACTTATATGGCATGTCTTTATGCTCTTTAAGCCATTCTAGGGTAGGAAGCTGCACAGGGCTTCCTCAGGCCCAAGAATGCCTTATAAAGGCATAAAAATGTAATTTCCGGTTTACCCTGAGAAACTGGAAATCTTTTTTTTGCTGGAAACAGGCGTTATGAGGGTCGGGGAGCCACATGCAGGCTCCCCAGCCCTCAGAACAGCCCTCTGGACACAACCTGTCATCCATGGATTTTGATATAATTGGGGGTTCCGGAAATGGAACCCTTGTGGATAATGCAGGCCGCCTGAATAGTCTCTAGTCTTTGGGATCATTTCTTTGGAGAGAGGACGCTTTCTAAAGAGGCGTACCTCTGTGTTGGCTGTCATCGTCATTTTCACTTATATTAACTCTGGAATAGATAGAACAACTGAGACCTGCAACAAAATGTTGTCACTGTCTGTTTATCAGAAAAGGAGAAAAACATTTGCTATCCACTGTGTCCCCACAGTGAATAATTTCATGTCAGTCATGACATGTCCCCTCCTATTGCTTTGTTTTCAAGCTATATAGCCCCTTCCATTGTAGCCTTTCTTTGTAAGGAAGGTACTCTAGTTCCTTTGAACATTTTGGTTGCCCTGCTGTGCCTTTTCTAGCTCTACATTATCCTTCTTGAGATTTAGTAACCAGACCTGCATATGATATCTCAGATGTTGTCATACCTGCATGTGTTAACACTACTTTAGATTTATGTATTTTTCCAAAACCTGCAGTAAATCTCCTAAATCATAGATAAAAATGTAGTAATGTTGTTGCCAATAGCATTTTTTCCTGCTTTTGTGACTATATAGTATTAAGCAAGCAACGCTCTAAAACAGTTCTTTTAAATATTATGGAATACAGAACATATTCAGGTATTTGGTTTAGGGTGCAATTTGGGAGTCTGCCAAGTGTATTGTGTCTGCATCATCATCCACATGACAGCCCTTCAGATATTTACAGATAGCTATCATGTCCCCTCCTAATTGTCTTTTCTCCAAGCTAAACATGCCCAACTCTTTCAGCCTGTCTTCAGAGGACATGGTTACTGTCTTCTGGATACAGCCTCTGATTCTTTTTGCTTCTTACTTGTAACATTTTTTTGCCATAGAGTCAAAAGGGGCTTACAAGCTCAGGTCCAATCCCCTCTCATTACAGGCTGTCCACAATAATTAAATCCATGTTAGGTGGTTATCTAGCCTCTTTATAGACCTCTAATGATGGAGAGTCTGTCACATTCTACGGCAAACAGTTCCACTGCCAAACAGTTCATATTGTCGGGAAATTCTTCCTGACATTTAATTGAAATCTAAATTGTAATTTAAACCGTTTTGTCCTGGTCCTACCCTCCACAGGAATCAAGAACAAATCCCCTCAGATATTTATAGGTAGAGTTGTTTGTTTCCGGTGAGTAAGATAGGATTACAGCCTAAGTCTTACTGAACACAGTGGGATTACTTCTGAATAAAATAAATAACACCATTTTCAAACACCTATTTTTAGGTAGTTGGTGTCCCCTCTTGACTGTGCCTTCTTGAAACTAATCATGTTCAATTTCTTCAGCCTGTCCTCAAAGAACATGTTTTCAGCCCCCTCACCATTCTAGTAGCCCTCCTCTGGAGCTGCTCGTTTGTCAATACCTCACTTAAGATGCATAACTGGACACAATCTGTTGATGCAATTTAGAATCTCATTTGCTTTCTTCGCTGCGGGATCATGCTACTGCTTGTGTTTACCTTCTTGTCTACTAAAACAATTAAGTTCTTTTCCATGTTTTAGATTCCATCTTCCATATCAGGTGAAAGAAACTGGTGAATGCTTGCAAGTATGCACACGTGCACATACAGATCAAGAAACCAACTCAATGCATGAAGAAGTTGAGAAACTTCTCTTAATTCATGCAATTTGCATGAAGTCTGTGAAGCTTCAGATCACATCAGATTATGCATCTTTCAGCCGCTGGTTCTGTTTAAAGACATAAACTTGAGTTATGAGTATTTTAAAAAATACGTAATTTTATCTATGTAAGGGCGCATTCCTAACCCCTTATGTCGGTGCTTTCTAGCACTGGTATAGTGGTGCCAATGGGACATGTGCTGCATCCTGTGGTTGGGTGTCGCTCACAGAGGCCTCCTCAAAATAAGGGAATGTTTGTTCCCTTACCTCAGAGCTGCATTGCCCTTGTGTCAGTGCTGGAAAGCACTGAAATAAGGGGTTAGGATTGCGCTCTAAGTAGTGTCTATTGGAAATGTGGTCAAGTGGAAGCAGACTTTTTTCACCGTTGGTGGTTCTGCAACAAAGTACAACAGTTTTGGAAACAGATAGCAATATTAATTTCAGGAATCTTGAATATTAAACTCAGTATAGATCACACCTTGTTTCTTTTTACATTGTGGTAAAGTTCCTAATTTGAAAGAGTTTTTATTATTTTATATATTTATAACAGGTTCATTTTGGCTAAATTCTGGAACATAGCTATTGTCCCTAAACTTAGAGAATGCCTTGTGAATCTATGGAACTTGGCTAAAATTGATCCTAAATTAGTTTAATGAAGCTGAGAATAATCCAACAATAAGCAATAAATAAATTTTTGAATTAGGAATATTTCAGGAAGTATTGAAATGCAAAACGACTTTTATTCTTAGGGAATCCATTTTTGTTATAATTAAGGGAATCAGTTTATGGTATAAATTTTGAAGGGTTGTAGGAGTTTGCCAAAGTTACATGAACTAATAAAATTGTTATACCTTTAAAATAAGAAACTGTTCTCATCTATTTGCATGTTTGGAAAAAATGGAGAGGGTATATGTTTATAGCAGCAAAGATTATGACTACTCAGTATTGGAAAAAGTAAATGTTGCCTTCAGTTGAACTTTGCCTTAGATGAGTATGATACACTTTGATGAATAAGTTTAGGATATAATACAATTGGGGATAGTAGATTACAGTCTGGAATCAGATACTGTTAAATTTGGACCTTTTATTTATTATTGGAATCCATTCATGCCTGTTTTAGTTTAGTTTAACAAGATTTCCTGGTACAAGGTAGTCCCTGACTTATGGATATCTGACTTATGGATGTCCTGACTTAGGGACAGTGATGTTGTACTTTAGTGCAGGCATATCCTGTCTGCTCCAATGTTTTTACACAGACATGACGAAAAGAGATGCTTCATTGATGATGAAAAAGTGGTGGATAAAGCACAGCCAGTATATTAGTCAGTTGCTATACAGTCAGAGCTGTACTTATGTTCTTCTCCAGTATGAATTCTTTGAATACACAGGTTCCAATGCAGTTACTCTAATACAAATGCACATTGCAACTTATTGTAAAATTCAACTAATACAAATGCATCCCCATCTCAGCTAGTCTAAGGCCCATTTTGTACATTACACACACAAAAAGTTTACCACAGAATATACACTTACTAGGGAGTGAAATCTATTTTATAGATAATTTATTTAAGGTGCAATCCTAACCCCTTATGTCAGTGCTTTCCAGCACTAGCATAGCAGTGCCAGTCGGACGTGTGCTGCATACTGCAGTTGGGTGTCACTCACGGAGGCCTTCTCAAAATAAGGGAATGTTTGTTCCCTTAACACAGAGCTCTATTGCCCTTATGTCAGTGCTGGAAAGCACTGACATAAGGGGTTAGAATTGCGCCCTTATAGTCATAAATATTTCTATAGTGTTTTTCAATCACTACATAATGTTTTCACATAAATACGTAATGTTTCTGCTTAAGTACATACCTCTGGATCCTAATTTGTAATTAAGTAGGGGACTGTCTGTATTTGTAAAATAGTTGTAGTTGTTGTAAAATAGTATGTAGTATGTAGTTGTAAAATAATTTTTATTGAATTTTCTGTGACAGATTGATTACACGTTGTGTGGAAAGGATGTACATATTAATATTCCAAAGGAATACAGTGTAATCCTACCTACAGTGTAGGTTTCTCAACCAATGGTACTCGTACCATCGGTGGTACCTGAGATGGTGTCCAGTGATACTCTTGAGCCCCCCCCCGAACCATCATCAGTGGTATTTCCATTAGGTGGACCATGCATAGTGGTACAACAGGAGACCAACATTGAGAAATGCTGCTTTAGAGCACTGTCTGAAAGAATTTGGGTAGGCATTTTTCTTTCCATTCTCATATAGTGTTACATTTAAATTTCTTTTCATTTTAAAGAAATTTATCAGTGCACAGAAATTTCATCAGTGCATTATATTTTATGTATTTACTCAAGAAAAAAGGTTTTAAAAAATCATGTGAACAGTACCCATGGCATACTGCAGTTTCCTTGGCATGATATAGTACAGTAACAATTTTTAGGATATGAAGATCCTGAAATGAGAGCTTTATAAAGAATACAAAACCCCTGTTAGAGTAGTTCTGTAGGTAGTATGTGACAGTCAGGTAATTGTCACTTGGCCAGTTTAATATATTTGAACCTTGATAGATCTATAGTGGGGGTGGCCAAGTTTGCTCAAGATAAGAGCCACATACAGTAAACTTCAGATATTTTAGAGCCGGAAGACATGAACTGTCTGTTGTGTTCTGTCTGTCTGTCTTAGTAAATATCTGGTCCACCTAATTTTTATAATACAGTCATGCGCTGCTTAATGACAGGGATGTGGACTGGCACCCTGATGTCAAGCACGGGGCTTGATGTAATGCAAAGCCTTTGGAAGTGAGGGGTTGCTCCACTCCCCTTGCCTCCAGAGGCTTTTCTGAGCCTCCCAGAGGCAGTGTGTGTCTGTATGCTGCCTTCAAGGCTCAGAATGCCAGAATCATGCAAGAGACACGACTTTCCGTTTCTTGGAGGAAACCGGAAATTGTGTCTCTTGTGTGATTCTGGCATTCTGAGACTTGCAGAGGCAGCGTGCAGACACGCACTGCCTCTGGGAGGCTCGAAAAAGCCTCTGGAGCAGTGGTTCTCACACATTTAGCACCAGGAGCCACCGGGACAGAATGAGAATCTGTCAGGACCCACTGGAAGTGATGTCATGACTGGAAGTGACATCATTAAGCAATATAGGCTGTAATCCTACCCACACTTACTCAGGAGTAAGTTTCCTTTACTATCATTGTTAAAAGAATACACATAGTAGTTTGTTAAAAGTACAGGTCTATAACATTTTTCCAAATGCAGACACATATCATGGTAGCACCAAGTCTAATATATTAAAAATAAAATATTTAAATGAATGGGGACCCACCTGAAATTGTCTCGCGACCCACCTAGTGGGTCCCAACCCACAGTTTGAGAAACACTGCTCTGGAGATGAGAGGAGCAGAGCTTCCCTCATCTTCAGAGGCTGGGGGGTGTGTGCCCAATCCAACCACGTGACCAGTGGCGGCCATTGCATATGCAACCTGTCACTGGCCTGAAGGTCGTTAAGGGGCACATGCCTGTATTTTTATGACACAGTCACCACCTTCCTTCACAATATTTGAAAAGAAACTTCTAAATGAATTAAAGTGCTTTATAATGGTAAAAAAGATTCTTAAAAGTAGCCAGAACTGAACTTGCAGAAATATTTTGCAATTGGTTATGAGATATGAAAGCCAGACACACCACTCTCTGCGCTATCGTTCTGCGGCAGAAGAAACTTGAACAGAATGGCAATGGGTTTCAAATATGTATTGTTTTGCTTTACTATCTGTGATACTACCTCTGGAGGAAAGACTCCGAGACTTGCACATTGTTTTCTGCAGGCCTTTAGTGTTCACACTGACTGGGCTACTGGTTGAGGCTCAGAGTAGGTTGCATCGGTCGTTTTTGTGTCCCTCTATTTGCAAGCTGCAAAATGAAGTTAAAGAGCTGTATGTGGCTGGCAAGCAACAGTTTGGTCACCCCGGTCTTTAACCTAGTGATGCTGTGATCGCTGATGCCTTTATGCTTCATTTTATTCTGAAAAAGATAGCCTTTGGCCTCCTTTTCATGTTTCTGATTCTTTTAGACCACTGTTCAAGACAGGGGTGCCAAACTCGTTTCATACCGAGGGCCAAACGGCATTCATGATACCTGCTAAGGGCCGGAAGTGATGTCATTAGGCAGGAAGTGATGTCATTAAACGGGTCATAACCAAAAATAAGTACTTTTTCTCACTTAGGAACTCATTAGATGCAAATGACAGAAGAGAAAATACACAAATCTTGATCATATTTCAAGCTATAAGAGAGCCCAGTTTTCAAGTGGGCTGCCCTTTCAGCAGTAACAGCTCAGCACTGCGCAGCAGCTGAGAGTATGAGGGCCGGATAAAAAGCTTCCGCGGGCCACATCCGGCCCCCAAGCCTTAAGTTTGACACACCTGCTTTACAGCATGTTTACAACACTCAACACTGGTGGAGGTCCAGTGCTGGGACTTCAGGATCGGGCCTTGAGAGAACAGGCCTCTTTGATTGTGGCACAGCGTGTGGAATGCCAACCCTGGGGGGAAGTTTGTGCTCCTTTGATGGTCTGCTTAAGATGGTTTTCTTTCAGAGAGTGTCTTTGTTGAACCTTTTCGGATGTGTTTTACTGCTTCTGTCTGTTGTGGGTTGTGGAACAATTTGGCCTAAGTTTTTTCATTTTAAATACTCTATGTGAGACAATAGCTATTAGGTGGGAAAGTTGAGATGGACAAAAGGAGGTACTACTTCACACAGTGCAAAATTAAGCTCTGTGGAACTGACTATCACAAGATGTGCTGATGACCACTAGCAAAGATTACTTTAAAAGGAGATTAGACAAATGGGTGGTGGACAAGTTTATTAATACTAGTCATGATGGCTAGATGCTTTCTCTAGGTTCAGAAGCCATGTGTTTCTTCATACCATTTGCAGGGAAGTAATGACAGAGAGGGATATGCCTCTTCCCCTTGTGGGCTTTCCAGAGTAGAGATGATAATATAAAGCTCTGGATTGCTCTGTTAGTTGGGTAAGATATAATTCATTTTGCTGGAGAGTTTACTGTAGCATATTTGGAATTTTAATTACTGCATTTTGGTACATTCATGTAAAATATTGTAGAAGGTGGAATAATTTTAACACATTGATGTATTTACCAAATAGTACATGAAATTTTCCTAATAACTGATTTATGATGGGTACTTCACATCTGTAGAATTTTAAATCTGCAAAACTGACCATTCTGTGTATCGTTTTACAGTTGTTTCTTGAAGAGGAGTTGAATCATCTGAAAACTGAATGTATAAACGTTATAAAAAATAGAAAATTATACTAGTCTGAGGACTTGGACATCTAAATTTAGTCCTGGATAGATGCCAAAGCAAGTAATGCTTACATCTTGTGACAGGTCTAAATTAAATATGGTGATTCTTTGAAAAGTGTTTTGTAAAACTGCAATTTTTTTTTTCAGTACAACCTACATTAGCCAAACAGCTCTACTGCAACTCTATTGACTACACTTTGCATTACACACCAACCAAAATAATCTCTTTTTTTGCAGGCTAACCATAGGCATATTTTCTAAGCTTAATATCCTAAAGCGGGGTGCCCAAACCCCGGCCTGGTGGCCACTTGCGGCCCTCGGGGGCTCCTAACCCAGCCCTTGGGGAACTCCTAGTTTCCAGTGAGCTTCTGGCCCTCCTTAGACTTGCTGGAGCCCATGCTGGCCGGATGCAACTTTTCTCAGCATGATGACGACTGTCAGCCTCTCACCTGAGCTGTGGGACGAGGGCTCCTCCACTGCTTGTTGTTTCACGCCTGTGATGCAGCAGCGGCAGTGAAGGAAAGGCCAATCTTGCTTTGTGCAAGGCCTTTTATAGATCTTGAACTACTGCATGACCTTCATTCATGTAGGTTCCATCTCTAATAAATTCATTTATGTAAATTTATTCAAATTTTAAATGTAAATTCTTTTTTTTCCTGACCCCTGACTCAGTGTCAGAGAGATGATGTGACCCTCCTGCCAAAATGTTTGGACACCCCTGTCCTAAAGCATTGGTTTCCAACTTGGGGGTCAGGACCCCAAAGGGGTTGTGAGCCGATTTTTAGGAGGTTGCAGAGAGCTCAGCAGAGCTCTGAAAGACAGAGCTTGAGAACATGGTTGGTGTGAATGTGTGGTGGGAGAGACAGAACACAGTGAGAGCATGAGTGTTAGTGGTTGTTTTTAGAGTGATCTTTTGTGATTGGTCCTAAGTATACTTTCTTTACTATCCAGATGGAAGGTATCATCCTCCCTGAACCTGCTGGGGCCCCTTTGCAAACTACCTTTGCAAAACTTGGCAGTTGGGAACAGTGGGAATTTCTGGCTAGGGAAGAGCTTCCCCATTAAACTGCCACTTCCTCAATGCTTCTGGCTGTGGGGGAAACTAACCTTGCCTTGGGTTGTTCTTGGTGTGTGTGTGTGTGTGTGTGTGTGTGGAGCAAAGACTCTCCTGGGTTTCTTTCTGAGTGGACATGTTGCATCTTCTCTGTGTATGCCTAAGTGAGTCTCAGCGCACAGGGAAGAGGAAGAAATTGGGATGAAAGGAGGGCATGAACTTGGGGGAGGGGAGTAAAGAGGGGAGATATTCATAAACATTACCTGCAACCATAGATCTGGAAGATCTGGCCCTTGAAGTTTAAATATTTTTTGGAGGGTCAAGGGTAGGGAAAGGCTAAGGAGTTAGAGTCAGGATCTGTGTTGAAAGATGATGGTAGCATGACAGGGGAGAAGGAGAAAAGGCTTTTGGGAGCAGGCTGCAGTTCATGGGCTATTCCTAGACCTCCATTCCAGTTATTTTCTCCTTCTTGTGTACCTTCCCTGATTGTCCGATTTTCATTCCATTCATGCAGCCTTCCACTCCCACCCTGAAATTAATTTGGTGTTCTGTATTGCTGCAGTGTCTTTTTCATGGCATCCCCTTCCCCATCCCTGTCTCTCTGCCAGATTCTGCATGACATTGCGTGTGCGGGTGTGGTGGAGTGTTTTGCTTGCCACTGATTGCTGGTATCGGTTGGCAAAGGAAGTTTCAGGCTGGAATTGTTAGCCTCTGATCCGCAGCTGCAGTATGGAAACATAATAATACACATTTGTGAATAGCTGAAAACAAGTCATCTCTAATGGCTTTCTCTCTCTCATACAAACATCCATCTTCCATCTATCCACCAGTTCTGCAAATGGGGCTGTTAAGAGTGGGGTTGTTTATAACTTTAAAAATGTGATTTATTCAAAAAGTGTGATTTATTAAAAACAATGACTTCTCTTCCTGCTTAATACTATCCCAGCACAATGACATCTCTTCCTGTTTCCTCCTTAATGTCATCACTTCCAGGGGTCCTGACAGATCGTTGTACCTGAAAAAGGGATCCTGGTGCAAAAAATATTGGAAATTATTTTCCTAAAGGTTTCAGTGCAACTTTCTCTGATGTAATTGTGCACAGGGTTGATGCTGCTAGTTTACTTACCGCTAAAGATTTAGATAGACATTGTATGATGTACACTGAATAGGAATTGTGGTGTATAAGGCACACCAAAACTTTGTCATGTCTGTTAGGAGTTGTTCCAGCAAAAAGAATATTAAGATGCTATGTTTGAGAATGCAGAAAGACCAAGCAGTGGCTTATACAAAAGGATACTTGGGAATAGGGCAGGAGCTGCTGTTGATTTTCCTTTTTGTGTAAGATGCCTAGGGTTAATGCTCATTTGAATAAGTGCCTTTCAGAAATCTGCTTGTGTGTTGTGATGGAGTGTGTTGGTAGCATTTAGGGATCCTAGAAAGAGTTATGAACCTGTTCAACAAAGAATATGTGTCTTTTTTCTGCTGTATTAGTTCTTTTCCTCTGTTCTGATCTTTTTGTCTTTCTCTTTAGCCCAGACGATCACATTATACACTCTTCAAGAATAGTTGTATGTGTGTACACATACATTAGCTATCTTAGTCATGCCATGTACATATTTTCCTCTCTTAATGTTAGCATTTCTTCACACCTTATGTGGTTTCTTCCTAATTACCCTGTTTTTATCAATCCATTTTGCCTTTGTCTCTCTTCTTTTTTACCTCATACATTCGTCAGAAACGCCCACTTCGTGTTCCTTGTTCTCTTTCTCCCACTTTGTATCTAGGTAGATTTTCTTTCTCTTCCACAAGGGGGCAGAGTGCTATCTTAGTTCGAAAGACTGGAGACCAACTGTTGCTGTTTTAAGTTGTCAGGATGCCCCACCCACTAAAAAAAGACCACACAGACAACTGAGGCTAGAATTTTAAGGGGACTATGCATTACAGGAGAGTTTAAAGAAGGGAAATCTAACTATTTATGGTGTCTCATGAAAACTACACCCCATACTTACAATCCCTAATTGTGACAAATCATTTAACTTGCATGTCAGCAGAATTTAATTAAAACTTGATGAACGGTTCCAGAATTATTGATTTCCAAATGTTCAGTTTATGATAATTAATGAGTTGAGCTGTTCAGTGAATCCCAAAAAGTGAGATTTGTTTTATTCTGTCATTGATTTATTTTTCACATTTTTATACTACCTTTCCTCCATGGAGCTCAGGTGGTGTACATAGTTCCTCCTGTCCTTTTATCCTCACAACAACCTTGTAAAGTAGGTTAGTAGATAGTGACTGGGCCAACATCACCCAGAAAGCTTTGTAACTGAGCAGGGAATTGATCTTGAATTTTTCAGGTCTGCGTCCAACTCCCAAACCACTACACCAGTGCTTTTCAAACTGAGGCGTCGCAATGCCCCAGCCTGTGGGCCCTAGTCTGTTTCCCTTTAAGGGGTGGAGGCAGCCTTAAGGGGTGGAGGCAGGGAGGAGGCAGTGGCGCGATCCCTAGGATCGCACCGCTCAGGGGGGCTGCAGGGGCTTGAGTCCACTTACCTGAGCCTCCTGCAGACTCCTAGGGATGCAGGGAGCCCTGCAAAACCTTCTACAGGGCTCCTTGCAACTTTGAAAGCGAAAGTGGAGTGATCGTGCCCCGCCTCCACTAAAGCAGGAGGCTCGGGTAAGTGGATTCAAGCCCCTGCAGCCCCCCTGAGCTGCCCCCGCTGCCTCCCCCCGCCCCTGCAAGAACTTAGAGCGGCTCAAACTCTCCCTGAGAGTTTGAAAACCGCTGCACTACACCATCCTGGCTCTGTTGATAAGCAAATTCAAATTTTCAGGTATTACAGTTTTGGTCTATAGGGAAAGTAGAAAGAAGACTATGTCCAATAATGTAAAGCAGATTGTGCTTGTGTGCAGTATAAATACCATGGCCAGGATCGAAAGATCTACAGGGTTTGTTCTGTGTGCCTTGGGGGACTTTTGTTCATGTTTCTTGAAAATGGAAAATTCCTTGGGAGTTGGCCATACTGGGTTAACCTCTCTGCCTCCCCGCTCCCTCCCCCGTCATGCCTCCTCCTCGCCTCTCCCCCCACCCCTTCTTTCCTCTCTGCAGCTCGGCGGTCCGTGAGACTGCAGAACGGTGGAGGTTGGGTGTCCAGCTGGCGCTAGCACAGCACCGGCCAGCACTGGGCTAGCATGGGCGGTAGCTCCACTGGATCCTGCCCATTCATGTAGGGCTCAGCTGATTCCCTTACCCAGGAGTAGGGAATGAAAGTCCCCTTCTCCGGAGGCGCTACCCGCGGCAGCCCGAGGCATGCAGGATGCAGCGGCAGCTGTTTTTGGTGCTGCCGAAGCTGGGTGCCCCAGGCATTCCAGGATTGGGCTGTTAGTCTCCTCAGTGGGCTGTCAGTTATGTCCCTTATCACACCACTGTCTCTATGGGATGTCAGTTACATTATCATCCTGCTTCTGTTGTCTTGTTTATTCCCCATGCTCAGTTGTGTTTGCATACAGACATGTACAAAAACCATGTGTTCATAATTAATATCCTGATGTTTGTTTTCGTTCTCTTGCTAACACCAGCTTTCACAGTTTTCAAGCACTTCCCTTTAGGGTTTTGTTTTCCTGTTCTGTCTAAATTCAGGTGAAACCTTGTAGCTCAGTGGCCTCAAACGTTTTAGCACTGGGACCCACTTTATAGAATAACAATCTGTCTGGGACCCACTGGAAGTGATGTCATGGGTGGGAGTGACAACACCAAGCAGAAAGTGCTTTCGTGAGCACTGAAATTGCCCCTGGCAAGCACTGAAATTGTGTCATTTTCTCCAGATACATGGAATATAAATAATGAAATTAAAGTAAAATAAATAAATAGATGAGATGGGGAAACCAGCCCTGTTCCATCAAGTGAATTCTCTCAGTACCCTACCTGCAGTAACTTCACCCCCCAAAATAAGATTTTTCAACCCAAGTCAGTGCCCAGTTCAATTTAATTTCTTATATTTAAACCAGTTCAGTGTGATTTGGGACTAAATCAGTTTTAAACCCAACTTGTGTGAGGGGGAGGGGGGCTGGGTTGAGATTCAAATAGTTTCAGCACCAGAGCACCAGCCTGCAAAATCTGCATCCCTCCCTGTCCTCAGCCCTTCCTGGGAATCAGCCTTACCCTACAAATGGATTTGTGTTTTATAATGCTCATATTATGTATTTTGATCTTTAGGGCCTTACTCGTGTTTCCTTTCCTATAAAACGTTGAACCCATTGCCCTCTTTTGGGAAAGAAACATATCTTGGAAATGTTTAGTAAGAACAGTGCACATTTCTCTGCCTTTGGAAAGGAACGAGAGATCCCCCCCCAAAATCTGTGGAGGTGTAAAATCTGAGTGGCTTCCCTATAAAAAGCATTAAAATCCTAGACAAAAAAAGTTTAAGCTTACCAGCTCAAGCTTCTGTTTCTATTTTCTTTACAGTACTATGGTGTGTGTGTGGGGCGGGGAGGGGTACGATGGTTTACTATGCTACTGTATGCCTTCTGAAGCGTTTGAGTTACATGTTCATTGGACCGGGACCATTGTGATGGCCTTGCTTTCTCTTTTGCCTTCAATAGGAGCCAAGGCACGCTTGCTTACTTTTGAGTAAACTTGACTCTGTAGGTTAGTTTTGCTTTTCATAGGGCTCAATACATTGGTCAGCTTTGAGAGGGGACTTCCTTCTTGAGTGTTTTTTGGGGGCCTGAGTTCATTGGATTGGGACTATTCTGATGATATTGCATTCCACTTGGCCTGGCCTGTGCAATAGACCAAGGCATGTTTGCTTAACTCATGAGTAAACACAAATCTGGCTCAGTTTCCCTTTCCACAGGGCTCAATACCTTTTCCTTGTCAGTTTCAGTTTCACTACCCACCAATAATCAGGTTTCAACTCACCAAGTAGGTCCAGTTCCACTGTTTGAGAAAACCTGTTGTAGATGGATTCAAAGCATGTTTATGTGAAACTGCACCCTTTTGTTTTCAGTTGCTTTCTTCCAATGAAATTTCTTCCTAGTCTTAGGCTAGAACTTCTGAGTGAACATAGATAGAATTGGGCTGTTAACATGTTTTAAAATGCCAATCTAGGTAATTAGTACTAAAATCTTAGCAGCAATGTACTACCAAAATATAATGTAAATTGCTTTGGAATGGATTTCATTTTAAATATAGGCGTATCCCTGTGGGGGTTCCATTCCACCACCACCACCCCCGGCGGATATGGATATTGCAAATACAGGGTAGCACTATAGAAATAGAACCCCCCTCACCCCATGCCCATTACCTTTGTTTTTGCGTCATTGCAATGGCAGCATAGGTGTTTTTTCCTTTAACTTTCTTAAACAGATGACCTAGCCTGCACCACTAGAGGGAGACTAACAAAGTTAACAGGAAGCAGGAACTCCTGTTTCCTGTTAATGTTGTTAGTTTCCCTCTAGTGTATAGACTGATTGCCTGCACATCACATCTTCTGTTTAAGCAAGTTAATGGAAGAAATACCTGTGCTGCCATTGCATTGATGCAAAAACAAAGGTAATGAGCTTGGGGAGGGGTGTCCCGTATCTGTGGATAATTGAAATTGCAGATATGGGGACCTGTCTATAGTCTCATTTTCCTTCAAACTGTAGTTATAAAAATGTTGTAGCCTTAGTAGTTCTGAGTAACTTCTAACTTTATGTTTAGAAACGATAGTACTCTTCTACTCAGTTGTTACTTTTTGAAGTCTTTTTCAAGAAATTCTAAACTGTTCATATTGTTCAAACATATTCAGCAATGAAGCTGTTTACTGTTAAATTATGTAGCTGTATTAATAGTGACAGACAGATAAAAAGCTATTTATGTCTTTTGAAACAAATATTTTTTGCATATTATGAATATTAAATCAAAAACATGACATCCTACACTTAAAGCACAGGTGAGAAGAATGACATTGTAAAAAGCCAGTTCAGCTAAGTATTGATTCATATATTACACATGACAACCGTGGCTACTGCCAAGCATTTGTGTTTGACTATTTCCTGCTCCCTGATGCATGTACGTGTACAAATATGCACTTTCAGACTTGCTGCATATTCACAATTGGTGATCTTTACATGTAAACTAAAAACAGACACCTAAAAAACTTGAGGCAACTCTGAATCATACATTAGGGCAGTGATTCCCAAACAGTTCAGCATCTTGGACCCACCTTAAAATAAAGTTTCACTAAACCAGCTGCTCAAGCCTCTGTGGTTATAATGATGTTTGTGCAGCAGTGCTCTCCCCAAGTAGCAGGTTGTTTAACCCTTGATGCACATATCCTAATTTCTCCTTTCAGTTTCACAAACCACCCAAAAGTGGGTTGTGACCCACATAGACGCATAGTTTGGGAACCGCTGCATTAAGTGTAATGTAAAGAATGCTCTTGCCCTCGGCAAACACTTGTAAATCTTGTGCACAGCAGATGTTTATGATGGGGGGAACACGAGGACACCAGGGTAAGATAATAGCAAGAAGCTGTGAAGTTCTGTCATGTTAGTATGAAGAGGGGGCCTAAAAGGAAGACCTTGAGTACCCCAAGATGTGTAACAGACAGATGAATTCCTGCTTTTTATATATTGCCCAAAATTAATGTTAGTGGTATATGCCATTTGTTTTTCTTCATATTGTCACTGCTACATTTTCTGTTGCTTATGTTTTATTCCAGTCAATGTATTTTCCTATTATGGTGCCACACAATAAGGAACGAGCCCAGATAAGTGCAAGGTGTCTGTAGCGATTCCACCCTCCCTTCCTGAGAAACACCTCTAAGCTAGGCTGAGCTTGATTGCAAAGGAGGGAGTGCTGGGACTTTTCACAGTTGAAGTCCCCAATGGGAACCAACTGCCGCATGCGAGGGAGACTACAATCCTGTTTGCACTTTCCTGGGAGTAAGCCCCAGTGACTAAAATGGGGTTTACTTCTGAGTAAACTAGCCTAGAATTATATTCTAAGGCTGCAGTCCTAGCCACACTTCCCTGGGAGAAAGACCCATTGACTAAAATGGGGCTTGCTTCTGAGTAGCCATGCCTAGGCTTGGGCTCTAAGGCTGCAATCCTCACACTTTCGTGGGAGTAAGCCCTATTGCCTATAATGCAACTTACTTCTGAGTAGACATGCCAAGGATGGGGCTCCAAGGCTGCAATCTTAGCCACACTGTTCTGGGAATAAGCCCCATTGACTATAATAGGGCTGTAGGACTTAAGCAATTGTTTTTAGGTTGACAGGATGCCAAGCAAAATGTGTTAGCTACGTTGATGTAGAGAAAGAGAAATTAATAAACCAGTAGACTAGAATAGATAAGAATTTATCAAATGTACAAAATTACGTAATTTTTAGACTTTAAAAAGTCAGGTCTGGAACATGTTATATAAAAAAGATTATGCCACTCAGAGGCATTGCAACCTAGATTATATGGTTACCAAAAATCCATAAACCGAAGTCCCCCGGGACTATATTTTAGCACTATAGGCTCACTGTTTTTAGCACTATAGGCTCACCTACTTATGTGGCTAAATATCCAGCAAAAATACTTTAACCCTCTACAAACCCACGTTGGTAAAAGATTCTGCTCACTTTGTTAAAATTCTAAAGGACTAGCATATTTTCACCACTGCTAGACTTGTGAGTTTTGATGTGGATTCACTATTCACAAAGGTATCTCTGAGAGAGGTCTTGCTTCTAATTCAAGACATAGTCCCTAAAAATATTGTAGGCTTGTACCATCATTGCCTCACTTCCACATATTTCAGCTGGAATGGGGAATTTTGTGAGCAAATATATAGAGTAGCCATGGGCAATCCACTGAGCCCAGTAGTGTCTAATTTATATATGGAGAAATTTGAAGATGAGGCACTAAACACTAGTAACTTTAAATGTAAGATTTGTATATGTTATTACGTTGATTTTTTGCTATCTGGAATGAGGAGGAGGAAGAATTATCTTGTTTTTTTTTATCACATCTAAATAGTAGATAGCCAGCTATCAGGTTTAATAGAGCAAGAGAAAAATAGGACGTTACTGTTCCTGGATATGCTTGTCAGCTGCAAGGAGGGTGGCATGCTGGGACATAGAGTGTATAGAAGACCTACACGTAAGAACTGTTGCCTGCATAAAAACTCTAATCATCATCTTAGGCAAAAAAGAGGACTGATTAACGCCTTAATCACCAGAGCCAGGTGCAACTCAGTGCCTCAATATTTACATGGAGAATAACAATATGTATCCAGAACTCTTTATCCAGAGCCAATAAAATGAATACACAGAGCAAGAAATTAATAGAACGTTGTGACCCTGATGGAAAGTGGCTGCACAGGAAAAGTGATTGAGGCTGACAAGCGCATCCAGGAACCAGAACGAAAGTATTTTTGCCTTGTATCTGGAACATCACAGATAAGATTGGGAGGATATTGGAGAAAGCCAACCTCAGACTCATCTCTAAACCTACAAAAAAATAATAGAATCATAGAGTTGGAAGGAACCTTAAAGGTCATCTAGTTCAACCCCCGCCATCTCTCCTCCTAGCACATCTCCATCTGGTGCTTGTTGAGCCTCTGCTTGAAGATTTCCAGTGAGGGAGAATCCACCACCTCCCTTGGCAATCTGTTCCACTGCTGAACCATCCTTTTTCAGGAATTTTTCCTTTATCTCCAATCAGAATCTCTTCTCTTTCAGTTTCTACCCATTGGATGTAGTTCTACTACTAGATATCTCATGCGTGAAGATAGATGTGTGAAGATGCGTGTCCATGAAGGATAAAAGACCACCACTTTCCATGGCTGGTATATATCATTTTCCTTGTGAGTGTGGAAAAATCTACATAGGGATCACAAAAAGGAACATGATAGTAAAGGAGCATGAATGCCACTGCAGCTTAGAACAAAGTGAAAAATCAGCAATGACAGAGCATACTGTGAGAACTGATCATCAAATAAATTTTAATCAAACTTGGATTCTTTCCACAGTACAACAATACCATACTAGAATCTGTAGAGAGGCCATTGAAATTCAAAAACATAAAAACAATATGAACAAAAAAGAAGAGACTCAGTAAAGCCATGCCTGGCTTCTGCTCAAAACAATAAAGGGAACACTTAAACAACACAATGTCACTCCAAGTCAATCACACTTCTGTGAAATCAAACTGTCCACCTAGGAAGCCACACCGATTGACAATCAAGTTCACATGCTGTTGCACAAATGGAGTAGACAACAGGTGGAAATCATAGGCAAGTAACAAGACACCCCCAATAAAGGAGTGGTTCTGCAGGTGGTGACCACAGACGACTTCGCAGTCCCTATGCTTTCTGGCTGATATTTGGGTGACCTTTGAATTCTGGCGGTGCTGTCACTCTAGTGGCAGCATGAGGCGGAGTCTGCAACCCACACAAGTGGCTCAGGTAGTGCAGCTCATCCAGGATGGCGCATCAATGCGAGCTGTGGCAAGAAGGTTTGCTGTGTCTGTCAGTGTAGTGTCCAGAGCATGGAGGCGCTACCAGGAGACAGGCCAGTACACCAGGAGACGTGGAGGAGGCCGTAGGAGGGCAGCAACCCAGCATCAGGACCGCTACCTCCGCCTTTGTGCCAGGAGGAACAGGATGAGCACTGCCAGAGCCCTGCAAAATGACCTCCAGCAGGCCACAAATGTGCATGTGTCTGCTCAAACGGTCAGAAACAGACTCCATGAGGGTGGTATGAGGGCCCGATGTCCACAGGTGGGGGTTGTGCTGACAGCCCGACACCGTGCAGGACGTTTGGCATTTGCCAGAGAACACCAAGATTGGCAACCTCGCCACTGGTGCCCTGTGCTCTTCACAAATGAAAGCAGGTTCACATTGAGCACATGTGACAGACGTGACAGAGTCTGGAGATGGCAGGGAGAATGTTCCGCTGCCTGCAACATCCTCCAGCATGACCGGTTTGGCAGTGGGTCAGTAATGGTGTGGGGTGGCATTTCTTTGGGGGGCCGTACAGCCCTCCATGTGCTCGCCAGAGGTAGCCTGACTGCCATTAGGTACCGAGATGAGATCCTCAGACCCCTTGTGAGACCATATGCTGGCGCGGTTGGCCCTGGGTTCTTCCTAATGCAGGACAATGCTAGACCTCATGTGGCTGGAGTGTGTCAGCAGTTCCTGCAAGATGAAGGCATTGATGCTATGGACTGGCCCGCCCGTTCCCCGGACCTGAATCCAATTGAGCACATCTGGGATATCATGTCTCGCTCCATCCACCAGCGCCACGTTGCACCACAGACTGTCCAGGAGTTGGCGGATGCTTTAGTCCAGGTCTGGGAGGCGATCCCTCAGGAGACTATCTGCCACCTCATCAGGAGCATGCCCAGGCATTGTAGGGAGGTCATACAGGCACGTGGAGGCCACACACACTACTGAGTCTCATTTTGACTTGCTTTATGGACATTACATCGAAGTTGGATCAGCCTGTAGTGTGTTTTTCCACTTGGGTATGACACCAAACCCAGACCTCCATGGGTTGATAAATGTGATTTCCATTGATGATTGTTGTGTGATTTTTATTGTCAGCACATTCAACTATGTCAGGAACAAAGTATTTAATAGGCATATTTCGTTCATTCAGATCTTGGATGTGTTGTTTAAGTGTTCCCTTTATTGTTTTGAGCAGTGTATTAGAATAAAAAAACTTTGAGGAGAAACCTATATAGGAAATTGTGGTAATGATGTACAGGCAAAGAGTGCTAGTATGCCCTTAAAAATTCAAGCAGGAGATGGCAATTAAGCCTGTGTTCAGTTTGCAGATGAGATAATAAATGTTAAAGACTAAAGATCCATATCTGATCAAGGTGGTGGTTTTTCTTATTTTTTATCTGGGTCTTCCATTCATTCTTTTGTAGAAAAGAAATTAAGCAGTAATTTGCTGGTAATTTTATTGAAAGTGCAACATTGGGAAAATAATCTATCCTGAATAAACTAAATGAGATGTAAAAATATCACTGAGCTATGAGCAACCTCTCTTAGGGGGAGAAATTTGATTTCTACCCATTGCTGTTTGATTCTATGAATCCATGTTTTTGTTGTAGAAAAGACTTTGATGGCAGCAGATCAACTGTCAGAAGTTTTGCTTTTTGGAGCAACTTGAAAAGGGTGGCTTTGCCAGATATACTGATGTCAGTATACATTGTCCCTAGAGGAGCTAGTTTTACAGAGGTCTAAGCTACAGTTTGACAAATACAGATTGGCATGGCAACTCAAAATTTGTTCTTAGTGCTTGGGGAATGGCAGCAGCACTGCAACTGAGGGCAAGACTTCAGCTACTGAATTGTATCATTAAAAAAACAACCCCACAGCACTATTGCTGAGAAACTGAGAAGGTGAAGAAGTTTAGCAGGACCCTTTGCTGGGCTGAGGAGGAGGAATGGGGAACCAAGTTTTGGAGGGAGTTTCTCTCACATGAAGGACATGCCTTCCCTTGCCTTTGCCTAACCTTCAATAGGAGCCAAGGCACCTTTGCTTACTCGCATGTACAGTCAGTTCTCTTTATTTGCTAGGGTTAGGTTCCTGGAAAATCTAATGGTTACCAAATTATTGGATACTAAATCATTGAGTTTATGGGGAAAATGGAGTTAAGATTCCTCTTCACCATACATGCTACAAACTTTATGAACCTGAATCTTAGCTTTGATATCTGTGGGGCTGGGTGATAGCGAGGACTTATCAACATTGCCAGTATCTGATGTTTCCTTCTTCATACCGGCTATCCCTCAACTCGTTTGAAGGTTGCTGGCCCAACAGTGAGGCCACAGAGTTCAATAGTGGGGAGGGGGTTGCCTCACCCTTCCTCCACTTGGCTCCTTCCCTGGGCTTGCCGTAGCCGCAGAGCAGTCCTCAGGTAGCTTTCCAGAAACCTCTAATTATTGATTTCTCATCATCATTAGGGTTGTGAAGGTTCAACTGGAGCCCCCAAGATGGTGGGGTAAGTCTGGAGAGGACACAAATGTGCCCAACAATTCTCCACGGGTCAGTACCAATGCCCGTTTGATGTGAAAAATTGACCAAATCCAGACAACTTTTTAAAAAATGAGGTGTATAATTGTCTGGATGCAGTTACGGTAATCTCTTCTCAGTCAGTCGTATACTGTCTAGATCTCTTCCTCTTCTTTCAGCACAGCACTGATGCTGCCTTTTGTTTGCGAGGAGGCCACTGTCACCTCCTCCACCTCCTCCTTCGCTCTCTTGCCCCTTCATGCCTGCCTGCTCATAGCTGTGCTGCCTCCACTCCATCAGCATAGTATTCACAGATAATGAGAGATAGGTGGCTTTTCTGTCCCTCATAGATCAGCAAATTTTTGGATAGAGAACTGACTGCAAATGTGCACATGAGGCTCAGTTTTGCTTTCTGTAGGACTCAATACATTTTCCTTGTCTGCTTGGGGGAGATGGGGAGGACTTCTCAACTGTTTTTTTTTGGGGGGGGGGGCTGTGTTCATTTGATTAGGACCATTCTGGGTAGCATTGTATTCCTCTTGGCCTGCACTTCCCAAAGAACTGAGGCATGGTCTCCTATTTGTGAGCAAATGTGCATGTGCTGCTCAGTTTCCATAGAGCTCAGTCCATTTTCCTTGTCAGCACTATTTGTCAGTTTCTTGACCCACCAACAATCAGGTTGCAACCCACTGGTGGATTATTACCCACAGTTTGGGAAATACTGTTTTAAAATCCTTATTCGAATGTTCAAATTGTAGTATTCCCTCCATTCCATTTTCTGTAGTAGCCCAATAGATGTGTGACTATTAGATTGAAATATCTGGCTGTATTTGTCTAGAAATATACAGCAATACCTTGATTTTCATCCACTTCACATTCATCGCTTTGTGTTTTCAGCCATTTTCAATTATAACCACATTTCAAAAATTCACTCAAGTGCTTTCCTCTTTCATCCAATTTCATCCATTCTTCCATGATGTTCATAAGCGGTCTTATGTTTTTGTTCTGTTTATTTAGGATTTGCATGTATTCACATGTATTATATACAGTGGGCTCTCTGTATCCACCGGGAATATGTTCCGGGACCCCCTGCAGATATTGAAACCTGCAGATGATAAAATCTGTGGCCCTCTAATACTCCTGAGGTGATTGGAAGCCCTCCCTGGCCCTTTTAAGGCCTTTAAACATCATTTGGTTTTTACAGTAAACTGGAAGTGACCTCCCAAGGCCTCAAAACACTGTCTATAGGTTCCATGTAAGGCCAGCCCCATGGGTTTGGGACCTGCAGATACAGTGGGCTGACCTGTAGTTAGTTATGTTTTTATCCGTCAAAATAAATTTACAAGCTAAATAAAACTATGCTTTGACATTCATCCATTTTTGACTTTCACTATGCTCTGATCCCTAACCAGACAAAAGTGGAAGGTATTGCTGTATCCTGCTTATTCCACTCTGCCCACCTCACTCTTCTCATAAGTGGCAAGCAGCTTGAGTAAAGAGCCAGCATCATGTCCACTTTCCTCTGAAACCTACTTCCTTCACATGTTATAATATTTGACCCTGCTGTGGGAAGAATTGACAGAAATAGTTAAGTGCATCAATAGTATTTAGCATTTATATAGTACAGGCTTTCTCAAACTGTGGGTTGTGACCCACTTGATGGGTCATGACCTGATTGTTGGTGAACTGCCAAGCTGAAACTGACAACATTATAACTGAGAAGGAAAATGCATGGAGCCCTATGGAAAGTGAAACTAAGCTACTTCGCTTGTTTACTCACGAATGTACCTTGGTCCATTGCAAAGGGCAGGGCGGAATACAACACCACCATAATGGTTCTGATCCAAAGAACATAGTCCCCCAAAAACATCCGAGAAGGAAGTCCCTCCCTCCATGTTGATGAATGTACTGAACCCTATGGAAAACGAAACTAAGCTATGTGGTTGCATTTACTTATGAGTAAGCAAATGTGCCTGGGTTCTGGTGGTGAATGCAAGGCCACCAGAATGGCTCCAGAAGGCAGGCCCCACCATTAAAAGGGATAAAAAGAGAGACTTGAGCTGGTCAGGTGATTTTTTTTCTTTTTTTAGTCTTGTAAAGCTAGGTGGGTCCTGAGTTTCTCATTTTAAACAGTGGGTTTTGGTGCTAGTAGGTTTGGGAATCATTGCTTTATTGGAAAGGGTTGTTGCCTTTTCCAGACTGCTTCCTCTCCTCTCCAGACTGCCTCATTTTCTCTCCTCATCACGCTAGGGTTTTAATGCTGTTTATCAGGAAGCTTTGAATCTCAGTCTAGGATCTACCCCCCCCCCCATCAGTTGGATTTAAAACTGATTTCATCCCAAATCACACTGAACTGGTTTAAATTGAATCAAATTATCCATTCAGTTGTGTCCAACCCTTGACGGTTCCATGAGCCAGCTCTCTCCATAGATTTCCAATCTATAAAGCTTCTTTCAATTGCTTTATATTTTGGTTAGTGTCTGCTTTGATTACATCCAGCCAATGCGTTCTTTGGCATCCTCATTGTCTTTTGCCACTGATCATTCTGAGCATAGCATTTTTCTCCAATAATGTTGACCACGTGACATGGCCAAAGTAACTTTTATTATTTTACCTTCCAGTGACATGTCCGGTTCTATGCGCTGCATCACTTCTTTATTTGTTATCTTTGAAGTCCATGGGTTATGCAAGAGCTTCCTCCAACACAGTAGCTCAAAAGAATCAATTTTCCTTTTGTCCAACTTTTTCACAGCCATATGAAACACAAAAGTGTGGGGAACACAATAGTGTGGACTAATATACACTTGGTCATTAAACTGGCATCTTTACTTTTCCATATTTGATTCATATTCATCATTGCTGTGGGACCCAGCATAATTCGGCATTTAATTTCTTGGCTTCAGCCACTGTTTGATCAATGACCCTAAAAAGATGAATTCTTCCACATGTTCAACCTCCTCTCCACCAATTACTATTTCAATATTTCCATTTTTTGCAGTTGTCATAAGTTTGGTCTTTGTCATGTTCAAGAAGAGGCCAAACGTATTGCTTTCTTCGAGTTTCATAATTAAGTACTTCAGACCTTCTTACGTTTCTTAGAGGAGGGTTGTATCATCCACGTATCAAAGATTTGTTTCTCCTGCCAATTTTTACCCCAATATTAGATTCTTCAAACTCCATCTTCCTGATAATAACTTCAGCATACAAGTTGAATCAGAAAGGTGACAGAATGCAACCTTGTTGCACACCTTTCTTGATCTTAAACCAGTCCGTATCTCTGTATTGTGTTCATATAGTGGCTTCCTGATTAACATGCAATGATTTCACCAGATGTAGTGGCGCCCCAAGGTCTTCTCGGGCTCTCCATAATTTATCATGTGCAATACAATCAAAAACTTTTCTTTAATTGATGAAACATGTGTAGATGTTACTTTGATATTCATGACATTTTTCCATTATCAATTGAATATTTGCAATATGATAATGGGTGCCATGACTCTGCCAGAAACCAGCTTGGACATCTGGCAGTTCCCTTTCGGTGCCAGACGTTGTATGATTTTCAGTAAAATCTTGCTAGCATGAGAAATGAGAGCAATCGTACAATAGTTAGAGCAATCCTTTGAATCCCCCCTTTTTGGCAGTGGGATAAATACTGATTTTTTCCTGTTATATGACCATGTGTTGGTTTCCCAAATTTTCTGGCACAAGGCTCTGATCATTGCAGATGGTACCAACCTCAGAAGTTCTACCTGGATATTCTTGACTCTTGGGGCTTTGTTTGACATTTGGTTCATTGCCCACATGACCTCTCCATCAAGTATGGCTGGTTCTATTTTCTTTTCCTCCTCAATTTGATGTTGTTCCTCTTTACTAGTGACATACAACTCCTTCTGCATATTTCTGCCATCTGTTCTTTACCCCTTGTTGGTCGGACAATTTTTCCCCTTGTTTATCTTTGATGATTTCTTTGTGAGTCCTGAAAGGTATTCAAATCTTTTTAATTTGTGCAAATGCATTCCTAGTTTGTGCAGTCTTCTAATTGTTTACAACGCTTCTCCCAGTGGACTTCCATATCTTTCCTTGCTGCCCTTTGAAAATCAGCATTTAGTCTTCTCACTTCTTCATGGTTGCCCTGTGCTTTAGCTACCTGTCTCCTCTCGGCTATTTGGATGGTATTCTCTGAGAGCCATCTGCACTTTTTCTCTACCTCCTTACGTGGCATGTAATCGTCTGCTGTGCCAATAACAACTGAATGAATTTCTTGCCATAGTTCGTCAGGCATTTTCTCAACAGTGTCTAGAGCTCCAAGCTTATTTTCAACTTCAACTGCATATGGGGAATTTTGGAGACATCAAACTCTTTTGGTGATGTTGTCCTCTTGATGTTACACAGTTTGACTTTAATCTTGGCCACTAGCACAGGGGTGTCAAACTTGCTTTCATATCGAGGGCCGAACAGCATTCATGATGCCTGATGAGGGCCAGAAGTGATGTCATTAGGCAGAAAGTGATGTCATTACTCAAGATATGGGAGAGCCAATTTTCATGTGGGCTGTCCTTACAGCAGTAACACCTCAGCCCTGCTGAGCCGCTGAGAGCCTGAGGGCCAGATGAAAAGCTTCCGCGGGTTGCATCCGCCCCCTGGGCCTTATGTTTGACATCCCTGCACTAGCAGTTCAATCAATCAATCAATAATACCTTTACTGGCATATATAAGCAGATAAACAAAATTACAACAGTCACAAAAGGATAAACATGATGGGGAGGGGAGATGAGAAATGATTCAAGAGAAGAGGGAAGAAGAGAAAGTTGTTCAACTTCCTTTCTTTCCCCCTCTCCTCCTCTCCTTCTTTCCCTTCCCTTTTTTTTTGGGGGGGGGAGGGGATATTTTAATAATTTGGAATAGAAAACTGGCAACTGCTATTGTAATGTTTGCCTCACTAGCAGTTTATGGTCTCAACTACAGTCTGCACCTGAATAAGTTTTGACTGCACGAACTGAGCTGGTCCATTTTTGATTGCATAAAACTTAGAACTGGTTTAAATATAAGAACTTAAATTGAACTGGGCACTGGGTAGGGCTGGAAATCTTACTGATTTTTTTGGGGGGGGGATTGAAGTTATTGCAGGCAGGCTACAGAGAGGGTTCACTTGGTGGAATATGGCTGACCTACCTATCTCATCTCCCCTTATTTATTTGTTTATTTTAATTTGTTTGATAATGTTGCTTCTGGCCTTGACATAACTTCTGGTGGGTCCCAGAAAGACTGTCATTCTAAAAAGTGTGTCGCATGCTAAAAAGTTTGAGAATCACTGACATAGTACTTTTTACATAAGTTTTGAGTTTGCAAAAGCCAATCTACATATCCATGCTGTCTTCAGTAACTATTCTCTGCTCTGTTGCATGGTAAGAATTGCATAGAATTGTACTGCAAGTGAAATTGCTCTAGAGCTGCTTTGGAGTGGATAATTTGGAGCATTCTGCTAAAGGAAATAATATTGTGAAGATATTATAAAATGTGGTGGATAGTTTTGAAAATGTTGTGAGATTCCTTCTGTAGTCAAGCTTTTGATCATTTGTATTCATGAGCAAAACTAACAGAATTACATGAAAAATGGCCAAAAAAGCAAACAGGAAGGCTCTACCTCAAAGCAAAACCTTTTGCTACCTTTTGCTAAAGCAAATCTAATTCATTTTACTTAATTGCCTTTGCTTTTTTCTTACTATTGATCCAATTTTGACTATAAAAATTCAGTTTTCTGTTGCTTTAATACAAGGGTAGCCAAACTTGCTTAACATAAGAACCTCAAATAATAAATTTCAGATATTTGAGAGCCACAAAATAGATGTTTAAGAACTGCAATATTAAGAATTTAAGGTGTTAAATATATTTTACTCACCATGAACATTAAATTTAGTTTTAATCCAGTGGACTCTCGTGCTCAGCAAATAATAATCATAAAGTTTGAAAATTTCTTACTTACCTTTTACATTAATTGTGATACAAAAAGGAGCACAGCCAACATATTTCCAGAAGTTGCACATGATATGTCAAAGAGCCACATGTGGCTCATGAGCCACAGTTTGGCCACTCTTGCTTTAATTCAACATTATGTTTGAATATTTGGGACTCTTTGGGGGGAGGGGAAATGAGTTGAAGGGCTGCATCGTGCTTTGCTTGCTCTTTTGTTTTGTAAATTAACCAATTTTGAAAATGTGTGCAAAAATACCACAGAGTTATTTTACAAGAATTATATAACTTTGACCACCTTTACTGTGCAAACCTCACTTTTCTGTTGATGGGAGCTATCCCCCTTCTCCTTCTCTGTTTTTTTTAAGTGCACACAACCTTCTTTGCCTTACATGCTGCTTAACATTTTGTAGCTTTAAAGTTGGAGTTAGATTTACTAGGTCAGCATGGTCCAATAGGCAGCCTCTGGGCTGCATGCAACTGCGCTTGCACTTTTTGGTCTCCCTGTCATGTCATTCCAGCTTCTCTTTTGGAGTTCCACTACATTCATCTCTACTCATTGTGTTCTGACCCTGCAGAATATTTCTCAGAACGTGAAAATAATTGGCAGTGATGTCATCACATAACCACCAATTACTTTTGGGTCAGCCCAGCTGGGGGTCACGCAAGGGTCATTCGGCCTCTTGGTGTCCACAGTTGGACCACTCTGCACTAGGTGAATCTTGAGCTGTTTCGAAAAGCAACCATGATCAGGTGAAATTGCAATGTAAAAATATTTAAATAAATCCTAGTATAATCTTACAACAACTGTATTTAGTATCCAAAACAAAATGTAGTTTGCAACAAAAATGTTGTCATTTGCCTCTAAAGCAGTGTTTTTCAACAGCTGTGCCGTGTCACACTAGTGTGCCGCAAGGCTGCCTCAGGTGTGCCACGAGATCAGAGCAGACAGGCAGCAGCCACACACGCGGGGGAAGCGGCTGCTTTGAGCCTTACGCGCAGCAGAAGGAAAAGGAGCAGGCAGCCAGCCAGCAAAGGGGCTAGTCGCGGCTGCTTTGCACCTCCTGCTGTCACATGCTCCTGCTCCTGAGCCAGACAAAGGCTGCAACTGGATCATGATTTACCTGGGAGTAAGCCCCATTGACTGTTATGGGGCTTACTTCTGAGTAGACACACCTAGGATTGGGCATTAAGCCCTTGCTTCTTCTGTGTGCTGATTGGGCGACCAGAGAAGCTTGGAGGAGGTCCTGGTGGGTGGAGTGAGTGAGAACGAGGGAGTCAGGAGCAGGCAAGCACGTATGAAGCGAGTGAGTCTGCTGAGGCCACCAGCCTAAGAACTGGCTGGCTCAAAGGGTCCTGGATAGTCCCTTTTCCTTGCCACAGTTTGCCTGCAACTCCCCAAAGTGACCCTCCCTACATTGCCTTTTGCCTTTTAGGGGAAGGGAATTGGGCCCCAATCCTCTCCATACTTACCTGGGAGTAAGCCCCATTGACTATAATGGGGCTTACTTCTGAGTAGACATGCCTAGGATTGGGCTTTTGGTCTCACTTTTTTTTTCTTAAATACAGGAGCAGGCAGTTGGCACTTCTCCCCACCCTACTTCCTCCCACAGGCACATTGCCCCCCAAATCTCATAATTGCAGTCAGCACCTCTCTTTCTGTCCCTCCCTTCACTCCTCCACACCTTCCAAAGGTTCAGAATCACTTGCTTCAAGTTCTCTCTTCCCCCCACTCTAGCTTAATCCTGTAATAATAATACTAATAATAACAACAGGTATTTATATACCGCCTTTCTTGGTCTTTATTCAAGACTTTATTCAAGGCGGTTTACATAGGCAGGCTTTATTAAATCCCTATTAAATAGGGATTTTTACAATTTCAACGGAGGTTCTTTCTTTCAAGAACGACTACATTCAAGGTGTTTCATTCCGATCTGGCTTCACATTCTGGCCTCCATCCTCCCACGCTCCGAGCAGATGGAATTGCTCTGCTTCAGCTTGTCAGCTGCTCCAAGGTCGCACGGTGCCGGTGGCCTCAAACTGGCGACCTTGTGGATGTTATCTTCAGACAGACGGAGGCTCTACCCTCTAGACCAGACCTCCTGCCCTGTAGTTGTATCACTCATGTCTCTTCATTGCCCCTCACCCCACAGTTCTCCTATGTGCTCAGTCTGACCTCTCTTTGCTAGCACTCTCTTGCATAACACTTTAATAACATTTTTCATCCTTTTCACAATCACATATCCTTTCCTCTCCAAGCTTCTTGTGAGTTTCTTTGTCATGTAATAATATAATTGTATTAAATATATTAACAATTAATAGTAATGTAGTGATTTAATGTAAGTAAAAAACTGGTAGTGTGCCTTGACAATTTTAGTGCCTTGTCGGTGTGCCATGAGCAGAAAAAGGTTGCAAATGGCTGCTCTAAAGTAATACATTCAAACGATTAATACCTTAGTATTAGTAATACTGTACTCTGGTAATACCTTAAGTAAAAGTTTGAGTGGTTCTCAAACTTTTAAGCACTGGGACCTACTTTTTAGAGTGACAGTCTTTTTTGAGACTCACCAGAAGTGATGTCATGGCAGGAAGTGATCAAGCAGGAAAATTTTTTAACAATCACAATATGACAATATCAAATCAAATTAATGGTAAGTAAATTAAAAGTTTACAATAATAAGTTTAAACATTTATTTAAAATAAAGGATCTTCCTAACCCTACTACACAGTTGCTGATCTGTTTAAAAAAACATCCCAAAGCCTGCAGTCCTATCCACACCCAGGAGTAATCCCCATTGACTATCGTTGTTAAAAGCATGTGCATAGTAGCCTGTGAAGTGCAGATATGTCATATTTCCCCAAATGGAGTCACATACCATGGCAGCAACAAGTCATATATATTAAAATACACATTGAAATGAAACGAATGGGGACTCACCTGAAATTGAGTATTTTTCAGACACTATGTAAAGAGATTAATAGATGTGCTGGGGAGTGCATAGTAGCAGTGATATATATGTGTTACAAATGGGAAAAATGGCAAAGGAAATGCTCTGTGACTGTGGTCTGGTAACAAGTTGTGCACCCCTGTATCCGTAATACACAACTCTCCAAACCAAAATGTACTTGCTATGTATGTATGATTATCTGTATGCCTTTCATTTTCCTCATATAGAGAGTAATTTTAAGGGTTGATGGGATAGAGCAGTGGTTCTCACACATTTAGCACCAGGACCCACTTTTTAGAATGAGAATCTGTTGGGACTGACCGGAAGTGCACATTGGGACAAGTCATGCACATTGGGACAAAAAAATCAAAACTTCACATATAGGCTGATGGGTTCTGAGCTGTCTGTGACAGATCAGGAGAGAGATCTTGGGGTGGTTGTGGACAGGTCAATGAAAGTGTCGACCCAATGTGCGGCAGCAGTAAAGAAGGCCAATTCTATGCTTGGGATCATTAGAAAAGGTATTGAGAACAAAACAGCTAATATTATAATGCTGTTGTACAAATCGATGGTAAGGCCACACCTGGAGTATTGTGTCCAGTTCTGGTCGCCACATCTCAAAAGGGATATAGTGGAAATGGAAAGGTGCAAAAGAGAGCAACTAAGATGATTACTGGGCTGGGGCACCTTCCTTATGAGGAAAGGCTACGGCGTTTGGGCCTCTTCAGTCTAGAAAAGAGACGCCTGAGGGGGGACATGACTGAGACATACAAAATTATGCATGGGAAGGATGAAGTGGATAGACTCATATAACACCAGAACCAGGGGACATTCACTAAAATTGAGTGTTGGGAGAGTTAGGACAGACAAAAGAAAATATTTCTTTACTCAACGTATGGTTGGTCTGTGGAACTCCTTGCTGCAAGATGTGGTGATGGCATCTGGCCTGGATGCCTTTCAAAGGGGATTGGACAAGTTTCTGGAGGAAAAATCCATTATGGGTTACAAGCCATGATGTGTATGTGCAACCTCCTGATTTTAGAAATAGGCTATGTCAGTATGCCAGATACAAGGGAGGGCACCAGGATGCAGGTCTCTTGTTATCTGGTGTGCTCCCTAGGGCATTTTGTGGGGCCGCTGTGAGATACAGGAAGCTGGACTAGATGGGCCTATGGCCTGATCCAGTGGGGCTGTTCTTATGTTCTTAAGTGACATCATCAAGCAGGACAATTTTTAACAATCCTTTGCTGCAATCCTTCTCACACTTACCCAGGATTTACTAACATTGTTAAAAGATTATACACAGTAGCCTGTTAAAAGTACAGGTCTGTAACATTTCCCCAAATGCAGTAACATTTCCCCAAATGCAGTCGCATAACTTGTTAGCATCAAGTCTAATATATTAAAAATAAAATATTGAAATGAATGGGATGCACCTGAAATTGGCTTGTGACCCACCTAGTGGGTCCTGACCCACAGTTTGAGAAACACTGGGGTAGCATATAGATTCCTAGAGAAATGTCTGTCACTTTTTGTCAAGCCAACTTCCCATGGGAAAATGGACTACATTTAGGAATGTTCATACAAAATGTACTAAGGACCCACCATGTAAGTGAAAGAAATAAGATGGGGAAATTTGGAAAAGGGACAGACTGAAAGCAAAAATGAATATTAATATTTTGAAGGTAAACATATTATTATTCATGATTTTTTAAAAATCAAAGTGCAACATTTAGTCATATATAATTAAGCTCTTTAGACTTGTTCATTTTCCACCAGTTGTGAAAAGTATTTTTAACTTCATAGGCTTGGATGGTATTTGGGAGAAATTGCAATAGTGTTCTGAAAATTCCAGAACAAAGAGTACCAGTTATGCTTCCTTTTATTTCCAAGTTCTCCCTGTAATAGCAATGGAAGCTGCGCTATCTATCTCAGCAAGCATACTGGTTATAACCAAGAATCATGGCAAATTAGCAGTTACAGAATTTGGAAAAGTTGTTGCGTTGTAGAAGCAAATAGCTGGGCACATTGGGATTACTCCTTTCTTTTTGTGTTCCCTTCCAAATTCTGATTCAACTAGGAAATCACTAAAAGTATTGTGGTGCATTGGAGACTAATAGTATTTATCACATAAGCTTTTGTAAACTACTGTCTACTTGATTAGACCACCACTTTTATTACAAGAAAACGGTTGACCTTTAAGGTTTTATAAGACACTCTGTTTTGTATAACACACAAAGGATCTTGAGACAATGCTGTATGATCATGTCAAATTTGGGTTTTTTGGCAAATTTTGTCAAACATATAATGCGTGTGCAAATTTTATATACACTAACGAAAAACCATTCAAAAGATCATAGTGCAATTGTGTATACAATCCCATCACAATTGCTTTCTTTGAAATATTGTAGCACTATGTATATTGACAATATGTGTGCGCGCATAGTGCTCTGTACAAAATTTGTAAATTAACCAAAAAAAAAAAGAGCAACTGACAATTCTTCGATGCATAGGTTGTTCTTTGGAGACAAGGCCAAGTAAATCAGAACACCAGATTTAGTCCAGATCTATGGAGAAGTTTGGAAACATCTTAGTAAAATCTATATTCTTTACATTGTGGTTGAGTTCAAATGTTACACCAAACTATGGTTTAGTACTACAAGAATGACCCTGAAAGGGAACTTGTAAGGCTAACCCAGTCACTAGTTTGAGTGATTGAGAGGGAGTGGCAAACTGGTTAGGGATGCTCCACATCTGCCACCCATGGCTCCTCTGTCCATCCAGAAACTTCATTCAGTTCTAAAGCCCGTTTCTCACTCAGTGAGTGAATGGAAGGAGGGTCAGGGCAGCAGCAGTCCACCTTTTCATCCAGAACCATCACTGTGAGTGATCATAAGCTGTGAGAAGCAGCAGCATAGTCCGTCTGTATCCACAGGGTATCTGTTCCTGTACCCCACTTGGTACCAGTCTCCGCACACCACAGGTTGGGAACCAGTGCTCTACACTGACTCCCTAACCCACCTGCTGATGCTGCCCTTTGCAGGTGAGAAAGAGGCAACAGCATCAGCAGGTTGAAACTGGCTGGGGGCAGCAGATCTGCTTGGACAGCTCCTGGGTCTGGGTAGCCAGATGATGTTATCATTGACCTACTTCGCATATATTTCACAACATTTGGTTTAGCAAGTAGGGGCAAGATTTTATAGAAAGAGCAGGTACACAGGTGTATTTCATATAGGTCATTACTTGACTGGATAAAAAAAAAAGTTTTACAATGTTCCCTATGACATCTAAGTGTAGCATAGACTAACGTCCTGATTAAGAAAATTTTGAAACAACATTTGTGCAGTTATTTTAATTCTATAAATTTTGAATCTATTAAAATCCTAAGGGTGGGCATGTATTCATACTGCTTTAATGTGTAGTTTCCTTTAGCTAGATCTCACTTGAACTACTTATGGCTGTTACTTGTGTTTAAGTATAATTAGGAAGAATCTGCAGCAAATCAGAAATATTAAGAATATTTACAAGGATCTACAGAAAGGTTTTTTCTTTTTTTGCCATTTAAAGATTGATTCCATAACAAAAAATTGCAGACTTGTATCTTTTGGCATGTATGCTAGGCTCTCTGAGTGGCCACCAGAGGGCATTGCTGAATTCACTGGCATCGCAAATTATAGTGATGTCTTGGTAATCAGTCTTTTACTGTGATTTCTTTGAAGCCTTGTATGAGGAAAATAAGTTGTTAGTTTCTTTATAGCACAGGTAAATCTGTGTAGCAAACAAATATTAAAGACTTGATAAATGTCAGTCAACAAGATCTTATATAAATATATGTAAGAATTATTATATGGCTGCATCCGAAGAGTTGCTTCATAGAAAAATATTACAGCATTTTTTGGGGCCTTGCGACTGTCAAGAGACATTCCTGACTATGGTTGAAACTTACATGCTACTAATACATGATTTGTAGCAAGCCAAATATGGAGGTTGTGGCGTGATATGGAAACTATGAACTTACCTGTTCTTGCTTCCTTGGCTCTTCACAGTTTCAGTTTGCCTCTCTTCTTTAGCCTCTTGCACCATATCACTCTTCATCCATCTGCCAGTTCTCACCCCCTCTCCCTTTAATTTTTTAAATTTCTTTCTTCCTGTAAAGTATTTTCTGGCCTGCTTGTTTCTGCACTGTCTACTTAGTAATTAATTTTTAGTAATATCTGTATCCTA
The DNA here is from genome assembly GCF_035046505.1 of Tiliqua scincoides. Classification (NCBI taxonomy): domain Eukaryota; kingdom Metazoa; phylum Chordata; class Lepidosauria; order Squamata; family Scincidae; genus Tiliqua; species Tiliqua scincoides. Next base: position 15,888,984 of record NC_089822.1, read on the forward strand.
TCTACTACCCTATCTACTGGGTAATGTTTTATGAAGAATCATTTAGACGTTTGGTTATAGCTGTGAGAGAAAACCCATTACCTCTAAGTAGTAAGCAATTTGTGTGGAATAAGAATCTAAGAAAAACCCTGCAGAATCAGACCAAGGGCCTACCTAGTTCATCATTCTGTTATTCACAGTGGCTTACTCATAGCTTCTAAGAAGTCTACAAGCAGGAGTGTAAGGCATACCTCTTCCCCAGCATTGTTCCTCTCCACCTCGTATTTTGAGGCATACTGCTGCAGGATATCTAGGTAGAACGTAGCCATCATGACTAGTAGCCATTGATAGACCTGTCCTTCATTAATTTGTCCAATTCCATTTTAAAATCATCCAAATTAGTGGTCATAATCACATTTTATGGCAGTTAATTCCACAGACTGTATGCTGTGCGAAATACCTACTTTTGTCTGTCCTAAGTCTCCTGCCAATAGGTTTCACTGAGCAATGTACAGTTCTAGTAGTTTGAGGCAAGGAGGAAAACGCATCTCTCTCTCTCTCTCTCTCTCTCTCTCTCTCTCTCTCTCTCTCTCTCTCTCATGCATAATTTTATAAATTTTGACTATTCTCCTTTAATTGTGTTTTTACCAAGCTGAAAATCCCTAGACATTTTAGCTTCTTAGAAAAGATGTCTCAACCTCCCTGATCATTTTGTTGTTCTCTTTTGCATCTTACCCGTTCAACAGTGTCCTCCTTAAGATCTTGTTCAGTCACATCTCTGTAAATTTATGCTTCACACAGAATAGCTTACCACATGTGTGACTGTGTCAACTTGGTTTTATTTCAATCATCTGGGCCAACTGCATGTGTGAATCAGGTCTAAGATGAAAGTACCTACTATCAGGTGCTGCTGTTTCTTTGAATTTATATTAGATAAAACCCTAATCTTACATTACTTTTTTGCAGTTGGACTTGTTCCTTATTTAAATCTTAATTAAAGATGAAATGCAGTACAAAGTCTTCTATTTTATTGTTCCGTTTGCTGCATTTATTCAAATATAGAGAGCCCTGGAGTCTGTAGTCTGAATAGTCTGTCCAGTTTCATCTTGACAAAATTACCATAGTTCATAGGTAATTTTTTTAATGCTGGTCAGAAAATATTAGGTGGATGTTGGTTGTAGTTTGCATATATTTAATTTAGAGTACATTTATGAGTCACTGTTATGAAAAGGGTACTGGTTGTTCGTGGCTTTGTTGAACTACGTTTCCTCTCTTCCCTCCCTCCCTTTATCTTGACTTTGAAGTGCCCTGAAGGCTAGCTATGATCCAGAAAGCTGTGAAGGATGACAGCTTTTGGTGAATCTATCTACTGAACACTGCTCTTTCTAGTAGGAAATTATTCTCTTCGGCTACATTGGATAAGTTGTAAGCTGTTATATGGTATGTTTTCCACAGTGACAAATAACAAAAGAGTAGCCGTGTCAGTCCATCTTAGCAAAAACAGGAAAAGGTCCTGTGGCACATTAAAGGATAATGGCTGTATTGTGGCATAAGCTTCTATGGGTTAAAGCGAATCCTTCAGCATTTATGCGTTGGTTATCTACTGGGTGATTCAGTGGTTTTCCAAATGAATTGAATCTTATAAATCCCTGGAACAGGTGTGCTCAAAACGTTGATCGCGATCGACCGGTAGCTCACGAAGCAAAATCCGGTCGATCGTGCGCCGAGCCTCCCGTCCGCCATGTTCCCGATTGGCCCGCCATCGCATCTGGTACACTCTGCGGCGCTGGGCCAATCAGAAAGCTCCGGGGCTCTTTCCTGCCCCTTTCAATATGGCGGGCCAATGAACTTCAATGAAGGGCGGGAAAGAGTCCCGGAGCACCCCCTAGCCCTGCGCTGCCGCCGTAGCTCCCCTTGCCCGGCTCCCTCCCGCCCCACCGACGCGGCCGCTGATGCGGGCTTGGTGGGCGAGGCAGGAGGAGGAGAGCTAGCTAGCTGGCTGGCTGGCAGGCGGGCGAGTGGCGGAGCTGAGCGGCAGCGGCAGCCGGGGGGGAGGGACGGATGGACGGATGGGCGACTGCGGAGTAGGTGGGAGGGGAGGACGAGGGGCTGCTTGCCCACCTCCCCACCTTGGCGACGGAGCCCCGGCCCTCCCTGCAGCCCCCCCCCCGGAGATGGCCTTCGGCTGAGGAGCCTCCATCCCGCTTGCCCCCCAGGATGCGGGCAGCGCTCTGCGAGGGAGGCGGAGGAGGAGACTCCCACGCGGCGGCACCCCGTGAGCCCAGCAGGGGGGCCCCCCGAGGAGGCGACGCTGCTGCTGAGGCCGGTAAGCCAGGCGGGGGGCATCAGGCCTCCTCCTCCCCTCGCCGCCGCCTCCGTCCCCCTCCCGCCCAGCATCCGCGGGCGGCCTTGCTCCCTTCCCAGCCCCTAGCTGCATCTCGCTCTCCTCGGGTGCGGTCCAGAGGACAGGTAAGGGTATCCCGGGAGGAGGCGCGGCGTGGCGCGGGGCAGGGAGGGCGGTCCTGGCGCGCAGGGGTGGCTGCGGCTGCAGTCCTGGCTGCTACTCCTTACCTGGGAGTAGCCCTGTTGACTCGGATGGGGCTTGCTTCTGAGTAGATCTGCCTCTGAGGCTGCGGTCCTCTCCTCACTTACCTGGGAGTAAGCCCCATTGACTAGCATGGGACTTACTTCTGAGGAGACACCATAGGGTTGGGCTCTGAGGTTGCAATTCTGTCCACATTTACACAGGAGTAAGCCCCACTGACTCTAATGGGACTTACTTCTGAGTAGACATGCATAGGTTGACCCCAACACGTCTAATTCTGTTATGGCAAATGCTATTATTGTAAAAAAAAACTGGTAGATCTCCAGGCCTTGCTGAGTTTCCAAGTAGCTCTCGAGCCAAAAAAGTCTGAGCACCCCTGCCCTGGAATGTTTATCAGTGACTTGTAATTGCATAACTGAATAGTATCATTTGAATTATTATGATGTAACAGTTCCTATATAAAACCAACTGTGTCTCTGACAGAGCCAGCTAGCACCATTAACCACACTCTGTAGGAAACCACAGAAGATTATATTCTGCAATATAATATTAAACATCATTATTGGAAACTAGTGAAGAGGTTTTCCTTCTCAGTTTCCCATGAATTTGTGCTTTGGGGCCGTAGATAACATTTGTAGGTCAAGTAAGTCCTGTTTCCTTGGGTCATCCCTGCTTTGATCTGCTTCATGTATTCATATAAATTGGACAAAAGGTATGATGCTATGTGAGAGACCAGCATTGATTGGTGTGTGTATATGTATTGGCATGAGTGCCCTTGTTGATTAGTTCAGAGGTCCATTTTGTCCCCCATTCTGTCTGCAGGAATGACTGGCAGGATGATTCTTAGAAGTTTGCAAATAGAAAATAAAGATGATAATCATGCTCTGCTTGTCCCCAGCACCTCCAAACTATCTTGCTTTGAATGTACTAGTTCAATTTAGTTGTTCTGGGTAACAGCTGTTAGTAGACAAGCCCAGGGTGGATAGGGTTAATTCTTTCTATAAGGTATGTAAGTGAGTCGTCTGCACTAGCACCTTGCATTTATTAGTTGCATAAATCAGTTGTGATGTGCAGCATGGATTTTTAAAATATTTGTCTTTAAACCCCTCCCCCCAATATACACACACACACTGTATGCCTGCTATGGCATCTGGTAACTTCAAGATCCAATCAATTTGAGGAATAGTTTGCAAATAGAAGCAGAAAACTCCAGATGCTTGACTTCCCAGTTCTTGTTTTCTTGCCTTTCTTCATGGCTGTGTGTCTCAGATCACTCTGAGGACCCCTTTTATATTTTTGTTGAGAGGGTGACATGACTAGAATAACAGTTAAAAAGTATTCTTGTTACAATTGTATGTTTTTGTGTTTGATTCATTTTCAGGTAAGTCCCCTCCCCCGATGTCCCATAACGTGCGCACTCCTTGCTATACACCAGTGGTTCTCACACGTTTAGCACTGGGACTGGAGATGTAAAATTTCCGGAAATTTCGCAGCTCGGAAAAAACTCAGGTTTTTTCTGGTTTCTTTGGAAAAAGAACTGGAAATTTTTGGAAAAATTGAAAAAAATGCTACATTACCCCTTTTTTTCTTTTCCAGATTGAAAGTCATTCTGTTACTTTAGGAAGATAAAATATGACTATGGACAATTTGACTTGGCATAAAATTATCACAACTAGCATATTAAAAATATAGTGTATCCAAACAATTTTTACAAACAGAATTTACTTTTTTATAGTATTTATTTGTAATTGTAACAAATGGAGCAACAGTCTCCTGAACTGTTCACTAGTTTATGTGGAACAGACAAAAAAACCCTTCACAAAACAATTTTTAAAAATCCATCAGTATCAGTTACAGTCTCTGCTTCTGCAGCTACTCTGTTGTGTCTGTCATTATCACTGTTATTAGGGACTATTAGGGACTGTTATTAGGCAAACTGAAGGTTTACCCGGATTGAAACAAGCTTCTCTACCCTTTCACCTGTTAGTTGATTTCTTGATTTAGTGTGAGTATTTCCAAACATAGACCAGATTCTTTCACATACTGCAGAAGATGGGGGAATCTGAAAAAGGCGAGAAGCAAGAGGTGTCAGAGACTGTGTTGAGCAAAGACCTTGCCACCATGTTGCAGGAGGAATATGTTTTTCAGAATCCCAGATTGCATTCCTGGACCAAATTCCTGAAGATGTTCTATATTCTGCAACATTTGAAAGTACCTTCCCAACATCAAGTACTAAATGTGATGCTTATTTTGTAATCCAGTCAAATGCAATAATAGTGCTATCATCACTTATATTTCCACCTTTGAATCTTGGATCCAGCAGATCTGCAGCAGCATGAATTGGATGGCAACAAAATTCTTCAGTTTTTAAAATAAAATCTTTCACTTTACCTTCTTCTATAGTTGTAAGTGGAGATATACTGAGATTTTCAAAATTAGTTGTTTTTATCTTGTACATTCAGTAAGGAATTTCTGACAAAAGTGCACTATCTGATTCAGATGCAGTGATTGCTGCAGCAATTGGCTTTAGAATCTTCAGGGAATTTTGCACTGAAACCTGAAGACATCCTGATCAAGAACAGTGTTTCTTACACTCCTGGTTACTTTAGGATCTTCAACTATTACTGTTTCTTGAAGAGCTTCTTTGTTTTTTAGGAAACTTTCAAAGGAGATCACCACTCCAGCCTACTGAGTTTCACTTCAGAGCTTCAGTGTCACTATTTTATTTGCATTTTTTCCTACTTGCTCCTTCTTGAAAACTGCAGCTACAATATGAGTACCTTTTACATGTTCTATAACTTATTTTGCTCGTCTCTAAATCATTTGAAGGGTGTCCAGTTTCTTAATATTATTAAGAAGCAAGTTAGGATGAGATGCACATCCTATTGCAGTAATATGTGGATACATATCCATTATGGTCTCCCATTCTGCTTTCATATTGCTGGCTGTCAGTCAGCAAAGCAAATACTTTACCACTCCCAATTTTCTGTAGGATTTCACATATTTTACAGCTGATATACTCTGCAGTATGTCTGTTCTCTCCTGTTTCAATGCTTTTGTAAAAAACTGGTTGAGGTATTATAACAAAATTTATAATTCCTTCTCTCACATTTGTCCATCCATCTGTAAGTAGTGCAAGACACAGTGCTTCATTAATTTTTCCGTGCACAGATTCCATTACACATTCATATTCCGACTCCAAAAGAGGCTTGCTCAGAGTGGTTGGCAAATGGTATGATGGTCTTAATAATTTCAAAGCCTCCTGCCAGTATGTGTTTTCAGTTATTGAAAATGGTGTTCCAGAAGAATATATTGCTCTTACAAGAGTTTGATCAATTTTTTCCTGATCTTCAGGTGTCAGCTTGTCTACAAATGAAGTTATTGAATAATTTTTGGATGCAGCTGTCTTCAGTATTTGTTTACTTGAAGATGCTGTTGTTGGGACAACACTTTGTATTGCTGCTGTTACAGATGGAGTAGGAAGAGGACTTCTTGAACAAGAACATTGAGGAAAACTATGTGCATTTTCATTATTGTGGTCCTCTTCACTTAGATCCATAAATGATTTTTTAATATCTACAGGACACTTGTTACATACCAGAATGTGTTTTGTCATCCTGGTAGCATTTCGAAATGCACAATTCATCTGACAATATTTGCAAATCACATTTTTCTTCTCAGAAGAACTTGTAATGTGAAAATGCCTCCATATGCTAGATGTTGGTCTCACCATTTTCCTGAGGAGAGTAGGAAAGAAAAAATATTTAATGGCTAGTTTGCAAAAAGACACTAATCTATGGTTGTGAGTGGGGGAAATAAAGAACCAGATTAGTAGTAATTAAGTTATTACTTACACAAAGGTTATAAAGATAAACTAATGTAGCTAAATCAGTGTTTCTCAAACAATTTATCCGCGTTAGTTCTGTTTCATGACTCGGTGCGATTAACAAAAAACATGTTGTGCTGAATTCCATAGAGTTATGCAAACACGCTGCAGCCTGACACTTCTGGATGGAAGGAAACTAAAGCAGCTGTTATCAATCCCCTCCGCTCCGTACTCAGCCCTCCTGTTGCCAGCTGTCCTGCTTCTTTCACAGTTGGAATGGTGAGCTTGCTTGGGAAGCCTCGTCCTCTGTGTCCTAGGCGGCCTCCCAACAGCACTGCAGGTTCTCCTCCTCCTCTTCGCTGCTGCCGCCCCTGCAGCCCTCCCTGGCCACTGCCATCTTGGAAGCTCTTCTGCCCCGGAGCATTCTGGGACTTGTAGTCTGGCTCTCTGTTCACCGTCACCTGTCTCTCCAAGGCTTCCCAAGGCTTGCTGGAGCAGGAGAGCCTGTATCATCTTGGGGGGGGGGATTTGGCAAACACTCCTTACGTTTTTTAAAGCAATCCCCTCTTCTCCCCCTCCTACCTCCCGCTCCTGAGCCCTCCCCATTGCCAGCTGCCCAGCTATTTTCACAGGGCTTACTCCCAGGAAAGTGTGGAGAGGATTGTAGGCGAAATCTCTCTTGCACATCTCCTTGTATTGAAGCTGTGGTCTACCAGTAGGGCGCTTTCCCTGCAGGAGTTCTCCATAGAGGAGATCCTTTGGGATCCGTCCATCGCCCATTCTCATGACACGACCAAGCCAACGCAGGCGTCTGATACCATACATATTTTTTAGAAATGATTTGGAAAATATTTGAACACCTTGTCTTAAAATATTTTATTCATCATGTTAAAATAAAATATTCCATAATCAATTTTTTCTTTTTTCAATTTTTCCAAATTTTTCGGAAAAAAACAAAAAAGGCTTCAGGAAAAAAACGGAAAAAAATGTATTTTTTCCGGGCCTTCACGACTCAGGACCCACTGGAAACGATGTCATGTCCATAAATGACATCATCAAGCAGGAAAATTTTCAACAATCCTAGGCTGCAATCCTACCCACACTTACTCAGAAGTAAGTTCCATTTACTAACATTGTTAAAAGAATATTCATAGTAGCTTGTTAAAAGCACAGGTCTGTAACATTTCCCCAAGTGTAGTCGCATACCATGGTAGCATCAGGTCTGACATATTAAAAATAAAATATTGAAATGAATGGGAACCCACCTGAAATTGGTTCGCAACCCACCTGGTGGATCTTAACCCACAGTTTGAGAAACACTGCTATATACAATTTGTCTGAGCTTCTTTCTCTGTAAATTTGCCATCTTTAGCTTGCTCCACTTCTTTGTCTGCTCTTTTATCTTTGTGTACCCCATAGCTCAGTGGTTTTCAGACTGGGACGTTGCAATGCCCCGGTCTGAGGGCCCTGGCCTCTTTACCTGTAAGGGGCGGGGGCAGCCAGGAGGCAGAGAGGAGGCAGCGGTGTGATCTCCAGGATTGCGCCGCTCAGGGGGCTGCAGGGGCTTGGCTGCATTTACCACAGCCTCCTGCAGCCTCCCAGAGGTGCGGGGAGTCCAGTGCTGCTGTCTGCAGGGCTACCCAGGCTTCTAAAGTGAAAATGGGTTGATCATGCCCCACTTCCACTAAACTGGAAGCAGAGCGCTCGTGCAGGACTCCCGGCACCCAGGGATGGCTGCTGCAGGGACTGGTGAGTGCACCCCATTCCCTGCAGCCGCCCCCCCCCGAGTGGTGCAATCCTGGGGATCACATAGCTATCTTCCCCCCCTCTGCCTCCCCTCCCCCCCCTGCAAGGACTTACTGCAGGTTTCATACTCCGGGAGAGTTTGAAAACTGCAGCCATAGCCCATGCTCTCCTCTCTTTTTTCTGAACCACTGTAGGTCAGTATCTCATCTTCTTTACATTTCCAAAGTCTTTCTGCATCCCACCTTTTACTCCCCCCTTTCTCCTGTCTTACTCCATGGATCTTTCTGTACCCATTTGTCAGTTACCTCTTTGCTTCATTCTGCAGATCTCTCCCTCTCAGAGTGTGATTTTTGCCACTAGTCTGTTGCTCTCATAACTGCTCCTTTTGTTTTTCTTCCTCCACTGTCTCCATTGCTTTTGTTCTTCTCTCTACATATTTATTCCTGATCAAATTTGGCATCAACTGCTCAAGACTTTCACTCTCCCAGGGATATGTACAGTGAAAGAATTTCAGGTGCAGGTGTGCTGTTGTCTGCAGTTGGGAGCTGGTTTAGCATGCACATGTTAAAAATTAAGAAACAGAGCTTTAAATAAAAGTTTTGTTCACTGTATAAACATCTCAAAAGTTTTCCAGTAGCTGGAAGTATTCCGACTGAAATATTTGATTTAAAAAATTCAAAGCGTGTATAATTGCTATGTTCAGACAAATTTAAAACTTGGAATTCTTTTAAATATTTCAAAACATAATAGCATGAATCATTCACATCCTTTAGATCTACTTTACATTTATACTGGCATTGTCTCTATTTGTTATTTTTTTAATGTAACAATGTACTTTTAGAAGTAAAACATTTCCTATTACGCATTACTGGAGAAGCTCCAGCTGTTGTGGATGGAGCCCATGTTGTGTTCCCAACCACACCAGTATTGCCCTTTCTGGAATGTGGAGCAATGCTCGCATAATTAGAAGTTGCTGTATAGACTCCTTCTCACTTATTCTGTATTTCTTCCCTTTTATTAACAGTACTTCAGAGGATCCACATCACCAGCATGACATTAGAAGGTGGTCCTTGTATGTTCTCGCAAAGAATAACCATTGCTGTATTTTTTCCAGGGACATTGGTCTGAGAGAAACTGCAGTTTTTTTTGAGGATCGTATATATCGCCTGGGTGTATAAGGAAGCCCCTTCTGTTTCTTTTAGATCCTACTCAAATTTTCAGCAAAACTTTTTTTGGATTTAGTTTATTAAAGTTACTGTAGGCAATATTCTTTTATTCATAGGGATTAACATGTTACGTTCATGTATCTTTCTGGTTTATCCCCCCGCCCCCTTTGAATGTTGTAAAAAATACTTTCAGATTGAATAATGTTTAGAAAGAGTTTACTGAGAACGGCATATGAAATAAGGGTTTCTTCTCCTGACATCTGAACAGACTTTTTCACCAGGATGTCTGGGCCGTAGACACAAATACCAATAGTGTTGCTGTGCCCACATGACTGGAGAACAAAGCAGCAGAGCAGTGGAACAGTAAGAGCTTCTCTGGATGGGAAAAGTAGGAATTTCTTACCTGAGAATTCCAGTTCTGGGAAAGGAAGGATGGCATTCCTACTGCTGGGATGCCCCTCCTCCTGGGAGGCAGGACTGGGACCTTGATTGATGGATACTTCTCCCACGTAGGGGGGCATCCCTCTGATCTCCAGTTCCGGACTTGACAAGCAGAAAAGAGAAGACTTGAATGCCCCCCGTGCCCTGGCCGTGGCCTGTCCTTAACTGTACAGTGTATCCACTGCGAGGCCTGATTTGGTAGAGAACCTAACCAAACCGTGGGTGAAATAACTACAGAGAAAACCAGCAACTACAACTTGTAATTTAACTGTGAACCACTTCCCGCCCCGGGCAGGGGGGGGCATTGAGGAAATTTGAAGTAGCAGTGCACCCCCTGAGCTGGAGAAGCGGCGGTCGGAATGCCATCCTTCCTTTCCCAGAACTGGAATTCTCAGGTAAGAAATTCCTACTTTCTCTGGGAAGGAAGTCTGGCATTCCTACTGCTGGGTTATACCAGAGCCAACCAGAAAGGGTGGGCCAGCGAGGGCTAACTCACTGCTTCACCACCTGTTGCAACACCTTAGGCCCCATGGCGGCGTCCAATGAAGCGGCTGAGGTTATCTGGTAGTGTTTGGTGAAAGTGTGGATCGAGGACCACATCGCCGCCCTGGAGATTTCAAGAAGGGAAGTGTACCCGTTGAAGGCCGCTGTAGTGACAGCGTTCCTGAGGGAGTGGGCCGTGATGCCCTCTGGGGGAACTTCCCCCCCCCCCGAGCCTGGTATGCCATTTGAATACATGCTCTCAGCCAGCATGCTAGCGAGCTAGTTGAGGCTTTGTGTCCCAGGTTGGAGCCCTTGTAGATTACGAACAGGGCATCCGACTTTCTGAACCCCTTGGTGTGCTTGGTGTTGTAATGCAGAGTTCTGCGCACGTCCAGTGTATGCCACGCTCTCTCTCTGGGGTGGACTGGTTTGGGGCAGAAGGATGGGAGAATTAGCTCCTGTGCCCTGTGGAACAAGGAGTTAGCCTTCGGAACGAAGGTCGGATCCAGACGGAGGACCACCTGATCTTTGTGGAAAATACAGAACTTGGGGTTGATGGAGAGCACCCCAAGCTCTGAGACCCTCCTAGCTGAGGTGAAGTTCCCTGGTGGGGACCGAGTCTAGTGGCTCAAAGGGGGCCTGAGTAAGAGCTTCAAGGACCTTGTTCAGATACCAACCAGGGAATCTATGAACCGTCGGAGGGTTCAGTAGAGCTACACCCCCCCCTCAGGAACCTGTGGACATGAGGGTAGGGTGATAGGGATTCCCCTGCGCCCGTTCCCAAGATGCTGCTTAGGGCTGCTACCTGTCTCTGTAGAGTGTTGGTGGACAGCCCCTTGTCCAGACCCGCCTGGAGGAAGGCCAAATATCTTTCACTGTGGCTCTGAACACTCTGACCCCCCTGGCCTTCCCCCAACTGCTAAAGGTGCGCCAGGTGGACTGATACACCTTCCTGGAGTGGGAGTTGTCCTCTATCTCTTGTTGGAAGTGCAACAGGAATCTCTGAATTGCCCTGGCATGGAGACATGCCCAAGGAATAACGTCCTGGCAGGACACCATTATGCCCAGCAGTCTGCCTAGTGTCAACATATCCTATTGTTGTTTAGAGAGAAGTGTTCCCAGAGGCTGCCACATCTTCTCGTGTCTCCCTGGAGACAAGGAAATTGTGGCTTTGGTAGTGTCTAGGAGCAGGCCCAGGTGTTCCAGCTGTTGACTTGACTGAAGACAGCTCTTTTCCCTGTTGACCACAAAGCCCAACTCCTCGAGGGTCTGTACCGAGATCTTGGAGTAGGCTCCCTTGCCCCTCTGCACCGTGGAACTGGCTCCACCATTCTGATGTCCAGCAGGTGCTGTATCACTGCTTGCATGCACTGGTGCTTTCCCTGGGCCTTGGACCGTGGGACTCTCCAGAAGTGGTTCCTGGGCTGTGTCTTGAATTCCAGGGCATAGCTGTTGGTCACCGTTTCCAGCACCCAGGCGTCGTGGTGATCTTGCTCCAGTAAGACGCGAAGTGCTGGAGACGCCCCCCGATCTGAAGGTTCCCCATCTGAATCCTGGCGTCAGGTGGAGCAGTTGGGCTTGGCCGGCCTGTGGGAAGAAGAAGAGTCTCCTCCCTGGGAGGGGCGAGACTTTGGAAACCACCTCCCATTCCCTGGTTCCTCCCCTCTTTCTCCAGGGTGTCTGCCTGCCTGGCAGGTCTGGTCGTGGGGGGGCTGTGCCTGGGGGAAGGGGCTAGGAGAGACCTATCCCAATGCTCCTCCTTTGATCTCCCCCCCCTGCATTGGAGGTGGCAGCGGCGCGCAGTGGAGGCACACGCCTGCCTGTAGGGGGGGAAGGAGCGCTGTACCCGGGGTCCCCTTTCCGCGCATTTGACCCATTTGGGGGGGAAGGTCACGCCTGCCTGTGGGTGCGCGCCCGCCCACCGGCTACCTCCCCCTATGCGCTCGCCCACCGCTGAGGGAAGGGGTGGCGGCGCTTGTCCGGGGCTTACCCGATCTGCTGCAGGTGCTGGTCGGCTGCGGGGGGGTCGTGCTGAGTGCGGGGGCCCCCCGCTGCCTGCTGCCTCTTCACAGCTGCCTCCACTCCGCTGCCGCTATGGGGGGAGTGGGGTGGCTGCTAGACGGAGCCTCCAGCGGGGCACAGCATTGCTGGAGCTCGCAGTTCGCTCCTCCTCCCACTCTCCCTGGATGGCACGGCAAGTTTCCCTGAGAGCGGGAGAGGCAAGATGGCGCCTCCCACTTGATCGGGGCTAGGCTCTGGCCCTGACGTGTAGTCGTCCCAGCGCGGGTCTGCCTGCCGGCGAGCTGGGGGAGACCCGCCTGTGTGGGGGGGTCTTCTTACTGCAGGGGGCGAGCCACCCACACTGAAGCCGGTTGCTGCTCCTTTCCCCCACTGTCGCAGGCTAGATGGGCTCTGGCTGTCAACCAGAGCCTGAGAGTGGAAGGGGTGGGGGGGTGCAAGATTACTCCCCCAGAAGCGATCCAACGAAAAAGGGTGAAAGTCGTGCAGGAGCACGACTAAGGTCCGTCCTAGCTCCTGGAAGGCAGGACCAAAACTGGAGATCAGGGATGCCCCCCCGACGTGGGAGGAGTATCCATCAATCAAGGTCCCAGTCCTGCCTCCCAGGAGGAGGGGCATCCCAGCAGTAGGAATGCCAGACTTCCTTCCCAGAGAAGGGGTTTTTGTTGTGCAGCTGTCTCCAATTTGGAGACTGCAGTACTAGATGAAGAAACCTTAACAGGAAGGAGGAAGCATCCTGTTAATGTTCTGTGTTCCCCTGGCATCCCCTACCTGCCTGCCTGTTGCATTCCTCTTCTTGTTACTTGGAAACTGCTTCCACAAAACTAATTTCTATGACATGACAATTTTACTTTATTTGAACTTCAAGGAAAAAATAGATTCCAAAAACTACCATACTAATTTCAGAACTCTCTCATTGCTGCATACTAGATATTTAAATATTTTTAGATATTTTTAGTGTAAGTTATCCTCTTACACTCTGTTCACATGTCCAGCATATAGAGGAGGGGTAGGATTGTGCCCACTGACCTCCCTGCATTCAGTAGAAAATGAGACAGGCTGAATGTGTGGAAGTTGGGGAAAAGGGCTAGAGGGCACTGTCTCACTTGCTCCCCACTTCCCTCATGGATTGATTGAATAAAGAAACCTTGATTTATGACACTCACTCAGTAACTATTAGTGACTTGGAATTTTTGATGGGCATGTGTCTGTGGTGCCTTCCTTTCTTAAAATGTTTTTTTTTCAGCACATGTGGCAGCAGCAGTAGACTAGGACTCCTTTTTTTCTTTTCCTTTTTACAAACTTTTTTTTTTGCTGCCCTTCAAGTGATGGCATTCTGGATAACTGGTTCTTGCCAGCTGTCATGTTTTCTTCCCCTCTCCACCAGGGCAGGAGAGTTTATGCTTTTGTCTTCTGTTTGTGGGCTTTGCAAAGGCATTTAGTCAATACTGTGGGAAATAGGATGCTGGATTGGCTCGACCTTGTACAGCATTGCTCTTCTTATGTATATTTGAAATAACTGCCAAACTTGATACAAATTTGTATTTATTTCTTGTTACTATTTTAATGAAACAATGCATTCTTAGAAATTGAATTTTTTTTTTTTTTTGCATGGAGTTAAAAGCAATGAAATATTTCAGAAAACTATGCACCTGACATATGTATCTAAACAAAATAATGATGAATTGACAACTTAACATTTTCCAACAAGATGTTCAAGTGGTCAATTATGTACCTTTTAGGTATATTAAAATAAAGCTGAATTAAAATGTATATAAGAACAGGATAAATATTTAAAAATTGATTATTTAAAAATAGAACATGTGTTAGGTAAGTATCAGTTCCTTAACATCAGATATTCCTGCAGGGGGATACAAATCACTATTTTTTAAAAGATCTTTAACTTGGTTTTATTTTTTAGAACACAAGTTATAATCTTAAGGTTAACACTAAAAGTGAAATCTTAGTTTAATACAAGCATGTTAGGAAACTCACAATTTATTTATGTTCCTGACTGCTAATCAGAATAAATGGAGTTAAAGCTTCCTTTTCTATATAAGAGACAGAATCACAACAAGTAATTTGAGATCAAGTATTAGCACAGTTAAGGTATATGAGATGTTTATTATTACTGAATGAATGCATGAATAACTCTGCAAAGGAAGCAACCTCAATCTGATGAAGAAATATTATTCTGCCCAGAGAATTTGCTTCTGTGAAGTTCTGGGTAATTAGTATCCATGGGATTTTGCTTAGCATCCATATGTAGCATAGGGTGAGCTGAACAAAAACATTAATTTTCAGTGGATACATTTCTGTAATGCAATTACAGTTCTATAATGCAAAGGGTATAAGTTAGTGTATAAATGCAAAGGGTATAAGGGTGCAAGGGAGGCACCAGGATGCAGGTCTCTTGCTGTTTTGTGTGCTCCCTGGGAGCCGCTGTGAGATACAGGAAGCTGAACTAGATGGGCCTATGGCCTGATCCAGTGGGGCTGTTCTTATGTTCTTAAGTTACATAACCCAAACATTTTAGAGCAAGGGTGTCAAACTCATTTCATTCAGCATTCCAGATAGCATTCATGATGTCTGCTGAGGGCTGAAAGTGATGCCATTAAGCAGGAAGTGATGTCATTAAGCAAGTCATGACCTGAAGTAAACATTTTTTTCTCAGGAATTCAATAGCTGCAAATAACAGAAGAGACAATGCATAAATTTTGTTCATATTTTCAAAATATGGAAGAGCCCAATCACACAGGACACCTGTTCAGAAGTGATACCACAGCACAGCTCAGCAGCTGAGAGCAGCTGGTGATGTTGCTGGGAGAGTCTGAGGGTTGGATAAGGAGCTTCAGAGGGCTATATTCAGCCTGCCGGCCTTATGTTTGACACCCCTGTTTAAGGGTATGTTCTTAGTAATTATGAAATAGTTTATTTAAGTATTTTATATAAAAATATAAAATGTGTACTTGTTTAGGAAATACATGACATACATAGGAAATTGACATTTTAAATCTTTTGCTCTTTTCTTGCTGATTCCAGTCTCCTTGATTTAAACTATTAATCCTGAGTCCTTGACTTGAGGACAGTTATCTGTACCATTAAAATGTCTGATTTTGTGATGCCTTTAATGCCATGTTTAGTTTTCAGACGCCCTTTATATTTTTCATATTTCACTTGTTGCATGCAGATTTTGATACAAGTAAAATAAGACTTTTGAAGAGTAACTTTGATCTGAAAATATGCAGTGCACCCTCTTGTGGCCAAATCTTGATTCATACGTAGAAAGTCAGATGTGACTTTGCCTCATGCTTGTGCAAAGCATGCTATTTTCATTTTTGCATAATATGACTGAATGGGAAAAAAGTCATTAACTATTTCCCTGTTGCCTTGGTATAAAGTGATGCATCAATAGAAAATGAAGTAATTTCTGTCTTCTAAATTTGAACGAAGATACCTACATTTGGTGGATGAAAGATTACCACCGTGAATCAATTAAATTACTGAGGTTGGTGATGTATTGTGTGTATTCTATTGACATTTCATTTGTCTTGCTTATTATTTCTCAAGATGTACAAGAAAATAATGAAGGATTCAAAAGTACTCTCTTGTCATTGCTCTTCTGCAAATGGTATTCAGAGTGCCACTGTATGCCACACTGCTACTGGATCTGGAATTAACTCAGAGTGATTAACTCATCGCTAGCAGCCATTGATACACATGTCCTCCATGAATGTGTCCAATTTTTAAAGCCATCCATGGTAATGGTCATTACCATATTTTTTGGCAGTGAATTCCATAGACAGTTAATCTGTTACTGCCTGCCCTGCTAGGAATTAATCTCAACTTTTTCTCTCACCATTTATAAAGTGTACATAATACAGAACACATTTCTGTTTTTTAAATTGTGTAATACATTTGATTCATCTAGGCTTGATTATGCCCAGCCAACCCCCACTTCCTCCCTCCATTTACAAAACACATACACGATGATGAGACAGAAGAGAGAGCATTGTGGAGGGATGCTGCATCAGCCACTGTGGAGGCTGGAAGGAGACGTGGAAACTGAAAGAGAGAGAAAGAGGTCAGAGTAGAAGGCGAATTGAGCGCCCTATTGGGAAGAGAAAGAGAAATGGAGAAGTGATAGAGGGAGGGAAGTGATAGAGGTTGAAAGGAGTGAGAGAGAGAAAATAAGATCTGAATTGTACCATCGCCCCGCCCCCACTGTTTTTTTGGCTGTACGTTTTGATAGAACACAGATATTTCAATGTGGTTTGTTTCATTGCATTCTGCATGAAATTACAGATTGATATATGATGGTATTATTCCTCCAAACTCTGATTTTAGTGATTTTGAAAACTTGTACACACACACACACACCCTGTGTCAACTTATTAACACCTTATTTTTTTTGGGGGGGGGGCTGCATTCATTGGATCAGGACCATTCTGACGTTGTATTTGTTGTTGTTGTTGGAGTCCTCTCAGCCTGCTCTTTCCGACGGACTAAGGCACGTTCGCCTACTCGCGAGTAAACGCGGCCACATGGCTTAGTTTTGCTTTCCGTAGGGCTCAATACACTCGCAGCTGGGAGGAAAGGACTTCCTTCTCAGGTGTTTTTGGGGGCTGCATTCATTGGATAGGGACCATTCTGGTGTCGTTGAATTCCTCTCAGCCTGCCCTTTCTGACGGACTATGACAAGTACACCTGCTCATGAGTAAACACGCGATACGGCTCAGTTTCACTTTCCATAGGGCTCCATGCATTTTTTTCTTTCCAGATTTTTGGCCATAACTTTTGAAGGAAAGGAGCGATTTCATTCTGGTTTTTTTGCATTGCATTTTGCTGGAAATTCCACATTCAATAGTATATGGCATGACAGGGTTGCTCCTAAAACCGTGATTTTAGCGTGTCATCACCCAATGCGTGTCACCCCCCCTTGCGTGTC
Organism: Tiliqua scincoides; assembly: GCF_035046505.1. Classification (NCBI taxonomy): domain Eukaryota; kingdom Metazoa; phylum Chordata; class Lepidosauria; order Squamata; family Scincidae; genus Tiliqua; species Tiliqua scincoides. Next base: position 15,906,137 of record NC_089822.1, read on the forward strand.
ACCCAGTGCAGCCCGCACCCCCTAGCGATGCCACTGTTTTAAGGTGTCTTGTGCATTATGCCAGAGACTCAACATATAACATACAATATATAGCACATAATTGGGAGTATGCAATTAAATTCACAGTGGAGAGACAAGCAACAAGGAATGAGTGTGTGCAGGTGCACCCAGGAGGATGGAGATGTTAACTTTGACTGCAGCTTGCCTTGGAACCTGGTTAACCTGGAGACTGGTTGCCCTGTAGCCTGATTGAAAGGGGGAAAAGCATGTGAGCCCCTCCACTATTTTTGAAGAGATTAACAAGGTGCTTATGAAGTACTGTACGCTATTCCCCCCTTCTGTGTAATGGAACGGACTGGAGAGGAGAGAACTTAATTCTCCTCTTTGTTCTTTTGCTATCCTCGGGCTTCTCCTGACTGCCCCAACATGCCTGAATAGCCCTGACCCCTGAGTAACCTGCACATAAGACAAAGAGGATCTACGGTTGAGTTATTGACAGAAATTTCTTGCCTTATAGCAGAGTAACTATGGCCCCATGGGTTCAGGGACCCTGTGCCTCCCAATGTCCAAAGGTGTCACAATGCAGTTTGGGAACCTCTGAAATAATAAGTGCATGGGGGTGTCCTGCATATCTGTAGTTTCCTGTATTTGTGGGGGTTCCAGAATGGAACCTCTGCAGGTACCAGGGCACCACTAGATGCATGCAACGGGAGCACTTATTCTCATGGTTTATGACAGGTGGGCAAACCCTGGCCTGCGGCCCATTTGTGGCTCACGGAGACCCCCAGGGAGCCCCCCATCTCCAGTGGGCATTAGGCCCGCTGGAGACCTGTCGGAGCCCTCCCTGACCGATTGCGACTGCTCTTTGCGGCAGCAGCAGTAGGGGAAAGGCAGGCCTTGCAGAGCTTTCCCACTATTGTGAGAGTTCTGCAGAAGCCGCACCCATCCAAATAGTAGGAGTTCAGGGAGGCCACAGCTGAGGCCAGCCATCGGATGGGGGTGAGAAATCGCGGGACTGGTGAATGCTGCTGGAGTGAGCTTTGTGTCGGGGGCAGGCAGACGCTGAGAGGGAGAAGATGCAGTACTTTTGATTGGGAAGAATCTGCAGGGGTGCGGGGATGTTGCTGGAAAGGGGAGAAGGTGCGGGACTTTTGAATGGGAAGAACCTGCAGGGGTGTGGGGATGTTGCTGGAAAGGGGAGAAGGCGCAGAACTTTTGAATGGGAAGGAAAGTATGCTGACTTACGAGTCATGGAAGTGGCGGAGGGGCGCTGAGAAATGGAGAAATAGGGTTGTTTCCATGTGCTGCTTGGGTTTCCATGTGCTGCTAGCTTGGGGGGCGCTGAGAGACCGAGAAATGGCTTCTTCAAGAAGGGGGTTTGCCACTTCCAGTTTTAAAGATAATAACAATACCCTCTCTCTCAAAGATGAATTCAATACCCTCCCAGTCCACTTGGCCAGTCCCTCTCATGCCAATCTAATAAACCATGCTGGGCTAGGATAGAGCAGACATGTAGACAGACATGTAGGCAGGATCATCAGTTTGTACAAACTGAAAAGAATCCATAACACTAGGATGAACTGGTGCAGAGAAGAATTATCTTATGTCCTTCTGCTTTATGAGCATTACAGTTGAATAGAAAAAAAATGAACAGACTCTGAAAGTTCTACTTGCACATGTGTATCACAGGGCAGATTGACTGTTTGCCTGGTAAGCAGTTTTCCTTGAAGGAAGTGTGATTCCAATCACATGAATCTCAACAAAGTTCAGTTTTCTTCTAGGATAGGTTGATGAAATCAATACACCTTTCTATAGTTTTTCTCGATAGGTTAAAAAAATGTTTGCTATACCTCTGTTTTGCTTATAGTTGTCTATCTTTTATGGACCTTTGTAAATTGAATCTTTCTTTGTTTCTTTGCAGTACTTGGGAGATGGAAAGTAATGGTAGCTGGCACCCAAAGTAAACTCTGTGTGTAGGCACTACCATCCCAGCACTTCAGGATGAATGGGGATATGCCTCATGTTCCCATCACTACTCTTGCAGGGATTGCTAGTCTCACAGACCGTAAGTACCTTTTAAAGATTTGTAACAGTTCAATAATTAAAGTGTTTTGGGAACAAAATACTATTATTTTAAGGCATTTTTTTAAAAATAGTGTTTCTTTCTCCCTCCCTCCCTCCCCCTGCGTGTGTGTTGGTGTCAGAGGGCAGAGTGATAAAAGAATTGTGTCCTCTTGGACAGAAAATGTTGTGAATTAGTGGAATCTCATTGTTGACAGAAAAAAACTTTATGAATAAATTTGAGTGGAACTTGGTTCTGTGGAGCACAGTCTAGTGCAGGGGTCACCAAACCCCGGCCCAGGGGCCAGATGCGGCCCGCGACCAGCCTCTATCCGGCCCGCGGCCAGCCTCTGATCCCCTGAGAGCCTCTGGCCCAGTTGACCAAACAACGAGTTGTGCTTCTGGGGTGGGGGAATGGGGGCCATTTAAGTGTGTGCTTTTTTTCTTGGGCTGTGTTGGTGTTTCGATAATTCCTGGGCATTTGAGCCCATTCATTTATTAATTCATCTTTCTATCTCTAATGTTTTTGTTTAAATTTTATTATTTAATTTTTTTTCCCGGCCCTCAACACTGTACCTGCTATTTGATGTGGCCCTTTGGCCAAAAAGTTTAGAGACCCCTGCTCTAGTGCATGGTGCAATATGGCTTGAATGCTGTAGTATCATAAAACCTCTTTTTGGTCTAAAACAGGGGTTTCCAAATCCTGGTCCATGGGCCACATCCAGTCCTTGAGGTTCCCCAGTGACACAGTGCTAAAAATTCCTCTAAAGATGCACTTTTCGGTTTCCAAGCATTCGTATTTATCGCATTCAACCACTAGAGGTACTGAATGTAATGGAAAATTGTATTACATTAAGCACCTCTCGTGGCTGACTGAGAGATACAGGTGTGCGCCACTTAACCCACTATCCCTGTTATGCAATTAGGTCATTAAGTGAACATTCAGTCCAATCGATTGCCTTTGTTGTGTCAACAGACACTCCCTGCAAGACACTTTTCTTTGCATTAAGAGCCTCACTGTTGTGTAAACAGACACTGCTGTAGGCTATGGGAGACCCAATTGCCTCATTAAGAGCATCTTTATTGTGCTTTGACCACCATCATATATGCAGTCTGTTGTTAAGCAAATAGTTGTTAACTGGCGCGCACCTGTATATCAGTGCTGGGAAATCTAGAATATAAATATAAGTTAATGTCTATATTAAACTTATACAGAGCAGAAACTGAGACAAAAAATAGTTTGTGATTTGCATTGTAGGTTGCTTGATTCTTTTTCAAAATCCATTATTCCCCCTCTTCCTATGCAAATCAATTTTGCCCTTTGCTCCTCTCCTCCTTCCACTCTCATCCACTTATTGTGTTAACTCAAACTCTCAGCATGTCGGTTCTCCATGTATGTATGATTTATTTTCTGACCCTCAATATTGTGTCAGATATACAGTGCGGCCCTCCTGCCATAAAGTTTGGAGAACCCTAATCTAAGAGAAGGGAGGTAGATGGGACTGTATTTTTTAGAATTTGTTGCCCTCAGTTGGGGAAACCCCTGTGTGCACTGGGTGCTTGGAGGACAGGAGTGTTTTGGATCACAGCCTCAGCAGTAGCATCAAGGAAATGATTCAGACTTACTCTCTCTTTGTAAAATAATTAAAACAGAACAAAACAACAACAAAACAGACTAGAGCAGTTATGTCCAAACCTATTATACAAATGTCAAAGGTGACACATCACAGTGTTTTGGGTGTCATGCCGGCATTCACCAACACCACCTGAATTTTAGGCATATTTCATTTTTGTAATTATTTGATGTATAAATCATAGCACCACATATGATTGTGCTGTATTTTAAAAAAACAAACATAAATATGTAAAGATTTGTTTCTATTTTGTTGGAGGGTGGGGTGGGGGACACCAGCAGAATCAAGTTAGTCATTTTCTGAATTTTTGACACGTGAAGCCTAAAAGGTTCACCATCACTGGACTAGCTTAAGAAAAGTTGTACTTGGTCAGCCCGGTCTAGTCCAGCATTTTGTTTCTTACCCTGGATGAGAAACCAGTTCACAAGTAGGAGAGAGGCATATTTCCCACCCATCATTACACTCCTGCAAGACCTTATGCAGAGGCATACTGACCCTGGAGGTAGCACATAGCTATCCTGACTAGTATCCGTTGACAGACTGTTCTTCCATGAATCTGGATAATCCCTTTTTAATGCCATCTAAGCTAGTGGTGCTCCCTCGTTTGTTTGGATAACAAATCCCACAGATTAATTATGCACTGTATGAAGAAGTGACTGCTTTTGTCATAAATTTCATTCCTGACGAACTTCTCAGTTTTAAAAGTTTTTATTTATTTTAAAACATGCTGTCTTTCTGTAAGCCTACCACTATGTTTAGGTCCCACATTGGAAGGTATAGAGCGGGGAACTCCATGTTGGAGATTGTCAGTGTTACTTTCCTGCTGTCAGAAGCAGAGGAGCAAAATTTATCACTTTTAGAGCACATTCAGAGGAGTTGTGCTCATATAAAACTTAGGAAGAAAATAGCAAACAATTTAACACACAAGAAAGACCTTAGGAATTGTGGCTAGTCACAAATTATATCATGAGACTTATCCCTGAGCCCAGTCTTAACCTCCGGTGATGCAGCTCTGAAGGTAGCAGCAGAAGTGCTGAGGGAAGACTTGGTTTCTAAACTTTCAGTTTTAGTGTAATAATTTTTTTTATTTTTTCCTCCTTTTAAAATTAGTTTTGAACCAGCTGCCTCTTCCATCGCCTTTACCTGCTACAACTACAAAAAGCCTGCTCTTTAATGGACGAATTGCAGAAGAAGTGAACTGCCTTTTGGCCTGTAGGGATGAAAATCTTGTTTCCCAGCTCGTGCACAGCCTCAATCAGGTGTCAACAGATCACATGTATGTACTTTATGATGCTTCATAAATGAATGTTATTATAGTTAGTCATGAGTGAAATGATCATAGATGGCTTGTAGACATAAATGGATTGTTAAAATCTAGCAGAGAGCAGAGCTTCAGAATAATTATACACGGCCATGTATTTTTCTGCAGTGAATCCGGAATACAGTGTGATCGGTGGATCAGGCATCTGCAGATTTGACTCAAAGTGGATGATGTGGATGTGGGGGAAAGCCACTACCCACTTTGCTGATCAAGCTGGAAATGGCTTGCTGAGGCCTGCGGAAACCTCCGCGGGCCTCAGAAAGCCACTTTCCAGTTTGCTTGTCAGACTGGATGTGGCTGAGATTTGCTTATCTGTGGATTCCTGTTTCTGGGGTGAGTTGGTCTTGGAATGGATCCCCTGTGGATAAAAAGACCAGAAACCCTTTTTATGTTTATAAAGTATTGTTTTTGAATTGGTAACCAGCAATATATTGCACATCAGATTCTGTGTTCCAGAAAGAGCTAAGAGTATCGACAGTACTTTTTTTTTTTTAAGGAGAAAGGAGAACAGTCTACTTGATCTTCACTGCTGCGAAGGTTGCAACAAATGATTGTATTATGTTTTCTCTTTCATAGCAGTGAAGTTCAAGGCATTGAGTTGGTGTCTTGTCACTATTGTAAAAATGTGGATACTCTTAGTTCTTTGCGTAGGCTAGGATAAAAAGTCGAATATCTTTCTCTAGGTCTCCAAAACTTTTTTGTTGGTTATGAGATTGGATTCCAAATTCAACATAATAGACTTTGACTTTTGTCTTTGTGAAACATACTTAGTGTTTTCTTTTTAATACCTTTTAGTTTCTTTTTCTCCCCTGTCGTATTTGCATTCTTATGAGCTCAGCTGAAGCTGCACTGCTTCCCTTCCAAGTCAATAATAAGTAAAAGTACGAAACCTCTGAACAGAGATAATTATGAGACTATAGCCCTTGCTGAGTAGCGTTTGTATAGACAAAAGGAAGATTTTGCTTACAGCTTAAAAATACAGAGTTTGGAAATTTGAAATGATACAGATAAATTGTTTAAATAAGTATACATTTCTGCTATCAATGTATAAAACAAGGAGACTCGCCATTTAGCACGTAGAACTCCAAGATTTGACCAAAACTCCAATATACTGTCCTTTTGGTCACATAGTAGGCTTTGTTTTCTTTATAGGCATGTGTTATTGACAATAGGTGTTTGGAAAAATGCAAAGCTATGAATAATAATACTACATTGATGTCAAACAATATTACAGCAAGGAAGTGTTCAAGGGATGTTAATGTTTTGTGAGATGCCTTTGTGAAGACTTTAGGAATAACTTCACATGTATGAAATTGTAGTATCGGGAAATAGATCAAATGTTAAAAGTATATTCTCCCTATTTCAGGAACGAATTGTAGCAGTCCCCATTTGAAGGGACTTTTCTCCCTGTAATTTCTCCAAAGTTGATGATGATTTCACAGATTTTGTTTGGTAACTTCCTCAATTTTGAGAACATATTCATTACTCCTTGTGTGTCTGTCTCTTCAATGACAGAGAATTGAAAGATAACCTTGGCAGCGATGATCCAGAAGGAGATATACCTGTCTTGCTGCAGGCTGTCCTGGCGAGGAATCCTAACGTTTTCAGGGAGAAAAGCATGCAAAACAGATATGGGGTACAAAGTGGTGAGAGTTCTTATTCATTTTTTTCTAATTTCCAAGCAAAATAATGCCATAAAGCTACATTTATTATTATTAATTATTAACAGTATTTATATACTGCTTTTTAACATAAAGTTTGTAAAGTGGTTTATAAGCTAGGTAAAATAATTAAATGGTTCCCTGTCCCAAAAGGGCTCACAATCTAAAAAAATGCAGACCAGCAACAGCCACTAGAAAAGATACTGTGCTGAGGTGAATAGGGATAGTTACTCTCCCCTTTCTAAATATAAGAGGAGCACCACTTGAAAAAGTGCCTCTTGCCCAGCTAGCAAGGATTCATTGTGATAACTTAAATGAGTCAAGACTTCTGTATCAGATTCCGATTTGTTTTGCTTTTATTACATGCAGTGTGTCTTGATCACTCCAGTGTTAGTGATGAAAAAGCTATGATTCAGACTAATTACTAGACAAATTGCTGTTTTCTTTCAAACAAGTGCATCGCTTCCCTGGGGAGATGCTTTCCATATGTTCTTTCCAAAACCTGGCATACTGTTGACACTAAGTAAATGTTTAATAGCTTAGGGAAGTTGGTTCAGGTTTATCCCAAGCCACATGTTTCACTTAGAACTACTAGGTGGTGATGGCTGTCATAGTGCTCACAAATGCATATAGCTGTTAGTACTTTTTTTATTCGTTTCAGGTCTCCCTCTGGTTTGACTTAACGTTTGGTCATTCTTTGGAAACATTATTAGTGCTCAGAGAAATAGGAAAGAACAGGCTTGCCTTTCTCAAGACTTTTCTTTCTGGGCCTTTGCATTCCTTAAGGAATACTGGATCAATCAATCTTTGTAACAGCTATGAGACAAAAATATTGTAGAGCACTATTGGAAGCATGTAGTGACAGGTGGCAACTATGGCTTGGTGTGATGTCAAAATTGACGAACCATAGGTATGGGCATTGCTCTGCATCCAAAGCCACTTCAGAAATGGAAGTGCAGAACAGATGGAAACCGTAGAGCAGATGTACCAACAAATCCTTGTTTAGAGTTGTCAGCTGGAACATGCAAATCATGGTTTGTGTTCTGGACTATTGTTAGTACAAATCAGGATTTGGTGCAACATCTGACTTGAGCCATAGTTACCTTTTAAAGTATAGAATTAGACTGTGGCTTGGTTTTCTAACTGTAACATTAGCAGTTGTCTAGCACTGCTAAAGATAAACACTGATAAAGATAAACATCTTAGGCTCAAATCTTAACCAAATTTCCAGCACTGGCATAACAGTGCCAGTGGGGTAAGCTGCATCCTGCAGTTGGGTGGCACTCTCAGAGGGTTCCTCATGTTTGTTCCCTTACCTCGGAGCTGCATTGCCTTTATGTTGGTGCTGGAAAGTGGGTTAGGATTGCGCCCTTAATGGCTCAGAAAATTTGCATAAAGCTGTGGTGTGATCTGTATTGCTGAGGATGGATTTTGTGCTTACCTGGATTATGGCCAATTTAGAGTGTGTATGAAAAGTTAGTAATTTGGGAAACAAAACAAAGAATAAATCTACAAGTGAATAAATATTTGTATTTAACTTTTAAAACTATATTTTTTAGGAATGATGATGCCACAGTACAAACTCTCTCAAAATTCCATGCATGGTAGTCCTGCATCTTCCAATTATCAACAAACCACTATCTCTCATAGCCCTTCCAGGTAATATAGTTTGTAAACTTGTTTTGGTCATTTTTCTATATACCACATTTGTAAGTATTTATGAAGTATTCAAGTGCATTATATTTTATTCATTAACAAGGGCTGCTACCTTTCCAAATCTTCAGTTCCAGCCTAGATGAACCATAATACAGGTGTGTGCCACTTAAGGACAGAGATGCATTCTCTGATCCCTGTTATGTGATTAGGTCATTAAGTGAACATTCAGTCCAATTGACTGCATTTGATGTGCAAACAGACACTCCCTGCTAGCCACTAGCTGGCTGCACAGGCTGCTGGAGATAGATTGTCTCTTCTTTGCATTAAGAGCCTCTCTGTTCTGTAAACAGACACTCTGCTACAGGCTATTGGAGATGCGATTGCTTCATTAAGAGCATTTTAATTGTGCTTTGACCACCATCATATATGCTGTCCATCGTCAAGCGGCATACGTCTGTAACAGAAAATGGAGCATAGAGTGGTGCAAGACGCTTGAGGGCAGGATTCAGCAGAACATGCATTTGGTGCACACACATTCTCCTCAAACTAATGTTTTGATAACTCTCTTGGTTATATTTTCATGCTTTCACCACACAGGAGAAATGTTTTATTAGCATTCTGTAAGTTGGTCCTCAAGCCATATCCGTATGCAATTACAACCTGAGAGGATAGGCATGTACAAGTGCTATAGTTTAGTACAGTTATTAAATGTGGCCAAGAGAGTGGCTGCAAGCAACATTTGTACAGGCTATAACAGTAGGGGTTTATAGTCTGTCCTCTAGATCTTAGTCGTTGTTCCCTCCTCCACTTTTTTGTTCTACTATAGGAGAAAGAAGGAAGAAACACAATTTCTGGATGCTAGCATACTCAGTTGATGTACTTTAAGCTTCTAAACGTTTTATACTAGAGGTGGCCTGCACTATCCATGAATTCGAATCCCATGGATGTCTTTATCTGTGGGTCCCTGAACCTGCGGTGCAGGCTGACCTGGAGCCTCTGGAGGCTTTCTGAAGTCTGCAGAAGCTGTGGGCATCCGCGGAATGAAGAATGACTCCCACAGGCAAAAAAGGGAACAAAAACAAAAACTAGGAAGTTCCCTTAAAAATGCTCTGGGCGGCTTTCTGAACCCCGTGGAGGGCAGCTGCAGATTTCTGTATCCACAGGGGTTCTAGAATCCGAACCTCCATGGATAACACAGGCCAACTGTATTTAATTGCAGATGTTACTAAACCATAATTGTAAGCGAGTTTAATTTTGAATTCATTTTCAGTCTTTTCCCCCTCCCTTGAAGTATGGGGGTAATATCGATACTTAAATACAGGGCTACTATAAGAACTGCCCAAAGAATGTATATAAATAATAATACTGTTATTTTTGTAGTGCACTTCTGGCCATTGGATTGCTCCTTTGGCTTTATTCAAGGCAGTTTACAAGGGCAGGCTTTCTCTAAACCCCCAAGGAGTTTTTTTTACAATAAACAAAGTTTCTAGAACACACTACTTTCCAGGTGGACCTTTTTCTGTCTGGTCTTCGTTCTGGCCATTTCGCCTCCCACACTGAGAAGCAGCTGCAGCCAGCTTCGAAGTCTCGCTGCACATGGAAGCTTCCGGTGTTCTTGAACTGGCAACCTTCAGACGTTGTCTTTGGGCTTAATGACATAACATAAGAACAGCCCCGCTGGATCAGTCTATAGGCCAATCTGGTTCAGCTTCCGGTCTCTCACAGTGGCCCACCAAATGCCCCAGGGAGCACACAAGACAACAAGAGATCTGCATCCTGGTGCCCTCCCCTGCATCTGGCATTCTGACATAGCCCATTTATAAAATCAGGAGGTTGCACTTACACATCATGGCTTGTAACCCATGATGGATTTTTCCTCCAGAAATTTGTCCAATCTCCTTTTAAAGGCATCTAGACCAGATGCCATCACTACTTCCTGTCGCAAGGAGTTTCACAGACCAACTACACACTGAGTAAAGAAATACTTTCTTTTGTCTGTCCTAACTCTCCCAACACTCAATTTTAGTGAACGTCCCCTGGTTCTGGTGTTGTGTGAGAGGGAAAAGAGCATCTCTCTATCCACTCTATCCTTCCCATGCATAATTTTTTATGTCTCAAATTTTGTTTGTATGTTTTGTATGATTGTTCTAACCTCTAGACCAGGGGTGCCCAAACCCCGGCCCTGGGGCCATTTGTGGCCCTCAAGGACTCCCAATGTGGCCCTGAGAGAGCCCCCAGTCTCCAATGAGCCTCTGGCCCTCCAGAAATTTGTTGGAGCCCACACTGGCCCGATGCAATTGCTCTCAGCATGAGGGTGACTGTGGGATGAGGGCTCCTTCCACTGCTTGCTGTTTCACGTCTGTGATGAAGTAGTGGCAGTGAAGGAAACACCAGCCTTTGTTTGTTCATGAACTTTTATAGGCCTTGAGCTATTGGAAGACCTTCATTCATTCATATAAGCATCTTTAATATATTCATTTATGTAAACTTATTCAAATTTTAAATGTAAAGTAATTCTTTTTTCCCTGGCCCCCAACACAGTGTCAGAGGGATGATGTGGCCCTCCTGCCAAAAACTTTGGACACCCCTGCTCTAGACTAAACCTTCTGCCTGGACCAGACCTTCTTGCCTATATGCTATACAATGCTCTATACAATTGTTTTTTGCTGAGCCATGAAGGTTGTTTGGCCTTGGGCTGGTCATTTTCTAAAACTAACTTAGCTCTCAGGGAGATTATGAATAAAATAGGATAGTCCCTTATATCAGTGGTTCTCAAACTGGTGGGTCACGACCCACCAGTTCGTGTAATGATGCCCCTTCCCTTTAAGAGGTGGGGGCAGGGGGCAGAGGTAGCAAAGCAATCCCTAGAGTAGTGCCCCTGAGGGGGAAGGGGGGCTATTTTTCAACCTTACGTGCTTCCAGGGTCCAGGGGTGTGGGGAGCCCTGCGGAGCGCTTTCAGGGTTCTCTGCGGCTTCTAAACTGGAAGTGGAATTTCCTATTTCATCGCACTTGGAACTTTCACTGTTTAGAAGCCACAGGGAACCCTGAAAGCGCTCCGCAGGGCTCCCCACAGCCCTGGACCCTGGGAGCATGTAAGTTTGAAAAATAGCACCCCCTTCCCCTGCAGGGGCATGATCCTGGGGATCACTTTGCTGCCTCCGCCCCTGCCCCCACAAAGACTTACCCCGGGAGTAAATCTCCTGGGAAGTTTCAGAAACACTGCCTTATATACCTGAGCTGCTTGAAGAAAGGGTGAGATATAAATGAAATAAATCAAGCTATTATTAATTGTGTTGTCTGTTTACCAAATTGTATAGCACTTGTGAACGCTCAGAGAATAATTACAGAGAAAGTGTTCTTAGATTAGTATTCATATATGCTTTTTTTTGTTCTCTTTTCAGTCGATTCGTGCCACCACAGTCAAGTTCTGGTAACAGGTTTATGGCATCACAAAACAGCCCAGTGCCTAGTCCATATGCTCCTCAAAGCCCTGCAGGATATTTGCCATATTCACACCCTCCAAGTTACACGCCTCACCCACAGATGCAGCAAGGTATTTATCTTCTTTATAATATGTCTTTAGAGCATAATGGTAGAGTTCTGTGCATTTTTCCTCAGAAGGAGCTGTCACACAGGTATGTGTGCATTGGATTGCTGTTTGACAGCGCTTAGTGTCAATATCAGCAGTACTTTCCCCATTTTCAACAGTACTACTATCAGTGATGTCAACATTACCTGTTCTTCCATCTGTATGGGTAGCTTCTCTTGCAGTTTCTTCTTCTGAGTTGGTCAAGGAACAACTATTGGAGTCAGAAATATTAGCGCCATCAGGTTGAAAGTCAGTTTCTCACAAAGGGCCTGAAATTATATAACATCATTATGGTGACCTCCAGTCTGGGCAGGTACTATCAGTATCAGGTGTATATTGATAAAGCAGTCTACATCATAGTGCAGAAGAATGCTTATGCCCTGGTAGCTTTGCCAGTGCTTCTTGTTTTTCAGGCAGCAAAAGAAACTTGGGAGTAACCTTCCTCAATTTGTGGAGTGGAACAGATGTACACAGGTCAGGAAGAGGCTGTTCTTTCTTTTCAGCCATCTGAAGCTGAGCTCTTCAGCTTGAATGAATGTTCTTATAGCGGAACATTCATTAGCCAACAAAAAGAAACACATTCAGCTTCCACAGACTTTGAAAGTTGGATGTGGTGACAAAGTTCTATACCTCTGCTACCGTGTTTATTTAAAAAATTAACTTCTCTTGCTTGTTGAGGTATCAGTATATTCTTTGCGCGAAAAAATATCTCCATTGTGGCACAAACTGTTGAAAGATTATCATAAAGTTGCCAGCACCTTCCAATTTGAGACTTCTAAAGGGTTGAAACAACAGATTCACACTGTGAAGCACAGGCCTATCTCAAATAAGATGGGTGTCTGAGGCCACCTTGATTTCACAAACCTCTTTTTATATTGGCTCATGCATTAGTGTGTATTCTTTGTTCCTCTGCTTGTTCTGAACTGTCTGGATTTCCCTCCCTTGTGACCAGTTTAGAGGTACTGAAGGGATAATAGGAGACAGCAGTGGTAAAAACTAGCAGTGGCAAAAATCCCTGAGGGTGGTGGCAAGCTCCTCCTCCAGCTGTGGTGCCATAACCTTTGATTGTTTGCCTGCTCACCCACCATCCCATCTTACCTTTTTCCTCTGCATCCTGGGTTTACCACTCTGAATTGAAATTAGAGCAGCAGTGTTAGCTGGAACAAGGAAGTAGGGAGAAGCACTGTCACAAAAAGGGAAGTTTTAGCCTTTTTGAAAGTGGGGCAGTGCTTCTACCAGCTTCTTTGTTCCATCTAGCTCTGGTTTAAAATATAACAGCAGAGCGAGAATAGAGGTACATAGGCAGTTGCGGAAGTGTTCAATGGGGTGCTGTCTCCTTCTGCTGTCCAAAGCAACTCACCTTGCTTCTAGGTTAGTCCTGGTGGAACCTTCTGTAAAGTGTTTATCTGTTACCTTGACCAGGTCGATAACTGTTAGGAGGCATCTGCCTCCCTTCTTTCAGACAACAAGATGTGTTTGATCTGCCTTTTGATGGGGAGGGCCTATTCAGCACCACTACTGATGATTTCCTAGAATATCTGAAGAAAATGGAAAAGTTGACAAGGTCAGCTGTCTTGTTGGCAGTACAGGTGTGCCCTGGTATCCATGGGGGATAGGTTCTTGCCCCTGTGGACCCAGAAAACCGAATATATCTCCATGGCCACCCGCCCCCCCCCCATCCATTAGAGATATTGTTAGACTTACCTCAGGTGAAGATAAACCAGGTTGCTATAAGCTTAGAAACTCACAGCAGCCTTCAGGCTGCCTCCTGGCAGTCGGGTCGCTTGAAAATAATTAGATCAGTTTCAATAGGATGTGGTTAACTTCCATGTTCTGATGCTTAACATGGATACTGTGATGTTGACACTATTGATGAATGTGCACAGTGTTATGGGAACTCTGCGGTATTTCTGAATGCCATCACTGTCAGCCTACTCTTTCTGAGATTTGGAATGACTTTTGTAGTTTGAAATTCAATCAAGTCAGACCAATGGAGGGTGATCCATAGTTAAGATTGGCTATGGCATAAAATTTATAAACCTTTCACCATTGAACATTGTACTCAACCTTTAGGATATAAAATAGCTGTTCTCCAGAAAGGTCCTGTTGAGCCACTGCCTCATCTAGGTCAACATCAGTCTTTGAGTTTCATCACTGTAATTGAAAAGCAATGGTCTTCATCCTATTCTAGACCTGTGTGATATCAGTACTTCATCCAGATTAAGGAATGCTGTATAATTATTATACGGAATATCCTGACCCTTCTCTATTAAGTTACCTGGTTCTCAGATATAGTTGGCTGTTCCCACAATGTGATATGTCCACAATACTGGATATATTTATGCATTGGAGTTGACACTGAGTGCTTTCAATATCGTGTGCTTTCCTTCAGTATTTGCATAGCACTGAGGGTGTCAACAAAATGTATTATAGTTGTGGCAATCCTTCAACAATGAGAGAAAATGATCTCCCTTTTCCTGGAGGTTTGGCTTATAGTGGCAGATCCCAAGCAAAGACTCCTAAAACACTTAGACTTCACTTTGACATTCCTGGGCCTGTCAACCAGCTGGAACTGACTTGGCGTATTCAGTTCATAGGTATCCTGTTTGATTCTATACACTCTCATACCTTTCTTCTGGAATCAAAGAGCAAGACCATAATGCAGTGATTTTCAACCACTGTGCCGCGACATGGAGTGCCACAAATGGCCTGCAGGTGTGCCACAAGAATTTGGGAGGAGTGTTGTATATTATAAGGACCATTAGGGGATGTGAACCCCAGGCTGGCAGTGCTGTGTGTGTAAAATAAAATAAAACTGATGGTGCACCTTGACAGTTTTAACGCCTTCTCAGTGTGGCATGAGATGAAAAAGTTGAAATTACTACCATAATGTCTCGCTTCACAGACTTGCAGGGATCATCATCCCAACGTGCACATCAGATCAATAACTTTTGTTACGTGGCATGTACCATGGTAGTTATCTTGACACATCTAAACATAAGGCACCTACAAAGTTTTCTAAATATTTCAGTAATGTACTTAAGGAGCAAATGCAAAATGTTTGTGGGATACTGTTTCAGTTTAATTGAACCTGCATTTTTCAGGAAAATTTTTGGCTTTCTTAAACAGTTTTGCAGCTGTTTGAAAGTTTCTCATTTTTAGCAATTAGATTTTTCTAAGCATTGTTTTTCATAAATCAATGTGGTATTTTTCAGATTAATATAAACAGCAATGCCTTGACTTGCATTGCACTTGACTTGCATTGCTTTACTCTTTCCGCTAGTTTCAGTTATAACCACATTTCAAATTTGGTCCACATGCTTTCTGATTTCATCCATCCTTCCATGATGTTTGCTGATATTTCTTTTTTTTGGATTTCACATGCATTTGCATATATTTTATATAGTTATGTTTTTTACTAACCAAAATAAATTTGCAAGCTAAGTAAGGCTATGCTTTGACATTCATCCATTTTTTTACTTTCATCCATGCTCTGGTCCCTAACCAGACAGAAGTGCAAGTCATTACTGTAAAATATCAATGTCCTTTATAAATTACTTATGCATATATGCGATCCAGTTCTTTATGATTGGGTTTGTGCTAACTTGCTCTCCCCCCACCACCGTGTGTCTGATCCTTCCACAGTCCTACCTAAGTCCACACATTGACCTTGTATTTTTTAGGGGTCTGTACAAGTAGTCCTGAACTGTACTTTTGACACCTCTCACACTTATTGCATAGAATAACATAGCTTACACCTAGGCATGTTTGTTTGGTTCTACACAGCTGTGCAGTTGTACAGTCTGGGCATTGGAGGGGCAGTGGGTGGGGAGGACTTGCAGGTAGGGTGGGGCAAACCAGCACTACTCCAATATCCAATATATTATTATTAATAATATATTATTATTGGATATATATTGGATATTATACTCCAGTAAGCCAATATATATGGCTTATGTAAAGTTTATATTAAGTATAATGTCCCATGTTGGGGTAACCCGACTATGAGGCAACTTGATCTTGTGGAAGGCACATTTGGAGGGGCGTGGTGCAGAGGAGCCCCACTGCTTGTCTGTCCACTGCCTTCTCCAGCCTGCTGCTTCACTAGGTGCTCCAGTCCTCTTCTGACTTGGCTGGGGCAAGAGGATTGGAGTACCCAGTGTAGTAACAGGCTGGAGAAGGTGGTGGACAGACAGGCAGAGGATCAACACCAGCTGGTGGGAGGTAAAAAAGCACAACTCCAAATTGCTTTTCCCTATCTACGTGGTACTTATGAAGTGCCAAGTAGGCAGGGACAGGCAAGTTGGAACCTGCCCCCCTCTCATAGCATCTTCTACTTACAGAGTTCCAAGCATCCCCTGCTCTCGTTTATTTCAAACAAAAGAGGCATGGAGTAAGTGACACAGCATGGACTATGTTAGCAGAGGATATGGGGGCATACCCCCTTATTTGCACATCTGCTTGTTCAGCAGCGGGTAGTATGTTCCACAGGCATGGGAGCATATACTGCCCCACTGGAAACTGTCGACATACAGAAAGTATATACAGATGTACGCCCCTTGGCGATGTTCCGGCTAACACCAGGATCTCTTATCTGACTCCCCTCACCTTCGGAGTGTTGTCTGAGTCTCCCAGAAGCAGCTCATGTTTGCATGCTGCTTCTGCAAGGCTCAGACTGAGGGAAATTATGTCTCTCGAAATTTCTGGGTTCCTCTGTGAACCAGGAAGTTGCATGAGAGATATGATTTCTCTCAGTCCGAACCTCTGGGAGGCTCAGCCAACCCTCTGGAGAGAAGGGAAGCAGAGGGTTCCTTTTCTTTCCTGCAGAGGGTTCGTATTGCATCAGGTGCCGCTTGATGACAGGGATCGCGATCCCAATCCCTGTTGTTAAGTGGTGCCGACTGTATTGCTTTTCAGGTGATGTGGTGCTGAAAGATTCCACCTCCAGAAATATGTTGATTTCTCTTTAGTTTAAAGAAATTCTATTGATTAAGATTTCATATATAATCTGTCTCTGAAGATTTATGCTACAACTGTTAAAATGCATGCTTTCATACTTGTCTTATTTCAGCTTCAGTGTCCAGTCCCATTGTCTCAGGTGGGATGAGGAATATACATGAAAACAAGGTTACAAGTCAGTTGTCTGGTGGTTCAGCTAATCACCATGCTGATAATTCTAGACATGGCTCAAATGAAGACTACCTACAGATGGTGCACAGAATAAGCAGTGAAGTAAGTAATACTACTTTATTTTAATGTTGTCCTTTGATTTGTGTGGTAGCCAAGCATAGGTTGGCCCTACAACACTGTTTTTTGAAAGTTAAGATACATCCACACTGACAAATTATGCTTGGAACATTTATCTTCGTTTGGAGACCACTCTTAGGAATATTGTTTGGAGGATTTTTAGGGTAAATAGATGAAGCAAGCAACTACAGTGGACCCTCAGCATCCTCAGTTCCTGTATCTGTGGACTTTAACTACCCATGGATACATAGGGTCCAGATGCATTACACCTGAAATTACTAACCTGGAGCTCCAGGAGGCCTCTCCTGGGTTGCACCAGGCCAACAACCCACACTATTGGGCTCTGTGGGTGTCAGAATGGCCCACAGAAGCCTCCAGAGTCTACTTCTGGTTTTTGGAGGCAACTTCCAGAAGCTTATGTGGGCTATTCTGAGGCCTGTGGAGGCCAATAGAGTGGGTTGCTGGCCAGGTGCAACCTAGGAGAGGCCTCCCAAGGCTCCAGGTAATTGTATGAGCTTTGGGAGTTGACCCCCAACATTCATAGAATTCCTTATCTGCTGGGAGGGGTGTGGAACAAAACCCTAGTAGATAAGAGGGCAACATAGCCTAAGAACATAAGAAGAGCCCTGCTGGATCAGACCCACAGCCCATCTAATCCAGCTTCCTGTATCTCACAGCAGCCCACCAGATGCACAAACCATGGTTTGATATTATGTCTATGTTGTGTGAATTTCAGAAAGATGAAAAGTTCACTACACATAATTAAAGCTAGAACATAGGCTGTGCCTGGTCTTGTAGTATAAGTTAGTTGACAGAAAATTACAGCACAGCAGTAATATTGTCTTTGAATGCATCTGTTTAGTGCTGCTATATATAAACCAAACCACAAGAATCCTAGCCTGTTTCTGTAGCCCTAGTTTTGTCCACGTAGCTTTCAAAAGTGAGTTTGATGTTGTAATTGCTGATTTATGCAAGTCTGTTTTAGAAGAATAAAATCTTTGCAGAGTGAGAATAGTTTTTCATTTCTTGTATTTTCTTGGAATGTTGGAGAAGCTGTTTAGATACATAGAAAAGCTTTTTGGAAGGGATACAATGTGGAGCAGCTTCTCTTTAGAATAGTATGCTTGCAGGTTGATGCTATGTTTCCTTTTCAGATGCTGTATGCAAGTACATAGAGCTCTTCACTACTTCTTACTGAAGCATCTGTACATATCCCTTACTGTGATGATTGCCTAGATTGCAATCTCTTGCACACTTTCCTGGGAGGAATTCCCAAACCCTGGCAGAATGCAACTGTTATGCTCTTTCACCAACCTAATCCAGCTAACTCCTGAGGATAATGTGGTCTGCTTACAATACCATAAGCACCCAGGTTCATTTGAAATACATTTATACAGTCAATAAAATGAGTTGCACTTAATCTTCAAAATAGAAGAACTTTATTCTTAAAAAGGTTAGCACTTAAGGGAGCTCTGGTTGCTCCATAAACATTAGTAACATGCATTTTCAGAAGTGTATAAAACAAGTAAAGTTAGTTAGTTAGCTAGCTTACCTAACAGGATGCTAAGAGTTACCAACATTACAGGACAGTCAGCCACATAACATGCTCCAGCACAAGGATTGCTAACCCAAGCTTCCTTCCTTGCTGTAAACCCACACCCACATTTTATACTCCAGATTACAAATTAACCACACATGAACAGACTCAGGTTTTCTTCTGCCTAGCAACCAGCTTAAGACCTCTCTTAAAGGAAAAGGCCACTTGCCCAACCCCTTTGACAGTCACTACTCTAAGGTAACCCAGATTCAGTCCAGACATCACTACCTTAGATAGGAAACATTCAAGTCAAAATACTTGTCTGTAAAAACAATGCAAATTGTATTTCTTAAAAAAACATTATCATCTGGACAGAGGCATTCTTTGGCCAATATTCTGTAAAATACATACATATGTACTGAATAACTAGCTTGGCCTGATATATGCTTGTCAGTGAGGTATTTTGAGTAGAAGTTTGGATATGCTTGTCAGTGAGGTATCTTGAGTGGCAGGTTGGTCTTTGCAAATATCTCTTGGCAGCTGGCATCAACTGAACTTCAGGTTTAGAGTAAAACTCTCAGCTTTGTCACATATAGAAATCTGTCGCAGGAGCAGTTAATCTAACCCTCATTTGTTGCATTCTGCTCTGCCTCCAAACAAAATTAAGAAAGTCTTTTTCACTTTCTTCAGATGGTCTTGTATATATGTTGAGAACTAAGACAAACTGGTGAATTTAGCTCTCTGGTAATGAAGGAGTTTTTCTGGACTGTGTAGATTGGTGAAGCAACAACTAATTGCTTAAATAGCTTGGTTCTTCTGGCACAAAGCTTGTTTTTATTCACAAGCTTATTAAGAAATGTCTTATTTTTAATTGAGTGTTATTAATACTTTGTATGTTAAAAACTGCTTATGCATCTTTACCATTAATAATTTCATTTTCATATAAAGTGAAGTCCTCACAGTTTCTAATACCTTGCATGAAATAAAAATATGAGTATTTGTAGCTACCCCATGGCCATTTTTATACAAAACAAAAATAGTATGTTATTGAAAATGTGCTTGTTTCTAATAACTGGCTAATATAATCCTAGGATGGCGATTCTTCAATAAGGAATGCAGCATCCTTTTCTTTGAGGTCTCCGCAGTCGGTGTGTTCTCCTACTGGAAGTGATGGAACCCCTAAAGGTACTTAAATAGCTCTGTCTTACTCTTGTAGATAATTTTTACGAGTTTTTAACATACAAACACCTGCATATTTAAACAAGTACTTTATTTTTCTATTAACTGACTACCTATTGAACTTCAAAATTTGATATTAAACCTTGAAAATCTAGATTTGTTTTACCACATTGAATATGTGAATATCTGAACTGTGCGAGACAGCAAGGTTTAAGTGTGGTGTTTTTGTATTTTAAATGTATAGTTGCATTGTGTGATTAGTTGAGGTACCATAACAAGAAACAGTCTAAAATGGTTTTATTTTTCAAGGATGGCAGTGTTAGCCAAAAAAAAAAAAAAGGCTGAAAGTGGTGTTATGTGTTTTTATTCCAAATTAATATTTTAATCAATTTTAAAGCATTTTATCAAATGTAATCACTGTCATATAGGTAGTATATATGTGTTTTATGCCTGTGACTGTCAACTACTTGAATTAAACTTACAGGAGCCATTTAAGATTTGCATGCTACTTGTACAAATAACTACAGTGAACCTAATGTTACCAAACATCAATTAAACATTGCCAGATTAAAACATTGAGAAGATAGCAACTTGAACCAACAAAATTGAACATATCATTGAATTGCTGTGGAAACTGGTTTTAAAGTGCAGGGGTAAAACACACCAACATAGCAAGGAACCATTAAATATTTACTTACTTGCAAGTAAACTCGACCGTGTAGCTGTGTTTAAGCTTTCCTTAAGGCTCAATACATTTATCAGCTTGGAGAGAGGGACTTGCTTCTCATATGTTTTTGGGGCCTGTGTTCATCTGACTGAAACTGTTCTAGTGGTGATACATACCTCTTGACCTGCCCTTTTCAGTGGATTAATGCATGGTTGCCTAGTCATGAGTAAACATGCACTGTGGCTCAGTTTCACTTTCCATAGGACTCCATGCATTTTCCTTGGCAGCTTCTGAGCATGCCGAGAAGACTACAGCCAGTGAAAGCAACAGAGCTCTGAGGGAGTTAGGGGCTTAGAAACATAGTCAGTAGCACTAAGGACTATCACAGATGCTTCAGTTTGTTAATTGAGCAGGATATCGCATTTATCATTTTATAAGTCCAATTTTGCATTATAACAGTGTTACTTTGTTTTTACCATTTTTAACCATTACATAAAAACATGCTGTATGCATAGTGAATCTTCCCTGCCAATTTCTGCATCAGTGCAAATCATATTCTCCTTCATTATTTTTACAAAAATGCCAAATTTCATTCCAGGGGCGTCCAAACCCTGGCCCTGGGGCCGTTTGTGGCACTCGAAGCCTCTCAATGCGGCCCTCAGGGAGCCCCCAGTCTCCTATGAGCCTCTGGCCCTCTGGAGATTTGTTGGCACTGGCCCGATGCAACTGCTCTCAGTGTGAGGGCGACTGTTTGACCTCTTGCGTGAGCTGTGGGATGAGGGCTCCCTCCACTGCTTGTTTCATGTCTGTGATACAGTAGTAGCAGCAAAGGAAAGGCCAGCCTTGCTTTGTGCAAGGCCTTTTATAGGTCTTGAGCTATTGCAAGACCTTCATTCATTCATATAAGTTCATCTTTAATATATTCATTTATGTAAACGGATGTAAATTTATTCAAATTTTAAATGTAAATTAATTCCCCCCCCGGCCCCCAACACAGTGAAAGAGAGAAGATGTGGCCCTCCTGCCAAAAATTTTGGACACCCCTGTATTATCCCACCAACCTGCATGTAGCCTACTTGTAATTTGTTGTGGCCTTTCAGATGTTTGATAACCCTTTTGTTTGAGGTCTTGAGCAGGCAGCGGTGCAGGAGATTTGATTGACCACATGTTTTTTAGGCTTGTGTTTCGGATATTTGTACAACATCAGGATATTTGTAGTTTGCCCAAAACAGTTTTCTGTCTCTTAACTTGTACTCTAAAAGAAAGGCAATTCTAGCTCAGGCCCCAATGCTGAAATCAGTCATCTCTGATTTCTGATGCAACTGAACATCCATAAAGTTCAAAAAAAGAAATTTCAGTGGTGGTAATTAAAAAAAAAATGGTTTACTTCTATGTAGGGAGGCTGCCAAACAGCAGCTGTGGACTTTCTTCCTTATTTTTGCATAAATAAATGTTGATGGGAAGAAAGGAAGCTTTTGGCTGTCTGCAAAATTACATTCAGCTGACTTTGAATCTATAGTTACACACAGTACAGACTTGTAAGATTTTACCAAGTCTTTTGTTGAATCAGACTTCTCTTGATTTAATATTACAATAAAAATAATACCTGTAGGGAACCTTTTCTATATCAGTTTTGGAATGTGTGGCATGTCAAATTGATTATAATATTTTCTGAAGCAGTAGAATGTTTTCGTTGCTCTACTAAATTCTTTCCAATAGTGTTGTTGCAGCTTTGAAATTTAATTTAGTTGTAGTAGATATTTGCCTTGCCACAACACTAAGTAACAAATAACAATTTGTGTAATATTTATTTAAACCACAAAACTAGTGTTTCTCAGAGTGTGCTCCTAGGAGATGTAGTCTCCCCAAGTCCCCTTCAGTGGCTTCACAAACACACTGTAAGTGGTCACCAACTGCCACCTGCCTAGTTTGCTCATTTGTCCCTCCCACCTCACCTCTTTGTGGCTTTCCTTCCTCATTCCCCTCCTGCTCTGGCTCTTTGCTGGTATTCGGTATTGGGTTTGGGGCTGTGCCAGTTCACGCATGCTCACTAAGACTCTGTTTAGGAGTATAAAGGGCTTCGGGAACCAAAATATTTGAGAAAGCACTAAAGAAACCCCCTTAATCTTTGGGCCTTTAAATGCCTCTCAAAAATAAAAATGTTACCTGTGCAAGCCTGACAATTTTCAGCTTCCCATTTTGTTTACATTTTGATACGTTGGAGGAGCCATTAAAAGATTGTTGTAAGCTGACTATAGCGGTTATCATGAATACAGGGAAAGAGAGCGTCTCTAACGTATGCCCATCAGTCAGTCCTTGATAGTATTCAAAAATGAAAATTTGAAGCGTTTCAGATTCATCTCAGTTTTTTTCTTAAGCACATGCCAAGATATTAATTGCCTTAGCTCCTGTATAGCATAGTTATCAGTCATGCTTCTTTGGTACCAGTAATGCTGTTTTGGTACCAATTTCTGAAATTCAGAAGGAAGAATTATTTTGATATCTAAGAATAGGTAGGAATTAGATGCAGAAACAAAGCTAAATCATCCAAAACCAATCACCTTAAACAAGAATTCAGGTTATTTGATCACATGACAGAAATGACTTCTATGTGGCAAGATCTGCAAATAATTTGCCTATAACAATGTCATCAATAGCATTTGAAGAAGCTTAATGGGAAAACTAAAATGATCTAAAACTTCAGAATTAGGTAGAACTCATTTTTTCAAATTCTATGTGGATTTTAGATTGAAATTCCTTGGAATTTGCTTCAATCATGTAATTTCTTTTTCTTCTTATAGAGGTTATTCAGTAAAAACTTGTAAGTGTTCTGTCTCCATAGAACATTTCAGAAAGGGTAATTACTCCATTGCTTGAAGGTAGCAGCTATTTTTGTTTTTCTTCAGAACTGAATATTAACTTACATTTGCTTTGTCATTTGCTACACTCCTTTGAACTAAATGCATATCTCAGGAAATCATTTTAAAAAAATAATAAAAAGGAATGTCAGTCTAATTCTTTCCTCTAGTATGGTAGGAAGATGGGTGGTCTACTTCATCCTGGCTCTGTCAGCTCTTTAAGCTTCTACATTTACTTACATTTCTAATTTGTTAACGGTAAGTAGTGCTTATTTCAGCACGAAGGTGCCTCATATTGTATCCATTATAGATCTTGTCTGAGAAAGCTAAAATGAAATGAGTGGTTAATATAAGTCAAGAATACTAACAAATCAGTTTTGGGCAGTGATAATATTTTGGCCTGATTCTTCAGTGGAGATTCACATGTGGAAATAGACTTTTGCATGTGTAGTAATACGGATGTTGAGCCAAATTGGTTGGATAGGTCTTTTGTTTTACATACAAATGTGTGCATCTATTGGGCCATCAGTTGCTTTGTTAGTTTCCCATGGTTTGAGCTGGATCAGTGTCCCATACCTCTTCCTCCCATTTACCAAATACTGGAAAGTCAGAATTAAGTGAGCAGCATTTGGAGATTTATATCAGATTTTAAACTCTTGTCGGTTTTGTTTTAAACCTAACTGTGATGTTTCGATAATGCCATCTTGTTCTGCAAGATCTTCATGTATAGTATCTTTTAACAACACTGAATACATATGAACCATTTATGCATATGAACCATTTAGGCTTTGGTCATCAAGCCTGTGTGTTTTGCTGTTCCTTATACTGGAGGCAAGGTTTAATACAGATTTTATATTCCCATGAACCTCAATAATCTCTCTAAGGTTTGTGTGTGGCCAAACTGCTACTCTTCTATGATTTGTAGTGGTGGAAATTTTTCTACATTTGAAGAAATTGTTGATGAAGAAAATCAACGCATTGTATAGAGTCTGCACATTTTTAAGAACTAGGGATTTTCTTCTTGCTAAAAGAAGGGAGAATCTTGTATGAAAGGTGAAACTTGGGAGCAGGGCCTTTTCTTCATTGTATAATCACATTTTTCATAGTTAGTGGACCTGGCTTTTCTCTGATGTATAATTAGATCTGGTACTAGAAATGTCTTTGACTTGTTTGCCAATAACTTGGTTATTAATACAAAATATTTTGTTATACTTGACCTTCAAGGTATTCATGAAAGTACTGATAGTTCTATGAATCAGGAAGGTATTAAACCGACTACTATATAGCTAAAGGATTTAGGGGTAACCTGAGCTTGTACTTGCACAACATTCTCATTGGAACATCTTGGTAACAGTTCTTGTGATGAGCAATTTCTCAAAGCTAAGTCAAGGTAGTTTTTTATTCTGTCATTCATTTCCATGCGGAAAAAGTTATTATGTTTTTGGACTCTAGTGTGCTGTTGAATGAAATATTTGTTGATCTGTGTCTTCAGTTCTGCGGATTAATTTCTGGATGCTAGGTGAGGGCTTGAAGGGTCCCTTCCAGTTGTGACTCATTCCCAGCTAAAGGGGGAAAGAAAAAAGACGGCACCATCCAGAGCGATCCTTTTCTTCAGTTGGTGGAAATAGTTCATATAAAGGCAAAATTGACACATGTAGAATCCCAAAATATGTTCATGCTGCCAGTCTTATGGATGGGGAAACAGAGGCATCACAATGAAGCTGAATTTCAACTGTAGAAACTGCAGAATATCCACTTAATAGGAGGTGAAGGACCATTCTGGCACACTCAGGATCATCTTAAGAGAAGACAGATTAGTACTTGTGTACCTATCAGCACAGGGTGGGGAAAAGAAGTTCAAATACCACAGTGGTATAGATTTACCTCTTGACTAGTGGATCATCCCTTGACAAGCATGCTGATGGAGCATTGAGCCTTTGCAAGTTTGAATTGTTCCTGAACCTGAAAGTTGCTGATATCAAGCAAGCTGAGCTACCCAGTAGTTGGATGTGTTGAGGCTACACATGAAGGTGAGGCCTGAGAAGCAAACCAGATTTCGTAAGAAAATATTCTTGTTCACGGGAGAATCGGTTTCTGTATGAAATATACCTAGCTAAGGATAAGTCAATTATAGAAGCTTTCAGGTATTTCCTGCTTCCTGGTGAAATTTTGGAAAAAGTGGCTCTAGCATCTCTAGAGCACACTTGTACATAAGTTGATGCCTACTCATCAACACAATCTAAATTTCTCCAAGTCCCACCTACAATCATCTACAAAAGCATTCTTCAGAAGACAATACTGCGAATCATCTCAGATTGTGATTATAAAAGGGAAAATATTTTGCTTTTATCTTCATTGCTAACTTTTTAACAAAATTGCTTCATACCTTAGAGTTAGATTGGAGCCCAATGGTTCATGTACTTAAATTCCCAGTCTAGAGAAGGATAATTGTATTTAAGTCATCATATTAGATGTGTATGTGTTTTTTGAAAAATCTGAAGGGGGGAAATCTGCAGTCTTCCTGTGTATTTTTGTTCCAGTTCTTCAACTTACCTCAAATGGTGGACTGATGAGAATCTATGATGAAAAAACTTAAATGCTTCTTGAAAATGAGTTCACATAAGTTGCTCTGAGTTCTGTTATCTAAACAGTGTTTTTTTTCACTCCTTTTGACCTACACCAAATTTATCTGATGTTCCAACATGGGTTCTTTCTATGTAAGATACAGAATAAAAGTAAAATGTAACTGGTAGTTCACAAAATTCAGTGATCAATTGTAATTCCTGTTGGCACTCTTTCCCAGGGCCAATCCAAAATTTGCAGTTTCAGCAGGGAAGCCTGAGGCATTATGACTTGAAGCCTGTACCATTATACTGAAGTCAGATGAATCTCCAATGCAAATAACTTTATGGAGTGTGGAGTGAATAGTATAGGTAAAACATGCTTCTCTGCAGCACTGTTTCTCTAAGGAGAGTAACAAAGAATTTGCACAGTTGGTTTTAAAGTGCTGTTCCAGTTAAATAGTGCACTACGTTTTAGTGTGTATCTTTTGTCATTTTGACATTATGGATGAATCAGAATTGATAGGGCACCAGTGGGCCAGATCTTGTTTCATGTAGAAACATGTTATCAGAAACTATTGAAGAATTGCAACCTGGAGAATAGAGAAATGGCAGTTAATCTGAAAGATGGTTGCTAGAATATATAAAAGAATGAAGCAAAGAGAGGCTGATGTCTTCGATAAGATGTCCTTATCTTTTAATGTGGACTTTTATTTCGGATCTTATTTCATTCCCTTTTTTATATCATCCTGAAAACTACCAAGAACTTTCAGTTGCAGAATATGATCTATGCTGGTTCCTTTGCAGAATACGGCCACCACATTATTATCCGAATGTAGTTAAGGGGTTGGTGAATATATTGTATTAATTCGAATTCTGTTTCATCCTGCTTCACTAGTTACAACAGTGTTGAATAAGTTCATCACCCTTTCCCACTTCCTTTCTTAAGCAAAGAAGTCTATTTTTCAATTATCTGTTCCAAATAAACAACCATTATGAATGAATTGTTATAATTAGTGTTTTTTGAAACAACTTTTTAAAAGAAGGGTACAGTGACTTCAGTAGTATGTCAGTGAGGGAGCATGTTAATGATAAGATATGAGAACAAATGGACTCTCGTCATTACTGTGAAAGACCCTAACACCCCGAGAAGTACTAACAACATGGCAAAAACAATATTTCCAACTGCTTGTAATTAAGCAGTAATGTTTGCATATGTGGAAACTATTAAGCAGTAGTGTTTGCATATGTGGAAACTATGCAATACTCATCAATACTATGCAATACTCATCATAGACCTGTGATAAATATTGAAAAGGGGCAAAAGCAGATAATGTCTTTAGGTGTTTTTTGTTTTTTTTAAGGTCATATTCCTCTTGCATATTGTTTATAGCAGGGTTATTTTGTGTTTGTTTTGTTTTCACAAATCCCTACAAGTAGGGAGCTCCCATGACACTGTATTTGTGTTTGTGTTGCAGTGCAGTTTCTTTGCCTATAGCTCATCATTTTGGGCTTCCATTATCAATGAGGAGCTCACCATATTTAAACTATTTTTCTCTTGGCTACCTTTTGATTAGCTTCAGCCTTTAATAGTTGAAGCCCTGGCCTGAACTGCATGTACTGTGTCGAGAGTGGCACTGCATCTTGTCTTAGAGTGCTGCCTTACTTGTTAGATGTGGATTGCCAAGTAGATAGGAGATACTCCACCTATTATAGCTGTTTAGTAATGGAAATATGAACTTCATTACTCCTACAAATTTTTGTCATTTTGTAAGTGCAAACATCTGTAAAAATACAAATTACTAATAAAGGTTATTTTTGTGTGTTTTCATGGAAATGTGAACCAGCATAACTGTTCAGTTTTTCTGAATTATTATTCTAGGATCAAGACCACCTTTAATACTTCAGTCTCAGCCTCCACCTTATTCATCACCTAGAGATGTTCCCCCTGACATATTATTAGATTCACCAGAAAGAAAGCAAAAGAAACAAAAGAAAATGAAGTTAGGCAAGGATGAAAAAGAACAGACTGAAAAGGCTGCAATGTATGATATCATTAGCTCTCCATCCAAGGACTCTACTAAACTTACATTAAGACTCACTCGTGTAAGATCTTCAGATATGGACCAGCAGGACGATATGCTTTCTGGTTTGGAAAACAGTAACGTGTCGGAAGGGGATATTTCTTTTAATGTGCAGTATCCAGGACAGACTTCTAAAACACCAGTTACTCCACAGGATATTAATCGCCCACTAAATGCTGCTCAGTGTTTACCGCAGCATGAACAAACAGCATTCCTTCAGGCACAACAAGTGCCTGTTTTACAACCGAACACTTCAGTTTCTGCAAAACAACCTCAAAATCCTTTGGTACAGACACATCAACAGGTTTCTCAACATGGAACTATAACGCCATATGATGAAGTAGAATTGGATGCATTGGCTGAAATTGAGCGAATAGAACGGGAATCAGCTATTGAAAGGGAACGGTTTTCAAAAGAAGTGCAAGACAAAGGTAAAAATATTGTGTGTATGTGCTCTTTCTTTCTCTCTCCCCACCCCCGTGTGTGTGTGCGCACACACATATATATATCTATATATATATACACAAATACATTTTTTAATCTCCTGGATGTTCTTGAAAGATAATCATAGGTTCCATATAAGTTACTTATAGTAAGTTACGCTTACTACATCTTGGCTTTCAGCATTGTCTGAAATTCTAGACAATACCACTATAGTGTGATTTGTTTTGGATTCATGAAAAATTTGACTTGATCCTGAACACACTCACATAGGTGTAAGCCCCATTGAATGCAGTGGGATGGTTCCAAATGAGCAAGTGTAGAAAAAAAGCTATAAGAATCTTTAATAGCTTTAATAACTTTCTGTTCTTGGAATAGTGGAAAGTCCTTGGTATGATTTAGAAAGCCACTGTTGATTTTAAAAGCCACTGTTCACAATATTCAGAGTGTGATGCATCAGTTTACTATCTTTATAGATAGTAGGAGTGTCTCCTGCTTGATCGGTATTGGAATAGTCATGTTCCAGTTGTGGTTTATTGTTAAAGGACTATTGGTAGCATTTCCTTACTCTTTGTTGATATAAATATACATATGATTTCTCTCTTGCTTCTGGACTTTCTGTTGGCAACAGGTGGGCCACTCTGGGAAGTGAGATGCTGGAGCCTTTGTTAGCCAGCACAAATCGTCTTATTCTTATACCTCCTTTTAAAATATGATTCAACTGTTGATAAATATTTAAGCAGAGATGTTGTGTCTACTTACAGGTGTTCTTTGATTCTTCTTGGCCTGTTTGCTGTTGTAGTTTCAAAGTCTATATTTAGCCGGGATCCAGCCCAAGCAATCAGGTGTTAGCTTGCTTCTGTGTTCTAGTCTACAGGACTGTTTTTTTTCTTTTTTGTTACAATTGTGAATGTTACAATTGAAGTGATTGTATCTCGAACCATGTTCTCAACTTTTGTCTTCTGCTGTACCACTTCACATGGTCAACCTATTCTAAGTACCACCGGAAGTAACTGGCAATGACATCATTGCCAGTTACTTCTGGGATGGAAGCCAGATGCAACGCAGCTAACACCGGTAAGAGGCTCAGGGTGGACAGGAAGATTTTTTTTTTTTAGTGTGGAAAAGCATGCTATGGAGCCTCCTACTGCTGTTATGTCATGTTCCTGGTCTCTCTACAGGGTGGCAGGTGTCCAGGGGTCCTGCTGGTACCACCAGATGCCACCTCAAGTACCATTGGTGATACTCACACCACTGGTTGAGAAACACTGATATAGAAGTATATAGCCTAGGCCTGGAGGCCCATTGCCAGTAATCTGCATGATTGGGTATGTGTGGGGCACAACACCACTGACAGGAGCTCTCTAAAACACCCTAAATCAGTGGTTCACAGATGTTTAGCACTGGGACCCACTTTTTTAGAATGAGAATCTGTCAGGACGTGATGAATCACATCACTGGACGTGATGTCATGACCGGAAGTGACATCATCAAGCAAGAAAATTTTTAACAATCCTAGACTGCAATCCTACCCACACTTTCACAGGAGTAAGTCCCATTGACTATCATTGTTAAAAGCATCTACATAGTAGCCTGTTAAAAGTACAGAGCTGTAACATTTCCCCAGATGCAGTCACACATCAGGGTAGCATCAAGTCTAATATAATAAAAATAAAATATTGAAATGAATAGGGACCCACCTGAAATTGGCTTGCGACCCACCTAGTGGGTCCTGACCCATAGTTTGAGAAACACTGCCCTAAATCATGGTGAGGAGTCGCAGTAGCTCCTATCTGCTTCACAGCCCAAACCTATGGGCTCATGGCACTGGTGGAGCTAGCATTCCACCAGCATCACCTGCCTTATGCCAGTCACAAAAGCAGGTCTGGAAGTACACTGAACTTCATGTTGCTGGAGTACGGGGTGGGGGTGGGGGGTTAAGACCGGGGCCTTCCTACACATATCAGAGTTCCACCTTGGACATGTCAATGGGGGGGGGGGCGGAATAGGGTGGGGAAGGGCAGATGGGAGCGGGGGGAGGGCAGATTGGACCCAGGAAGAGGATGAATTTGACAGTCACCAAATCCTAAGTCTCCTTCCCAGGCCTGATCCACTGTCTTGAGCTAACACAGACTTATACCAGCGATTTCATTGGCACAGATCCAAGTAACCCCCCCTCCCTCATGCTGCAAAGGCTTACATCTGGGTAAGAGAACAAATGACTGCCCCCCCTCCCGCAGGATGCAATGGCAGCCTTTTTGGCCCCACTGGCCCCAGCAGGAGTATGGGGAGGATAGGATTGGGCTGTCATGGCATGAATTAGAACCAGACCAGGAAGGAATATGAATTGTTTCTGCGATTTCTCCTTGTTGGGGCATCCATGATTATTGTGATAGCAAGATCTGGATGAATGAATTAACTTTGCCTTAGCCCAAACTGCTTCCCAAACGTAGCCAGCCAGCGACACCCTTCCCCAGTGCTCGAACCCAGAAGTAAATGGCAATGACACATTTTGTGTTGTGTCACTGACTTCTGGGTTCATAGGCCTGCGGCACCCCTTCTACTGTTTGCAGTGTCATGTTGTGGTCTCCCTGCCAGGCAGTGGATGTCCCACAACACTCTAGTGAGTACCTCACAGCACTGCATAGCGTTGTGACACATAATTCTGGAACTTCTGTCGTAGCCTTTTAACAAAGGAGGAATGAGGAGATCTACTTTGCAGCAGTGAGCGGGGAAACAACAACCTGTGTGCAGGTGACTTGCTCCACTACCATGCTCAGCATGCATGGCATGCATATGCCCAGAGCTGCTCCTGGCTTTGGGTGAGTCATCAAATGACAGTTGCATTGCCATACATTGTTACATATTGATCTTAGTGACAGAATATGAAATATTGCTAAACTTTCTCCTAACCCATTCCTGTTTTAATCCCTTGTTGATAATAATAGATTGTAGACAAAAAGTACTGAAATAAGTAATTAAACTTTGAAACAGTGTAAATATGTAGAACAAAGCTTAACGGTTCTCAGTGCTTTATTCAGACCTGATTATGGCAGACCCAGCTGCCTTCTCTGACTCAAATGTAAGAAGCAAGGCTGCAATCCTGTATGCAGTTACCTGAGATTAAGTCCGATTGAACTCAGTGGTAGTTACTTACAATAGGCATGCGTAAGATTGCGCTCATGAGAACTAGATTGTTGTGTATCAGATTCTTAATGAAACTTTTTGCCTACACACATAGTATCCTCATAAGAGACCTTGGGAAAAGTAAACTAGAAGTCACTACTGTAAAATTGGTATGCATTGAACATTCATATCTAAGAGAGTGATATATGGATCAACATATAGTTGGACAACTATCCATGAGTAGTGTGTATGACTCAGTGCGGCTTCTGTTTTCTATTTAGTATGTTCATTAATTTAATTAATTAAACCAATATGCAAAAAGGGCCAGTGCCATTTTTGGGTGTAATTACAGTCGTATTAAGACTATGGATGAAAGAGTACTGTTGTATGCAACATGGATGAAACCCATGACTGAAGCTCTGTCCTGGCACACCTAACCCATTGAACATAAGAACAGCCCCACTGGATCAGGCCATAGGCCCATCTAGTCCAGCTTCCCATATCTCACAGTGGCCCACCAAATGCCCCAGGCAGCACACCAGATAACAAGAGATCTGCATCCTGGTGCCCTCCCTTGCATCTGACATAGCCCATTTCTAAAATCAGGAGGTTGCACATACACATCATGGCTTGTAACCCCTAATGGATCTTTCCTCCAGAAACTTGTCCAATCCCCTTTTAAAGGCGTCCAGGCCAGACACCATCACCACATCCTGTGGCAAGGAGTTCCACAGACCAACCACACGCTGAGTAAAGAAATATTTTCTTTTGTCTGTTCTAACTCTCCCAATACTCATTTTTAGTGGATGTCCCCTGGTTCTGGTGTTGTGTGAGAGTGTAAAGAGCATCTCCCTATCCACTCTGTCCATCCCCTGCATAATTTTGTATGTCTCAATCATGTTCCCCCTCAGGCGCCTCTTTTCTAAGCTGAAGAGGCCCAAACGCCGTAGTGTTTCCTCATAAGGAAGGTGCCCCAGCCCAGTAATCATCTTAGTCGCTCTCTTTTGCACCTTTTCCATTTCCACTATGTCTTTTTTGAGATGTGGCGACCAGAACTGGACACAATACTCCAGGTGTGGCCTTACCGTTGATTTGTACAACAGCATTATAATATTAGCCGTTTTGTTCTCAATACCTTTTCTAATGATCCCAAGCATAGAATTGGCCTTCTTTACTGCCGCCACACATTGGGTTGACACTTTCATCGACCTGTCCACCACCACCCCAAGATCTCTCTCCTGATCTGTCACAGACAGCTCAGAACCCATCAGCCTATATGTAAAGTTTTGATTTTTTGCCCCAATGTACATGACCTTACACTTACTGACATTGAAGCACATCTGCCATTTTGCTGCCTGTTCTGCCAGTCTGGAGAGATCCTTCTGGAGCTCCTCACAGTCACTTCTGGTCTTCACCACTTGGAAAAGTTGGATGTCGTCTGCAAACTTAGCCACCTCACTGCTCAACCCTGTCCCCATTTATGAAGAGGTTGAAAAGTACTGGTCCCAGGACAGATCCTTGGGCACATTGCTTTTCACTTCTCTCCATTGTGAAAATTGCCCATTGACACCCACTCTCTGTTTCCTGGTCTTCAACCAGTTCTCAATCCATAAGAGGACCTGTCCTCTAATTCCCTGACTGTGGAGATTTTTAGTAGCCTTTGGTGAGGGACCGTGTCGAACGCCTTCTGAAAGTCCAGGTATATAATGTCCACGGGTTCTCCCACATCCACATGCCTGTTGACCTTTTCAAATAATTCTTTAAGGTTCTTGAGGCCTGTTCATCTATGTGTTTTGAGATTCTATGCCATTGAGGATAGGAGAATCATTGGGTTTAACCTACAGATCTAAATTAAATATCAGGAAAGGCTATTTGGTTAATTTAGATAAATTATATCGTGTCTTTGCCGCAGCATAAAGAGAGCACTCAAGGCAAAATATATGCAGGTCAGAGAGGATGAAAATGTAGGAGGAGATACATGAAAATATACAAGGAGAACCATCTGCCCCCCTCCCCCAATGTTGGTGCATATCAGGGTTTTGGTACACTGCTTTTAATGCACAGAATTGAGGAACTGAATGTTCTACATTAAAAGTGGAATTTTTGAGGCTTTTGTAGTGATTGCTAGATTCTGCAACATGTTCCAGATTACATCCATAATTCCACTCATAAGGAATTACTGAAGATTACCAATGCATGCTTATAATTCTTGTTATAAAGTGTGTGTGTATGAACCAAAAGAGCTGACCATTTAACTTTTGTCAATGTTTTAGTGTTGTTCCTGTTACTTTTCTCTTATAATATTTCCTTAGAAGTTGTATGTCAGTAATTTTTCAAATTAGGGCGCAATCCTAACCCCTTATGTCAGTGCTTTTCAGCACTGACATAAGAGCAATGCAGCTCTGAGGTAAGGGAACAAACATTCCCTTACTTTGAGGAGGCCTCTGTGAGTGACACCCAACTGCAGGATGCAGCACATGTCCCATTGGGACCGCTATGCCAGTGCTGGAAAGTACTGACATAAGGGGTTAGGATTGTGCCCTTTGTCTCATAATACCCTTTAGAGAGAATTGTCAGACAGTATATATAACTACTCAGGTCTCTATTTTTCTCTTGACCTGGAGATGGATTTAATATGCACTACAGGGGGGCCCAGTGCCAGCATATCCCATATCCATGGCTTCACTTATCCGTGGATCAGGTCTACAGCCCCCTCCCCGCATGCCCCAGGTGTGCTTCCCCTCTGAAAGGTTCATCCGCAGCCTCTGCTGGGCTCAGACTGAACCTTAGAGGTGAAATAAATGTCACTTCCTTTTTTTTTCATGAAAAACTTCAAGGGCTTCCCCAGGCTTCCCAATGCTTTATAAGGTATAAAACATCACTTCTGATTTTACAAAAAAACCGGAAGTGACTTTTTCGACTCCAAGGATCAGTCTGAGCCTGACAGAGGCTGTGGACAGACATCCTCAGCCTCTACTGGGCTCAGGGGCGGAGCCCTGCTCACCTTGGGAGGTTGGGGGTAGGTGCCCCTCTTATCTGTGGATTCAGGTAATCACAGGGGGTTCCGGAATGGGACCCCTGTGGATACAGGGGCATGCCTGTACTTAAAAGACACTATTCTTCTGTCTTCTATTGGCTCATTAAACAACACTTCATAATTTAATTTTTATTTATGGTGTGTCTGCTTTAATAATAAAGTGTAGTTAAGGCACTATTCTTAAAGTTTTCTTTTGATGAACTGTTGGTATGTAATTCAGTTGCTAAACTATTTCGGCGTTAAACTACAAATCTTTCTATTTGGAATACAAAGAAATATATAGAAGAGAAACAAAAGTGAAACAAAAGTTGCATGTATGGTATATGTGCCATATATTTGGTCGGTTGAACCTGATATATCAGGTGTGTCCAAATGTTTTGATAGGAGGGCAACATTGTCTCTCTGATAGTGTATCAGGGGTCAGGAAACAAAGAATTAATTTATATTTAAAATTTGAATAAATTTACATAAAATTACATAAATGAATATATTAGAGATGGAACGTGAATGAGTGAATGAAGGTCTCATGATAGCTCAAGGCCTTGTGCACACCAAAACCGGCCTTTCCTGTGCTACTACTGCTGCTTCACAGATGTGAAACAGCAAGCAGTGGCAGGAGCCCATGGTCTGCAGCTGTCATGAGAGGTCAAGCAGTTGGCCCTTGCGCTGAGTGCAGTCACATTGGACCAGTGTGGGTCCAGCAAGTCTCTGGTGGGCCAGAGGCTCATTGGAGACTAGAGGCTTCCCCCAGGCCAGATTGGGGGTTCATGAGGACCACAAATGGCCCCTGGGCTGGGATTTGTGATATATCACAAGGGAAACCTTGTGATGCCCCAAACTGAATGTCCTCACTAGCAGCTTGACAAATTTCTCTTTTTTTATTCTTTCTGGTAGTGTGAAAACAGGAGGGTTATCAAGCACCTGGCAGGTCACCAGTTGTAACTAATTGGCTGAGTTCTTGTTGGTGGATCATAATTACTGTATACCTATAAATACAAGGTTTTTATATTCGGTAATGGATCAGTTGAATGTTAAATACATGAACCAGATGAATGTTAAAAACATGTCTTAATACTGACCATAAATATGACTGGATTTCATATGTTACACACAAGGACTTTGGTTGCTTGAAATTAATTTATTTGATACATTATTACAAATGAATTTGTCAAGAACCAAAATTAATTACCATCTGATTGTGGAGAATTTGAAGAGCGCCAATTAGTGTATCACCTCTTAAGTTGTTCAAATAATACATAGAACCTTCTCATGGTGTGAAGGTGTTTCCCAGAGTTTTGGGCCTCCCTTACCCTGAAAAAGCTTAAAGCTGCAGTTTCAAGCAGCTGGTTGGGCTTAGCAGTTGAGGAGCAGGATACATTTTACCCTTTAGGTATTGGGGCCTGAAGAGAAACCTACCCACCAGATGACTTTGATCCTTTCCTATATCTTCCCTTCAATCTCTTTTCAATCCCCTCTGCTACTTTCTCAGGGCCCAATCCTATCCAGTTTTCTAGTGCTGGTGCAACCATGCCAATGGGGTGTGCACTGCATCCTTTGGTGGGGAGGCAGTCACAAAGGCCTCCTGAAGGTATGGGAACATTTGTTTCCTTATCTCAGGGCTGCATTATGGCTGCATTGGTGCTGGAACGTTGGATAGAATTGGGCCATCTGTGTTTCAGAGCGAGCTATAGAGCAGGCAGAGTGTTCTTCTCCTGCCAAAGGAGTATGGATCCTTTATCTGATCCAGCAAGCAACTTCCACCCTGTCCTTGCCATGCGGCCCACTTAACAAATGTGAGGTGTTTTTGTCACCAGATCCTGGCTGGAGCAAACTCTCATTCTGAATTTCCTTCTTCACCTTTTCTCTGAGTTGAGAATTCCCAAGTTTGCCTCAACTAAACAGGCTTAACTTCCATGTACTTATCCCTTAGTTTTGTTTTTTTAAAACTCTACTTTCTCATAAAAGGCAAATGCATTGTAAAATACAAAATATACTTGTTTTAAGTTCTGAAATTGCATGCATCAAGATTAATATTTGTAGGTTGAGTATTCTTTATCCAAAACTCCGAAATTCTCCAAAATCTGAATTTTTTGTCCGTTGTTTGTTGCTATTTAACAGCTGATATTGGTATTCTGCTGCTGCTGCTGTGCTACTCAGTTACCCTGAACACGTTATTTTTTTCATTGTATTAATGGTATGTTTTTTACTGTTTAGATATTTATATGTGAATAAGGCTTGGGTCCCATCCCCATAATATTTTGTATATGCAAATATTCCAAAATCTGAAACTCTTCTTATCCCCAGCATTTCAGATAAGGGATGCGTAGCCTGATTTTTACTGTATATTGCCATTTTAAAATTACAGAATACAAGCCTTGTGGTATTAAGAAATTTTCAATTCTTCACTGAAGATAAATGCAGTTTTCCTTAAACATGCTAAGAAAAATAATATATTTTATCATGATTTTTATTCCTCTAACAATACATGTTGAATGTTGGTGGAGTTAAATGCTTGCTTTTCCTTACTTGTCTATAGATGGACCACAAAATTTCCCACTTAAACTTTATTCAAAATGATTTTTTAATAATTTATGCACTTAGCTTTGTTTACAAACATCAAACTCTAAATCTGAATATACTAAAACTGAAGTTATAGTATATATGAAGTATGATGTATGTACAATATACTGAATATTTTGGTGTGTTCATATGTTAGCTCACTCAAAATGAGCACTTTAAACTTATTTTTACTTTAATCCGCAGATAAGCCTTTGAAGAAACGAAAACAAGATTCCTATCCACAGGAAGCTGGAGGTGCTATTGGTGGAAATAAACCAGCTTCTCAGGAGACAGGTTCTACAGGAAATGGGTCAAGGCCAGCCTTGATGGTTAGTATTGATCTTCATCAAGCAGGACGGGTGGACTCTCAGGCAGCTATAACTCAGGACTTGGACATCATCAAAAAGCCTGAAGAGATAAAGCAGTGTAATGATGGTTCTGTTTTTGTTCCTCAAGAGGATGTTGTTGGAGTACTTAAACTAAAATCTGAAAACCATCCTGAAACCCCTAGGAAAAAGTCAGATACTGAAAGTTTAAAGGTGGAGATACAACACAATGAAAGCAAACAAGTGGAATTGCAGCAAAATGAGAGTAAACGGATAGAAACTAAACACAGTGAAAGCAAGCAGACTGAAATTAAACATGAAAGCAAGCATGAGGGTAGGCAGATTGATGTGAAACAAAATGAGAGCAAACAAAATAATGGCAAACAGGAAATAAGGCAAAGACCTGAGACTCCAAAACAGAGAAATGAAGTGAGGCCGGATACTCCAAAACAGAAAAATGAAGGCAGACCGGAAACCCCAAAGCAGAGGAATGAAGGCAGGCCAGAAACCCCAAAACACAGGCATGACAACAGGCGGGATTCTGGTAAAACCTCTTCAGAAAAGAAGCCTGATATATCTAAATATAAGATGGACATGAAATCTGATCCTTCCAGGGTGAAATCTGAAAGACCAGATGCATTAAAGCAGAGGCCTGATGGACGTTCACTTTCTGACTCTCTAAGGCGTGATCATGAAAACCTTAAACAAAAATCTGAGGACAGGGGTGAATCAGAGAGATATAGGGGAGATTCATCAAAACTGAGAAGACCTGAATATTTGAGGTCTTCAAGTAAAGGTGATCATGATTCTAAACATGGAATTAAATCAGATAATGCAAAAGCTGAAAAACTAGAAAGAAAACACAGGCATGAATCTGGGGAGTCACGGGATAGGCTGTCTTCTGGGGATCAGAGATCAAGACCTGACAGCCCTCGTATTAAACAAGAAAGTAAAAGTGAGATTGGTAAATTAAGACCTGATAGACCAGGCTTTAAATCACCCAACAGTAAAGATGAACGAAGGACAGATGGTAATAAGAGCAAAATGGATAGTAATAAAGCACACAGTGACAGCAAAGCGGAATTTCCAAGTTATTTGTTGGGGGGAAGATCTGAGGCTTTGAAACATTTTATAATTCCAAAAATCAAACGTGACAAAGATGGCAATGTTATGCACGATGCAAAGAAATCGGAAATTAAGGGTGAACCGAAGGACAAAGTAGAGAAGATTGGACTGGTAGAGGATCTAAATAAAGGAGCTAAACCAGTTGTTGTTCTGCAAAAGCTTTCTTTGGATGATGTACAAAAATTTATTAAGGACAGAGAAGACAAATCTAGGAGCTCTTGTTTCAAACCTAATAAGAACAAGTCATCCAAATCAAACAAAGGTAAGACTCTTCAAGCTTTTATCCTCTACATTTAGTATGTTGGAATGTCCAGCCAGTTTCTGCCTAATATTAGAGTAGAAAGGGGAAATGAATTAGTTTTGTTGATTTGATTATGAATATTAAATAGTTTGGAAATAAATTGTACAGACTAGGATATGTTTGTACTGGAGAACTTGTATTTGTGTACCATGATTGCCCGGAAGTTCCTTTAACGTAGACATTTAACTACTGTAGATGTTGGTTTTGCATCTCTTGATGGGGTATGTTTTCACTAAGGGGGACCCCGGAATCTAGTTTATGAAGTGATGAATTGGGCTTCAATTCTCATTTTTCCTGGCTTTTCCTTGCCTGGCATAATGGCATAGTGTGGAAGCACACTGCAGTTTTCACAGTAATACCAGTTTGGCAAAATATGAATCAAAGCTTGGTATAATGAAATCAATTTAGCTGCTACACTGTGACAATGTAAGGTGTAAACCAGCCTTAAGGCTTGACTGTCTTAATAATAAATAACTCATAGTATCAAGTTCTTTGGCAATACTCTATTATTAGAATAATGTAAATCTTTTGGTGACATTTTGATGAAGCTGCATTGTATTGTGTTGTAACTTCAGGGCTTATTGGAAAGTTGTGTCCGTAAGTTAATGAATTCACTTGCAGTCCTTGCTTTGCTGAATGCCCCTCCCTATTTTGGCAAGCATAACAAACCTTTACCCTCTTCTTAAGCTTGAAGCTGGGGAGCAGAATGGGAATTTGTGTTGTGTTTAGTGGTTCTACAAGCATGTTGGTGACATTGTTCTTCCCCGAGTTGGGGAAGGGGACAGGATTATTCCAATGCTACCCAAAATCTGTGATCTCTTCATATGTTGTATAACATATGTGTGCTTCCATTTGAAAATTGAAAATCACTGAAACTCACTCACTCACTCACTCACTCACTCACTCACTCACTCACTCACTCACTCACTCACTCACTCACTCACTCACTCATAACATTACACAAATGACTTTTATAGCTTCTTTCCATTTCAAAAGTCTTTAACCATTCATTATAGGGGGAAACTACTATTCAAGAAACACATTCAATGCTGTTAACCACTCATTGCTTGATGCATGCCTTGCTGCCTCTTAATGTTTCATCTCCCAAGATATAGGTGGACTGGCAAATATTGTGGGCTGGTACATTTTTTGGTACATTTGCAAGGCTCTGATAGTGTGAGAGTGTAATGAAGTGACAATGAACATTAATCCCCATTCCCATTATGTGGATTGTGTTTCCTACTTTTGTATTTCTTGCTCATTTTCATGTAGGAAGGGAGGGAAAACGTGAAAGGAATGTTTGCAGCAGCCCTGCCAAAAAAGGCTCGGGCAAGTGTGATGCTGGAGCAACATGTTTGCCTGCTTCTTAGGATTGTTGTGTTGCTTGTTGAGTAGAGAGAGAGAGAGAGAGAGAGAGAGAGAGAGAGAGAGAACATGCTACATTTCAAATGTTTTTCAACTTCTGAAGAAACTTCATGTATGCTGTTCAGTGTACAGAAGACTACCTGTTGATTTTAATTTTCTTAAGGCACAATCCTAACCCCTTATGTCAGTGCTTTCCAGCACAGGCATAGCAGTGCCAGTGGGACATGTGCTGCATCCTGCAGTTGGGTGTCACTCCTCAAAGTAAGGGAGTGTTTGTTCCCTTACCTCAGAGCTGCATTGCCCTTATGTCAGTGCTGGAAAGCACTGACATAAGGGGTTAGGATTGTGCCCTCAGTTTCATATTACTATTGTATACTCCTTTGTTTTTCTATTGTTCTTGTTGTTTACCTTCAGTAGAGAAACATGCATAGCTAAAAATGTGTGCTTATGAAAATATTTAAATCACTTTACATATTATGTGTATTTGCCAGATGGCATGTTTATATTTTAATTGATTTAATAATGTCTTTAAAAGTTACCCTTGTTTGTTATATTTAGAATTACTAGGTTTGTACTACTGGCTATACTTGGAAGGTTTGAGTCCTGATTAGTTTAATATAGCTCTCAGTGAATTGCAGTATAAAAATCAGTTCATCTTTCTTTAAACAACTAGAATGGAGATCATTCTATATTTAATTTGTCAAATGTGATACATGCGTATAACATTTTTCTCTTTCCTAGAACTAGCAGTTTAAATATATGTATCAACAACCCAGAAGTTGAAAATTATGTTATTTGTTGCACTCTAATAAGCAAATGAACAGCCATAGAATCTTATTTTAATGTATCCAGTTTATATTGTATTTTTGTTTTTGCTCTCGTTCTGAAACTTGTTCTCATTTGTGGGCTCAATGATTAGTTATTTATAATTTCTTAAATTTCCTGCCTGGCATAATGGAATTTTAATTTGTTAAAGACATAAAAATGTGTTCTTTTTAATTGATAAAACACTGGCTTTTGTGAATAAAATCTTCAAAGTTGTGAACAAAAGGTACAAGAATGAATTACTAATTTTCAATCTAATTATTAGAGTCTGTTGGATTGAAAAATGTTCGTGTAGGGCAGTTCTATAGAGGAGCAATTATTGTATAGTCACTTCCCCTAGAAATGAAGTTCTCATTTTAGCCTTGAAACTTTCTATATTGCATTTTACTATATTGCAACAGGTGAACATTTTACTTCATTAATCTCATAATTGCTAGAGCTGACCCTTGTACAGCTACATTTGGAAAGAGGAATTAATGCATAGAATTTTGTTCTGTTATGGTTGCCAACCCTCCAGAATTGGCCAGGTACCTCCAGGTGACTATGGAAAAAAATTCTGGAGATTTTAACAGGGCCTTTAGGAATTTCTAATATCATATCATGTTGATTTAAGACAATATTTCTAGGAATAACTTCAGTGAGAATTGGCAGCCTTATGTGCTACAATAAACTTATTGGAAGTAAAGTGTGGTGGAGTTTCATCATCTGTGCATTTAATTTAAAGGAATTCAAGTATATAGGTTGAGTCTCATTATTTGCGAGGCTTTCATTCCGAGAAAACAAGAATGGCAAAAAAATGAACGAAAGCAAATCAATTTAAAAAACAAAATCCCTTTGCTCCAGTGATTGAAAAATAGCCTTGCTGACCTTTTGAAATGCACACAATCAGTCTCTCTCCAGGTGCTTAGGTTTCACTAGGAGGCAGCAATCCCTCCCTTCACCAGGAGCCACAGTGAGGGGGAAAGAACGGAGGTGATAATTGCTGTCATTTAGCCTTCCTTCACCTGCTCAGGGGGAAGGGGGGAGTGAAACCTGTAGCGAGAATGATTGATGGATTGTCAGCAGGTTGCCCTCTCTCCCATTAAGGAGGCTGTTTTCCTTTTATTTAAAGGACCCTTCTCATCAGCATTGAGACAGAAAAATCAGTGGATAATTAGGTTA
This sequence comes from Tiliqua scincoides, assembly GCF_035046505.1. Classification (NCBI taxonomy): domain Eukaryota; kingdom Metazoa; phylum Chordata; class Lepidosauria; order Squamata; family Scincidae; genus Tiliqua; species Tiliqua scincoides. Next base: position 15,948,459 of record NC_089822.1, read on the forward strand.
TATCTGTAATCACCTGCATGACTGTCTCTCTACAACAGTAAAAAGCAGTTTTTTAAACTGTGATTTTAAAGGACTGCATTTTTCTCCTTCTTCAGGGATCAGCACATTCCTTCTCATTTGCAGTGGCCATTCATGTTGAATCAAATCCGTGTATAAAAAATTAGTGTATAACAAGGTTGAACCTGTATGTGCTTGGAAAAATAAAAAAAGAGATCAGCAATTGAAATAGTGTGGGTGATTCCACTTAATGAGTGTATGCTCCAGAGTCAGCGTGAGACATGCATCTACTGTTCTTTCAGTCAGTCTCTGTTCCTGCGTGCCACTTTTAATGTGGTTCTGGTTTTTAAAGGAAACGTATATACAGGTGGACCTGCATTATCCATGGGGTTCTGTTCCAAGAACCCCCTCGGTTACTGAAACACAAGGATAATGAAATCTGCAGGTCTTGGGACCCTCAGATCATCTGGAGACAACGGGACAAACCACCTTGAACTCCTTTTGGTCCTCCCTCGCTCTTTGAAGGCTTTTAAAAACCTGTAAACTCCAATTTCAGTTTTTCCCAAAAACTAGAAGTGACCTTCTGAGTCCTCCTGAGGCCTGGAGAAGACGCTCACAGCCTCCACGGGCCTCAGAACACCCTCTGGAGGTGGAGCACAGCTCTAGTCGCTTCTGCATTTGGGGCCAGCCCTGTGAGTTCAGGACCCACAAATAGTGAAATCCACAGATTCCGGATCTGCACATACAGTGGACTGACTGTATTTTAAAAGGAATTTTCAAGAATAATTTTAACTATAGGCATGCCCCATATCCATGGGGATCCACTCCAGGGACTCTCTCTGGATAATCCTGTCTCCATGGCTCCCATTACCCCACTAACTTCTGCTTCCAGAAAAAAAGCTTCTGATCTAGTGGCAGTCTGGATGTTGCAATAAGCCTGTATGCTTGTAGCAATCTGTAAAACAAGAATATTTCCAGTTCAGTAAGCATTTAAATATTTAATGGGCTTGGGGGGGGCATGCCCCCAATCTGCGTATTTGAAAACATAGATATGGGGGCCTGCCTGTATATGCAGTTTTTGCTTTGCACGTTGACTAGCCCTGTGTAAGATGCAATTCCACTGTATAGTTTATTTTAGATAGTTCTTAATCTGTAACTTATATTTGGGGCATAGTTTTAAATTTGAAAATACAGTTTTTTATTACCTCATGACAAGTGTCTTACAGCCCAATCCTGAGCTGCCCGGTGCGCCCAGGCTCTGCGGCACCGAGAACGGCTGCTGCCGGATCCTGCACGCCCCAGGCTACCGTGGGAAGTGCCTCAGGAGAAGGGGACTTTTGTCCCCTTCCTCCGGGTAAGGTAAGCAATCCCGCAGTGTGGCTACTCACTTTACCATCGACCAAAAGGTCAGCGGTAAGGTAAGTGCACTCATGTAGGGCGCTGAGCCTTCCATGAGCGCCTTGGATCCTGCAGAGTGAAGCTCCGCAAACCCACCTCTCTCCCTCCCCATGTCATGCCTCCAGTCCGCCCCCTCCCCACGTCACGCCTCCACGCTGCCCCCTCCCCATGTCACGCTCCGCCCTCTCTCCACCCCCCGCCAGCCTCCCCCCCAGGATGCCTCCTTCCCGCCCCATCCCCGCCCCCACTTACTGTGCCGTGGCTCGGTGGTCCATGAGACCGCCCAGCCACAGAGACTGGGTGACTGCCCCATGCTAACCCAGCACGGGCAAGAGCCTGGCAGACAGGCTCGCAGTGTGACAGTGCTTGGTGGCACGAAGTCGTGCTGCTGAGCACAGGATTGGGCTGTTAATCATTTTGAGCAGTTCACATGCCCCCTTTATAAATGTAATGAGTGATAGTATATATCAGGTTGTCACAGTGGAGTAGACATGGTCTTGTGAAAAGCTTATTTTCTGGCCCCAAACGAGGTGGTTTGTCAGCTTCCCTGATGTATTCATTATTTGAAGGGAAGATGAATACTCCTACACTGGCATTAAGTTGCCCTGGTGGCCTCTGCAGGGGTGGAAGGATGAGAGAGACATTTTTTCAGTTGGAGGTATTCACGAGAACACATGTAGGGAAAAACCATTGTATATACCATGATATGCTACAGCTCTGTACAGATATATATATATATAACAGCAGAGGAATGTAGAAAGGAAGAAGTATCAAAATTTTATTTCTATGAAATGAAATCATGATACTATTTGTTTTGAAAATGTGAGTGAAGGTGTGTTCTTTGCCTTTTTCAGTTTTTGTAATTGTTTAGATAATGTGGTAACAAAAATTGCCTACTTGTAGATGAGATGTACATGAAGAATTTTGCTGTTGGCAGGGTGTTTGAATATTATTATCAAAATAACTGTAAATAGGAAAATGACTTCAAAGTGCCCCCCTATTTGCATATGCCAGTACAAAATGAAAAATGAATGGCTTCAAAGAAAGTGCTATATTTTATGTGTCTGTAGAATCTACCAAGTAGGGACCTTCTCAGTAGTGGAGAATTCCAGGTTGATTTTATATTTTAGCCGACACTTTGTATTTTAGATTAAGAATAATGTATTTTATGGCTATTGGTGTGTGTTGCTAACTACTGTAATATTTAACAGAATGAAAAGCAAGGTAAAAATGTTAATTTAAATCTGCAAATATTATGCAAATATTTATATTCATTTAGTTTACTCTTCATTGATAGGCAGCATAGATCAGTCAGTGTTAAAGGAATTACCTCCGGAACTGCTAGCTGAAATTGAATCTACTATGCCTCTTTGTGAACGAGTGAAAATGAACAAACGTAAACGTAGCACAGTAAATGAAAAACCAAAATATGCTGAAATCAGTTCTGATGAAGACAATGACAGTGAAGAGGCTTTTGAAAGTAAGTAGCATGATGAGTTCTCCTTTTTTAAAGTGGTAATGCATTGCTCTTTGGTTATACAGGGGGACCCCATATCTACAGATCCCGTATCCGCGGATTCACTTATCTGTGGATCTAGTCCAGCTTCCCCCTGCACTCCCACTCACCTCTGGAGTGAGCCCAGCAGAGACCTCAGACAGATGTCCACAGTCTCTTTTAGGCTCAGACAGAGCCCAACAGTGGAAAAAGTCACTTCCGGTTTCAGTCTCAACCTGGCAGAGGCCATGGATGGACATCTGTGACCTCTGCTGGGTTCAGAGGTCCCTCCGGAGGTGAGGGGAGCAGAGCTCCCTCCGCTGTGAAGGTGGTGAGGAGTCATTTGCCCGTATCTGCAGTTTCACTTAACTGCTGGTGGTTCCAGGTTCCACAGATATAGCAGCAAGCCTGTATAATTGTAAAGATGTTTGTTTCCAGTGTGTAAGATAGGCTGTAAACCTAAGTTACAGTCACAGTTGGCTTACTTCTGAGTAAATAACACGAAGGTTGCTTGCTTTATGTATTTGTATTGGTTCCTCATTATTCTTACCAGAGGATAAATTCATCTGCCTGATATCAGGCTGGCTTGTGCTATTGCAGGCAGCTCAGACTAGAAAAGACTTCAAACTCATAAGAGTGCATCTGGTGTGCCTGCAAAGCATATGGCACTAGTTCAGATACATGACTTAATAAACAGCTGTTCAGTATGTATGCAATAGAGTCAGAGGCTACACAGCAAATCTGAAGCTAAATAAAATACATTTTCAGGTTTTGAGGTCCCTAAAACAACTAGGACATGAAACAGAATTTAATTGTTTTCCTTTTCAGAACTGGATATTTCCCTTTATGCATGCTTGTTGACAGAGAAGCAGTACAGAGGGTCCTCACTGTCCACGTGGGTTTTGTTCCAGAACACCCCCATTCCACAATTGAGAAGTCCCACTAGGGGCAGGGTCACAGTGCCACCATGACTTACCTCAAGGTCATGCTGGGCCCTCTAGAGGTCATGTCAATTCTGCAGCCCACTCCATGGGCCTGTCTGCCTGCTTAGGAGTCCTCCAGGATGTGACTGAAAGTGACTTCTGTTTGCATTTAGGAGGTATCCTGAGCACGAGAGGCCCATGGCTTGGGCCGTGGGTCTCCAAGCTCCTCAGAACACCTCCCTGGACACTACAAGAAGTCTTGGACATGAACTGGAAGTCTGGGGGGTGTTCTGAGCTGCTAGGAGACCTGAGGTGAGTAGAGGTCATTCCATGGGCCTCCACATGCTTCACAACACCTCCCTGATGCAACCAGAAGTCACTTCCAGTCGCATCCTGGAGGCGTTCTGGAGTGTGGGGAGGTATTCCCAGTTAGTGGGATCTGTGAATGCTGAGCCTACAGATGAGGAGGGACGTCTGTACTGAAAATCTACAGAATAGAATAGAATAGAAAATTTATTTGTCATTGTACCCGTATACACAAGTACAACAAAATTAGGTGCTTTCGCAAGGTAAAACAAGACCAGACCCACACAAAACAACAATACAACAAAGTCAGGCAGACTACATATACAATCACCACATTGCTAAAACTCTGTTCAACATATCACTGTACCCCCGCATTTAATCTAGACACTGCACTGGGATAAAAACTGTTCTTTAATCTACTTGTTCTTGTTCTTATCACCCTATATCTTCTTCCTGATGGCAATAGTTCAAAAAACTGATAACCAGGATGCGAGGGATCTCTCAGAATTTTTAAGGTTTTTGACATACACCTTGTACTGTAAAGCTCCTCCAAAGAAGGGAGGGAACAGCCAATAATCCTCTGAGCAGTGTTGATAACCCTCTGGAGCGCTTTTCTCTCCACCACTGCACAACTCGCAAACCAAACACAGAGACAATAAGATAGAATGCTCTCGATGTAGCTGCGATAAAAAATTACGAACAATGTGTCAGACAGTTTTTGTCTATTGAGGAGTCTCAAAAAGTACAATCGTTGTTGGGCCTTCTTGACCAGAGCCATGGTGTTTGCACTCCATGTCAAATCCTTCTTCATGAGTTCTCACTTCTACAGTGAGTTGACTGAAGAATGCTGGTGGTGTTTAGGAAAGTCTGGAGAGTTTCCTTTCAGAAAAACCTTTGTCCTTGTTGTCTCTTAGGAGGGGTCAGGCAGTCAATGCACTATGAGGAGAACCCGTCACAAGAATCCTATAACTGAACAATATGAAAACTAGGTCTTTTCACCTGGGCTGACTCAAGAGAGTTTTATCGGAAAATTATTCCTCAAATAAAATTCTCAGAATTAATATACTGCTTATAATAATTCTACTTGTTTTTGTAGAGCAGTTATATAGCATTTTCTAGATGTGCAAAGACTTTCATACATATTACGTTGCTGTAGTCCATGCAACAGCTCTATAAACCAAATAGTTACTGTTATACCCCTATGGCAACTGGGGAACTGAGGCTTAGATGCTGTGACTTTCCTGAGTGAGTTCATAATGGAGACAAAAAGAATTCAGAACCCTGTCTAGCAGTATGAAGAAGAGGAGAAAAAAAGAGAGATCCCGGTTTTTGAGATCTTGAAAAGTGAAAACCAAAAGCTTACACTGAATACAAAATAAGACTGGGATACAATGATGAAAAAGTAGACAAGGAACAGCATAACATGTTTGTAAAGTGAGCAAGATAAATAATGCAAGTAGTAGAATTCTGGATCGACATCAAGACCAGGATTCAAAGAAGTGATGTGTGCATTTGTGAGAGTTGCTTGCACAATCTGGGATGCTCTTGCTTAAAAAACATGTATCTACAGTAGTGGGAATTTCTACAGCCATAATCAAAAAGGAGGGTTAGACTTGAAGCATTTGTCTCTTGTCTGTATGACTATAATATTGGGCTCTAGCCCAAATGTTTAAGGTGATAAGATGAGAACCAGTAAGCCAAGTACCACACTTCTCAAGACCAGAAATAAAGCAAGCAATATTTTGCAGCAGAAACAAAAAAGCATGAACTTTAGTATTTCCATATATTAAACAGTAAGATGCTGTTCATTCAAAAACTTCAGTAAGGTTCAGCAAATTATTCTTGATGAGTTTGTCTTCCAAGACTGTTAGGGTACCAAGACGACAGTTGGAATGTGTTTTCTGAATTAACTATAGCAGAAGATGTGTGGGAAATTTTTTTAAAATTGAATTGAGCATTCATAATGGTATATTCATTTCCAGCTTCCCGGAAAAGGCATAAAAAAGATAGAAATGTGGATAAAGCTTGGGAATATGAAGAGCATGACAGACGAGCATCTGGAGATCATAGAAGGGGTAGCCATTATCATGAAGGGAGGAGGAGCTCTGGTAGCAGTCGGTATCGTAACCGTAGTCCAGAAGATTCAGACATGGATGATTATTCTCCTCCTCCTAGCCTCAGTGAAGGTAATTATCACTCTGCTAGTATACAGGGATACTGCATTCATGGTTTCACTTAACGGTGGATCAGATCCACAGAACCCCCCCCCACGTACCCCCTCTGGAAGCAAGGGGAATACAGCTCCCCAGAGGGTGGGGGTGTCCCCCCATATCCATGGATACAGGGGTATGCCTGTACTTACCGCTGCAGTTTTTAATGGAAAACTTAATAAAATGCAATACAAGTTGAGTCTCATTATTGAGGGATCCATTCCCAGAACTCACGTGGATGGCAAAAATCGCCTTAAATCAAATCCATTTAAAAAACAGTGTCGCTTTGCTGGGTGATTTAAAAATAGCCTTGCTTACCTTTGTGATGTAAGACAGAGTCATTAAGCAGACAATCCATCAGTCTCTCTCCAGGTCCTTAGAAAGTCTTCACTCCAAGCCAGCGACCCCTCCTTCATCAATGCAAAGTGATTAAGAACATAAGAACAGCCCCACTGGATCAGGCCATAGGCCCATCTAGTCTAGCTTCCCATATCTCACAGCGGCCCACCAAATGCCCCAGGGAGCACACCAGATAACAAGAGACCTGCATCCTGGTGCCCTCCCTTGCATCTGGCATTCTGATATAGCCCATTTCTAAAATCAGGAGGTTGCACATACACATCATGGCTTGTAACCCATAATGGATTTTTCCTCCAGAAACTTGTCCAATCCCTTTTTAAAGGCATCCAGGCCAGGTGCCATCACCACATCTTGCGGCAAGGAGTTCCACAGACTGACTACACGCTGAGTAAAGAAATATTTTCTTTTATCTGTCCTAACTCTCCCAACTCTCAATTTTAGTAGATGTCCCCTGGTTCTGGTGTTATGTGAGAGTGTAAAGAGCATCTCTCTATCCACTTTATCCTTCCCATGCATAATTTTGTATGTCTCAATCATGTCCCCCCTCAGGCGTCTCTTTTCTAGGCTGAAGAGGCCCAAACGCCGTAGCCTTTCCTCATAAGGAGGGTGCACCAGCCCATTTTTCTTTCAAGTGCACAGGGGGAAGGGATCGCTTGCCTTGGAGTGAATCTGTTCTAAGTGCCTGGGGAGAGAATGATTAATGGATTGTCAGTTGCCCTCTCTTGCATTATGGGAGGCTATTGTTAAATGACTTTTTCCATTTAATTTAAAGGGCCCTTATCATTGCGTTGAGATAAAACTCTAGGTGAAAAATCCATGGATAATTAGTTTATTCCTATAATGTTAAAACCGGTCCAATTTTGGAGTTATTAGTTATAGTTTAAACCTAAAAGACTCATGCAAATGTCACAACTATAATATGTTTTTGTAGAAGAAAGCATTTTGCCGTAAATAGTTCATTTTGTATTTTTTATAATTTAAGTGGCTAGAAAAATGAAGAAAAAAGAAAAACAAAAGAAGAGAAAAGCTTATGAACCAAAGCTAACACCTGAAGGTAACAGGTTTTTTGTGAATTCTAATGTCCTTGGTTATTGTTCATTATGCATTGTACATTACTCCAATCTATTATAATTTTCATTTTCCATTAGAAATGATGGATTCATCTACATTCAAGAGGTTCAGTGCTTCAGTAGAAAATATTTTAGACAATTTGGAAGACATGGATTTTACTGCGTTTGGTAAATACATAATTTTCTTTGAATGCAATTCCTTTAACTTCAACACTACTTATGTCCTTTTAGGATGTCTTGGTGTCCCGTCTTGAAGATGGTTGTGTAACCTTTTTTTTTGGACTGACATATTGGTGGACTTTGGTTCTACCAATAGAAAGCTTTGTCTCCTCTACCCCATGTCTATTGACTACAAGCCCCAGAAAGAATTATAATTGCAACCAACAGAAAAGTTATTCCATTGTGACTGAGAGGGACAATTGAGTTTTGTAAGAGTTTTGCTGAGAAAAGGCAAGTCAGCAAGGTGATAACATTTCATCAGCCCATGGTCTCTTCATATTTTAACATATTTGTATGGTGAACATGTGGCCAACCAGATGAATTACTTTCAGAAATAAGTGATTGACATTATGGTGGCGTTCAGTATGGAGAGGCCACCATATCTATGGATCCCATATCTGAAGATTGCGACTTCCCTTACCTATGGAGTGTCTGCCTGCAGCTGCTACAAATTCAGGATGGCTGAAAAGGCAAAAAAAGAAGTCACTTCTAGTTTTATTATAAAACCAGAAGTGATATTTTTAATGCCTTGTAAGGCATTGGGAGGCCTGGGGAAGCCACTGAGGGACTCAGAAAGCCTCCAGAGGTGAGGAGTGTCCAGCTTCCCTTGCCCCTTGGAGTGTTGGGGTGGTATCCCCAGTTATCTGTGGTTTCCGTTAGGGGAAACACAACCCCCACAGATACCAGGGCATGCCTGTGTCTTAAAAGGGTAATTGTAATAACAGGATCTCAGGCGGGCAGCCCAATCTTAACCTGTACTGGAAGAGGCAGACCGACTGGCCTGCACTGTATCCAGTGCAGTTTAGGAGATGGCTATGGCGCAACTCAGAATGAGAAAATATTTATCCCCTTAACCTGTGCCACGCACCAGCCACCCCATGGAGCTATTCGGATCTGTGCCAGCAGAATTGCTGGTGCAAATCTGAGCCGCTCGGTGTAATGCTGAGGCTGGCTGGGTGAGGGATTACAGTTCAGCCTAAGATGCCAAGGCTGGTCCCACCCTTCCCTTGCCCAAAACCACCCCCATTTCACCCTCTCCACCACCCCCTCGCCCGCTGGCCACCCTTGGCTGGTGCAAACTTAGCCTCTGCTGGTCTGGAACTGGCATGTGGAGGGCAGCGCACGTCCTCTTGCTGGCCTACCTGACCGCCGAGCTTTACAGCATGCTTGTATCATGCGGAAGGCAACAGAACTAAGCCGGCTTATGGTTTGGATTGTGCTGTTAGTTACAGAGGCTATGAAAACCAGAGGATCATCTTTCTCTTTACTCACATTTCTATTGTCACAGCTGTCATCTTATAGTACAGTTTCCCTAAACCTGCTGAGTTTATTCTGGAAGGGTGGTGGTTCTTACTTGCCCCCTCCAAATTTTTGACTGACCTATCTACATCTATCGGCTTCAACAAATTATTTGTCTTAAATGCTTAAAAGCACAGATGCTCAAAGTGGTGGGTCATAGCCCACATAGAAACAAAAAACAGGCCATTCCCCCTTAAGGGAAATGACCCAGGAATGGGTGTCCTGGTGGCACTGCTGCGATTTCGGTGCCGCGGGCACCTGGAGGCTTGTCTCCTTACCGGGGGGGGGGGGTCAGCAAGCTTCAGGTCACAAGCCTTGTCTCCCTATCTGGGGGTTCACAGCAACCTTCAGAGAGAGTCCAGGAGGCCCGCAGTCCCCTCTGCAGGTCTCCCCCAAGCTGTATATCACTCTGATCTGCAGGCTGTAGCCACTTCCAGTTTACACGAAGTGTCTCCTGGTAAACCAGCAGTCGGTCTGGACTGCAGATTGGAGCAATATACAGCTTGGGGGAGACCCACAGAGGAGGCTGCGGGCTTCCCGGACCCTCTCCGAGGCTTGCTGTGAACCCCCCCCCCCCGGTAGGGAGACAAGCCTTTGGGTGTCTGTGGTGCTGCAATCAGTGTGCCAACACCAGGGCACATCCCCCTCCTATGCCCCACCTCCCCACAAACACTTGTCGGTGTTTGAGAACTGCTGCTTTAAGGTGTTAGGATATAATTTTGAAGAAAGAGTCTTGAGGCTGCAGTTCATGAATGACAGTTATTAGTTATGGCTAATGTCACCTAGGTTTTTTAAAAATAAGTCTTCTAGACTGCAGTTCTGCTGTTTGGAAATTCTGCTGTCAGAAATAGCAATGTCTTACTGGTGCAGTAAAAATATTTTTTCCCCCTCCTACTAGGTGATGATGATGAAATGCCTCAGGAATTATTACTGGGAAAACATCAACTTAGTGAATTGGGCAGTGAATCTGCTAAAATCAAGGCAATGGGCATTATGGACAGAGTAAGTTGTTGCTGCCATTAAAAAACTAACACTGTTCAAGAAGGGAATCTCCAATAAACATATTTGACTTGGAAAAGTTATAGGAACCCATTTTGGCCTTGAATACGTTTGGGACATACCCCCTCCCCCCCCCAAAGTTATACACGCTTGTTTAGCATCTTGCAATTTTTTTATTTTTTATTTTGCTTGTTTGGTTCAATAGTTCAGATTCTGGGTGATGTGGGGCACTAGGAGACAAATGTTAGTACTTTTTAATGACTAACCCTAAACTAGACCAGAAGGCATTTCCCATCTCTTTTAGAGTCCTTTGTTCTCTGCCTTGTAAAGAGACGAAAGTAGATTGTGAATTTTAGGATGAACGATGTTGGATTCTTTGTCAAGTTCAGTTTAAATTTAATACCATCTTAGAGATGATAACTCTATCAATGAAAGATAACTGGTTGAATGAATTCTTTTCTTCTTAGCTTTCAACAGAAAAAACAGTGAAAGTCCTGAACATTTTGGAAAAGAATATTCAAGATGGTGCAAAGCTTTCTACATTGCTTAACCATGTGAGTTGTTCAGATTGATAATGGTATAATTATATTTCTTTTTCTGCCTCTCGGAGATGTTGACATTTTAATATTTTGCTTTGATTGTAGTACTGATCCAACTGTATATAAGATCTAAGTTGATGGCTCTGTTTTAAATGTATAGTAGAGATTTGTACTCGTAATTTGTAAAATAGTGGTGCGTGGAGTATGCCTGTATTTCTCTTGGGATATGCAAGAATACTTTATTCTGGATATCTTATTTTTAGATTTATCAAGAAACTAGCACAGCATATTCTGTTTGGTAACTCCTGTATTCTTAATTGTCTCTCTGTTTTGTTTAAACTTTACACATTGTTGCCATCATGTGGCTGGTCATAGAAATTGAATTAAATTATTTAAACACAAAGATTACTGAAAGGAACTGAATTTCTGTGTACTTGTTAAAGGGGAAATAGTAAAAAGAAGTACTTCTGAGGGGGAAATACTCCCCCCCTTTAGAGTTTAAAGCATTATTTCAAGTAGTCTGCCCATTCACATAATGAATAAGAGCGCAGTAGTACAGCACATGCATCTAGCAGCAATAGTAGAATATTTTTTCCCCACAGATAGTTCATAGCAGGGATGGGAACTCGAGTCAGATGACTCAGACTTGAGTCACAAAATGTGCATTTTTTGGTGACTTGTTGACTCGAGAGTTGGGTGCATGGAAGAAAAATACTCGAGTCAAGGGCCCTCTGACTCACCACTCGTCCCCATGCATGCTGACTTGAGTGTGCCTGTATCTGGGTGTGCTTGCTTACTTTTTCTGTGGCGTGAAAGTCCTCATGTGGCCATCATTCAGACCGGGTGAGCAGCAGGGAGTTCAGCGATGAGGCAGAGAAGGGTTAATATTTCCACCTGCAGTGAATAGGAGCGGGGAGGCAGGAACAGGCTTCTTGCCTATCTGTGATAGAAAGGAAGGAACAAATAACAGGCCAACACACATTTTGCTTCCTTAAACGTTACACCAATTCCTGGTTATATTTGGGGTGCCAATTCCAAAAATGGCATCCGTTTTGCCATTTTGCCAGCTTCCTCATGAGGCTTCCTACACCATGTCTTCCTCATGAGGAAGCTGCTTAAACCATTCACTAATGAGACTATATTATATCTCCAAAACTAGACATGATAGGGCAAAAAGAATGCCATTTTTGGAATAGGCACCCCAAATTCATATCAAACCACCATAAAGTTTGGGAAAAACTTTTCTGACCCTCAATTTTGTAGGCCTATGTCATTCATCATTGTATGACGGAGGAAGATATCTCTCTCTCTCTCACTCACTCTTTTACAGAGAGAGAGAGAGAGAGAGAGAGAGAGAGAGAGAGAGAGCCCGGGAGCAACTTGAGTCCTTTAGAATCGCGAAGAGGCGACTTGGAAAGTGCCCGTTATGATTCTTCTTTGAGTCAAGTCGCAGGGGCAGTGATTCTAGACTTGACTCTAATCAAGCTGTGATGCATTTTTCCATCCCTGGTTCATAGGCAGAAGAGGGCTTCACCAGAGCTGCATATGGGGCTGAAATTGCCTAGGTCTGGCCTGCTGTTAGTTTCTCACCTCTGATCAGTTCTCACCTTTTTTGTCTTTCTGAAAACATTTTTTACATGGTAGCGTATCAATTTTACTCTGCAGTCCCGTTTCCCTTAGCAGTAGAGTTGCTTTCTGAGAGAGACAGTTTGTAAAATTGCAAGTTTATTTAATTTTTATTCCACCTTTCTCCCTGTGAGGGAGTAGTGGACCCAATGCAATTATAGCTTTTTTAAAGTACACTTCACAAGATGCATACTCATGCTGGTTCTTTACTACCTACAAGTTTTATTTTAAAAAGTTATCCAAAACTCAGAATTGGAAACTAAATTCACTACCACAATTTATATGAGAATTAAAATTCATCCACCTTTAGCACCAAAAGGTGCTGGTCATCAGATATGAAAAGGGCTACCCCATGCAGTTATTTGTTGAAACTGGTGTTTGTGTCCATCCATTCACCCCCACCTTTCTCTCTGAATACAAAAGCCAAACTAGCTTTCCTTGCTCATGTATTTTCAGACTAGGCCAATTTTCCCCTATTGGCTTTTGCTCCATGGGACCCAAATATAGGGTCCCCTAATTGTAGGTTTTCTTTAGTTGGGCTCCTAACACTTTATTCAGTTGACCACCTGTTTCTCAACACACTGCTCCTTCTAGCCATCACCACAGCTCCTAAAATTAGTATGATTGTGGATTTAGCCTAAGTTCAGCATCTTCAAAAACAAAACAAAACAAAAAAACCTTTCAATCTTATGGAGTTCCTTTCCCAAGGAAATAAGAATTCTATCCTTTTCAAGCAAACTCTATTTTTGTCAGCATATCAGTGTTACATACTCCTCAAGCACAGGAGTGTCTGTATTCTTCAGTTCTCAAAAGAACTCTTGTTTTAAAACATTTATATCCTGTCTTTCTTACCACAGAGGCAAGGTGACTGACAGAACAGCAATACAATAATATAGGAAAAAAGTATGATGGCAGTATTATAACAGAAAATTCAAACTGAGGGCCATCCTAGTAATCCCGCCGTTGCATCCCTCACCTGTCCAACTGAAGCTGAACAGAACATCCAGATTTCAGCTAGTCTTCTGAAGGAGTATAGGGTTGAGGCCAACCAAACAGTGTGGGGAGAGCATTCCAGAAAGTCAGTGCCACCACTGAAAAGGGCATGCTCCTTGTGGGTGTCAGTTATTCCTCAAAGAGCAAAAGGCATCCAGAGCAAGATCTGAGTTGATGATCTGTGTGTATTGACTTGCACATGGCCTTTTGCCCTTACTATGTTTGGGTTCTATATTTTACCCCGAGGTCTTTGTTCTCCCCTTTTTTTCTTGGACTGCTTAATGAGGGACGGTGTAATAGCTAAGTTTCATGATATCTGTAGTTGTCTGTAGAGATGTTCCTCTGTCTATAGGATGTCATAAGATATATGGGTTATTTCACCTATACAATTCCAAAGCACTTAAGTATTTTTTTCCAGTTCTGCATAGGTTACTTAATATATGAAGTAGTGGACAGCAAAAACATAATCCTGGCTTACATGGCTATTAATATAATGTAAAGTATATTTTATTGTTTGCATTAACTAGAGCAGGGGTTGTCCAAACTTTTCAGTATGAGGGCCACTGAATATATTTTATACATTTTTGTGGGCTGGGAAAAAATCAGTTTTATAAATGAGTGAATGAAATTTAAATGAATGAATATGTTCTACTTGGATTATTTATTGTATCCAACATGTTATGATTCAGAACAAATGTGACAATTACAAAGAAACAATGCCATGCTTAAACTGAGAAATAATATATAAGGAGTAAAAATGTCAAACATTAACTAATGTTCTGGCAAAAAAAGTTGCTGGAGGCAGGATAGAATCTTGTGGCAGGCCAGATATGGCTCCTAGGCCATATTTTGGAGACCCCTGAATTAGAGATTTGTTCACAGTCCCATTCTTTGGATACTGTTTTAAATTCTGAATGTTTTTTTGTAGAATAACGACACTGAAGATGAGGAAAGATTGTGGAGAGACTTGATCATGGAAAGAGTCACAAAATCTGCAGATGCCTGTCTTACAGCTATCAACATCATGACATCACCCAACATGCCCAAAGCTGTGTATATTGAAGATGTAATAGAAAGAGTTATTCAATACACTAAGTTTCACTTGCAGAATACACTTTATCCTCAGTATGATCCTGTTTATCGATTGGATCCGCATGGTGGTTAGTATGAGAATTAATATTATATTGTATTATATTCGTAACTTTCTGAAATCAGACAAAATTATAAAGGACATGCTGGTTGATCCAAAGCTTCTATTGAATATCAATTAATGCCTCTGATCCTTGTTTGGACCCAGTCTTTTAGATGCAGTATTGATTTGGTGCAGTTTATATGCTTTAATAGCATAGAAACCTCAGTAAGAACCCTCTTCAGAAAATCCCTCCCCACATACATATGATATTTTTCTTGTAATTAATACATGGGAAATATAAACCATTGTAAGATACTAAAAAGTTGTATGTCTCATGCTGTAAACGTTCTTGAAAGTTCAACTTTGTTTAACATTTTCTAGGTGGCGTATTAAGCTCAAAAGCAAAGCGTGCCAAATGTTCCACCCACAAACAGAGAGTAATTGTGATGTTGTACAACAAAGTTTGTGATATTGTTAGCAGTTTGGCTGAATTACTGGAGATTCAACTTCTTACTGATACCACTATCCTTCAGGTAACTGTGATCGAATTCCATACAAATACATAACATGGAAAATAGTTAATATTCAGAATATGTACAGGTGGGTCTTCATACAGGGAGGTTCTGTTCCTGGAACCCCTGTGGATATCGAAAATCAAATGTATTGAAATGCGCGGTTTTGCTCCCCCAAACCTTCGAACCTGGCTGGAGTTATGCTCCGGTCTGGCCCAGTGGCTCTCTGAGGCCTGAAGAGGTTGCATGCAAGTGCATGTGTCCTCAGAGTGCCTGAAAAAAGAAAAGACTTCTTTTCAGAGTGCCTGAAAAAAGAAAAGAAAAGAAGTGAGGTTTTAATGCCTTATAAGGCTTTGGGAGGCCTGGGGAAGCACCGGAAGGCTCTGCAGGCATCAGAAAGCCTCTGGGCCTGACTGGAGTTATGCTCAGGTCAAGCTCAGAGGTTGGGGTAGGGCTGTTTAGCACCCATGCATCCTAGAGATCCATGGATGCCAAATCTGCAGATAACATAGACCCCCTGTATGTTGAGAGAGGGATATAGAAGAGCCTGCTTTGGGAGTGGAGAAAATATGTGACTGAAATAATAACTTTGCAAGTTCCAGTGTTCTTGCCACACATCCAGCTCCCTAGCATATTTGTGCTGCCCACTGAGGCTTTATGTGCAATCCTGTCTTTAAAAAAAAACACTTCATGGTATGGTTGGAGTATCCTCATAACTTCATTTATTTGAGTCTAATCTGCAAGAATTAGGAATGCCACAAAGAGATAAGGTGTGCTGGCTTGTATGAGATTTCATCTCAAATTCCTTTAATTGCAGCTGTAAGCTATGAAGTTTATTAGAATAATTAAAATTTAAAAGGTGGTAGTCAGAAGGCTTATTTTGTGTTAAAACAATTTTGTATCAGTTTAGCAAGTATAATTGTCTGTCTTTTGTTAACAGGTTTCTTCAATGGGGATAACACCCTTTTTTGTAGAAAATGTCAGTGAACTTCAGTTATGTGCCATCAAACTAGTCACTGCAGTAAGCATACCTTTTTAACCAGTATATTTTTTAGAAACTAATGACTTCTGGTGGTGGTATTAAAACAAACAAATAATAATATGGTGTGGGGGGGGGGGCAATGGAAGGCTCCTAATCTGCCTCTTAACCCATAATCGTGCACTTTAACTGTACAAAAGACATGAAGGTATCAATTCTAGTCCAACCCCGTCACTGGAGGTAACTATGATCCTTTATTTTTCTGAACTCTCTAATTTCACTTTCAGTCCATCAGTCACATTCTCAATAGCTAGAGGAATTGGCTCTGTAGCTGTTAGTGTTTAAGAAAACATACCTTAGAGCTTGCCAGGCAAGCAACAACGGAGCCTGAAAGTACCTTTCCTTTTTCACTGACTGATATGATAATGACATCAGTGGTCATTCTCTCCAGCTAGTACTTGTTTGCTGCATAGTAAATTGTTTTGGGTTTTCATACTGTTACTTTTACTGATAGATCAGCTGTCACCTGGCAGACCACAAAATCTTGTTAGGCCTTTAGAAGTGAGAAAGTTGCAGACTTGAGGTGGGTGGAAGGTGGGGATACCTTCAGCTATTCTTATTGAGCTGACTGTCGCTTGGTGTCTCCTGTTCTTAATCAGACTTTTCTTAATCAGAAAAGAAACTGTTCTTTTCTAGCCATAAAATCTTTCCTTGCTTCAACAAGCCTTTTAAAGATTAGAACAACGATTCTCACATATTCCACAGTTTGTGGGTCTGTGGCCCACAACCCAATTTTTGGTTGTTCACAAAACTGACAAGACAGATTAAGCTGTCTGCATCAAGGGTTTAAACAACCTGCTACTGGTGGGAGGGAGCACTGCTACCTAAGCACCACTATAGCTAGAGAGGCTTGCAAAGCTAGTATAGTGAAACATTTTTTAGGTTGTTCCAGATGCTAAAATATTTGAGAACCAGTAGATTAAGGGTGCAATCCAAACCTGCGCTGGAGCAGGCAAGCCAGGAGGCTTGCTCTGCATCCAGTGCAGGTTCATTGTCTGCAGCGGCTCAGCCAGGGGCAAAGGGAAGCTCTTCCCCTTACCCCGGGTAAGGGCTGCGCGTCACCAGTGGGTCTCCTTGGACCTGTGCCACCTCTGGAGGTGGCACAAGTCCGAGGAGAGCGGAGCGTCTCAAAGCCGCTCTATTCTCCCTGGGGACGGGGGTTGGGATCTGGCATAACCGCCGGGTCCCAGCCCTGCTCCCGGTCTCCAGGGCTGCCCATCACCCGCCCTCCCCCACCCCCCACATCTACCTTCACCGCTTGTGTCGGCACGGGTGCACTGGCACAAGCAGTGGGGAGGAAGCCGCTATGGAGGCTTCCGCCAGCCTCCGTGCGTTAGCGCATCTGGGTGCGCTGACGCAGCTTCCTCCCACAGATGCGCAAACGTGCTTTATGGCACTTTTGCGACCCTCCAGGGGCTCCTGTACGCTGTTAGGATTGCGCCCTAAAAGACTACAGTCATTATTTCTGTAGGTGATGGGAGACAATGAAGAGCAATCTCTTTTCCTACTCCTGTCTCTAGGGATCCTAGGAATTAGTAGAGGGAAGGGTGAGTGGACCAGTGGAGAGCAGAACATAGGGAATAGCGATGTGGAGGTGAGGATTTTTGGTTTTGAGTGAAAGGCAGATCTCTTTAACAGTAGTACAGTTGTGCTTAGCTTAGCGACAGGGATGCGGACTGACACCCCTATTGCCAAGCTGAGACTTGACACTATGCAAAGCCTCTGAAAGGTGAGGAGAGCCACACTCCCTCACCTCTTGAGGCTTTTCTGAGCCTTGGAAAGACAGCGTGCATCGGAATGCTGCCTCTATGAGACTCACAATGCCCGTTTTGGGTGAAAAGATACGCCTTTCAGTTTCCTGGGAACTGGAAGTCATGTGTTTTGGTTGAAATGGCCGGTCTGAGTCTCAGAGAGACAGTACACAGATGTGCGCTGCCTCTCCGAGGTTCAGAAAGCCGAGGCGAGTGGAGCACAGCTCCCATTTACTTCAGAGGCTGGGGGGACCAGCAGCAGCCATCGCATATGCGTGCTGTTGCTGGCTGGAGCGTCACTAAGCGACACTCACCTGTATTGTGGTCAAAACTTCTTAGTCTCTTTGCAGGATAGATTCATTTCAATCAAGGTGATTTAAATGAGCAGTTTAAATAAAAATGTTCTGTTTATTATTTACTGCCTAAATAAAAGAGCATGCTAATTGGTAATTACAGTGAAAGACAGTATTAATTCAATATTACCCAGAAGTATTTCTTCAAAATATTACCAATTAGGATCTCTTATGACTTGAAGTCTTGGCTAGTTTTTCTAGACAGGTGCTGGTTGGAATCGGCATTAGAAAAATTCCATTGTCTCTTGCTGTTTTAGAGCCCAGTCTTGAGCTCGGCCACACTGTTGCAAGCCCAGCGCTGGGTGCTAGCCCAACGCTGAGCTAGCACTGGAGCTCTGCCGCTCGGTGGTCACGTGGACCGCCAAGCAGCGGACAGGTAGGTGGAGGCATTGGGGGGAGGGTGGGGAGGAGGTATTCTGGGGAGGGCGGGGAGGAGGCGTTCCAGGGGGAAGGGAGTGGGGCAGGAGAGAGGTGAGACCGGTGGAGCTTTGCTTCACCGGATCCAGAACCTCCTTGTAAGGCTCACCGACTGACACAGAGGCCCTTGATTTTACACCGACCTCTGGGTCGCCGTAGAATTGAGCAGCCCCATTGTGTGGCTACTCTCTCTATCCGGTGGAAGGGACAAAAGTCCCCTTCTCCTGAGAATTCGCCAGTGGCTAGCTAGAGTGGACTGAATGCGGCGGCAGCCATTTTTGGCACCACTGCAGCCGGGCAGCTCAGGATTGGGCTGTTAGTCTGTTCCTTCTCTATTGTCATGTAACGGTTCCACCTTAGTTTGGGACAAGATTAGTATTCTCCATGAGATGGAAGGTCCATGTTGTTTGATTGGTAGGTAGGCTATATATTTACAGTTGCAGTACTAATGCTGAGCAGTTGCAGAGTTCACTTATTTACCAGGCATCACCCAGATGGATTGCTGAATGTGCTGACTTGTCAGTCCTTGTCCCTCCGTTTCAAGAACAGGAATGGTACATTTGTACTGTGACTGGTGAAGACATTTTCCTGATGGTCCTTTCTTTACAAAGGAACGTAACCTTTCATGAGTACTTAGTAGGATCATAATTTCAGTTTTAAGAAATTAAGTTTTAGAATCTAGTTTAGTTTTCAAACCAATTTATTTTAGAAAGAGATATTTAAAATTGTCAATCTCATTTATATCTAATTTTAAGAAATCATTTTCATCCAGCTGATAGATGTTCTGTGGGTGAAAAAAGACTGTGTTTTTAAAAAAAGAAACCAAGAAACTGTGTTTGTTAAATTTTTGTATTTTGAAATATCAGTATAAGCAACCATAATATATTTTAAAAGCCACTTCATGAACTCTTTGGAACAGGTCTTCTCAAGATATGAAAAGCATAGGCAATTGATACTAGAAGAAATTTTCACTTCACTTGCAAGACTACCAACCAGCAAAAGAAGTCTGAGAAACTTCAGGTAATAATGTACAGAACTAAACAATGGCTTTTTCAGATTTTGTTTTCTTAGCCTGCATGAGCGTCTGACTGTTTAAAAACTTGATCAGTGAGGAAATCATGATTCCTTTTGCTTGTGTGCGTGTGTGTGTCTTTAAAAGTTTTCCTCTGTGTCTGCTAAATGATCTGATGGATGGAGCAGCTCCAATCTGCCTGCATGTCTGTTTAAAAACATGCTCAATGAGGAAATCAAGGTTAAATAACTTAAATGACAAGTGCTACAAACCTATCCACACTTCCCTAGGAGTAAGCCCCATTGAATATAATGGGACTTACTACTGAGTAGACGTGCAGAGGCTTGGGCTGTAAGAAGTTAAATGGTTAAAACTAAACCAATGCAAAGAAGCTAGTAAAGACAGAAAAGCACTGTGCAAAGAAGGTTTTTTTAACAAATCAAACTTATTAAACAGTTTAACGAAATAAAGAAGTTCTTATACAAAAACTACAGTTCTTGCCATTCACTCTCTTACAATTCCTTCTGTATTTACATGCTAGTCAGTCTAATAGGCTACTGCTTTTATATTCTTGTAAATTTCACTTAGTTCATTTTATTGCCCTATTGACTATAGACACTACAGGTACTATACCACATTCAGCCACTGGATGGGGCTAAATGTTCATATAATGATGGAATCACATAACTACGGGAATCTGAGAACGTATTCCCGTTGCCTGTATATACAACAGTAATGCTCGAATTTGTGACTGCTTGCAAGGGAGTTGGCCTATTTGAGCACTGTGGCTGCTGGGAGGAACCAAACATCCCAAATGTCAGATGGAGAATACCTTTCAGACATTTTTCTCAGGTTTCTTTAAGCCTGTTAACCCTATGGTTTAACTACCTATAATTTATAGGTTAGTGGTTCCCAACGACCTCTTTAGGAAGAGAAAACCATGTAAGTATTTGCTGGGGCAGGGGTATTGCAGCAATGCAATTCCCAGGATCACGCTGCTGCCGGCAACAGAATGGGGTATTTTCACTTACCTTCAGCCAGCGCTGGAGTCCTGGGGGGTCTGGGGAGCCCTCCCAGGGCTGTAAAAAAGAGTCTGTAATAAAGAAACAAAAAATGGGCACTTCCATTTTTCCCAACAAAACTTGAAGTGCCCTACAGAGGGCTCCCCAGACCTCCCATGTTTCTAGCACATGCTGGAGGGAAGTGCAAACTCTCCTCTTGTCTCTGGCAGCAGTGTGATCCTGGGGATTATGTTGCCTTCTTCCCCCCGCCCCACCCCATAAAGGAACATACACTAATGCTTCCCTGGCTAGTGGATCGTGATCTACCAGTTTAGGAACCACTGTATAGGTAGTTTATAGGAATTTATAGGCTATAAATAAAGAGACAGTGTTGTTTTTTTGGCTACGTTGTTGGATTTGGGACTGGAGAGATCCTGGTTCAAATCACCATTCTTCCATGAAGTTCTCTGGGTGACCCTAAAGCAGTTGTCACCTCACAGTCTAACCTATCTCCTATTAAGGTGATGAAAGCCATGTACACTTACCCTGAGTTCTTTGGAGGAAGTGTGCAATAAAATTTTTATTATCATTCAAATGGCAGCAGGCATTTCATAATAATGCTAATTTAAGCATTTTTGCCAATGTGTTGCAATCCAAAATAAAGTGATAACTAAGCACCTGGAGGGTACTAGTTTTTTTAACTGCTGTTTCTGCCTTGCTGTCTAGCAGCGTGTTCTGTCTAGGCACAGTAACAACATGGATTCTAATTCTTCACAACCATGGTCTTCTCACCTGAATAAATGTTTGTTAAATTGTTGGATTATTGCTGGCCATGTAAACCTATGAACATATATAAAGTGATAACTCTTATTGGCTATGTGTATTTTGAGGAATTGGTTCTGTAATGTGAATGTAACAGCAGGTCCTGCTGCTTTTAATATATGAGTTGTAGTTCATTCTGAATGGTTAAAGCTAGTTGAACATTTGCTGTGATTGATAACTGACAATAGTAAAAAGCTTAGTTGTGTGTTTGTTTTCCCCCCAACAGATTGAACAGCAGTGATACTGACGGAGAACCTATGTATATTCAGATGGTTACTGCATTGGTGCTACAACTTATTCAGTGTGTTGTGCATCTCCCGTCAGGTGAGAAGGACTCTAATTCTGAAGAGGAATCAAATAAGAAGGTAAGATGTGCTTTAAAGGTACGTAGTTTGGGTGCTTC
Organism: Tiliqua scincoides; assembly: GCF_035046505.1. Lineage (NCBI taxonomy): Eukaryota > Metazoa > Chordata > Lepidosauria > Squamata > Scincidae > Tiliqua > Tiliqua scincoides. Next base: position 15,970,335 of record NC_089822.1, read on the forward strand.
TAGCCCCAAAGATCTAGCCCTTCTCCTAAAGGGGGCAGGCACCTACTGCAGCCACAAGTCATTTGCATAACTTCTTCTGATACAGTAGCTTCATTATTTCTTGAAGAAAGCAGACCTGAGCTTAGCAATCTGTGCCTGGGTCATCTTGCACTGCAATGCATTCTTCATAGGGCTGCCCTTAAAGAGTTTTTGGAACTGGTGCAGACTGGTGATAGTATATTGTGGGAGGGAGCATATTACTCCTATCCAGCAGATGTTATACTGAGTACTCATTGGTTTTCAGGTCCAATTCAAGGTGCTGCTTTCTTTTCATTTAAAGTCCTCTATGGTTTGGGCCTTTGGTATCTGTGTAAGACTACCTATCCATTAAAATGAGATCAGGTTGACATGTATGTGGGACAGGACCTTCTGCCCTGTAGTAGACCTTCAGATGTGGAACTCCCTACCAAGGATGTATGAGAGTCCCTCTTTCTCTTGGTCTAAGGCAGGGGTGTCCAAAGTTTTTGGCAGGAGGGCCACATAGTCTCTCTGACACTGTTTCGGGGGAAAAAAATTAATTTACATTTAAAATTTGAATAAATTTGAATAAGTTTACATAAATGAATATATTAAAGATGAACTTATATGAATGAATGAAGGTCATGCAATAGCTCAAGGCCTATAAAAGGCCTTTCCTTTGCTGCTGCTGCTGCTGCAGCTGCATCACAGACGTGAAACAACAAGCAGTGGCGGGAGCCCTCATTCCACAGCTCACATGAGAGGTCTAACAGTCACCCTCACACTGAGAGCAGTTGTGTCGGGCCAGTGTGGGCTCCAACAAATCTCTGGAGGGCCAGAGGCTCATTGGAGGCTGGGGGCTCCTTGAGGGCCACATTGAGAGGCCTCGAGGGCTGCAAGTGGCCCCAGGGCCGGGGTTTGGGCACCCCTGGTCTAAGGGAATATTGAAAACTTATCTTTTTAATCAGTTAGTTATTGGGCCCTAGAGGAAGAATGGTTGCTATTTACTGCAACTGTATTGTGATTGTTTCTCCTTGCTTTGGGGGGCATGAAAGAAAATTGTAAGCATCTTAATACAAAGTGATATTTAAAAGTTTGGTTTAAGATTTGGTATAGGTTTAGGTTGCCTAATTGTGTGAGGTCATTGAATTCTGGGCTTACAAAGGGACTGTTATGGATTAAAAGTTAGTTGTGACAGGCAGAGGCAAAGTTGAGGGCAGCACCTGAAGGAGAAGAAAAGAAGACAGTGGATAGACAAGATAACAGAAAGTAGAGTAGGAAGTCTGAAAGGAGGCAACAGATCTGAAAGTGGGTCAGAACCAACATAAGAAGAGTCTTGCTGGGTCAGGCCAAATGCCCATCTAGTTCAGCTTCCTGTATCTCACAGTGGCCCACCAGATGCCTCCGAGAGCTCATAAGAACAGCCCTGCTGGATCAGGCCATAGGCCCATCTAGTCTGGCTTCCTGTATCTCACAGTGGTCCACCAAATGCCCCAGGCAGCACACCAGATAACAAGAGATTTGCATCCTGGTGCCCTCCCTTGCATCTGACATAGCCCATTTCTAAAATCAGGAGGTTGCACATACACATCATGTCTTGTAACCCGAAATGGATTTTTCCTCCAGAAATTTGTCCAGTTCCCTTTTAAAGGCATCCAGGCCAGATGCTCACAAGACAAGAAGAAACCTGCAACCTGTTGCCACTCCCTTGCAGTTGGCCTTCTGAGGTAGCCTATTTCTAGAACCCGGAGGTTGCACAAACCCATCAAGTCTTGTAAGCTGTGATGGACTTTTCTTCTAGAAATCTTTCCAGTCCTCTTTTAAAGGCATCTAGGCCAGATGCCATCACCGCATCTTGTGGCAAGGAGTTACACAGTCTAATTACAGTGGGTAAAGAAATATTCTAACTCTCTCAATTTTAGTGGATGTCCCCTTGCTCTGGTATTGTGTGAGAGGAAAAAGAACAACTTTCTATTCACTCTATCCCCTGCATAATTTTATGTTTAAAACATGTCCCCCCCATCCCCCCGGAAGCCTTTTCTTTAGACTGAAGAGCTCCAAACACTGTAACCTTTCCTCATAACGGAGGTGTCCCAGCCCAGTAATCATTTCGGTTGCTCTCCTTTGCACCTTTTCTGATTCTTTGATGTCCTTTTTGAGATGTGACCAGAACTGGACCCAATTCTCCAGATCTCCATCAATTTGTTCAATGGCATATTAAGATTGGCCATTTTATTCTCAATCCCCTTATTAATTATCCTGAGCATGGAATTGGCCTTCTATACCGCTGCTTCACACTGTGTCAGCACTTTCATTGAGCAGTCCACCAGCACCCCAAGATCTCTTTCCTGATCCGTCGCAGACAGCTCTGAACACATTATCCTATATGTGAAGTTTTGATATTTTTTTGCACAGTGTGCATTATTTTACACTAACTTGCATTGAAATGCATCTGCCATTTTGCTACCCATTCTCCCAGTTTGGAGAGATCCTTCTGGAGCTCTTCACAATCTGTTACGGTCTTCTCTGCCCAGAAAAGTTTATCTGCAAACTTGTCCTCCTCACTGCTTATCCCTATCTCTGGGTCATTTATGAACAAGTTGAAAAGTATTGGTCCCAGGACAGATCCTTGGGGCACCTATTTAACTGCATAGCCACTCAAATCCTGTGCATCATAACCAACAGTGGTTTGGAGTTTGGTCATTTGTAGTCATGTTTATACTTGTTTAGACCTGTTATTTGGTTGAATTAGCTGTTTTTAAGTTACAAAATCAAGACACTTTATTCATATTCTTTAGAGTGATTGCCAGTTTGCTTCTTCTCATCTTGCAGGAACATCGCATACACTGTCTCATAAATTGCAGCGTAAATGAAATAAGTATATTCTTTGTTCCTTTTTAGGTGGATCAGGATGTCCTCATTACAAACTCCTATGAAACAGCCATGAGAACAGCACAAAACTTCCTTTCCATTTTTCTCAAGAAGTGAGTAGAAGTCAGCTTGCTTGTGTTTTACAGGTTGTAGTTTTGTTGTAATCAGTGCGCTGTACAGAATCAGATTTTGAACTCTAGAAACAGTTGAAGGTTTGTTTTGAGCTGTTTAGAAATGGTAAATTATCCATAGGAGATGGAACATGATGCTTTTGAATGCAGTATTGTGAAGAAAAACCTTGTGTTGTATGGAACTTGCACTGCAACTGCAGTCTGTAATAGTAAGCCAGTCTGTTCAGTGAGAATTACTCGCATAAAAATGCATAGGATTACGTCCTCAATATGTCTTGACTAACTAAATTTAGGATACAATAAGAACTCAAAGATAAATATTCTGTTAGCTCTGATTCATTTGTATATGAATTCTGTATTATGATAGTCAGATTTATTGTTTGCAGAAGGAGAACATGATGATGACATACATTTTTCTGAATTCTGATCATCTTAAGATCAGCTCATGAGCTACTGTGCGTGAATGGGTGAAAAAGATTGGCATAAGAGTTTCCCTAGGACCTTGACCCCATGTGCCAATGGTCAGGCTAGTTTGTATGCTTCTTCACTAACCTTTTTGGTTCATGAGACATGCAGAGATTGGAGGAAACATGCAGACTGTTAGTGAAGAATAAAGATGTTAGAATTCCAGCAAACTGGACAGAACCAGCTGACTTTTTTTATCCTGTCTGCAATCATCCCTAGAAACTCCCTAAGGACTATTCCTCCAAACCTTTGCAATCATTCTAGGGTACCCAGAAGGTTGAACTGGAGAGTAAGATGTGCAGTTAGGGATTTCCAGGCCAGACAAAAAACTGAAACTGGATTCATACCTGATCTACAGCACTGCAGAGAAAATAAAAAATATATATTTTAATTTGGGGGTATGAAGATTGCTTCATACCACAGGTGAGCATTTCAGCTAACTATTTTCTTCTGCAAACTGGAAAAGGGTTCTTGCAAAGTTAAAAAATATATATTTCATAAACTTTTCGTGACCCACCAAAGTATCAGCTTGTGACCCACTGGTGGATCCTAACCCACAGTTTGGAAACACTGCTGTCGTAGCAAAAGTCTCTGCTTTTGATCAGCACAACATGCATGTAAAGCATTGTAAAAAAAAATTTGAAGAAAAAATTAATTGAAAGCTGTAGACCAGCAATATTCAACTTTTTCATCTCACAGCACACTGACAAGACGCTAAAATTGTCAAGGCACACCATCTTTTTTTGACAGTTGACAAGGCACACCATGCTGCTCCTGGGGGGCTCACATCCCCCCGTGGCCCTGGTAATGACTCTCTCCCAAACTTTTGTGGCACACTTGCAGACCCTTCACAGCACACCAATGTACCATGGCACACTGGTTGAAAATAACTGCTGTAGACTGTCCATAGCATATTTGAAACCAGCATATTTCATGTTTTATAATGTTCCAATATGACTAAAGTCTTCCCTGCTTGTTCAGAAAGTGGAATCGTTGTAATTCAGCTGACCTGTTATGTATATGCACTGTTTCCTGTCACAGTTTGTAACCACCCCACAGAGTGACTGTCAATAATAGTGCATCTCGCACAGCTCAGATATTATAGTATTTTTCACCCTTGTTTTGGGGAGAGTATGGCTACAGTCCAAGCATATTTACTAGGGAAAAAGACTTATTGATCTCAGTGTACTCTTAAGAGAATATCTTTAAAATTAAAAAAAACACAACTATTTAGAAGTGAAAGGTTTCAGTTTGTCCTTTCTATATAAAATATTATCCCGTACACCAGTGGTTCTCAAACATTTAGCACAAGGACCCACTTTTTAGAGTGAAAATCTGTCAAGATCCACAGGAATAGATGTCATGACCACAGGTGACATCATCAAGCAGGAAGAGTTTTAACAATCCTAGGCTGCAATCCTATCCACACTTACCCAGGAGTAAGTCCCATATACATAGAGTAGCCTGTTAAAAATACAGATCTCTAACATTTCCCCAAATGTAGTCACATACCATAGTAGCATCAAGTCTAATATATTAAAAATTAAATATTGAAATGAATGGGGTCCCACCTGAAATTGGCTCGTGACCCACCTAGTGGATTCTGACCTACGGTTTGAGAAACACTGCCATACACAGTACTGTCACATATTGGCTATAAGCAAGCTGTTCTGCTTGCTCACTAACTTAACAATGCACGATGGCACCAATTAAGGATTTTATTTAAAGTTACTGCAAAATTAATGTTTTAAAAACCCTATAATTGCTTGGAAAAATTATATCAATGAGTATCATGTATTTGATATGAGATGTTTGATTTTTTGGCAGCATATACATAGTTTAACTAGTTTGTACTGATATACTAGAAATGATATGTTACTTCATTCTTGCATGTGCTTTATTTTCATTGTTTTCTTCAAACAGATGTGGTAGCAAGCAGGGGGAAGAGGATTATAGGCCTCTTTTTGAAAATTTCGTTCAAGACCTTCTTTCCACAGTCAACAAACCAGAATGGCCAGCTGCAGAACTGCTGCTTAGTTTATTGGGAAGATTGTTGGTAAGACCCTTGAATATTTTGAAGCAGTAATACAAATCTTTTCATAAATGTGAAGGATACCTTCCTGATATTCACACATAAGAAGTGAAGGCCTTTATCAGTACATATTGATGTATTTGATAATTGGGCCAGAAGGACTAATAGGGTGCGTGAACTAATTGATTTTAAGGCAAATATTTTCTGGGGTTTGAACAACGGTGGATCATTGACCATATTTAAAACAACCAAAATGCCACATTAACATAAGTTTTTTTTAAAATTATAAATAAATCATTATTATTAACAGTATTTATATACTACTTTTCAACAAAAAAATTCACGAAGTTCCCCTGCTAACTGGGTAAGATGCACTTTCTTCAAGTGGGTACTCCTCTTCTTAGCAGGGAAACTGGCCCACCTCACCCCAGCAGTATCTTTTCTAGTGGCTGGCTGCTGGTGTTCTTTTGCTTCTTTATAGATTATGAGCCCTTTTGGGATAGGGAGCCATTAGTTTTTTTCTCTGTAAACTGCTTTGTGAACTTTTTTGTTGAAAAGTAATATATAAATGTTAATGTTAATAATAATATTAAAAATGTTTAAAATGTTTAATAATAATGATGATGGTGATGTTAATGAGGTTTACCTGTAGTGGTGCTAAGGTGTTAACAAACTGAAATACAACAATGTACAGTGCATGTCATGCATAAATCACATTCATCATGACTCAGACTTCACATTAACATATTTTGTTGGAGCTACACTTATCATTTACTTGTCTTGTATTTGTACAGGCAGCCCTTGGTATCCGTGGATTTGGTAACTGGATTTGAATATCTGTAGGCTCCAAACCCACAGGTGGGGCACCTGTTGCCCTCCGAACCTGACTAGAGCCGAGCTCCAATCAGGGTCTGGAGGGCTGAAAAGCTGACTGTTTTACAGTGTTTTTAATCCTTGCATGGCGGCTCAGTAGCAGAAAGTGGTTCTGGGAACTTCTGCTTGACACCATAGCCTTTGATGTTCTGTACTGTACAGTTCCATCTTGTCGGCCATGCTGTTTTCCATCTACATGGAAGCCATTGGGAGTTATTTGAGGTTCTGGGGTGGGACATCCCCAGTATGAGAATAACACCCAGTTATACATCTACAGCAATATCTTTAGCTTTCATCTGGTTAAGAACCAGAGCATGGATTAAAGATAAAAATGGATGAATGTCCAAGCATAGCCGTATTTAGCTTGCAGATTTATTTTGGCTGGTGATAAATGTAAATAACAAAATATATAACATATGCTCATGTGTGCAAAACCTAAATAAAAGAAAAAGATTGGATGAAATCAGGTGAAAGAGGGAAAGCACATGGATGAAATTTGAAATATGGTTATAATTTAAAACAGCTAGAACAGTGGTTTTCAAACTGGGGCGTTGTGACGCCCTGGCCTGAAGGCCCTGGTCCCTGGTCCCTTAAGTGGGTCGCTAGCGGGGCTGCAGGAACTGGGATGCGCTCACTAGTCCCTGCAGCAGGTGTCCTGGAGTGCGGGGAGCCCTGCACAACTGTCTGCAGGGCTCCCCAGCTTATCAGAAGTGAAAGTGGAGCGATTGCCACTTTTCCTGGGGATTGCGTCGCTGCCTTCCCCCCACCCCCACCAAGACTTACAGTGGTTCAAACTCTCCCTGAGAGTTTGAAAACCGCTGGGCTAGAAGAACAAAATAATGAAGTCAAAAGGTATTGCTGTAGCTTCCTTCCCGTGTTGGAGAAGCTGTGGGTGTTCTGAATCGATATTTAGAAGCACGAGAGCTGGATGAGGGCAAACAAGCTGAAATTAAATCTGGAATGGAAGTAGTTCTCATTAGGAGACCCACTGTGATACAGTGATGGTGTGTTGTGCTGTTCTTGATGGGGTCCTTTGAGGAACCAGATTGGTAGCTTGAGAATGCTGTTGTCCCTGGATGGTTATGTGACAGCTGTAGCACACAATCCATTTGCCCAGCTTTGGCAAGTGTGCCAGCTGTGCATTTTTCTATCTTAAGCAGACCTAGGCACAATCGGCCATGTCTTAGTTACCTGTTGGATTGCTGCAATCCTTTATGACTGTCCTTGAAAGACCTTTTGGAAATTTGAACTGGTAAAAATGGTATCTGTGAGGGTTTAGAAGTAAAACAAATCTTTATCATCATGTCCTGCTGCTGTTACTCCAGCTGCATAGGTTGATAGTTTATTTATGGGTTCAATTCAAGGGGCTTCTGGCAATTAGATTTTTTTCAGCATGTACTGAAGGCCTAGCTAATTAGGCAGACCTTTGTAAATCTTTTATAACTTTCTCTTAGCAGTCTGGGTTGAATTCTTCCTCAGCTCTCTTTGCTGTTTTTGTTGTACTAGTTATACTGATTTTAAGTTCTATATGTTTGTATTCATTGTAAGCTGCCTTGAGTTCTTATGAAAAGTCTGAGGAATTTTTAAATAAACGCATATACATTGATGATGCTATATAAGTAACAAAAATATCACTTATTTGAAACAAAACTGTGTTCAATATCAATGTTTAGGCTTTTATCTTTTCTGACAAAACTTTTCAGCTGGTTTATATTCAAATAGGTGCCTACTGCAAGCGCTTGGACTGAGGGCTGGAAATTTATACAAAAGTATTGAATAATCTTACAGAGCTTCTATTAATAACATAAGAACATAAGAACAGCCCCAATGGATCAGGCCATAGGCCCATCTAGTCCAGCTTCCTGTATCTCACAGCGGCCCACCAAATGCCCCAGGGAGCACACCAGATAACAAGAGATCTGCATCCTGGTGCCCTCCCTTGCATCTGACATAGCCCATTTCTGAAATCAGGAGGTTGCACATATACATCATGGCTTGTAACCTGTAATGGATTTTTCCTCCAGAAATTTGTCTAATTCCCTTTTAAAGGCATCTAGGCTAGACGCCAGCACCACATCCTGTGGCAAGGAGTTCCACAGACCGACCACACGCTGAGTAAAGAAATATTTTCTTTTGTCTGTCCTAACCCGCCCAACACTCAATTTTAGTGGATGTCCCCTGGTTCTGGTATTATGTGAGAGTGTAAAGAGCATCTCCCTATCCACTCTGTCCATCCCCTGCATAATTTTGTATGTCTCAATCATGTCCCCCCTCAGGCGTCTCTTTTCTAGGCTGAAGAGGCCCAAACGACGTAGCCTTTCCTCATAAGGAAGGTGCCCCAGCCCCGTAATCATCTTAGTCGCTCTCTTTTGCACCTTTTCCATTTCCACTATGTCTTTTTTGAGATGCGGTGACCAGAACTGGACACAATACTCCAGGTGTGGCCTTGCCATCGATTTGTACAACGGCATTGTAATACTAGCCGTTTTGTTCTCAATACCCTTCCTAATGATCCCAAGCATAGAATTGGCCTTCTTTACTGCTGCCGCACATTGGGTTGATACTTTCATCGACCTGTCCACCACCACCCCAAGATCTCTCTCCTGATCTGTCACAGACAGCTCAGAACCCATCAGCCTATATGTGAAGTTTTGATTTTTTGCCCCAATGTGCATGACTTTACACTTACTGACATTGAAGCGCATCTGCCATTTTGCTGCCCATTCTGCCAGTCTGGAGAGATCCTTCTGGAGCTCCTCACAATCACGTCTGGTCTTCACCACTCGGAAAGGTTTGGTGTCGTCTGCAAACTTAGCCACTTCACTGCTCAACCCTGTCTCCAGGTCATTTATGAAGAGGTTGAAAAGCACCGGTCCCAGGACAGATCCTTGGGGCACACCGCTTTTCACCTCTCTCCATTGTGAAAATTGCCCATTGACACCCGCTCTCTGCTTCCTGGCCTCCAACCAGTTCTCAATTCATGAGAGGACCTGTCCTCTAATTCCCTGACTGTGGAGTTTTTTCAGTAGCCTTTGGTGAGGGACCGTGTCAAACGCCTTCTGAAAGTCCAGGTATATAATGTCCACGGGTTCTCCCGCATCCACATGCCTGTTGACCTTTTCAAAGAATTCTATAAGGTTGGTGAGGCAAGACTTACCCTTACAGAAGCCATGCTTACTCTCCCTCAGCAAGGCCTGTTCGTCTATGTGTTTTGAGATCCTATCTTTGATGAGGCTTTCCACCATCTTACCCGGTATGGATGTTAGGCTGACCGGCCTATAGTTTCCCGGGTCCCCCCTCTTTCCCTTTTTAAAAATAGGCGTGACATTTGCTATCCTCCAATCTTCTGGCACCATGGCTGTTTTGAGGGACAAGTTGCATACCTTAGTCAAGAGATCTGCAACTTCATTCTTCAATTGGGGAATATATATTGGGGAATATATTCATCACAATATTTTGTGATGAGCATTTGGAAAGTGAATATGAGATTAACTTCTGTGTTATTTTGTAAGGTTCATCAGTTTAGTAATAAATCTACAGAGATGGCTTTGAGAGTGGCATCGCTTGATTACCTTGGAACTGTAGCAGCACGACTAAGAAAGGACGCAGTCTCTAGCAAAATGGATCAAGGATCTATAGCCCGAATTTTAAAACAGGTTTGAGTAAAGCTCTTCTGTTCATAAAATATTTGGAATAGCATTCTGTTCTGAACAATCTTTATAAAAATGACATCTTAAGAGTTGATAAAAACAATGTTTACTTCTTTTGTACTACTTGCTGGAGGGTCATTCCATGTCAAGTGGTCTAGTTTTTGAAAAATGCCCTGCGTGACCATCATGGATTTTAATGAAATTTTGTGTGTAGAGTCCCACATGTCTCAAACAAACTTTGGTAAAGTTTTAGGTTTGCTGGTGGAATACTTGTGGAGATATAGCCATTTGTTTGACCTCATACTGCGACCATGTTCAGTACGATTGTGAGATTTTGACAACTTTGAGACATATCTCCCTTGCTATTTTTTCAAAACAAATGAAGCTTAGCTACTTTATACAACTTTTTGCACTCTATTTAATGAAACTGATAGCAATCTTTGTTGAGTGTGTCCAAAGTGGTTAAAATTGCAGCAAAGTTGGCCAAAAAAATCAGTGCTCCAAAAAAATCCAAAGTTTAATGTTGAATAGCTCCAGCAATAATTAAGTAATAATTGTAAAATTTAGTGCATAATATCCCAACTTAACCTTGTTTTCAAATATTTAATTTCAGCCACCTAGCTCTTTCCATTAGTTTACAAATTAAGTGTAAAGTTGATGATTTTTGTGAAAAGGCCAAAAATAGGGTATTTTCAACTTGCTTTTACAAAAAAGTACCTTCTAGAAATGCTTTTAAACTAATATCATCAGAAAGTGCATGTTTCAAACCCCCCAGAAAAATGGGTTTGATTTTCTAACGCAGGCAAACAGTGCCTGAAAAATAGGAACAAAGTTGGGAGACATTGCCATAGCAACAGCCTATATTTCAACATGCAATTCTGTCATTTTTCAGGTCATGCTGATTTTTTTAAACAATTTTTTTATACACATCATTATAACTATTCCATGGTGACATCGTCACTACCAGTTCAAGAACTTGAACTGGTAACCCCATTGCCGTAGGGGCCACGCCCAGTTACCCTGCAGTACCAACCACGGGTGGGTTTCTTCATCCAGGTTCCCAAGCCTGTCATTTGGTTTCTTTGTCAAGGTTCCAAAGCCTTGTGTAGGTATCTGTCTGGTTCCCAAGCCAATGATTGGGCTGCTTATCCTAGGTTCCCAAGCCTAAACTGGGTATCTTATATGGTTCCCAAGCCAAAGTCTGCAGTTCAATTTTAACCGTTAACCATCTTTTTTTTACATTCTGTTGCATTTACGAGCCACTTCCTACAACACAGTTTCTGGAAATTGATATTGTCAACCAGGCAATGTAACTGAAGGAGCAGGGAGCATGCAAATGAGGTGTTGCTCTAGAACCCAGCAAATGTTTTGCCTTTCTGGCTAATATAACGACTGAGCAGGACCTTGAGGATGCATAAATTTTATCATTGCGTCATTTTGTTCAGGTGAGACTTCAACAACATTGACAGTCCACCATTTGTCATCCTAAATACGGGCAACATAACAACTGGGAAACAGTTCAGATAATCTCAAACACAGAATGAAATTATCAGAAATTTTGGTGACAAAATTTATTGTGTCATTTGTAACTTTGCTGACAGAGTTTGAGTTGACTGGTACAAATTGGTGATGCTCTCTAGATGGCTGCTGCTTTCTTGCCATCTTCTCGAAATTTTTTGAAAGTCTGTACCAATTTGTACCTCCATTCTGTATTTGAGATTATCTGAACTGTTTCCCAGTGGTTATGTTGTCTGTATATATCACTTTCCAGAAACTGTGTTGAAGAAAGTGGTAGAGTACTACCAAGTATGTAACCAAACTGTAAAAGTTTTGATTCTGTCAGTAAATAAAAACTAATACTTGGCAGTATCAGCCCCCCTCTCCCATTTGGGATTCAGAGGATCATGTAGGCACAACAGGACTTCTGCAACCTCACAGCTGCACATGCACTCCAGCCCTCTACCCAGCAAATGTTTCTCTTGAAGGTTGGAGTCCTCTGGAGCATATCCAACACAGTAAAAGGAACTACAGTTGAAAGTAAAAAGGCAGGGAGCTTTGGGTGCAGGCACCCAGGGGTTTTCTGAATCTCACCTGCTGAGAGTATAAAGCAGGTAGAGTTTTTGCTTTCATCTGAAAATACAGTTCAAAGAGGTAATACTTTTTTGAGAGCGAGACAGTGAAATATTGAAGGTGTAATTTCACATGGAATTTCTACCAAGTAATAGTATCCTTTGTTCTTATTTGACAGTACAGGTGTTACCTTTTAAACTTTGGTCAGTCCCATAAGTTTTCCACTTTGAAGAACTGCTTGTGGCAGGATATTTAAAAAGATCTGTTCTCTGTATTATGTGAAAAACATGAGTATGAAATTTTGTTAAATCTGGCTTTTTTAGAATCTCTGTAGAACTTGTCGTGTCTCTTTTTATTTTGTCTGCTTTGAGTACCTTAAGGCATGTTTAGAATGCAAAACTTTGCTTATGCGGATTTTGACATTGGAAAGATGGTGTGAATTGCCTTAAAGTGTATTGCTATATTCTACAGGTCTCAGGGGGAGAAGATGAAATCCAGCAGCTACAAAAGGCATTGCTAGACTATTTGGATGAAAATACAGAGACTGATGCATCGCTAGTGGTATGTTTCAGTTGTCAGAATGCAAGTCTGTAGCAAAGAGCATTTCACCAGAGAGAGATCAAGAGAGGAAATAAAGAATATGATTTGGAATCTATTTGTAACTGTGACTTTGGTGACACAGTTGCCCAAGTTTTGAATCTTTTCAAAGGAAACTAAGCTCCAAACTTTAGAGCAGGGATGTCAAACTTGTTTCATACAACAAGCTGAATAGCATTCATGATACCTGCTGAGGATCAGCAGGAGGTGATGTCATTAAGCAGTTCATGACCAAAAATAAGCACTTTTTTCTCAGTTTATTAGCTGCAAGTGACAGAAGAGAAAAAATACAAAGCTTGATCATAGTTTCAAGATATGGGAGAGCCCAATTTTCACACAGACCACCCTCTCAGCAGTAACACCTCTGAATGGCTCAGCAACTGACAGCAGTTGATAGTGGTGCTGGGAAAGCCTTCCGACGAGATAAAAAGCTTCTGAGGGCCGCATCTGGCCTGCAGGCGTAATGTTTCACACTCCTGGTTTAGATCTATTTTGGATGATGAAAAAGAGTTGCAAGGAATTGAGTCACGTTGATCCTCTCCCCACAGTTCAGGTATTGTTGAAAGTGGAGAGGTGTGTGTTTCCATGTTGGAAAAGTGCACATTCTTCCAGTGGAGTGATAGCTGTTTGCTTATATTTATATGAGTACAGAATAGCATAAAAATGGCTATGATTCAAACTGGTGATAGTCACAAAAATGACTATCACAAAAATGAATGCACCTCTTATCAAAAGAAACAGCAAAGAGTATGTCATGTCAATAGTAGTTTCCTCCCTTCTCTCCATACAGTGTTGTAAGGGGAAAAGAATCAAGATTTGTGTTTGCATGGATGAGTTATGAACATAGTTCTTGTAATGTTGCTTATGGATAAGCAGAAGTGAAAAGCATTAGGAACTTAAAATTGTTCAGGAGAGTGGATCTTCATTATTGTTCTGTCATCTGTTAAGGAGAAGAGTACATAGGGATATTTTCCCATCAAAAGGTGGTGGTGAATAATACTTACATATTGTATTTCAATGAAAAAGATCACAAAGTGGTTTACAGAGAAAATCAAATAAATATTATAGACAAATGGCAGATATGCTGGAGTTCTGGCTCTGCTTTCTTTGGTGCAGTTGGTCATACTTTCTAGTGGGTGGAGGAACTATCAGAAGGGAGAGACAAGGCCGTATTACTCCTATAAAGCTCACATTTAACAAGCAGTGCAAGAATGAGGATATTTCTCTAAATGAGGTGTCTATACAGGTGGACCTGTATATGCATGGGTTCAGAATCTGTGGATTTGACTTGGCATGGGTTCAGAACCTATGCTGGAGGGCACCGTGTGACCTCCCAGACGCAACTGGATGCACCTTCAGTTGCGTCTAGGAGGCTTTCTGAGGCTCTCAGACCACCCCCTGGAGGTGTTGGAAAGGCACTTCCGGTTGCATCCAGAGATCCTCTGGCCCAGATCCACAGGTTTCGGCATCTTGGGGGGGGGGGGTCCAGGAATGGATTCCCTGCAGATAATGAGGATCAGCTGTAATTCTTTTCCTTCATCATTTTAAACCCTCTCAGTGTAAACTGCAGAGGAGCTTGTTTGTAAAAACTGTAATGTGTGTGTCAATATGGACTGGGTAAATCAGACCTATGTAATTCAAAACACAATTGGCTTGAAATGTGGTGATCTTTTGGTCCTTGACATTGGATTTTTATTAAATGAACTAATTTTATGCTAATTATTACTAGTATCAATAATACTGCAACATGATCTGGCACGTTTCTTCTTTAACATGCTCTGACCTTTTCCTTCTTCCCTCGCACCCCTTTGTTACCCTGCATTCTCTCCTACCACACCAGTTTTCTCGGAAATTTTATATAGCCCAGTGGTTTCGGGACACAACTATGGAGACAGAGAAAGCAATGAAGTCTCAAAAGGATGAAGATGCATCTGAAGGAACACACCATGCAAAAGAAGTTGAGACAACAGGACAAATCATGCACAGAGCAGAAAGCCGGAAAAAATTTCTTCGCAACATCATTAGGATTGCACCCTCTCAGTTCAGTACATTAAAGTAAGTTTCACTAATTGTTCACTTTATTAAATGACCTTTTGGCTTTTATGCACGGACATTTTCTGTGGGAAAACAAATCTTTAAGCACTGTTCTGCAACTTTGTTACAGGATGAACTCTGATACTGTGGACTATGAAGATGCTTGCTTGATCGTTCGCTATTTGGCCTCTATGAGGCCGTTTGCCCAGAGCTTTGATATTTATTTGACTCAGGTAAATGGTGCCAGAAGTCTAAATGAAACGTGGTCGGTTTTCTGGTTCCAAACATTTATCTGGTAGTGTGCAATACCTTTTCATTGACTGTGGTTCTTCAGTAGGTCATAATAGTACTACATGCTTCTACACTTCTGTATCAATCACAAATGCACTTTTTATCCTTCACGCATTGTGCACTTATTCTAAATATACCAAATGTAAAAATACATACCACACTTTTTCTTCTCTTACAAGAAGCCTAAGGCAGCTTACAGTCATGATTTCAGTATAACCAGCAATGAAAATACATTGCAGTCAAAACCAAAAAAACAAATAAAACCTCAACATCACAGAAAACTAATACAGAACTAACCAACTTCCAAAAATAGCTAAAAGCTTGCTGAAACAAACACATGTTCAAATTCCTATAGAACACCAATAATATTTATCTGTATATACAGGTGGAGCCTATTTATTCGTGTTAGTTCCGTTCTGTGACTCGGCGCGATTAACAAAGAACGCATTGTGCTAAATTCCATAGAGTTATGCAAATATGCTGCAGCCTGACAGTTCCAGATGGAAGGAAACTAAAGCAGCTGTTATCAATCCCCTCCCCTCCGCTGTACTCAGCCCTCCGGTTGCCAGCTGTCCCACTTCTTTCACAGGTGGGATGCTGAGCTTTTAAGAGTCTAGTCCTATGCCTGCCTACTCAGAAGTAAGCCCCACTGTAGTCAGTGAAGCTTACTCCCAGGAAAGTGTGGATCGTTTTGTTTGTGTCAGCTGGAGCAGGAGAGCCTGCACCATGGGGGGGGGGGAATTTGGCAAACACTCCCTGGGTTTTTTTTAAAGCAATCCCCTCTCTTCCCCCTCCTGCCTCCCCCTCTGTACTCAGCCCTCCCCATTGCCAGCTATCCCTGCTTCTTTCACAGGTGGGATGCTGAACTTTTAAGAGTCTGGTCCTATGCATTTCTACTCAGAAGTAAGTCCCATTCCAGTCAGTGGGGCTTACTCCCAGGAAAGTGTGGAGAGGATTAGGATTGTAGCCTTGCTGGATTGTTTTGCTTCCATAGGCTGAAGCAAAGAGAGCCTGCAAGGGGGGGGGGGAATTCGGTGAACACTCCCTGGGTTTTTTAAAGCAATCTCCTCTGTTGCTACTGCACCTGTGAGTGAGAGAGAGAGAGAGAGAGAGAGAGAGAGAGAGAGAGAGAGCTCCACCTTGCTGCACATGCACTGGCTACAGAGGTTTTCTGCCCCCCCCCTTCCCCTCTTCAGCCTATTTCCTGGCTCAGGGGCTCCAAGAGTGTTATTGTTCCTTGGCAAGGGGAACCTCTTCCATGGCTTCAGGGCTATTTCCTTGCCTGGGTGAGGCGAAGCCTTTTTGCAGTGCTTTGGGCTGCCTGGAAATGGAGCAGAGGCCAGTGCTGGGCAAAAGAGGCAAAGGTGTGTGTGACTTTCAGTTGCCCTGCCCCATTCGCATTGAGACAAATCCTCAGATAAAAAATCCATGGATAAATAGGCTGCACCTGTATATAATTATACCAGACATGATTAAACTGCAAAGATGTTTTCAAAATATAGTGGTAGAACATCCCCATGTGCTTTGCCTGTATGCACAGTTCTCATTACAAATGTGACATAAATACTGTTGTTACTGTTAGAGCATCTGCCTGAGTATGGAAGGGACAGGGGAGACAGCATCCCTATTTGTACAAGCTACGCCACTGTCCAAGCATGGAAAAGCTATGGGGCTTTTGTAGACCATTGGAGTAGCACATCTGCTGTCACTTGCATGGAATCCCAGCCCCTCCTAGCTACATCCAGCACTATCACATTCTCAAATGATACCATTATAAGAGGACATTATTAGACATCGCAAAGAGTAGATTTATGTACCCACTTCAGTAGCTAGGTTGGTGCACCATGCTCCTTCAGCATATTTTAAAAGTGGGATTTTAGTTATATCTCCCCAGCTTGTGCGTCTGTGTGCTTACATGTGTGTACCACAGAACTTTGATGGAAGGCAACAGGCAGTGCCAACCACAAATAATGATTTGGCTCTTAAGCCAGATCAGAATGTGTGGGTCTGTTTGCCATGTTTACAGAAGGAATGAATAGGGGTGTTGCAGTGGGCCCATTGGTTAAACTACATATATGATAGATGGTTTTTAAAAATTTTCTTTTCATTTTAGCATGTTTTCTCTCTTCGAATTTGTTTGAAAAACATTGCCTCCTTGGTTCCAAAAACAGTTAAAATGCATTTTCTTTTGTTTTCTTGCTAGATTCTGCGCGTGCTTGGTGAAAATGCAATTGCTGTTCGAACAAAAGCCATGAAGTGTTTGTCTGAGGTTGTTGCTGTAGACCCCAGCATACTAGCCAGGGTAAAAGGGGGTGGAATCTGTAATGATACCTCCATTTTTCTAGCTTCACATCAGGTTTTTCTTACTTTGCATTTGTGTTTTGCCTATTGCTTTTAGCTGGATATGCAACGTGGTGTCCATGGACGGTTGATGGATAATTCCACTAGTGTACGAGAAGCAGCCGTGGAGTTACTTGGTCGGTTTGTGCTTTGTCGACCACAGCTTGCTGAACAGTATTATGACATGCTGATTGAACGAATACTGGTATGGTTATTTTCAAACTTTAATGACTATAAATTTTTTTTTACAGAGGGTAGTTTGCTGTGCAAACTTAGGATAAAAAAAAGTGGGATACAATTCGTAGTTCTTAATAATAGCTGTAAAATGAACATGGATGAATAGTGGTGCCTCGCAAGACGAAATTAATTCGTTCCGCGAGTCATTTCGTATTGTGAAAATTTTGTCTTGCGAAGCGCGGTTTCCCATAGGAATGCATTGAAATTTAATTAATGCGTTCCTATGGGCAAAAAAAGTCAGAACAAAGTCAAATTTGGTTTACAAAGTGTTTATTAAGTGCTCTTTAAAGGCATACTTACTGTACAGAGGATTTCAAAAATTTCAAGCACAAAACTTCAACTTTTTAATTTTAAAAATTCGTCTTGCAAAGCACGGCCATAGAAAAAATTTGTCTTGTGAAGCACGGCATAGAAAAATTCGTCTTGCGAGTCACCAGAAAAAATCGCAAAAACACTTTCATCTTGCGAGTTTTTCGGTGTGCGAGGCATTCGTCTTGCGAGGCACCACTGTAGTTTGTTCACTGGATTAGGTTTTGAAATACAGTACAACTATAATTTCTGAGGAACCTCTCAAATAGCAATAGTGAATCTTTCTTTCTTTTGTGTGTGTGTGTGTGTGTGTGCGCGCGCGCGCGTCACTTCTTACTAAATTCCAGATACAGTATGGTCAAGATTTACCATATTTTGCAGTGAAGGTTTCTATAGTTGCTGTACATCAATATTTCTTGATGTTTGTCCCCTGCCGTAACACTTCAGATGGTCCACCTTTTGGAAGTACCACTGGAAGTAACTGGTGATGATGTAATTGCCAGTTACTTTTGGATTGGGAGGCCAGATGCAATGCAACAAACACCAGTAAGAGGCTCAGAGCAGATGCAATGGCATCACTAGGATTCTCGTCACCCGGTGTGGGAGGCCTGTGTGTCACCCCATGTAATGGGTGGGGCAACGCCCCAGGTGGGCATGGTGATGCACCATCGCCCTGCCCCCACCGGTTTTTTGGCTGTACCTTTTGTTAATACACAGATATTTCAATGTAGTTTGTTTCATTGCATTCTGCATGAAATTACACATTGATTGATATATAACATGATGGTCTTTTTCCTCCAAATTCTGGTTTCAGTGATTTTGAAAACTTGTAGAGTCACACACACACACACCTGTGTCAGCTTATTAACCACTTATTGCAGCAGTTCTCAAACTTTTAGCACTGGGAACCACTTTTTAGAATGACTATCTGTCCAGGACCCATTGGAAGTGATGTCATGGCCAGAAGTGACATCATCAAGCAAATTAAAATAAATAATTATAAATAATTAAATCAAAATAAAATAATTAAATAAGGGGGAGCCAGTCCTGTTCCACCAAGTGAATCTACTCTGAAGTAAGTCCTATTGTGGTCAATGGGACTTACTCTCAGGAAAGTGTGGGTAGGATTGCAGCCTGTGAGCCCAAGCCTATGCATGTCTACTCTGAAGTAAGTCCTGT
Organism: Tiliqua scincoides; assembly: GCF_035046505.1. Taxonomy (NCBI): domain Eukaryota; kingdom Metazoa; phylum Chordata; class Lepidosauria; order Squamata; family Scincidae; genus Tiliqua; species Tiliqua scincoides. The sequence continues at coordinate 15,989,411 of NC_089822.1, forward strand.
TGTGGTCAATGGGACTTACTCTCAGAAAAGTGTGGGTAGGATTGCAGCCTGTGAGCCCAATCCTATGCATGTCTACTCTGAAGTAAGTCCCATAGAGGTCAATGGAGCTTACTCTGTAGTCTGCCTGCAGTAACAACCCCCAAAAAGAATCAATGAGCTCTTAAGCCCTCCCAGTGCCCAGTTTAAAATTCTTCTACTTCAGGCACATCAGAATATAGACCCTCCTGGCTTCACAAGTGCAAAATAGAAAACTTTCCCCTTACCATTCAAGCCTCTTTTTTGTTCTTTTTTTTGGGGGGGGGGGAGGGAGGCTGCCTTCTGGAGCAGCTCCATTGGATCAGGACCCTTCTGGTGTCCTCACATTCCTTTTGCCTGGCCTGACCACCAGCCAAGGCAAGTCTGCCTACTGGCAAGTAAACGCGACTGTGAGACTGCTTTGCTTTCCATAGGGCTCCATAAACTGGGAGGGAGGCAGCTGGGAGGGAGGAACCTCCTTCTCTGGTATTTTGGGGGGCTGCACTCATTGGATGAGGACCATTCCGACGTCCTTGGAGCCTCTCAGCCTGCCTGGACTAAGGCAAGTCCGCCTACTCGCGAGTAAACGCGGCCATGTGGCTTCGTTTCGGGCTCAGACTTGCAGCTGGGAGAAGGGAGCTTCTCGGGTGTTTTTTTGGGTCTGCATTCATTGGATCGGGACCATTCTGGTGTCGTTGGATTCCTCTCAGCCTGCCCTTTCCAGTGAACTATGGCAAGTATGCCTACTCGCGAGTAAACACGTGATACGGCTCACTTTCCATAGGGCTCCATGCATTTTTTCCTTCCGATTTTTTGGCCATAACTTTTGAAGGAAAGGAGCGATTTCAATTCTGTTTTTGCACTGCACTCTGCTGGCCATTCTGCATCCAACGGTGTATGGCATGATGCGGTAGCTCCTAACCCCGCGATGTTATCACTTCCTCCCCCAGGGAATGTCACCCCCCCAGCATGTCACCTGGTATGGCCTGCACCCCCCACACACCCCTAGTGACGCCATTGGGCAGATGGGAAGGCTTTTTCAAGTGTGCCAAAAGCACATGTTGGAGCTCTGCCCACCGAGCCTCCTACTACTACTTGTCACATTACATTGCTAGTCTTGCTACCAGGCGGCAGGGGTCTGGAGGTCCTGTGTGTACTACTAGACACCACCTATGGTACAACTGCTGCTGCTTGAGATGCTATACATCTTGTACAAAGGGAAGCGCCACCGTTAATTTTCTTAACGTTTGAAAAATTGACTTTCTTTTTCTCCATCAGGATACTGGTATTAGTGTCAGAAAGAGAGTCATAAAGATTCTTAGGGATATCTGCATTGAACAGCCAACATTTCCCAAAATTACTGAAATGTGTGTGAAAATGATTCGCAGAGTCAACGATGAAGAAGGCATCAAGGTACAGTAAACAAATAATTCACTGCATATGCTGTGTCTATCATGCATCATGCTTGAATATGAGACTTTCTTCTTCCTGAATTTCCATTTCCTGAATTTTGCAGAAGTGCTTCTGCCAGAGATGTCCCCAGCAGAGCATGTTCATTGTAATGAGACAAGGGTATTTTTTTGTTTGTTTGTTTCTTGCAAGCTCAATTATTTTAATCTATGACTTTTTTCTCTCTTCAGAAACTGGTAAATGAGACATTCCAGAAGCTGTGGTTTACTCCAACTCCTCATAACGACAAGGAAGCAATGACCAGGAAAATACTGAACATCACAGATGTGGTATGAATTAGAATGAGATCAGTTCTCTCAACTAATGTGTCAATTGTAGTAGAGGGTCTTCTGTCTGATGTGGTTGTGATAGTGTCACAGGTGCATTTCGTTTATCTAATGTTGCATCCTTGGTGATGAATAATGCATCTCTCCTCCTCAACAGTATTACAGATCAAGGGCTCCCCTACTCTTGCACTCAAGCAAATGCTATCATATAAACTGCATATTTCTCCTGAAATATAGCTAACCCTGTGTAGCTAACCCTCTCCCTCTTCTTTCTATGATGAGGTTTCCTGTAACAAAGTTGAAGGAACCTCGGTTCCAATGTAGTATACATGCGGAGTATGAAGACGGATAATCAAATTTACATCTTTCATATTTGCCTAACTGACATTCCTGCACTTTGAGAAGATTTATTTGTTGCTGGGTATGATCTCTGCGTTTCATAGCGTTAGCTTACAAGGAGAGATTTGGGCCATTTTTATCTCTGCTCAGATAATATCTACAGTGGTATTCAGATCCAGAAAACACCTATTATTATGATGAATGAGAGCCAAGTTGGAGGTAGGCTCTTATTTCAAAGACCTTGTCATGTAAGGTTAGGTTAAGAAAAGGCTGTGCTTAGTTAGAGTGAAGACACAACCTAAAATTATATTGATAAGGGTAGGATAAACTTGTCACTTTGAGGCCTGTAGCTCAAAGGTGCTCTGAAGTCCCCTCCCAAATATTCTGCCCCCCCCAACTTGTAATTGTTTTTCATGCATCATCCTTGGCTCTTGGGAACTCAAGTTCAAATCCCAGCCCAGCCTTGTTTAGAGAGTGGAATATTGAGTGCACTACTGGGGGTGCATACATGAGAAAGTTGCCAAGTGGTAGTAAGTTACACTTTGCAATTGCTTCTACCTCTACGTGTCACTGACAAAGAAAAATAGCACCTAATGTTTGCCCACCTCTCCTATATGTAAAACTATTTTAATGTTTAATTCTGTAGAGTTTTAAATCACAGCTCTACTTTTTTGGATGTTTTCTTTTAGGTTGCAGCTTGTAGAGATACAGGGTATGATTGGTTTGAACAGCTTCTTCAGAATGTAAGTAATGACTTGACTAATGTTCATTGTAGAGCTTGATAGACTTTTGGTTGTTTCTTAGCAAAAGAAAACTTATTCAGAGGGATTCAGGAGGGCTGAGTATAGCTCTAAGCTGCTATACTTTTCATCCTTTTCAATAATCTTGACTTCATTAAATACTCTTCTCTTGACCATGTCCCTTCTGTTGCTGGGAAGTATAATGTTTTCCAGTACTAATGAAAATGGCTTTACTAGTACTGAACATCCATGTTATTTCCAGAACATCCCATTTTTAGCATCCATCAACTATGTGTGGTTGAAAGGCAGGTGATAAATTCTTTCCCAGTTTTTGTCAGAGTAATTTTAAGGTCAATGATGTAAGAATGTGACATGCTTTAACTGCATCTGTTGTAGTAGAATTTGTTTCAAATCTGATTATTGGAACTTTAATTCGGTTCCTTTCTAAGGAATCTTCCATAGTAGCTGTATAGTTTATTTATTTAATGAGTTTCTCCATTTCTCTCAGTAAGAGCATTCAAGGTGGCTTACCTTGATTTAAAATATACAAGATTTAAAACATACAACAATAATAAAACAATAAAATGTTAAAAACAATAAAAGCAAGATAAAAAATACGCAGTGGATTGAATAAAATTAAACCAGCAGTTCTCAAATTTACCAGGGCTGCAACTTGCCTTGTCCTCGTGGGATGGCGCTGCAACCAAACTCCGCAGCTGTCCCGATGTCACATACACTGGAAGGCCTCCAGAGGCTTCTGTGGGCCTTGAAATGGCTCTGGCAGTGATTTCTGAGTCACTTCTGGTTGCATTTGTGAGTCTTGCCAGGCTAGAGTCAATTGGACAAGCAGACAGTCTCCAAAGAATCCTATCCACATCTTCAGTAATCCTACAGTAATTTCATCCTACAGTAATCATCCTACAGTAATTCCTCATTCCTAAAAGGAATACTATAGAACACCTTTAGGAATTAAAATTAATTGTTTGCTACAGTATGCAGCCTAGTAGATTTGCTGTATTTGAAATGAAAAATTAAATTAAAATTAGAGTCTGTTCTAAATTGTTTAAAGTACTTATAACCAGCTATGCACTCTGGAAAACTTGAGGAAATTATGACCAACAGTGCCAGCAAACAAGTGGTTGATATAGTGATCTCATTTTGTGCAAGTTGTTGGCTTGTTGATGGTAACTTCCCACATGTAGTAGAAAGTTGGTCAAAGAAAGAGCCACAGTATCATAGCATGTATTGTCAGTTTATTATATTCTTATTATTATATCTTAACTGTGATATGTTAATCTGTTTGTGAATTAGCTCTTAGCTATGTTTCCATACCTTCTGATGGATGTTTTGATTCTTCAGTCCACTCATTGATATCTACCTTGCCTATTCTGTGTGTCTTTGCAGTTGCTAAAATCTGAAGAGGATGCTTCATATAAACCTGTGAAGAAAGCCTGTACTCAACTTGTGGATAATTTAGTTGAACACATTCTAAAGTATGAAGAATCTCTAGCAGGTAAAATGATTGACCTTTCATTCAGAGTGATCTTAAAATAGGCTTGAGTTTGTTCTGCCATCTGAAACTTAAACTGAGGAGAACTGGGTAACAGAAGAGCCGAAGAGGACTGGGTAACAAGAATCAACTCCACTCCTTCCACCTTCTTAGTCAAAGCCTAAAGCTCTTTAAATAATCACCACAATAGGACTGGCAGGTTCAAATACTGTATTCTAGCAGTTAACAGTAGCCACCATTTTAAGAAATGTGTGTGGTGGTTATATTTTAAAATCTAAGTGCTAGTTTTAATCATAGCATTTTGTTTCTGCACTAATAAATAAATGCTTGGGCATGTAACTGAAAAATAAAAAAGTGAGATTGAAAGGAGCTTTAATTTTTAAAATATCTATGGCTGTGGTTCCCAAACTGTGGGTTGTGACCAACCAGGGGAACTGGAAAAGGGCAATTCTCCTTTCAGGGAAATGGCCCAGAAATTGGCAGCAACATGATCAGGACGATTGTGCTGCTGCTGGGGATGGAAGGTTTATTTACACTTACCTGGGAATAAGTGTAAACAAGGCTCTCTGGAGTCACACCGGGCTGGTGACCCACTCTGTTGGCCTCTGTGGACCTCAGAATGGCCCTTAGAAGCAGTGCAAAGCTAACTTCCAGTCAAACTGGAAGTTACCTCCAAAAACCAGAAGTAGCTTTTGGACACTTCTCTGGGCCATTCTGAAACCTGTAGAGGCCAATAGAGTGGGTTGCTGACCTGGCACAACCTGGAAGAGGCTTCCAGAAGTGCTCAGTAAGTCATTCTGAGCGGCAGTGTTGGGGCTCACTGTGGAGGACAAGGTGGGTTGCAATGCTTGAAAGTGGTGCTTGGTAAGTCATTCCAGCTAACAACATCACTGAGCCAGTTGCCCCCCTTCTGGAATGGCTCCAGTTTGAAGCCAAACACTTCCAAGGGTGGGCAGGAGGGGAGAGCTTGCAACCGACTGCACATGGGGTCGTGACCCACCCTGCATTAATGGAATGGTTGTTTGTGTGTGGGTACATGAAGTGGTGTCCTGTTATATTTAGAAGAGCAGCTGTCCCTTTTCACCCCAGCATGGCATTTTTTCCAGAGGCTGTTGCTGATGTCTCTTCTCCACCTCTTTTGCGACTGTGAGTTCTTTGGGGACAGGGAGCCACTTATTGATTTGTTTTGCTATGTAAACTACTTTGTGAACTACTTTTTGTTAAAAAGCTAAAAAGTGGAATATAGATATTTAATAATTATTTACTTTTTCCTTATATTTGCAGATTCTGACAACAAAGGTGTGAATTCAAGTCGCTTGGTAGCTTGCATAACCACTTTGTTTCTGTTCAGCAAAATCAGGCCCCAGTTAATGGTCAAACATGCTATGACCATGCAGCCATACCTTACCACTAAATGCAGCGTAAGTATGTGAAAGCTCTTCAGCTTTTCTGCTGAAAGCTGTTTTACTTTTCAGCTAAATACGTATTTGTTGTTGGGACAATAAAAGTGGAAATTGGAAGCAGCAGTGTTATTGCTACTACGTCGACATCTTCAGACTGAAATTTATCCTCAGCAATGGGGGCAGGGTTTTAAGTCACTCGCCTCCTCATCTGCCCCTGAATAGTGCAGTCGCTTGTTTTCATATGAATGTCTCTTCTGAAACATAAACTCTCACATAAGTAGAGGCCACAGACTGACGTAACTTTCATGAGACGCTTTGTTCTTTGATTCAGGATAGGTCCAGTCTTTATGTGGCAGATAAGGTTGTACACTTCTTGCTTCAAATACTTAATGTGGATAACACCCCAACTGTGTGTACATGTGTCTGTTGATGAACCAATTGGACAGAGTTTTCCAGATATACTTGCATGCTCATGCTTGTATACCATTGCAGGAAAGATGTATGTTATACCAGCTGTTGTGTTTACTGCAGTGGTTCTCAAACTTTGAGGGAGTTTTACTCCCTCAGTAAGTCTTTGCAGGGAGGGGCAAGGACAGGGAAGTGATCCCCAGGATCACGTCCCTAAGGGGGGTGAACGGGGGTGCTTTCACTTATTTGAGTCCCAGTGTGAACTGCTGGAGGGTAGAGGGAGCCCAGCCCTCTGTAGGACTCCCCAGGGCTTGAAATCTTGAAACAGAGCAATTGTAATGCACCTCCTGCAAACAGGAAGTGCTTTGTGATCGCTCCATTTCAAGATTTCAAGCCTTGGGAAGCCCTGCAGACGGCTGTGCTGGGCTCTCCACACCTCCTGCAGCCTCTAACAGCTCTCACTGGGACTCAAGTGAATGAAAGTGCCTCCCCCTTAGGGACGAGATCCTGGGGTTTGCTTCCCTGCCTCTCCTCTTCCCCCACCCTTTAGAGGGACAGGGTGGGTCACGACCCACCAGTTTGAGAACTATTGGTTTATTGCATAAAGTGTGAAACTGCCTGAAGATTGGTTTGACTTGAATTATGTAGACTTGTTTGTTTATATTATTTTTCCCATTTATAATTAGCAAGTAACTGATGCTATTGTGTTTTGAATAATTACCTAAGTGTTTTTCTCAGAATTCAACCACATTTCCCCAACCAAAGTAGTTCTACTTGCAGAAAGTTGTATGTTTGAGTTAAAGTCGTACTCTCCTGGATCAGGCATCTAATTCAGCATCTTGTTTCTCTTGGTGACCAGTCAGATGCCTCTAGGAAGCCCACAAGTGGGACACGTAGGCGAATTGTCTAACCCCTTTAAAAATTATCCAGCAGCCATCATCATGGCAATGAATTATGGGGGATTCATTTAAGAGTAGATACATAAACTATGTTAAGTGACTGTATTATTGAAATTCTACATCCAACCGCAAGAATCTCTTTTATAAATTCTGTGTTCTCCAGAGTACTTTGGATGTCATGTAATCTTAAATCCATTCTGCAGTGCAGTTTGTCCCAGTGCTGTGAGGGTATACTGCTTAGGTACAGCCAATCATGTGGATAGGCACCTAAGTCCCTCTGGAAAACAGTTAACTGTGTACTCTGCCTATGAGGGATTGTCCTTGGATTTTCTCAAATGCCACTCCACAACATAACTTGTTCCAGAGCGCTATACTGCTACAAGGCTGGGGCAGATTGCACTGAAGAAAGAACTGAAATGTTATGTTATGGTATCTTATAGAGTGGCATCTGAGAACTCCTCCAAGGTAAGTCTTGTCTATTTTCTATGTTTTAAGTATAAGTGTGTCTTCTGATTTTCTTTCTGGATTAGAAACCTTCTTAAAATGATATCTTGGATAGATGCCGTGTTCTACCCTTCCTAGCTTGATTGCAGTAATGGAGATATCCAGAACCTCTGAAATGCAGTACCCATTAACTTTTAGATAATGTGACATTTATTCAAGATGATAGTGCCACCAATATGCAAAACTCAGAAACCACTCACTGTCTTGTACAAGGGAGGATATACTTTTTAATGTTCTCTCCAAGACATATATGAGAAGAAGCATGGGAATTATTCTCCAGAAATGGTGTTCATCCATGGTCCAAATTCCACTAGAGCTTTTCCAGCACTTGTGCAGCTTCTTTTCATTTCATTAATGTGTGTGCAGGTTTTATGTGTGTTAGAGAAAGGGAGAATTTAATAAATAGTTTATTCAGTGTTGTTGCATAGCAGTAAGAGCACAGTAAGCATACTTAATTGTATAACATGTTCTCTTTCAGACTCAAAATGACTTCATGGTGATTTGCAATGTTGCAAAAATCTTAGAGTTGGTAGTGCCACTGATGGAGCATCCAAGTGAGACCTTCCTTGCTACTATTGAAGAAGATCTCATGAAGCTAATAATCAAATATGGCATGACAGTAAGGTTTAATTTCTACTTCAGTTAATTTTGTGTTCTTGTGTTAGTGCTTTATAAAATGAAAAATTGCTTTAATATCAAAGCAGTTTCTACACTGAAGTAATTGGGGGTTGGTAGTAATATAATTAAATTGATTTTACGGATGCAGTTCTAACTTGGCTTGCCTTAACTCTTTGTATTTCATAGAAACGCTATACAGGTGCAGCCTATTTATCCGCATTAGTTCTGTTCCCTGACTTGGTTTGATTAACAAAAAGCTAAATTCCATAGAGTTATGCAAATACACTGCAGCCTGACACTTCCTGATGGAAGGAAATTAAGGCAGCTGTTATCAATCCCCTCCCCTCCGTATTCAGCCCTCCTCATTGCCAGCTGTCCCGATGAGCTTTTAAGAGTCCAGCCCTATGCGTTTCTACTCAGAAGTAAGCCCCATTCCAGTCTATGGGGTTTACTCCCAGGAAAGTGTGGAGAGGATTGTAGGCTAAATTGCATACTTTGCTTACTGGAAAGGCTTGCTTGTGTGGGTGATTGCATGCGGGGGGGGGGGGGGAATTCGGCTAAACCTCCCTGGGTTTTTTAAAGCAATCCCCTCTGTTGCTACCACACCTGCCCCTGTGTGTGTGTGTGAGTGAGAGAAAGCAAGAGCAAGAGGGAGAGAGCGAGCTCCACCTTGCTGCACGTGTTCTGGCTACAGAGGTTTTCTGCCCCCTCTTCAGCCTCTTTGCTGGCTCAGGGGCTCCAGGAATGTTACTGTTCCTTGCAAGGGGAACCTCTTCCAAGGCGCTAGGGCTGTTTCCCTGCCTGGACGAGGCGGAGCCTTTTTGCAGTGTTTTGGGCTGCCTGGAAAGCAAAGGCCAGTGCAGGGCAAAGGAGGCAAAGGTGCATGTGACTTTCAGTACCCCCACCCCATTGGCATGGAGACAAATCCGAAGATTAAAAAAAAAGTGGATAAATAGGCTGCACCTGTCGGTTCTTTGAAATACAGCTTCTTTCCTTAATATTCCTGGGGTTTGAAAACTGTTACCTACTAAAATGAGTGCAAGAGATTGATTTTCCATTCCCTGTTTTGGAATGTCTTGCTATTATAATACTTTGTTTTGTTTCTAGGTAGTGCAGCACTGTGTCAGCTGTCTTGGGGCTGTTGTAAATAAGGTCACACAGAATTATAAATTTGTTTGGGCCTGTTTTAATAGATACTATGGTAAGTTAAATATTGGAAAGGCTGGATAAAAATTCTTTTTACATGTTAACTGAAGATGTGAGGAGACCAGTTTTGAAGACATGGTTTATTCTTTTTTCAGGTGCACTTTCAAAGTTAAAAAGTCAACATCAAGAAGATCCAAACAGTACTATACTTACAGCAAATAAACCAGCACTCCTTAGATCCCTTTTCACTGTTGGAGCACTGTGCCGACATTTTGATTTTGATCAAGAGGATTTTAAAGGCAATAGCAAGGTAAAATGTACTCTGTATTTGCTCACTATTGCATATTTGAAAATTAGTTTTTTGGACTTTAATCCCTTAGTATAGTGACAACTAAACTCTTTGGAAAACTTGCTGTGGAATATGTGTTTTAATCATAACTTTTAATAATTACTTGGATAATAACTTTTTTAAAGGAACCAAAACATTTTCAACCTTTTTCTGATTAGCAATTCTTTCCCCCTCCCTGCTCTTTAACTAGGTTAACATAAAGGACAAAGTACTTGAACTGCTGATGTATTTTACCAAACATTCAGATGAAGAGGTACAAACAAAAGCCATTATTGGTCTAGGTAAGAACTTACAAAAAAGTATAGTGTTTATTTCATTACTTGTATGAATAGTTAGGTTTGCAGCAGTCTTTGAGAAGATGTTAGCATTTCCTGTTTGCCTCTATTCACTATACACACAAGAAGAAACTGAAGTATGGTTTGAGGGCACATGAGACAGCCAGCTTGCTGAGGTTGTCTATGTCTGGTCCACCTGGACCCTTGATGGAAAAAGGGAACTTTGGGAATATAATTATAGAAAAGGTTGCTTTAAAACATACTAACAACCATTTATATTAGAATATTTATTAGGTTATCTTGATCATGGGTTGAAATGATCCTAAAAAAATTCCTAAAAAAGTCCTTAAAAAAGTCCTAAAAAAATTCTAAATCATCTGTATCAAGTCCTTTGCAACTCCATGCTTCAGGTATTCCTCAAGTCTAATGAGGTTTGAACTGCCATGTAATATTTCAGGTTCTTGGCTTTTACATATAATGGAAAGTGTGTGTGTGTGTGTGTGTGTGTGTGTGTGTGTGTGTGTGTGTGTGTTTTGCGGGGGGAGGTCACTTCTACCTCCTACTTCTTTTTGAGTGAGTGTCTAAGAAGTCTGAAAAACCATGCACATAAGGTGGTAGAATTGTTAAAGTGATCCTACCAAATGCTGTTTAGTTGTTGGGTGGCAATTCTATACATGCTTTCAGGTAAGTAAGTCCTTTTAAACTTAGTGGAGCTTACTTCTGAGTAAATGTGCAGACAGTAGCACTGCCAGGTACTGTTGATTTTTATAGTTGCTTGTCAGAACTTGCTTCCATTTAAGTGAGAAAAGAGCAGAGGCTGGTGATATAATATTTTGCTTATTTTCTCATTTCTCTTAATAGCTCCATAAATAGTTCTAGAGGTTGGTAGTAGCCCCTAAGGTCTACAAAACTCTTTGTAAACCTGAGTTTTTAAAAAATGTTTCCCAGTTATAACCTTCTTTGTGACTCTCCAATACTGTTTTATTAATTATAACCATCAATAGAGTTCATGTTGAGAAATTGTTATTTGATTTCTGGGGTCTTACTGCCCTTGAAAATTTTGCAGGAAATCTCCAACTTCACATTCTAACTGCAGATTCATCTAAATGGTGGAAAAGAATTCATCTTAACACTTTAGGTCCTATACTACTTTTGTAGAACTAAAAGATGTTCTTACAGGTTGCATTGTAAAGGCTGGTTGGTTTGTTGGGCATGTTTGGGTATTTCCTTTTGCTTCTGATTTAACAAGAGGAGAAAGCCAGTTTATTTTCTGCTGTTTCTCATTAGCAAAAATGCAAAGAAAAATGGCCACTCAGTATTTCATGGAGAAATCTGTCAAGGCATTAATGTGAGAATCATCTGAATTAGAATTTCTCAGGTTAATGGCACAGTGTATTCCGCATTCTAAAAACTTGGAGTCACTTGGGCTGCAATCCTACACAGTGGGCTCTCCTTGTTCACGGGGGTTTGTTTCCAGATCCCCCCCCCCCCCGAAAAGGAATTCCACAGATGCTGAGGTCCACTGCTGAAGGTCACACAATTACTTACCTGGAGCCTTGGGAGGCCTCTCTTAGGTTGCGCCATGACAGCGACTCACTCTGTTGGCCTCTAGTCAAACTGGAAATTGCATCTGAACACCTTGAGTAGCTTTTGGAGGCTTCTCCTGGCCATTCTGAGGCCTGCGGAGGCCAACAGAGTGGGTTGCCTGCCCAGCATGACCCAGGAGAGACCTCTGGATGCTTCATGTTAGTAATTACATGCATGAGCATATATAGGCTGATCAGCCTAACATTGGTTCCAAGTTATATGGTGGAAAGCCTCATCAAAGATAAAATTTTAAAACATATAGACAAACAAACCTTGCTGAGAGAGAATCAGCATGATTTCTATAAGGTCGTGCCTCATCAACTTTTTAGAATTCTTTGAAAAGGTCAGTAGGCATGTGGATGAGAGTGGGTGTCAATGGGTAACAGTGGATAGAGGTGAAAAGCATTGTATCCCAAGGAACTGTCCTGGGACTGGTGCTTTTCACACTGTTCATAAATGAACTGGAGACAGGGTTAAGCAGCGAGGTGGTCAAGTTTGCAGATAACACTAAACTTTTCTGAGTGGTGACGATCAGAAGAGCTCCAAAAGGATCTCTCTAAACTGGGCGAATGGACAACAAAATGGCAGATGCATTTCAATGTAAGTTAGTGTAAAATAATGCACATTGTGCAAAAAAAATATCAAAACTTCACATATAGGCTAAGTGTTCTGAGATGTCTGTGATGGGTTGGGAGAGAGTGCTGGTGGACAGCTCAATTGAAGTGTCAACCCAGTGTGCAGCAGCAGTAAAGAAGGCCAGTTCCATGCTCAGGATAATTAAGAAGGAAGTTGAGAATAAAAATGGCCAATCTTATTATGCTATTGAACAAGTCGATGGTAAGGCCACATCTGGAATATTGGATCCAGTTCTGGTTGCTGCATCTTAAAAAGAATATAATGGAAATGGAAAAGGTGCATAAGACAGCGACCATATTGATTACTGGGCTGGGGCACCTCCCTTATGAGGAACGGCTGCAACATTTACAGTCTAGAAAAAGACAACTGAGGAAAGACATGATTGAGATATAAAATTACACAAGGGATGGACAGAGAGATGTTCTTTTCCTTCTCACACAACCAGGGGGAAATCCACTAAAATTGAGTGTTGGGAGAGTTAGAACAGACAAAAGAAAATATTTCTTTAACTAGAGTGTAATTAGTCTGTGGAACTCCCTGCCGTATGATGTGGTGATGGCATTTGGCCTTGATGCCTTTTAAAAGGGAACAGATTTCTGGAGAAAAAGTCCATCACAGGTTATAAGCCATGATGGGTATGTGCAACCTCATGTTTTTAGACATATGCTACCTCAGAATGCCAGCTCCAAGGGAGTGGCAACAGGATGCAGGTCTCTTCTTTTCATATGAGCTCCTGGAGGCATCTGGTGGGTCACTGTGAGATACTGAAAGCTGGACTAGATGGGCCTTTGGCCTGACCTAGCAGGGCTCTTCTTATGTTTTTATATTAACTGTGGGCAGCTTCTGGAGCAGGGGTCTCCAAACCCCAGCCCAGCAGTCTGGCCTGCTTCCAGCCTCTGATCCCCTGAGAGCCTCTGGCCCATTTGACCAAACACAACCAGAGTTGTGCTTGTGGGGTGGGGGAATGGGGGTCCATTTAAGTGTGTGCTTTGTTTCTTGGGCTGTGTTCATTCTTGGAGAAGTCCTGGAGCCCATTCATTTATTCATTCATTTGAGCCCATTCATTTATTCATTCACCTAAGTTCCCTCTCTAATGTGTTTATTTAAATTTTATATTTTTTTCTCCGGCCCTCAACACTTCAGCCCTGCTCTGGAGCCACCTATGTGTGTCTGTGGATCGTTAAATTCTGGGAGTAAGCCCCATTGAACACAGTGGGACTCGCTTCTGAGTAGATATGCATATGATAGGGCTTCTCAAACTGGGCCATTGCAACGCCCCAGGGGCCTTAAGGGGCGGAGCAGGGTTGAGGCAGCAATGCGATCCTCTGCATTGTGGTGTTAAGGGGGCTGGAACTGGCATTTACTTACCAGTCCCTGCGGCAGCCTCCTGGGGATGCAGAGAGCACTGCGTGACCCCGTAGGGCTCCCCGTACCCCCAGGAGGCTGTTGCAGGGACTGGTAAGTAAATGCCAGTCCCTGCAGCCCCATTAGTGACGTGATCCTGGGAATCATGTCATTGCCTCCCCCCCCCCCGCCCCTGCTGCCTTCTCCACTCCCATGCAGATACTTAATTCAGTCCTCCCTGAGAGTTTGAAAACCACAGACATAGGATTGTGCTGGTAGGCCCCCACAGTCAATCTTATAGGTACTGTGTACTTTGCATTGTGCAATATTATTGAACTCCTTGATTTACATACAGCTACAGGTGTGCACTGCTTAACAACAGTTCTCCAATGCCCATTGTTATGCGATTAGATCATTAAGTGAACTTTTGGTCCAATGTTTTGCCTTTGTTATGTAAACAGACACTCCCTGCCAGACACTAGCTGGCTGCACAGGCTATGGAAGATAGATTGCCTCTTCTTTGCATTAAGAGCCTCTCTGTTGTGTAAGCAGACACTCTGCTGCAGGCTATGGGAGATAGATTGCTTCATTTAGAGCAGGGGTGTCAAACATAAGACCTGGTGGCTGGATTCCGCCTGTGGAAGCTTTTTATCTGGCCCTCAGGCTCTCAAGGGCAGCCCACATGAAAATTGGGCTCTCTCATATCTTGAAATATGACCAAGATTTGCACATTTTCTCTTCTGTTGTTTGCAGCTAATGAGTTCCTAAGTAAGAAAAAGTGCTTATTTTTGAATATCACCTGTTTAATGACATTAATTCCTGCCTAATGACAGCGCTTCTGGCCCTCAGCAGGCATCATGAATGCTATTCGGCCCTCGGTATGAAACAAGTTTGACACCCCTGATTTAGAGCATCTTTACTGTGCTTTGACCACCGTCATATATGCAGTCCATCATTAAGTGAACCATTGTTAAGTGGCGGATGCCTGTATATTGTTTTACTATAAAAGGAGTTTTCTCAATAAAGTGTTAATAATTTTGCTTGCAAATGATTTCATGCTTAACATATCTTTACATTTGTTTTGCTAAAGTATTAACTGCTTAATAAACTTTTGTTGAAGAGCATTATCATCATCATCATCATCATCATCAATACTAATACTGATAATGATAATGATAATGTTCCTCGTGTTGTTTTTCTGGCTTTTAGGGTAATGTATTTGACCCTGGTACTGGATTATAATCAGCGTCTTTTTTGTAGTTGTCATTTCAGAGGGTGATTAAAATCACTTTTAAATGTGAATGTGGCTTTAGTTATGTTGTGTTTTTTAAACACAGAATCTTTTCTTTATTTTGTAGCAACATGATTTACAAAGTGGGATTTTATTGTATTTTCTTACTTCCTTTCAGGGTTTGCTTTCATACAACATCCAAGTCTAATGTTTGAACAGGAAGTGAAAACATTATATAACAACATTCTTTCTGATAAGAACTGCTCAGTAAATTTAAAAATTCAGGTGTTAAAAAATCTTCAAACTTATCTTCAAGAGGAAGACACACGTATGCAGCAGGCAGACAGAGAATGTGAGTGCGGAGCTTGATTGCATTGAGTGAACCATCTAATTTTAAGTAACTAGTATTTCCTAAGTATTTGCAGTTCAGTTTGTAGGACTGTCTCTGATATATATGTGCAGAAAGGGAAGTATATAATTATTGAAAATGTTACAAGTTCTGGGGTTAGCAAATGAACACATTCAGCAGAATGAGATGGTAGTGTAGTTTTCACACTGTAGGTGAAGTGTAGCATTTTTTAGTGTTCCACTATGTAAAAAATCTCCCTATAAATTAAAACTCGCACAACAAAAACACTACCTGTCTTCATCATGTGTAGTGTTCTCATCCAAGATTTTACAATAGGATGTTTAAAGTATGGCAACCTCATATCTGCAGTCTGAAGTGGTACAGTTCACCCTGCCGCTCATTCCACTACAGACCAAATTTGCCTCAGACTGTAGATTTTAAGTAGTTCCAAGTGTTTAGTATTCTGAACCAATAGTTTTCACCACTGGTTAAAGCAAATATATTCTTAGTCCACAGCAAAAGGCTACTGTATTATGAGGTATCATAGTGTTTGTCTCCGGTGATAGGTCTCTCAAATCATGAATACACTTCAGTGGCCAAAGGAATGGCTAAAGGAACTTTGAGTATCAAGTTCAGAATGTGATGAAAGTTCCATTCTTGAGCTCAGTGCAGAAATAATTCCAAAATAGGGGAGAGAGGGAACTTAAAATGACCCACATATACTTCATCTGTGGTGGTTGGTCTCTAGTGGAGAGGGAACTCCCACAGTGGTCTCTTACATACTCCATTATCCCAGCTAGTGGAGATGTACCCACAGGACATGAATCATGTATATTACACTCATCAAAAGATTTGATAGAACGCAAGATGATATCTCTTGACAATATGAACCAACAAGTCTGGGCCAAAGATTAGTTAGGAAGTTGTTTTGATTCCTAATAACAGTTGCCACTTATGAACATCTCCTTAAAAGTTTTTTGTTGTCCTGGTTTGTGTCCATATAGCATGCTATATAGTATTGTGTAGGTAATATGAGAAGTGTTGATAAAAACCTCTCCTTTTGATTCTTTTTTTCATAGGGAAAAAAGTAGCAAAACAGGAAGATCTGAAAGAAATGGGTGATATTTCCTCAGGGATGAGCAGCTCTATCATGCAGCTGTATCTCAAACAGGTCCTTGAGGCTTTCTTTCATGCGCAGTCCAGTGTTCGTCATTTTGCTCTCAATGTAATTGCACTGACTTTAAACCAGGGTCTTATCCATCCAGTTCAGGTATGTAAAGGATATAATTAAATGTGCTTTAATTGGATAACCTCACCCTGATACTTTGGGATGTTTCATGGCACACAGAATGTCCTACCTAGATGTTCTTGTCCCAGAAACCCAGTGTGGTGTAATAAAAGTTCTATGACTAGAGAGGCCTGAATTCAAATTCTCCCTCAGTCAGACTCCCTGTATTACACTACTTCAGAGGTGGTTCTTAGCATCATATTTTGACCCTGAGACACTGAGGATTGTGTGATAGTTACAAGTTAAGAAACTTGAGTAAGAATTTCCCCTCTGGTCTCAGCTTGCTTACACGATATGAATTCAGCAGTATAGAAAGAAGAGTCATCTTTATATTCCTTCTGGTCCTGTTGGACCTCTCAGCAACTTTCAACACCATTGACTATGATGTCTTTCTGGGTTGGCTGGCTGATCTGGGGCTTGGGAGCACTGCTTTGCAGTATTTCTGCTCCTTCTTGGGTGACAGGTCCCAGATGGTGATACTTGGGAACAATTGATTATCACCCTGGCTTTTACAGTGCGGCATGCCACAGGATTCTGTTCTGTCCCCCATAGTTTGTCCTTGCCCTCTTGTTCTTATTCTGGGGAAGCTATGGAAGTCCTGAAGCACTGTCTGGAGGCATTTGGGGTCAGGATGGGGGCCCATAGGTTGAAATTAAATCCAGAAAAGACAGAGGTCCTTCTGGTCAGGTAATCCTCGATGCAGGTACTGAGTGATCTGCCCTCTCTGAATGGGGTAGGAACAGATACACAGTTTGGGAGTGCTCCTGGAATCTCAACTCTATGGAGAGGCAGGCGGCAGTAGTGGCCAGGGGTGCATTTACCCAGCTTTGACTGGGGTACCAGTTGTGGTCATACTTGAATTGATCTGACCTAACCACAGTGGTTTATGCCTTAGAGACTTCAAGACTGCATTGTTGTAACTTGTTCTATGTGGGGCTGTCCTTGAAGATGGTTTGGAAGCTGCAGTTAGTGCAGAATGCGGTAGTCTGGATGGTTACTCAAGCTAAGTGGTTTGATTCTGTTACACTGCTACTTTGATCACTGGCTGCTTGTTCATTTCCAGGCCCAATTCAAGGTGCTGGTATTGACCTTTAAAGCCCTACATGGTTTTAGTCCAAGTTATTGGGGGGGGGGGGGCTTCTCCCATACATTCTGGCCTGCTCTCTTAGGTCATCTGAGGAGGCTCTCCTACAAGTGCTGCCTTTGCTCCAAGTTATATGGCTGTTTGAACCTTCTCTGTAGTTGTGCTGCAATTATGGAATTAAGAGCTACCCCTTCTCTCATGGTTTATCAGTGAGGGCTGAAAACGTTTTTGTTTTGTCTGGTGTTTGGGTGATGGATTGATGTCTGTTCTCTGTAATAGTGTTTTGGTGGTGGTTCTTCTTTCTGGTACAAATAGTCCTCCCCCATGGTTTTACAGTTTTCATTAATTATTTATTGTTTTTATTCACTGTAAAATTTTTATTACGGAACTTTGTGAGCTCCCTTGGGCATTTTTCCATGGCATCGGAAAGGCAGGATATAATTTAAAAAAATAAATTAATTAAATAGGTAGGTTGCTCATTTCTGTTGTGCTAGGATGACCAAGCTGCCTTAGGTTAGACGTTACCAGCAGATGTCTTTTGCCCTTTCCATGCCATTGTTCCTTTACTTCATTGCAACTGCCACTGTTATATTCTGTCTTCTTTGGAGGGGAAACCAGTGCACTGGAAATTAAACTGGATGTCTAAAATGACTACTTTGTTTGAAAAATTGAAAGCAGCTATTTTAAAAAACCTGTCTCTGACAAGAGAAATGGTGACTTTGGCAGTGGCAGAGTCTGGCATGGCAAAAAAACCAGGACAGACACTTACATAGAATAAAAGAGATGGTAGACAATAAAACAAGGGAAGTTAGAGTGGTTGAGTGAGCACAGAAGACACACAAAGAGGGAGCATGCAGAGTGCTAGAGACCCCCTATCATTGAACCCTTTGTTCTCTATTTCTGC
Organism: Tiliqua scincoides; assembly: GCF_035046505.1. Taxonomy (NCBI): domain Eukaryota; kingdom Metazoa; phylum Chordata; class Lepidosauria; order Squamata; family Scincidae; genus Tiliqua; species Tiliqua scincoides. The sequence continues at coordinate 16,007,776 of NC_089822.1, forward strand.
TGTCCAGCTGCCCCTTATTGCATGGCTACTCCGTTATTTCGGCTTATGGCTGTACTATTTTGAGTTTATTCACCTGATTGTCTTAGTAAGATTAAGGCAGCTTTAGTCTGAGTGACATGGTTAGTTCACATTACATAAGAGATAAATTTGTGGCATGCAATCCTTGAACTGATACTCAGGTTTGCATTACCTTAAGACAGTAGTTCCCAAACTGCGTGCTGCAGTACCTCAGGGTGCCATGGCGAATTCACAGGGATACTGTGGGATGGCCTTTTCTTCCTTGCTCTCCCTGGCACCACCATCTTGGTCAGACCAACATCCCTGCAAGATTGCACAGGAGTTCTGGTGGCTGTCTCGTTCTCCCACAGTGTGGCACCACCACAACAGGGTACTGTGAAAGGAGGATGCCATGACCAGGGTAAATCTGGGAACTGCTGCCTTAAGGGGTTGTCAGTGAGTTTCCCCATAACCTCATTATCCTTTTTATCCCTAAACTGTCCTGTCAAGACTGACTAGTTATCAGAGCTTGTTCTTCATATTGAACTAGGTTTCACCAAATTGAGAATGCCTCCTTGTTCCAGTACCACAGGGCTGCCTTGATCAGGAGAATTCAGTGAATTTCTTTCATGTCTACTAAAGCTTCTCTCATTCCAAGCTGGCCACTCCCATTTTTCAGGAGAAAATGATCTTGCAACCACCTTAACTGGAGATCTCTGCAGCAGTTCAGATATGGGAAGGGGATAGTAACAGAAGCACATGGATAGCATGCACAGTGTCCCAAGTTGAATACGTAGTATCTTGAGAGGAGTGCTGGGTAGTGCCTGTGCCTGAGACCTTGGGAAGATACAGCCAGTCAGACAGTGCTGGGCTAGCTGTATCAACCTAAGGTTAAAGGACCTTAAGATACAATGTAGATTTATATATGTTCTGTCTTGTATGCCTGCTGCCTTTAGTTAAGTGAGCAAGCTCACTGTATAGAGGCACAGTTTATGTTCCACTGAACCAGAACTGTTGGACTTATCATACAGGCAGATATGGAGCAGTTAGCTGAATTCTGTAATTGATATAATCATCTGGTACTGTAGTGAAAAAAAGAGCTGTTTGCAAAACATGAATCATTTGTAGTGACCTTCTGTGATCTTCATTTCCTTTGTTCTCATGCCATGCTGAAAAGTATATCTGATTTCCTTTTGCTTTGTATTAGCATACCATCTCACTATAATACCCATTGTATATTGTGGTGTGCTATTTACTTGGCCACACCAAGCTAGTTACAGGAGTGATGTAGAACTTGAAATTCTGATGTATTACTTCAATTGGGTCCACTGCTCTTGGCAGACTTGCTTTTGTAGGCACAGAAAATTATTTCATGGCCTTTTGTTTCAACCTGCTGAAATGTGAATAAATGCATGCAATGAAATGATTTAAGATGTATTTCAAAATATTAGCAGCTTCAGATTTGAGAGGCTAGGGCTGGCTATGTACATGGTCTTATCTAGGTTAAATGTACAGTAGAAAGCAAGTAGTTTTTACAGTGCTAAGTGTCTAGGTAGCTTTGAATAATCCATTGGAGCTCTCTAACTTTAATAAAAATATGTTTGGTTAAAGGGCCTATTCACTTTTAACACTGTAATTACTGATATAATAACTGTTTGTGCTTAGAATTAAATAGCTAGTGAGTATTACCTGAATTATTGGAATATTGTTGTCATGCTTACATTATTTAATATGTGGCTTCCTTTAATAATCTTGTTTGTATATGTGTAAATCCAATCTTGTTATACACAGATTTTTTTTTAAAACACGAATTTGACTCAACATGAATGGTCTCTGCAAATGAGAAGGAACATGCTGATCCCTGGAGAAGGGGGAAAATAAAATTGTGGTTTAAAAAGCAGCTCCTCTCACTGCTGTAGAGAGGCAGTTGGCAAGCACCTCTCTCCCTTTGCCCTGAAGAGTGGAATGCAGAAGTAATTCAAAGCTTTCACATTCCATTCTTGTGAGTTACACAGATTCATTTCCAGTTGCCAGGGATGCATTTCCAGTTGCCAACTGAAATTCCAGGGATGCATTTCCAGTTGCCAGCTACCTCTCTGCAACAGCAAGAAAAGCCATTTTTAAACCATGATTGTAAAGGGACGCATTTTTAATTTTTTAAACTGCTTTTTTAAACATTTTTTTTTATCAGTGGGGAATCCCAGAACCAAACTCCCACAGATGCTGAGGCACAACTGTAGTTCCTCATAGATTGAGTTACGCAGTTTTTGCCTGTAGTGTGTGAGCTGTAGGGCACATTGCATCCAGAGACTACTACTTTTTAATGAACTTCAGGCTATATAGTGAATATAGCTAATCAGCTGTGTAGCTAATCAACTATGAAGAAAATACTTGGAGAAATTAGAGGCATATGTAACAAGCTCACAATAATGTTTATCTCTTTTCCAGTGTGTGCCATATTTAATAGCTATGGGCACAGATCCGGAGCCTTCTATGAGGAACAAAGCTGACCAGCAGCTGGTGGAGATAGACAAAAAATATGCTGGATTTATTCATGTATGTATACTTCCATTTAGTTTATTTTAAAAATGCCATGTTTTGTACTTGTCCTGTTTTTTAAAATGTGCACATTTAAAGTACCAGTCAAGGAGTACGTGGTGACAGGCATCAACCTGTATTCAGGATGAGGGGCATACAGTCATTTCTCATTATCCACTTGGGTACGGTTCCTGGAAAACCTAGTGGATACCAAACTAGCGGATGCCGAATCATTGAACCTGTAAGGGCGCAATCCTAACCAGCAGTTATGCCAGTATAGATGGCCCTGGAGAGTCGCAAACGTGCCGTAAAGCACTTTTACGCCTCCTTAGGTGGGAGCTGCGTCGGCACATTCAGATGCGCTGACGTGCGGACGGAGGTAGAAGCCTCCGCTGCGGCTCCCGCACCGCTGCTTGTGTCGGCGCGAGGGCGCCAACATAAGCGGCCAAGGTGGGCATGGTGGGGCGTGGAGAGGGAGCGTTACTGGGTGGGGGAGGGCGGGCCAGGGGGCGGGCGCACAGTGGGGGTTGGGACCTGGCGGTTACGCCGGATTCCAACCCGTGTCCCTGGGGCAAGTGGAGTGGCTTCAAGTCGCTCCACTCTCCTCGGACTTGCGCCACCTCTGGAGGTGGCGCAGGTCCAAGGAGACCCATAGGGACGTGCAGCCCTTACCTACGGGTAAGGGGAAGAGCTTCCCCTTGCCCATGGCTGAGCCGCTGCTCGCTGCAATTCCACGTTGGATGCAGCGCAAGCCTCCTGGCTTGCCTGCTCCAGCGCGGGTTAGGATTGCACCCTAATGGAGTTAGGTTCACCATACATTTTATGAACTTTATGATCCTGAATTATAGAAGTCTGTGGAGGTGGGCAATAGTGAGGGCTCATCAGCATCTCCAACATCTGATGTTTTCTCCTCTTACTGACTATCCCTTATCTTGTTGAAGGCTGCTGGCCCAACAAGACCTCAGAGTTCAACAGTGGAGAGGCGTTTGCTTCATCCTTCCTCTTCCACTTCTTATCTCTTTGCTCCTTCCCTGGGCTTGCCCCAGCCCCAGCCCCAGAGTAGCCCTGAGGTAGCCTTTCAGAGACCTCTTATCACCACGGTTGTGTTCAACTGGGGTACCTGAGTTGGTTTCCAAGATGGTGGTGCAAGTCTGGAAGTGGACAAAAATGTGTCTGACAGTTCTCCACAGGCCAATATCAGTGCCCGTTTGATGCAGAAAATTGACTCAATCCAGACAACTTTCTAAAAACTGAGGAGTATTCATAGATAATGAGAGATAGGTGGCAATTCTGTCCCTTGCATATAAAGAAAACAGATGCCTATACCATTTTGGCAACTACAACTGGAACAACTGAAGCAAAAGAAAGGTCTTCAGATATACAAACTGTAAAACCAGATGCATGCACAAAGATGCTTACAACCAAGAGTGTCAAAATTGTTCAGGCTACTTCTATACCAGCTTGAAACCTGAACTTTGGTTCAGACACCCTGATTACTTGAAGAATGTGAAGAAAGAGTGTTGATCTATCTCATTCAAAATAGGGCTTAAAAATCCTCAGATCTGTTGAGAGGGAAAATTTGCATTAGTAAGCAGGAACATATACATGTTCTTTGAATGCAGCTGAATTTTCTGTTAAGGCACATCCCCAATATGGAAGACCCTGTTATAGTACTTCAATTTCTGTCTTATACATTTGAGAACACCTAACAACATAAGGGCAGCATGGAGAGCTCTTGTCTTTAAAGTCGCAAAGAGTCGAACTCAACTGAATGGATAAAGAACAACAGACCAACTGCAACCCTAAAGAAATTACAAATGCCTCTCATTAGTGTCCCTTTGCTATCTTATTAGTTGTGCAAACCCATCAAAAGTAGGTGTGGAGAAAGCCCGCTTCAGTGCTTCTGAATTATTCCTTCTTTACCTGAACAAGGCATTATGCAGTATTGGCCAGCCAGTATCACTGCACAACCCACTAGTGTCCAAGATTCCCGTCGTGTATGAACTGCTAGGATAATGAAAGCCTTATGATTGTTTCTGGTAAACTTAGAGGTGATATAATGTTGCAGAAAGTGAAAAGACAGAGAAACAACAATTCAAGAATTTACATGGGGAATGGTGTCAGGGAAGGGGAGAGTGGTTGACATGGGGATATTCACATATCTCTTGATAGTGGCAGGGGGAATGCTATGTCTGCAGAGCCCATAGTTCTCTAGTGCTGAGAGACCATGTTGTGGGATCAGATTGAAAAAGTGGGTAAAGGAATTGACTGAAAGGAAAGTACTGAGTTAAAATTATATGACCAACGGGGGAGGGGCAGTCAAATTCTTTTTTGCTGTTAACACAAGGATTTGGACCACTTGAGATTAATAAGTCTGAAAGTTGTTTTTGGAGTGATTTGAATTATACATCCTGCATTGGATTACTCTCTGTCTTGTCCCTTTTTTTTTTCCTAAATATTCCTACATCTACTTGCTGTCTACCCTTTCTTTTCATAACCTGTTAAGCTCGGTTTCAGCTGTGCAGGTATACTGGCCAGGGTAGGGAGGAGGCTGAATAACTTTGTAATCTTTTGTTTTACTTAGAAATTTGCTTTATTCCTCTGTCCATCACAAAACTAGTGTAATTGCTTCCCACCCTAGAATTGTAGCTGTGAAAGACAGTATCTGCTATCAGCACTTTATACTGTGTATTATGCAGCTGCAGGTATAGCTTGTCCCGCTTGTATTCATTTGGTAGCAATTGGAAGCAGGAAGCTGAACTTCCTTGTGCATTGTACCCTGAAGAATAGATTTGTGCCATGTATCTTGGCCTTGAAAAATCATACAATAATAACTTTTCTGAATCCATCCTGCATATTGGCAAGTAGGGAGCATTTGTAGGTCTGGTATAAAATGAAGTGAATGTTTTGGAAACCATTTTGAAAAACCTGATGGGGGAAAATGGAAATGTGACAACTCTGAGCTCTAAAAAAAATCCTGTATAGCATTCTATTTCAGTATGTGTTAAGCAAAGTCAAGACTTAATTATAATACACTTTTATTTATAGATGAAAGCAGTGGCTGGTATGAAGATGTCTTACCAGGTACAACAGGCAATCAACACTTGCCCAAAAGTTCCTGTGAGGGGCTTTAGGCAGGATGAATCCAGTAGTGCTTTGTGCTCACACCTTTACTCCATGATCCGAGGGAATCGGCAACACCGACGCGCCTTTCTCATTTCCTTGCTTAACCTCTTTGATGACACAGCTGTGAGTGTACAATAAGCTTTCTATACTCTTGTACAGTGGGTTTGATGGAAAGATCTTGATAGCTAGTCATGCGTCTTAGAATAGCTTGAAAAACATCAGCATGTTGCCATATTTTTTTAAAGTACATTTCCTAGTCCTCGGTCTTGGATGGGGCTGGGTGGGATATATTGTTTTGAGAATTATCAGCTGCATTTTGAAGATATTTGCTTACCTACTTTCCCTTCTGGCAAGACTCAGTGCTGGATTCAGCAACATTTAAAGTTTACCCTAGATACAGGTCTGTGTTGGCAAGGCCTTGATGGCCTTGATGGATGTAGACTCTTGCTCTCCCTTTGTTCTTCCTGCTTGGGAGAAAGGAACTCGATTCAACTATAGTATTTCTTAGTTTCCCTCGTTCCTCTCAAATGTCTTCCATTGTGTCTGAATGGTTTCCTTTTTCTCTCTTGTTTTGGCCCAGTGCTTCTCTCGCTCCCCCCCCCCCCCCGTACCTTCATGTCTAACTAGAGAATAGGATCTCTTCTTGGCAGTGTCTCAGTACCTAAAATTTTGGGGCTGTGCTTACTCAGAACTTGGTTGGCATCTAAGAACTCAGAAATGCAGAACTTGTTCAGTGTATTTAAATATATTTTTCTTGTTTGCTTCCACAGAAAACAGAGGTGAATATGCTCTTGTATATAGCTGACAATCTAGCCTGTTTTCCTTACCAAACCCAGGAAGAGCCACTTTTTATAATGCACCATATAGACATCACACTATCAGTTTCTGGTAGTAACCTCCTCCAGTCATTTAAGGAAGTAAGTGAATTTATACTTATGCTATTTACACACTGTCAGTGATCAAGTTCAAAGTATGAAATTTGGTTTGCAACTCTCTATGTCTTGGGGTGGTTTTGCTTCTAGTATATATAAAGGTGGTCAGAAACATGATGCTGCCTCTCCAGCACCCTGGAAAGACAGGCTGTGGGAAACATTGTATTCCCCCTTAAGTGGAGTGGTGACCTGGTAGCTATGGCAGGGCAAAGATTTCCATCTGCTCTTGTAAAATATACCATGTTTCTACATTTTCCTTGGTAACTGTAGTGTTCAGTTTCAGTTGCTTTACTTTAACCCTCTAATGTTAAATGTTCATCATATCAGAGTTGTATCATCATCATCATCATCATCATCATCATCATCATCATCATCATCATCATCATCATCATCTATACAATTTTAACTAAAAGTAATGCACAGTGTTGTTCACCATTGGGTGATTATCCCCATTAATCTTTCAGAATAGTTAACATTATTTCTAATATTCCCTTCTAAAATATTTAGTATTTAATATTAAGAATCATAAATTTGGGGCAGGCAGCTCTTATAACAATAAGTTACTGCGATTATATATTTTAGATGCCCTTCACACATGCTCTTGGCAGAGTAGAAGCCACTCCATAAAATGTTATCCTACGCTGCAGTGGTGCACATGTAACATATTGCATCAGTCTTTTCCATGGAATTGGCACCTGTAGGGAATGATTGCAGTTGGGCCTGCTGGTATTGCATGTTCACATGTGATCATAAGAATGTGAACATACTACAATAGAAGCAAATCTCATGCAGCTGAGATGGCCCATAAGGGGAGCCTAATTTTATTGGACAATACTTTTGTTTTTCAAAAATTGCCATCAAGAGCTTCACTATACTTTCAGAAACATATTTATAAGACAGTGAACCACTTGGGAAACTTTGAAGAGATACCAGATTCTCTCCCAATTACCATACAAGTAAGAGTAGCTACCACTGAACTGATATATTGCAACAGTAGAAGAGATTGCTAATGATCCAAGCTGAACACTTTTTGTTTTTGTGAATTAATATATTATCAGTCAAAAAATTAATGGTTTGGAAGTTGCATTTCATGCAAATGTACTTTCCTGAAATTTCTGAATCTCCCAGGGAATTGATGTTTCAATCTTGTGAATGATTAAGCCTTGTAGAATGGTCTTCACCTCACTTTCTGAGAGGTGCACTGTGGCACTTCCTTTTCTTCTAAAGCACTTGTTTCATCCTCCCTTTCAGTCTATGGTGAAATATAAAAAAGAGAGGAAGCCTTCATCTGATGAAGAGAGTGAGAGTGAAAGTAACAGCGAGAGTGACAGTGACAGTGAAGAGGAAACTCACAAACCTCGAAAGTTACGAAAACGTGCAAATTCAGATTCAGATTCTGATGAAGAGAATGATATAAATGCTGTCATGAAATGTTTGCCTGACAATTCAGCCCCTCTGATTGAATTTGCAAATGTCTCCCAGGGTATATTATTGCTTCTGATGTTAAAACAGCATTTAAAGAACCTCTGTGGATTTTCTGATAGGTAAGAATCATTTACAGTTTTGCTTGTTCCATTTTGTAGCCCCCTTAATTCTACATTCCCAAGACTTTGAGGAGGAGGCATTGACCTCTTTAAGATTTAACCACATTTCTGTATTACGCAGACAATTTGTTGAGCAAAATCTAGTGTGGTGTTAAAGTTAAAATCCCATTTCTATAATACTAACAGTTCAGACATGAATTAATGAATTCTAGTTACTTCTGTTGTAGTTGTCAAAGAAAGTGGACCAGTTGTCCTATTTTCTAAGCATATTTTTTTTTGTTTTTCCAATATAGTAAAATTCAGAAATACTCTCCCTCTGAATCAGCGAAGGTGTATGATAAAGCGATAAACAGGAAAACAGGAATTCACTTCCATCCAAAACAGACGCTGGACTTCCTTCGAAATGATATGGCTAGTTCCAAGCTCACAGAAGAAGTGAAGAGGAGTATAGTCAAACAGTACTTAGATGTAAGTATTGAGAAACTGCAGAATTTTGACCCTTACCATTATAAAAGGGTTTGAACTGTCTTGTGAAGGTGGCAAATAAGGCATGGGGGTCAACATGCTGAGGGCAGCAGTGTGGAGCCATGGTGACACCCACATTTAAACATGATTGGATAAGCTGCAGGTAATATCATGTCCCTTAAATCCCTGCTGGTAGAACCTGAAGTACTTAAACTGTGTCAAATTCTATGTCAGTGCCTTATATGTGAAGTCAGACCATTGGTCTGTCTTTCCTAGTATTGTCCACTCTAGAGTCTCTACTCTACCTGTATCTCCAAAGAGCCGCTATAACTCAGAGACTCAGCCAGTTCCTGCTGCCTAAGAAGCTTTTGCTGGAGGTTCCAGATACCAAATCTGGGCTTTCTGCATTCAAAGGATTACTCTTCCACTGAGCTGCACACCTCCTCCTTTAGGGGTTCCCAGATCCCAGCCCTGGGGCCACTTGTGGCCCTTGAGGCCTCTCAATGTGGCCCTCAGGGAGCCCCCAGTCTCCAATGAGCCTCTGGCCCTCCGGAGATTTGTTTGAGCCTATACTAGCTCGATGCAACTGCTCTCAGAGGGAGTGCGACTGTTTGACCTCTCGTGTGAGCTGTGGGATGAGGGCTCCCTCCACTGCTTGTTGTTTCATGTCTGTGATGCAGTAGCGGCAGCAAAGGAAAGGCCAGTGTTGCTTTGTGCAAGACCTTTTATAGGCCATGAGCTATTGCAAGACCTTCATTCATTCATATAAATTCATCTTTAATATATTCATTTATGTAAACTTATGTAAACTAATTCAAATTTTAAATGTAAATTAATTATTTTTTCCCCGGCCCCCAACACAGTGTCAGAGAGACGATGTGGCCCTCCTGCCAAAAACTTTGGACACCCCTGCTTTAGACTAATAAAAATGAGAGGAAAACAAGCTAATTTTATGTGATAAAGCCTGTAACCCTTGCAACCCATGTGTCAATCTATTGGAGGCCATGTATAACGAGAAAAGATTTAAAAGTTCTTCAGTTTCCCAAATTATGCATGGAACAGATAGTGGGATGTTCTTTTTCCTCTCACACAACACCAGAACCAGAGGTTCGAGAGAATTAGAACAGACAAAATAAAATATTTCTTTCCTGTGATTAGCCTGTGGAACTCCTTGCCAGAGGATGTGGTGATGGAATCTGGCATAGATGCCTTTAAAAGGGGGTTAGACAATTTTATGGAAGAAAATTCCATCACAGGTTACAAGCCATGATAGGTATACCTCCTGGTTCTAGAAGTAGGCTATATCTTTATGTCAGATACAAGGGAATTGCCACAGGATGCAGATATTTTGTTATCTGCAGTGCTCCCTGAGGCATCTGGTGTGCCATTGTAAGATAAAGGAAGCTGGACAAGATGCGCCTTTTGCCTGATCCAGCAGGGCTTATCTTATGTTCCAGATATAAAGGTGATTTCTGTTGCACAGTGTCATATCAAGGATTTTTTCCAGTGATCTCTTCCGTCATCTACTTTGTTGACTAGCTGAAAGCTGCTGGAAAACTGAGGAATAGTTAACTGTTTCTTAGTTACTTATTTTTGTTGAGTGCTAACAAGTTCATTTAGAGCCTAATCCTAAAGTCTCAAAGGCTGGTGGTACAAGTGTACTGCTGGTGCTGGGTATCACAAATGTGCCATAAAGCACATTTGCAGCACCCAGGGAGATGGGAGTGCCAACATGGACCCAGTGCCAGTTGGCAGTGGGCCTAGTGCCAAGAGGGCACCCATAATGAGCCACCAAGGGTAAGTAGCACTGCTGGGCAGCAGTGTGGCTTTTCTAGGTGGGGTGAGGTGTTCTGGGGCAGTGGGAGGGTAGAACAGGGGGAGGGACTGAGCTGGGAAGGCGGTGGGACCGATGGAGGCTTCTAAAATCTACTCTGGCAAAATAACTTCTGCAGACTTGAGTAGCCCCATTGCAGGGGTCAGGGCTTTACTCTGTAAAGGGAACAACAGCCCAATCCTAACAAGCAGCCCAAACCATGAGGGCTGCCGCCGAATCCAGCACCTCCCGCACTACCGCGGGAGGCACCTCGGGAGTAGGGGACATTCGTCCCCTTCCCCCGGGTAAGGGAGGCAGCCCCGGAATGGGGCTAATCACTTTAGTGGCGCCCTTTGGGCGCTGCTAAACTAAAGGCACTCGTGTAAGGCACACAGCCTTCATGAGCGCCAAGGATCCTGCGGAGCAGAACTCTGCGGTTCCTCCTCCCGTCCACCCCCCAGCATGCCTCTGGCACGTCCCCCTCTCTGCGTCACACCGGTGTCCCGGCCCCCTCCCCGCGACACACAGGCCTCCCCCCTCCCCGGAATGCCCCCGCCCCCATTTGCCTTTCCGCAGCCTGGTGGTCGCAAGCGCCACGGAATGCAAGTGCCCGCCAGGTGGTGGCTCACCGCCGGGCAAAGCTGAGCCACCTCCAGCAGGAGCCCAGCAGTAAGCCCCGCAAACGTGCCTTACGGCATGTTTGTGACTGTGGTCCATGGCACGGCGTGGACCACAGGATTGGGCTCTAAAAGTCCCTTTCCCCTGAGGAGACCTCCAGCAGCCTCCCTGGCCCTGCTGGATACAGTGGTAGCCATCTTTGTGCCACTGTAACTGACAGTGCCAGGGAAGATAGGACTTTTCTGGGCTCAGAAAAGATTTGCCAGATGCGTGGGAGGGCACCAAGATGCAGGTCTTGTGTTGTCTTGTGTGCTCCCTGAGGCATCTGGGTGGCTACTCTGAAATACAGGAAGCTGGACTAGATGGGCCTTTGGCTTGATCCAGCAGGGCTCTACTTAGGTTCGTATGGGCTGTCGATGAAGAAAACAGAATGCATGTCTCTTACCTGTACCATAAGCTACTATTTTCAGTGTTAGTCCAAACCAAAAAAGAAGTCTGCATGCGACCTTGCTGTAGCCATTTGTTGACTCCTCTTATGTGGCATCTAATCTAATTTCCAATGTCTTTTCTTAGTTCAAACTTCTTATGGAACACTTGGATCCTGATGAAGAGGAAGAGGATGGGGAAGTGTCAGCTAGCACAAATGCTCGCAACAAAGCAATTACCTCGCTGCTTGGAGGAGGCAGCCCTAAAAACAATGCAGCTGAGACAGAGGATGATGAGAGTGATGGGGAGGATAGAGGAGGAGGCACTTCAGGGGTGAGGCGGAGGAGGAGTCAACGTATTTCGCAGCGTATTACGTAAAATGATTTTTCTGTGCTTATAAATGTCAGTCTCTGATAAAATGTACACTCAGTAATGTAATCCATATGAAAAAAAACATTTTGTAGATAGAAATTCTTAATCGTTTATACAACTTTTGTAGAAAGTTTTAACAAAAAACACAATAAAAACATAGCAGAAGAGATTTTATCTAGCATAAAAAAGTTAATTTTCCTTTGGAATGTACTGTGTGTATCCTTTTTATTGTTGCCAAGTTTTTATGTAGCTTTATGATTCATTTGTACATATAATTTTATATATCAATAAGAGTTAAGACACGGGTACAAATTAAAATATGTGATTTTGCAAGGATGTGTTAACCCCTTGGCGCTGGCGGTCGCGGTGCGTCTCATTGCCGGCAATGGAATGTGTGCCGGGAAATCCCCACTCCCGGCGTCAAGGGATTAAAAGCAATAAAAGCAATAATTTCACTCAAGTTCTTTTGTGTAACACTTGGTCTTTTTTCCCCTCCCAATGTTTTAGTCATTGAGAAGGTCAAAACGAAATTCAGACTCTACAGAGTTGGCAGCACAGATGAATGAAAGTGTTGATGTCATGGATGTCATCGCTATTTGCTGTCCAAAGTACAAAGATCGACCACAAATTGCAAGAGTAGTACAGAAAACCAGCAATGGCTTCAGTGTTCAGTGGATGGCGGGCTCCTACAGTGGCTCCTGGACTGAGGCTAAGCGCCGCGATGGCCGCAAACTGGTGCCTTGGGTAGACACTATTAAAGAGTCAGACATTATTTACAAAAAAATTGCTCTAACGAGTGCTAATAAGCTGACTAATAAAGTGGTTCAGACTTTACGATCGCTGTATGCCGCCAAGGATGGAACTTCCAGCTAATGCATTTGTACATGCAGCCAAATTTTACAGGAAATGAAATAACAGAAAAAAAAACTTGAAATACCAACTTTCTGGCAAAAAAAAATCAATTTAATGAAGAGTAAGAATGACACCTGGGATGCAGGAAACAGAAGGAAATGTTTGGTAAACATTTTTGTGGGAGCTTCCTTCGCTGTTGTGCAGCAGAAACTTCTCAGTTCATTTTTACTCCCACTGTATAATAGTTTAACAAAAATTGTTTATATCTTGGAAAAAAACCTTTCTGTTTAAAAAAAAATAAACAAGTGAATGTTGGAAATTAGTCTGTCAATGTTCTTAATAAAGTGTTCTTGGAGTTTAACCTAGCAGCGGATGGCTTTCTTTAGCTTAGCCCAGTTTCCAGGGAAGCATTGTTTTTCCAGGCTGTAAAATGGCAGAATCTCCTGGATATATAATTTATTCTGTTGGGGGAAAAAAAGCATGCAGTATCTATGACCTATCTGCAGGAGGAGTTTTTGTAAATGTAGATTTTGATGTATTAGGTCACCCTGAAATAATACAAGAAAAGGGATCCCCAGCAAATCTGGTGGAACGAATACTGCAATAAATTTTTTTACTTCTCTTTGTTACTTGTCTGTTTCCATTTGAATTTCTTATTGTAAAGATCTGTTTAAATCCATTTATATTATTTTGCAGTCTTTTATGTAAAATTTACTATATCAGTGGTTTTCAAAGCAAGACATAAATATTGTTTATACAGTTTGTATAGGCTGACTTCTGAATAATTGGTATCTTTTATTTTTATCCCTTAAAAGGGTGTAAAACACGTTAACTCCAGGGTTTTATTGTATCCTGCAATATTTAGTATTAACTATATATGATTTAGCACTGTGCCAAACACATTTTCAAGAGTACATTTTGATATAAAAAGAAACTATAGTTTATGCCTTGTATGCTTCAATTTCTTTCTCATACTGTCCATATTGGCAACATTGAAAACTTGGGGGGGGGGGAAAGCAACTATTGATCTATTTTGAATAACTAGTCATGTATGTGTTTCACTTGTTTAGGGCATCAGAGTACTTTGCAGCAAGAACAGTGGCTGTGAATTGGGAGCAGCAATTGCTCATCTGGATCCAGTTGCTGGCTGTGTCTCCAGAGTGAAAAGCACTTGCTGCACTCTTGATGTTCTTCCTGGATCACAGCCAGGGGCTGCAAATGACAGAAGCGTGAATGAATTTGTAATTGATAGTGATGTAACATTCTTCAGAAATGATTTTTTTAAAGCTGGGTGGGGGGAACACTGGGTTGTATTGCAGACAGGCTTTTTAATTACTTGAAATCTGTTTTCACCTTTTATACACTGAAAATGCTATTTTAAACAAACTCTGGAGTGCTTGCCTCAATGTATGCGTCACAAGCCTTCCATAAGCTATTTCGCTCTGGATAGTGACATAATGATTTTTGCATAATGGCGTAAGCAGAAGAAAACATATAATAGAGCACTCTTTTAAAGCCTTTTGTATTCCAAGCTTATTTAAAGGCGGGTGTTCATCAGACATATTTTGGATGCATTTATTTTCTTCTATAAAGTTAATATATGATGGGATGTGCTTTTTATTACGTTAGAATACAGAACATTAGTGTGTTACTTGATCAATGACGAATAGTAACACAATTTGCAATCGTTTACTTGTACAGAATTCACAAATTAAACTGACATGACTAATAATTTTGCAGCATCTATTTAATAATCGTTTGAAGTATTTTCCGTTTATTCTTCCTTCTTTATCTTAACTGTGTGTTGCTGCAAGTATTTCTAGGGCAAAATCTGCCTACGGTGAAAAAAACCAAGCTTATGTGTTCACTTATCTGTTCATAGTGACTTGTTTGCACTCTAAATGCTTACAAATTGGTTTATTCTAATAGCTTCCTCTGTAGAACTGAGAGTGATTTGATTTCAAATCATCTGCTTCCTATTGTCAAGAAATCTCAGTATTTATTTTCTGTGCTGTTGTTGTGGAATACAACTAAGGGAAATGTTTGAAATGTCTTAGCAATCTGTTCTCATTGCCAAAGTAGATCTGTTGCTTACCTTGGTTGTCCCAGGATACATTTTATTTAAATGTAATTTATTTAAACCTTGTAAATTTTGACAAAAACCCAAATAGAATGGTTCTGCCTGTAAAAGAAAGTTCTCAAGGGGTTGGTGGCAGTGGTAGGAGACCTCTGGAGACTGCTGGAGACCTCTCTGGAATCTTGCTTAGAGTCTTTGAGACACTCCCCTAGTGTATCCTACTTATTCTTATTCCGTATGTAAATGAAGCTGTTTTGTAAGAACACTCAAGTCTGCAGCAATGTACCTTCAGGACATTTATGACATCCAGGCTGACCTCTCTTTGTACATACTGCCTATGTCTTGTGATCTTGGTGCTTGCTTTGGATCTGGCCTTGGGGAAGAACTGGATGTAGGTAAACCTCATTCAAGACAAGATTGAAATAATCATTGCCATATGGACATCAAAGATTAGGCAAAAAAAAGCCCTGACCATGCTATATGTGTACCATGTCCAGGGAAAAATACAGCCCTCTAAATTGTATGTAGTGTGGAGAGGCTGGAAAACATTCTCCCTCTGCCCAGTTCACAAACTGCATGGATTCATACTGAATCTGGAAATAGCAGCTGAAAGGGAGAGGGGATGGGTGTAAAATAAATGCAGTTGTTCCGTTTTCTCCCTTGCCAGAGATGTCAGGCTGCTGCCACAGACCAGCTGAGGCAGCAAGAGAAGGCCAATGAAGATAAAGATCATATCCCTCTTACTGGCTTCCTAGTGGCCTGCATTAGAATCCTATGGCATAGTTCAACCTCATGCGGTTTGTACTCCATTTCAGGACCTAGCAGAGAGCACTTCTTGCTCCTGCCTGATAATGCAGGAGGCAATGGCAGAAGAAAGACCTCAGTGGTGAAGAGATTCTGACTGCAGCCTGAAGCCTTGGAACAAGTTCCTAAGAATCTCATACAGCATGGAGATTATGGTTTGGAAAGAAAAATTGATTTTCATAACTACTAAAGTTTCAAGCTGTTACTGGGGGCAGATGTCCTGAGAAAGATTCAGAATCATCGAGCTTGAGGTGAAGGTACAAAAGCTCTTTCTTTGGATTACAATTAAACTACACCATCCACAACAGGAGTGATACACTTATAGCCCAATCCTATCCTTTCCCACCACTCACTAATGCAGTGGCACCAAAGTGACTCCCACTGCATCCTATGGTGGAGGGGCAGTTGCAGAGGTAACATCTGGGTAAAGGAACAATTATTTCAGCCCCACCCACTGCAATGGTCCTGGAATGCTGCCACCTCATCTGACAGCACTCCTAAAATTGCTACCCGCGTAGCGATGTGCGTTCTGTTGGCAGAAATTTAAAGAAAGCTTGCAGCAAACTGCAGCCTTCGGGGAAGGAGTAGCTGGGCTGCACATGGAGGATGTATTTTCAAGATATTTGTTTCAGTTTATTCTCCTATTTGTGCCTCTTAACATAAGAACAGCCTCACTGGATCAGGCCATAGGCCCATCTAGTCCAGCTTCCTGTATCTCACAGCGGCCTACCAAATGCCCCAGGGAGCACACCAGATAACAAGAGATCTGCATCCTGGTGCCCTCCCTTGCATCTGACATAGCCCATTTCTGAAATCAGGAGGTTGCACATATACATCATGGCTTGCAACCTGTAATGGATTTTTCCTCCAGAAATTTGTCTAATTCCCTTTTAAAGGCACCTAGGCCAGGTCCATCACCACATTCTGTGGCTGAGTAAAGCCACAGATCTTGGCTGTCTGTGAGGGAGCAGTGTTTTAAAGATCCATACTGCCCCTCTGAGGCATAGCTGCTTTTTTTTTTTTCCTCAGGTGGGGTACCAAAAAGTTTGGGGATCCCTGACCTAATCCATGGCCACTAAACTATAATTAGTAGGGCTTCAACCAATACAGCATACTCCATGCAACAGTTTAGAAACGGAGGTAAAACAAAAATTGACAATAGTAATAGGCTTGTTGGTCATAGACATAAGGGGGGCCCTGTATTTCCAGATCCCATATCCATGGATTGGGTCTGTGCCCCCCCATGCCTTCTCCGGAGCCAAGTCCTCTAAGCTCAGCAAAGGCCACAGATGTCCATCCATGGAGTTCTACAGCTCAAAACGTGACTTCTACCAGAAGTGATGCTTTTAATGCCTTTTAAGACATTTAACATCACTTCTGGTTTTACAGAGAACTATGAGCCCCACAGAGCCTGTGGATGGACATCTGCGGCCTCTGCTGAGCACAGTGGCCCTTCCAGAGGGCAGGGGAGCTGGGCTCACCTCTGGAGAGTGAACATGGGGATGGGTGTTTGCCATATCCATGATGTTCCGGAACCTGTACTATCTTGAAGATGGCTGAAGACGTGTTGTGCTTTACAGCATTATTGTCAATTCTGGGTAAAGTCCTCAACAAGATAGTAGTAAAGGCAGTCTGCAATCTAGTTTATTAGCTAGAGAACAGCAGTCTCCTCACTATGGAACTGCTGTGTTTAAAAAAGAAAAAAGCCTGAATTCTTACCTGTGAAGTTTGAAGAGCTTGGGCTGTAAGTGTGCTTGGCAGTGGCTTTGCATCCTCCTTACCCTTGGGCCTGTACTGCTTCCACCACCAGTCCTTGAATCTACTCCAAGATAACTGCTCCTGATGCTCCCACTGGAGTGGAAGTGCTTGCCATGAATTAGCCTGGGCAGTTGTAGGGACACCCTGCAGCCTGCATACTTGCCATAGGGCACTGTGGTCAGTCTCTTCCCATGCTCACACCAGGCAGCTGCTTCCACTGCCCGTTGCTCCAGCAGGCGCTGTGCCCCAATTTCCAACCTTACCATTGCATACCACAGCCTCCTTTTTTGTGCCTGATCTCTGCAGTAATTCAGGCCAGGCCCTGGAAATTAGGGTGCACAGCCTTTTTGGGCATGTGGAGTGGAAGCAGCTGCCTGGTGTGAGTTGAGTCTCCAAACACTGGCTGGCAGCAGATAGCAGCTGGCTATCACAGGTAGCACAATCCATCAATAAATAGAATTTAGGAGAAGCTATAGCTCTGTGGAAGAACATGTGTGTTGCATACTGTAGATTCCTCAGTTCTCAGCATCTCCAGGTAAGGAAAAATTCCTGTCTGAAATCTTAGAACACCTGCTGCCTGTCAGCATCAGTAACGCTGATCTAGATGGACCAATGGCAGCTTTATATGTTCCTAAGATATCTGTTGAAGGCCAGTCTATACATTTTAACTTGTATGCAATTGGATGGTACTTGGAGCAGGATCCTTTTCTTCCAGAGTTGTGTTTTATAGTGAATTCCCTGTTCCATGTCCTTCAGGAACTAGCTTATCTTCTGTGTATCATAGATGACTAGAGGCCATTGCATTGCTGCAGGCACTAGGAAAGCATTAGAAATCTAATTGCTAGGGCAGAGGACTTTCTGGTTACCTTGGCACTACCTATAGGGTAGGTTCAGTGGAGCAGAAAATCTCATGGAATTTTTGGATTAAAAAAAAGTTTAAAGAGGCTAATGCAGTCTGAAATACTCCAGTGCCCCAGGAGTTTCCCTCCCAGGTAATTAAAGTAACCTTCAGGGTGCAAGTAAACCCCATTACATTTAGTGGGAGTCTTGCCAGTGACTTCAACAAAAGCTGAATGGCACCATTAGAAGTTTATTCTTGGGCATCACTGTCATACTATCCAACACAGCCAGACACCCTTTGCAAAAACACTGCACAAAAATAAGAGTACCAACATTTTATTGCATTCAAACTATTTGAACAGTATACAATAATTCAGAATTTTAGGAACAGTTACCTTTTTAGTTCTTAAATTAATGTGCAAATCTGACCATTTAAATGATGAACTTCAGTACACCAAGGGCCCAGTCAGCTGATGCAGCCATGCCAATAGGGTGCATATTGCATCCTGTGCTAGAGGGGTAGTCATGGAGACCTCCTCAAGGTGACATTTGTTCTCTTGGGGCTGCATCAGAACTGGAAAGTTGGATAGCACTGAGTACTAAGTCCCCTACTTTAAGGAGAGGTTGCCAGAGGTTCTTCTGTACTTGAAATTGACATGCTATCCCACCTATGCAGAAGCACCAGTAAAGGATGTCCTGTGTCTGCTGAAAGTGCCAACACAGGCCTCTGTAACTTGGATGTCTCTAATGGGGGAGCATATGTATTGCTTTCAGAAATAAATAATATCCCCAGACTTTTGCTTGCCAGATTTATTTCAGTTCTGTATGTTTGGAGAGGCCTAAGCACACTTTTATTACTCTGAGTTCCACTATTTGGCTTTTATACATTGAACCCAGATTACTTCTTTGAAAAGAAGAGGTGTGATTTTGCTGCACTAGCATGTCTGATGCAGAATTTCCAGTAGGATGGTGCCTCGTGCTTAATGCGAACTTGGCTGTACATTTCCCTAAAATTTAACTGGTGGTGGTTTTCACTAATCACATTAAGCCTACAGTGCAGAAGAACCCAGATACTGGGGGATTATTTTTCTTCCAAGTTTGCTACCATGGCTTCCACTGCATTCCAGTCCAGTTTGCTGAGGATGCTGCTGGTACTTTCAGACACACTGTCAGCATTACAGAGACTAGCAACAGAGTAACCATTTTCTTGAGGGAAAGACTCCTGTGGAGAAAAGAGAAGGTACAAAATGACAGATTAGGTAGAGGTGCTCTTTACTGGCCAGTCTAAGATCCTGCAAGCCTTTGTTCCATATGGGCTAGGACAAACCAAACTTTACTGTGATGCCTCTAGGAATAAATAATCCATCCTTGCCGTCCTGGGTGCTCTTTGGAAAGAAAGGTGGATTACAAGTCCAATAAATAAATAAATAAATCCTCCCCATACACTCTAATGTCCTGAGCCTACTTTTTTGCTTCCAGTCACACATGCATGTCACTAGAATTGTTTTAGGAACACAGCACTGACCAATCAGGCTTTCTGAGAGGACTCTCAGAGTGAATGCCAGAAGCTTGTGACAGGCTCACCTGTTGGATCAGGCAGCAGAGCCACTGTTTTGCAATAACTTCTCCAAAGAAGGAGCTGACCTTGTTTTCTCTGACTGGTGCCAGTGAAGCAGTCTCCTGTGATCCCCTTTAGAGCTAACTCTTATTCATTCTTTCCTTTCACCCTGCTCAGAATCAGCAGAGGGAAAAGACCCCACATGATGGGGTGGGGAATGCAGCACATGGCTATCTGCTGCTCCTCACTCTGGCTCCAGCCCCTGTAAGCTGGGCTGGCAGAGGCTCAGCCCTTTTGTACCATGGTTCCAGGGCCACTCTGACTCATCACTTTGCAGCTTGGCTGCTGAGTTCAACTGCCTCCCTTCCTAGCACAGCAGGCAGGCTGGTCGATATCTGGACTCTCCTCCTCACACCAAGGTGTTATGGTGGATGCAGGCAACATTTCAGGGAATGGCCCAAATTGGTAGGCACTCAAGACTACAGATATTGGCTTTGACTGATATAGGCCATTATGTTTTTCAGGGAGTTGCCTCTCGCCCCTTTCCCAGAAATGGTTATTATTAATGTTTATATACCGCTTTGCAATAAAAAAGGGCACAAACACATTTACAGAGAAAATCAAATAACCAAATAGAGATAAACAAGTGTTGCCTTTTACTCAAGGTTCATCAGCCTGATGCTACCTTGGCATCAGCCCTGTCAACGATAACCTGATCAGGGTCATTTACTCTGTGTGCACCCAGAACCACAAACACACATATGCTGGACAACAACCAGAAGTCTAATTCTGACCCTTACTTCAAAATGGGAATTATAACTTCCATGCAGTATCTGCTGAACCTCATCAGGCACACTCCAAACGCTCATTGCATCTTCTCCACTCTCTTCGTTTGCCTGAGTTGTTGCGTCAGTGGTTGGGAGCCAGCTCTGACTTGCCGAGCCTCTTGTTTGATCAGAAACTGCAAGAAAACACATTGGTGCTATATTTGCAGGCCGTTTACTTCTACCCAACTTCCTTGGCCAAACATCCACAGGTTCAGCATTCCCTGCAGGGCAGGTTTGCTTGTGTTAAAAGGCTGATCTGAATTCTTAAGATGTGTTCTCAGTCTGTTCATTGTGCTACAGGCACCTCAGTTATGGCACACATCAGGGCAGAGTGCTTTCTGCTTGTGGTTCAAGGTAATTATGGATTAACATATGATCATCTATGAAGAATGACTACACTGGTCTACAATTGTGCCTGTGTATGGACCATCTGGCTTCCCCACCATACTAACTTCCTTCTCAATACAGGTCCCACTCCATAAAAGCTCTGCCCCACCCGCCCTGCTGCTACCACACAGCCCCCTTCTAAGCATGCTGAGAGCTGACAGTGACAATTGTTATCAGTTATGTCAATAAGCAGCTGGCTCCAAATACGGTTTTCCAAAGTACTCCGTTGCAATACAACATTTCCCTCTAAAATTCTTCTGCAGGCTGGAATGGAAAATGAGATTCTGCACACACAAAGAGGATGGTTTTTCAACATGTCAAATTTTTAGTTAAACTTCTAGACAACAATTACTCCTTACACAGAGGAAACCACACACCCCCAGGCTCCTTGTTCCAGAAGATAAGTACAGCAATATTCCTAAGCCTTGTAGGAAAAGAAGCTTTACAACTTTTGTGTTTGTCTGCTCAAACTCTGAGAAGCTTCCCAATCCAAGCAGCCAATAGCACAAGTCAAGGTTTTTATTATGGACGCTCATCCCCTAACCCAGGGATATCACACGTAATGCCCGGGGGCCAGATGCTGCCCACAAAAGCTTTTAATCTGGTCCTTAGGCTCTCAGCTGCTGAACAATGCTGAGGTGTCACTGCAGAAAGAGTGGCCCATGTGATAATTGGCCTCTCCCTTATCTTGAAATATGGTCAAGATTTGTGTATTTTCTCTTCTGAGTTCCTACATGAGAACCTCTGATTTCTGATTTTGACCTATTTAATGAGATCACTTCCTGCCTAAAGACATCAATTCCAGCCCTCAGCAGGCATCATGAATGCTATTTGGCTCGCTGTATTAAATTGACACCCCTGCCATAACCTATATTTTTTCAACCCCCTTAGCCACAGGTTCCCAAACTGGGGGGCATCACATCAACCCAGCCAGGAAACCTCTGTCAGTGAACCCCGTAAGGCAGTGGTACTCAAACTTTTCCAGCCAGTGGCTCCCTTGAGCCCCATGGCTGGTGGCCATGACTCCCCATCATGTTCCTGAGGGCTGGAAGTGACATCATTAAACAGGAAGTGGCCAGAAATATTAACTATATTAAATATTATATTATAATATCATATTGATTATAATATTAAATATATATTAACTATATTAATCATATCATTAATTAAATGCATATCTTAAAAATATATTAGTAATACACAGCAATATACATGCTTTAGAAAAGATCAGCTGCTGATCACTGTTGGAGACAGGATGCTGGAATAGGTAGATTTTGTCTGGTCCAGGAAGACTCATTTTTTTAAAACTTTGTAAGCATACCAATAGAATTGTTTTATCAAATGAACTTTGTGAACAACCAGTCTGACCAACATTACACAAACACACCACTGTGGACCCCAATCCAACTAGTCATTTCTCCCATTCTCCTTGGATAGGATTGAACCCTTTATTAATTTTATGAAATTAAATTTTTCCAGCAGCTGGTGGGGAAAAGAAAAATAGACCATGAAAATATATCGGAGCTGATAAGGGTTTGGTTAGGAAGCTGATTTGTCTCCTATAAGAGGAGATGCACAGCTCAAGCCTATTCATGTCTACTCAGAAGTAAGTCCCATTAGAGTCAATGGGGCTTACTCCCAGGAAAGTGTGGATAGGATTGGGCTGGCAATCACTTCATCAATGGCTGATAAGTATTCCCTTCAAACAGCAAGATTCATCACTTTAAAAATACAGCCTCTCCTCTTCAGTCAAACAACAAGATTAATAAATCACTTTAAAAACAGTACCCTTTTTCTGCTCCTGGCCAAGTAAAGTGTGTGCTTGTCTCCCCCTTTGCCAACTGCATGGAAGCAACTTTAAGACCCCTGGTGAGGAAGAAGGAGGAGGAGCCAACAGTGGATGAACAGACATGTCTCCAGGGGCTCCTGAGAGACAGTCTGTTTCCCCCCCCCCCCAACAACTGCAGGTCTGAAGACAGTATTGGGGGAAGAGCAGTGTCTGCAACTAAGCTGCTGGCTCCTTGCTAAGATACCATATGGAAGAAAAAGCAAGAAGCATAAAGTTTAAGTTGGAAATTTAATATAAGTATGTGTTAATATTGTCCCCGGCTCTGATTGACTGATTTGGCTGAAAGCCCTGAATACACTGGAGGCGTTAATGAGAAACTTTTTAAGGATGTTGAAAGTGCTCTTTATCTTTGTAGTGGAATAAATTGGTCATGGATTATAACTATAAATATAATTTGGTGTGTGGACTAAAATCCATAATTATTTGTGGACAAAATTTATTAGACTTGAAAGAGTTTTGTCTTCGAGACTGCTTCTTTCATTTTGTTTTTCTCCATTAACCGCACTGTTATCTGTAAGAAGAATTCAAAGAATGCCGGTTTGATAAAATGTGGTGGAAGTAAGGAGAATAATACGCTGTGGACATCTTGTGGATTAGCGAAAAATTGCAAGATGGAGCCCGTTCCAGATATTTGGATTCAAATGATCCTGACAAATATGGAAAAACTGCTCACAATGGGAAGACAGCAGTTGAGTTGGTTTTTGCAGGTTCAAGCCAGTTTAGAGACTCTCTCTCCCATCAGATGGATGTGTGCAAGGAGCAATTGGAAGATGCTAAGAAACAAGCAGAAGATAAACAAGATCAAGGGAGTGAGAAAGCAGAAAGGAAGCTGGTGAGGGACAAAACCAGAAGACAGGACACGGGAAGAAGTCAACAGGATGGAGAGGAGGTGCAGGTGGAGATCAAGATAGATAAGATGGACAGAGTAACATGGGTGCACAAAATACAAAATTTGTTGGAACAAGAAGGAGAAAATATATTCCAGTTAACTGGAAGAATGAACCTATCTTATATAAGAAAGTGTGGATCTATTAGATTTTGTTATAGAGATAAACTATTAAAGATGTTAATCTTTATGTATCTCACATATGTATCTCACATATATGTATCTCACATATGTATCTCACATATGTATCTCACATAATACCAGAACCAGGGGACATCCACTAAAATTGAGTGTTGGGCGGGTTAGGACAGACAAAAGAAAATATTTCTTTACTCAGCGCGTGGTCGGTCTGTGGAACTCCTTGCCACAGGATGTGGTGCTGGCGTCTAGCCTAGACGCCTTTAAAAGGGGATTGGACGAGTTTCTGGAGGAAAAATCCATTATGGGGTACAAGCCATGATGTGTATGCGCAACCTCCTGATTTTAGGAATGGGTTAAGTCAGAATGCCAGATGTAGGGGAGAGCACCAGGATGAGGTCTCTTGTTATCTGGTGTGCTCCCTGGGGCATTTGGTGGGCCGCTGTGAGATACAGGAAGCTGGACTAGATGGGCCTATGGCCTGATCCAGTGGGGCTGTTCTTATGTTCTTATGTTCTTATGTTCTTATGTTACAGGAGAAAAAATGGAAAGTAAGAAAGAAAAAGAAACCTGAGGGTTAACCTGAAGGTTAAAGAAAATTGGAAGATCTTATCTGGTTAATAATAATGGTCAAAATCTATTCTAAAAAAAGATACGAAATTGATATATATGAATTAGAATGCATTAAAAAATAATTGGAAATGTTAGTGTGTAGATGAATTGTTTTATATGTGGTTAATATGTCAAAGAAAAAGAAATGTAACTAGGCTGGTGAATTAGATTGGAGTATTGGAAAATTAGATGGGAGAATGGTAAAGAATACATTATAAGAGATGGTTAGTTTTATAATAGTTTGGAAATTAGATTATTTTTATTTGATATTAATGAGTAATTAAATTACCGTATTTTTCGCTCCATAAGACGTACTTTTTCACCCCAAAAAAGTGGGGGGAAGTGTGTGCGTCTTATGGAGTGAATACTGCAAAAAAGAGTGCGCGTTATGTTATGCTTCATGCCAGTTTATGCTCACATTCACCCTAAGAAGGGGGAGGATCTTCATGCCACAATGGATGGATGAAAATGGAATGAGAATATGGGTTGAAAAGGTGTGGTCTAAACATCCTTGAGGACTTCCGAAAAAATGGGTGAAAACATCATGGGACTCAGTAAAGGAGGAGATCCTTGTACAGTCATTCAAAAAATGTGGCATTAGCAATGCCTTAGATGGAAGTGAAGACGGTGTCTTATATGAAGACAGCGAAGAAAGTGATGTCAGTGATTGTGAGCAAATGAGCTTCATAAATTCTGACTCTAGCGATGATGAGTTCTTGGGGTTTCCAGAAAACTAGAGTACTCAAACCTTTAAGTCTCTCCATTTGATAATGACAGTGATAATGGTTCTTAATGCCACTGTTGACTGCTGTTCACTTTACATGGTTCAAATGTTATTCTGTTATAGTTTATTAAATATTTTATTACACTATTTGGTTCAGAATATTTTTTTCCTGTTTTCCTCCTCTAAAAAATAGGTGTGTCTTATGGTCAGGTACGTCTTATGGAGCGAAAAATATGGTAGTTGAGATGATAGAAAGTGAATATTTAGAAAATATATTATAGGAAATTCGGAAAATTTATCATATATGATATAAGAAATATATAAATGAGTAGAAGAGTCAGAAATAGATGGAAGAATTATTTTATATGTTATATTTTGGTAACTAGATTATTGTTTTAATATTAAGGAGTAACTGAAGTTAGTTTACGCTTGATAGAAAGTGAAAATTTAGAAAATATAGTATAGGGCATTAGGGAAAATTTATTGTATATTATATAAATAAATGGATAAATTAATAAAAGCTTGAAGTAGATGAGAAGTAGATTAGGAGATATGGTATGATCAATTAGTAAAGGTATATGGAATTTAGCACTCCTAAATGTATGTTATATGTTTGTATGTTTGTGTGTGTCAATTAAAATAAATAATTTTTTTTTTTAAAGACCCTGGTGACTGGTAAAATAGGAAGTGTTTTATTTGGGAGGGGGAGGAAAGCAGGAAGGTTTGGAGATCAAAAGGGGGGAGTGGCAGAGGGAGGGGGATGAAAAGAGAGATTTCACTTTGATGAGAAGGGATCCCAGGCTGGGAGCTAGGAACCAACCAGACAAGGATCAGCAAGGGTTAAGGACTGCAAGCTGAGCATGCTCGGTACTTGCCAGATGGGGGTTGGAGTGGAAGAGCTTTGGAAACAACATGCAGTGAACACAGAAGGCGGCAGCCTTGGAGTGGACGGAGAAGGGTGTGGGGCAGCAGCAGCCACTCTCGCAGCTGAGCAATTCCCATTTCTTCTGCTTTAAAAAAAAGCACAGATGACGGGCAGAAGGCGGGCTCGTATTCTGCCCAGGGGTGCGACTGCATCACTGCGAGAGGACATCCCGCACCTCCCCTTTGAGTTCTTGGTGTCTCCCTAAAGAGCCGCACCACACAGTTTGAATAACACTGCCATAAGGAGTGAGGCAACAGTGGCAAGACAATCACCATGATTGCACCGTTGTTGGGGAGAAAGGGGGCTTTTTTGGACTTACCCATTCCCTCCCTGGTGGTGGTATGATCATAGTATTTGTATCCCCTCCCTTTCCCTGCAAACACCAGGTACCAAACTCTCCCTGAGAGTCTGAGAACCTTTGCCCTTAGCTTATAAGGAGGCAAGAAAACCTTCCTTCCAGATGCCTTGATGCAAACTGTAGCACTGGCACCACGGACAGAAGCTGGTGAACTGGGACAGAGTACAGCACTGGAGTCACTCCAGTCACAAACCTTGACTTCTTAGTTCAAGCCTGCTAATTGCAAATTTCCTCTGGCTTCTGCTGGTTTTCCACCATGTTTCCCCTTGAGATGATTCTGATGCCATTCTTCTATCAGGAGTTTGGAATATGTGTCCTGAAGGAAAAAAAGACAGAAAAGCACATTTTACAGAATGGATCAGGAAATGGAGAGCATGTTGCCTATCAACTACTTACTATTACTATAACTTGCTTCATAAACTATGAATTCCTATTCCAGAGGCATATATCTTGGTCTGACTGTCTTGTTGTATATATTGCACAATATTGTATATTGGTCTGTAACAGAGGTTCCTAAACTCCTACCAGGAGTAGGGAACCTCGTAAGACCCTGCAGGGGCGGGGAAGGAGTGAGTGGGGAAGCCCTGATGGCACCAAAGCGCTCACGGTACCACTGTGTTCCAGCAATATTTGAGTGTACCTGGGGCTGCTGAAGCATCCATGATGGTCCTAGAGGCTCACAGCCCCCTCCATGCAGCGGCACAGAGCTCCAATTGCCAAACAGAGCTCACTTCCGGTTTGCGCGAGTGAGCTCCAGTCGGCAATCAGAGCTCTGTGCAGCCGTGTGGAGGGGGCTGCAAGCCTCCAAGACAAATCGTGGTCACTTAAGCAGCCCCCCGGGTATACTCAAATATTGCTGGGACCCTGCAGTGCCACAATCACTGTGGTGCTGTTGGGGAGCCTATTACTGGGCCACTCCCCTTAAGGGGGGATGGCCCAGTTTATATGCTCAATGGTGGGTCACAACCCACAGTTTGGGAACCACTGGTCTATAAGGTATCTCAGATTTACCCAGATATCATGTACAATTTATTTTCTGTGAATAAAATATACCTGGGGTAGACCTTTAACCACAGTGTTAATGTCAATTTCTTACATTAAAATTCTACTCCAGATATATTTTCAATAGAGCTTTATAAAAGATGTTTTTTTGCACTCAAAGTATTGCACTCAATGAAAAGTGTTAATTGTCTGGCCAGCAAATGATTAACTCCAAGAGATAGTCTGCATTTATAAAGCTTCAAGAGCAATACAGTTTTGCAGACATTTTACCAGTGCTTTCAAAACTTCTCATGTCCTAAATCTGTTTTCAGAGATCAGGAAGTTAACAGTCAGGCAAGAAAAGATAGGATCTAAATGCTGAATAAGGAGATGGTACATCTCTACAGAGAGATAAAATAAGGCCCTAGCTGCTCCAGCAGGCATACTGTCTATCTTCCTATTCAGTCAATGTCTGGTCAATTCACAGCAGTGAGCTTTCTATATGAGCATATAGTTTATAAGATGAACTTCTGGTGTCTGTTTCAGTATTAGTACACTATCTCTGCATAAAAGGTATACAGTCTTGTTTCCTGAGTGATAACAATACTTAGGAGGGTTAAGTAATTTCTACAAAGGGCTGCTGGGAAGGAGCATGCTTAATTCGTTCAAAAAAACAGGCGAAATGTTCAACTTTCAATGGAAAAATCTTCTAAGGGACAGCCTCTCAAGGGGGATAATAATCTACATCAATTTCTATGGAAAAATCCTATTCAGGTAGCAAAAACACCCCAAAGACAAATAAATTGTTGCAGGTCTCCTCCCAACAGGGTTAAGGAGTCAGCATAAACTGATCGCTTCCACCCTTTGTTTCTGCCCATATCTGTACTTCAATAGCAGCTTGATGAAATCCCAATACAATGTAACCTGGTGATTATGGGGGCCCTGAAGATAGTGGCACTGAGTCTCCCTGTCACATCCATTATCACAGCACTCCAAAACATTCAACAGGTTTTGATGTTACAGACCCTGTTAATGAAGTCTTCTATTGCAAAATCAGGATTTCTGTTCTTACCTGCTTTCTGAGTTATGTCAAGAGGTAGCCTGGAAAAGGATCTTGTGTGCCCAAAATTAATTTTAGCAGCAGCCTTGTTTCTTGCATTCTGATTACACCTAAGAGAAATACATCACATTCTATTATTGCTATACAGGTGAGCGCTGCTTTGCAATACTCTGACCAGCGAGGGCCAGTGTTCGTCGTTGCCATCATACTGATATATATTCAACTGTGGCACACAAAAGCTATTCCTCTCAACTGGCAAACATGAAGTTCAGCTGAGGAACATAAAGGAAATTGAGATCTTAAAAACTTTACCTTCTGGTAGATGTGATATGTGGCCGTTTGAAATTTTGGGGTGATTTTTTCTTAGACAGTGATCTGTGTTCACTTGCTGGAAGTTGCACTGTGTCAGCTAACAGCTCATGCATCAGGCTGAGAGCTTCAGAGACTCTGCGATTATGATGCTCAGATAATAACACTCTTGGGAATAAAAAACAACATGCCCATTAAACTATAATCTATCTGTTGAACTACATCAGTTTCTTTATTGACATTTCTTCTGGTTTAGCAGAAGAAACCTACCATAGATACTGGCCTTTAGGGTAAGAAATTTCTACCAAAAAATCAAGCTTAAATCTTCACCTTACCATCTTTGAGATCACTCAGGGGTCAGGGCTTTTCAAGTAAATCAGGCACCAGAGAAGCAATACAGGGATAATTAGAGGGCTATTAATCTCCATGGTAACCTCCCTGGCAAACTCAAACCAGTTAACCTTTTATTCACTTCCTGAAAAAGGGCTCAAACCTTCCATTGAAATCAAGCAAGCCCCATTCCATTTTGCAAATGCTACTGCAGTCTTCCATTTTGCTGAGATCTGTTTTTTAAAACACCAGGATGCAATCCTCATTTCCATTTGAAACAAAGTCCCAGGCTACAATTCAGTGCACCATTACTTAAGAACACCCATGGAAAGCAATGGGTCTACTTCTGAGTAAATAGGGTTGCAAATATGTGCAGCTGCGTTTGCTCACAGTCATTCTTTATTGCTTGTTTCTTTCCTGTGAACTGAATTGCACACTCCCAGTTATGCATTATAAGT
This sequence comes from Tiliqua scincoides, assembly GCF_035046505.1. Lineage (NCBI taxonomy): Eukaryota > Metazoa > Chordata > Lepidosauria > Squamata > Scincidae > Tiliqua > Tiliqua scincoides. The sequence goes on from NC_089822.1 coordinate 16,037,340, forward strand.
TGTATGATATATGTAGAGCCTCTAGCTTAACACACCAGGCACCTTAAAGAAGAATTTGAGAATGGTTCCATTCCATTAACCAATGGTTAATGGTTCTCCTGCAGTGGTTCCCAACCTTTTTTCACTTGCATACCCATTGGCAGCCCATTCCATAAATTGTACCCCTGATATAAGCTAAATGTTTGCAATTAATATGAATAATATAAGCCCTCATCTCCTCTATATGAAAACCCATACTTCATCACAGTATTTTCTCTTTTTATCTGTTTGGAGAACTAAAGACTATGCCTTTGCAGTGTTTTGTACCAGAAGTGTCCTGGTCTCAGGTAAAATCAGACAAAACTATAGTCAAACGCTCCCCAAGTTTAAACCCCCCAAGTTTAAAGTTTATATGAGGATCACAGAACATTCCATGATTTTTGGCTCATAACCTGCCCTAGACTTATCTGTGAGATTAAATTATAGTTGGGTGTCTACGGTAAGCTTATCTTGTTAGGGAAAACAAAAGATAGTCCACTTTACACAGGTAATGGAGGGGAGGAAAACAGTCGAAATGGAAGTCCAAAAGACTTCCTACATTTTAAGTCAATTTAAAGGTCAAACGTTCAATTAAGAACAGAGACCCCATTACATTTTCTCTGAAAGGACTTTTTGCACTCATAACAACATTCTGCTCCTCCAAATCTCTGATCTTTCACCAGTCATTCTCATTTTTCCTACCACTAGTAGCTCTGATATAGAAGCTCAGAGTAGCTGCAGTAGCCATTTCCAAAACTCTCTAGCTGACTGGTATTTCCCTAAGTGTTCTACAGTCCCTGTGTAAGCTAGCAATACATATCTCTTCCCAGGGGTCACTGTATCTGGACATGTCCACTGGCATCTCAAGCCGAGTGCTGATGTCACAGTGCTGGCAAGTGTCCCCCTCTTGCATGTGAATTTTCTGCTCCAAATATATTTTTGGTCAAATTGTCAAGGCTGGGCTTTCATATCAAGCTCAAAGTCGTCATCATTATGTTGCATACTATCAGGCCCTGAAAGGTGAAGGTATATGATTCAAGATGAATAAGTTACACTCCAGAATTAAGACTGTTCATGCTGACAGGCAAAACTTCCAGAATGTTAACAAGTGAAAAGACTACTAAGGCACTGAAGGGAAAACTAACACACATATACATACACACACTTACCTGTCCTTTTCATCTTTCTTTTTCTGCTGCAATTTAATTTCCCGTGATGTAAGTCCAAGTTGCTAAACGAAAAATACAAGTCTTTCAGAAATGGTTTATTTCATTGCCTCATCCACTGTTCTTACACAATCACCACAGGAACATTTTCAGGTCTTGGTTTTTGGACCTCTGCACAAAGAGAACCTAGTGATATAGCCAGTGGCCAGGTAGAACACTTGAACCAGGTTTCCTCTGAAGGTTTCAAATTAACAATCATGTGCCTCAAACTGGATTTTCAACTGAGAACTGTGGAATGGTTCACTAGGCACCTTCAGTCTGTTGCTGTTACACAACTGCATTGCAGTTGGTTTGCGACAATGCTTTTCATGGTACATCTGATAATGTATTTATGAACTTGAAGAATGATGCTGCATCTTTGCCCCTAATGTACGAATAGTCACAGCCATGACAGTACATTTCCCTCTTTTGCTTTCAATATTTGTAAACTACCCACTATTAAAGGCTGAGACCAATGCAGGAGTGCCAGTGGAGCACGCACTGCATCCCAGGGTGTAGAGGGCAGTTGTAGAGATCTCCTCATAGTAAGTGAACTTTTGTTCACTTGCCCTAGGGAAAAACTCCACTTTTTCGCAGCGGAAAGGGAGGAAAGGATTCAGCCACACACGAATGCTGCCAAACCTACTCTTTCTCCCCCTCATTCCAGCTCCTCCTCATTCACTCTCAGCCCAGAAATGCCTTCATTCCTTCTCTTCCTCACCCCATCCCACCCACCACCAAATCACTGATGGACGCAGTCAGCTCTACCAAGTAGAGTGCTGGGTTGACTGATTTTGCTTGCAATGTATTTAAGTATTCCTTAGTGTTGTAGAAAAGCTGTTTGCCCGACTTGCACTGACGAGGCTCCAGGTACTTGCAGAGAGCATCTATCCAGAATTGCAGTGCGGATTCCGAGCCAACAGGTCCACCACTGATATGGTATTCTCCCTTAGACAGCTGCAGGAGAAATGCAGAGAACAGCCATAGATCTCATGAAGGCTTTTGACCTGGTCAGCAGGGACGGCCTCTTCAAGATTCTCCCCAAGATCGGATGTCCACCCAGGCTCCTCAGTATCATCAGGTCTTTCCACGAGGACATGAAGGGCACTGTAGTCTTTGATGGCTCCACATCAGACCCCTTTGACATACGAAGTGGAGTGAAGCAGGGCTGTGTTCTCATGCCGACCTTGTTTGGGATTTTCTTCGCTGTCCTGCTGAAGCAGGCCTTTGGAACTGCAACAGAAGGCATCTATCTCCGGACCAGATCTGACGGAAAGCTCTTCAACCTCTCCAGACTGAGAGCAAAGTCCAAAGTCCAGCTGAAATGTCTGTGTGACTTCCTCTTTGCCGACACACTACACTTGCTCCCAGTGTGGAAGGGATTGTCACTCCTGAATTGGCCTTTTCATCCACACTCGACGCTGTGCCAGAATCACCATTCAGAGCGCGATACCATAGTCTTTCGAGACTGAAGGTTGCCAACAAACTTGCAATGCTAGCTGACAGAAGTGACATTCCAAAGGAATCTTCCTCCTTCTGCTGGCCAAACTTTTGGCTTGCCAATGAGGCTGCTGGATGGGATTGGACTGTTAACCTATATTCCACCATACCAATCAGCACTCCATGTGTGCAGTTTCCCTGGCTTGCCAGTGAGGCTGCTGGCTGGGATTGGACTGTTAACCTATATTCCACCATACCAATCAGCACTCCCTGTGTGCAGTTTCCCTATATTTTTCTTCAAACATTATAATCTGCTACAATCACCTCCTGCCTTCCATTTCAGCCACCAGTCTTTTTGTCATACACAATGCCACCAGTTTTCAACAATATGAATCAAAGCATGCAATAAACTGTACAACACTACCAACTCCACTGATTCAAACAACCTATAAACATCCTTATGTCTAGCTATTCAATAACAGCACAAATAAGGAAATTTAGCATTGTTTCTGGAACATGCCCACAGTCAGGCTTTGGCTAGGGAAATCCACAGCACTAGAGCTGCTTCTGATAATGTCGTTCCAAATAAGAATGGTTAAGTATGGTTTAAAGGAGCAGTAATAATAAATTTGTACAATGCCTTTGAGTGTTCAAATGGCTGAACAATTCTTATCTTGCTGGAATTCTTACAGCTACCTTGTAACAATGGTGTACCTAGGGGGTCCATGGGGTCAAGCACATCTGGGAGGGCGATGCCACTACCCAGCCATTCAGCCCCCCCCCCAGGTCATGCCCACTGCCTCCAGTCTGGAGACCTTCAGAGGCCTTAGTAAGGCCTTCAGAGGGTAAGACCTTCAGTCACTTCTGGTTTATCAGAGAAAACGGAAGTGATGCTTTTCAGCCCTTTGATTGCCTCTGGATGGCACCGGGACTAGGACTGCCAATGCCTTGTAAGGTAAGTAATTATCCCCATATTGAAAATGGGAAGCTGAGCTGGCTGACTGAGGGTGGTTTGTTATTTAGTGAATTTATGTCAGAGAGAAGATTCAAATAACATACTTTCTGATTCATAGCCCAGTCTCTGAGCTACTACACTACATCAACTCTAAGTTTCTGAGATCATATGCCTGCCCCCCCTCACATGCTATCCCACAACCTATTTGTTACATTTGATCCAGCTCTAATGAATTTTTCTGGCTATGCTGCAGTAGGCTATAGAAGAAATGTAGAATGTTGGACTGAAGATGATTTAGGGCATCCAGATTAGAATAGTTCAGGGGTTCTTAACCTGGGGTTCATGGTCTTCAGGGGGATCTGTGAACCAGGTGCAAAGAAATGTTTGTTTAAAACAATTTAAAATGTTGCTAAAGCCAGCCATTTTCAACCACTGTGCCGTGGCACACTGGTGTGCCGTGAATGGTCTGCAGGTGTGCCATGGGGGTTTGGGGGAGTGTCATTTATTAGTAGGGCCATTGGGGGGATGTGAGTCCTGTCAGGGTTAGAAAACAACCCAGGAAAATTTGGCCTGGATAAGGTGAAGCCTAAGCCATGTGAAATGCTGAGTCACCATGAATCAGGTGAACTCACTAATTGTAACAGGTGTCGAGCTTGCATCAGGAGGAGGAGACACCACCCTCCTAATTCCCACACAGACCTTTAAAAGGTCTGCAAGAACCATCATGCCCCTGGGAAGGCAGGGAAGGCAAGGAAGGGCCGGGAAGGCCAGGAAGCTGTTATCGTGTATGTAGCACGTTGTGCTGTCTTTATGTTTCGTTATTATGCTGCTGTTATCTACATTGTAAATATAGACTGAACTACTGAAGAATTTGTGTCCGGAGTACTCTTTGTGTGGGCTGAGAGTCTGAGGCTACATTCCGCTGGTGGCAAACTGATAAGACGCTGCTCCTTCCCCAACAACATGGTGCACCCTGTTAATTGTCCAAAAACTGATGGTGTGCCTTGACCATTTTAGTACCTTGTCAACCGTGCCTTGAGATGAAAAAGACTGAAAATAACTGCTTTAAGCCAAGGATTAAAACACATTGTAGGATCTTGTCCCAATGTTTCATTTTCAACTGTGGAAAGCAACTTCAAGGGTTACAAAGAATCTTAGATCCTACAATGTGCTTTAATCCATGCCTTAAAAGACTTGAGCAACATTTTAAATTATGTTTTAAACTCATCCAGCTTTCACCTGATCCTCAAAGGGGTCCATGACTCCAAATTGTTCAAACCCACAGCAACAGGACTCTGAGAACCTTCACTTAAGAAATGAAAGTTTCTTTAAAAAAATTACTACATTCTATTACAGTAATATGGATGTAACAATCAAGTGCAAATAATCCTACCACATTTCGTCTCAACTGAAACGGATTATGTTCTTTTTCCCTTTGTTCAGCCCGTGTTTGCAGATATTCAGCTAATCTTTCCTTTCGCTTTTTCTTCATCCAGGTTTGCAACTCTTTTTTATCCCTTTCCATTTTATGTGAACGTCCAGTTACAATGCTTGAGAAGCTGAAACAAGAAATTCAACAAGAGTCAGAGTTGCTTCAGATTTTACAGATATCGATTCTGGAAAAGGCATGTAAAACAACATAAGAATAATTACAAGTGTATGCTTTGCTCCTAAACCCTATGCAATCAGAATACTATGAAAACCCCAGAAATATGCAACCCATTGAAAAGAAAGGATTTTTGATTTGATATTAGTATAATGTAGTAAGAACAATATTATAAACAGAATCAAAATTGAAATACAAATTACTATTATTAAAAATAATTTGTTTAAAAAACTAATCAGGGCCTTCTGGCTATTGTTTATATGTTCACAGCTGTATATGTGTCTAACTAACAGCTAATTATTGCACTGATTCACTAGGAAGAGGTTCCAAAACTACACTCCACAGGGTGTCCTGGGCCATCCACTGGCCGACAGTAAAACCATGATGCTGCAAACAATGGTAAGAAGCTTGGCTCAGCTGGCTGAGCTCCTGTGCAGTTTCATGTGCTGGAAAAGGCCTTCCTGCTCACCCCTGAGCCTCTTACTGTCAATTGCAGCATTACATAGAGGTCTATGAACCTGGAAGTAATTGGCGATAATGTTATCGCCGGTTACTTCCAGAAGCAGTGCAGGGGTGGCATCATGGGCCCCAGAAGATTAGAAAGCGCTACACTAAGGGAAATCCACATGTGGATATAGCCTCTTGTGCATGTAGATATCTTGCCACTGCATTACTCATCCCAGCCTCATTCAACTATTTGTCTTCTGGTGCACATGGAGAGAGCACCCACCATTTATAGCCATCAGTTATCAGGCACAAATGAGATGCACACAGTTAGACCTAGATTAGGGTCTCCCTATGTATAAATTAAATATAAATCAGGACAAGAATAAGGTGTGTACATACACCCATACATAACCAAACCTTAACTACTATCTTGAGGGTTCATAGCTCAGTTTTGTAAAGGTGCCAATATAACATTACCTGGAGACTTTTTTAGCCTGTGATTCTGAGAGACCCAGGTCTGCAGCAGATATGCCACTCTCCACTACGAGATCGCTAATGATGTCAGTAACACCACTCAAGCCAGTCATCTGCAAAGGATCTTCTGAAAAACTACAGGAAAAGCAATTCTGTTATTGTAAGCAAGGTAAAATTGTTTCTACTCGTATGACAAACTAAGGCTGTGCACAGCTGGATGTTTGAAAATAAAGGAATGCAGGGCCACCAGAATGGTCCAGATCTGTAGAGCTCCACAAATGCTCCAGAAGGTGGTTCTTCCTCCCCCACCATAGTAAAAAAGATAAATCAGAGTCTTCAGCAGCTGGCAAAGTGAACCTTTTTTTTTGGGGGGGGGGGGGGAGCTTGTGTCCTGACAGAGTGTGATTTTAGAAAGTGAGTCCTGGTGCTAAAAGTTTGGGAACCACTGAAATATATTCAAAATTACTTAAACAGTGGTTCCCAAACTTTTTAGCATGGGACTCACTTTTAAAAATGACACACTATTGCAATGTTCTTCAACCTTAAGGTCAGAACCCCAATGAAATTGTGGGGTTGTGGCAGTAACCACAAGGGTTTCATTCCAGAATGACCCATGGATCCCAAAATCTGGGGTCACCATTTAAATGCCTCTTAAAGAGGAAACAAGCATCAAAATTACATTTCTTACCTTCACACAATCAAACCATGATGTTTTCTAGTCTCCCAGGGCAAAAAATCCCCCAAAACTCAAAAGACACTTCTGGGTCATGAGCAGAGGTTTGCGATGCATTCTGGGGTGATGCTGGGAGGGGCAAGGAACCTCAGCATGACCCAAGTTTTTGAGCTATTTTAAGCGCTTTAAGTGATTTTTGTGCTCTCCCCCATTATAGAGGCATTAAATGGCTACTCTGGTATTTCCTGGCATCCATGGTGAGTTAAATCTGTGGATTCTGGATCCACGGATACCAAGATTGTACCTGTCTCCAGTTTCCCAAAGTGACTCACCTAATTTCAGAATTACATAAATATTTTGTCATACAAACCTCTCATCCTGTTCTTCTATTCTGTAATTAAAGTCTAAAAAAAGAAAGAGTTTATTAATAAAATGCACTGTAGGAAATGATATAACACTAGGCTTACCATTATCAACACAAGAGGCTGTCAAGTTACAATTGGGAATTGCAAGGTAGGAATTAACAACTTCACATTAGACAAACTCAGAACAACTCTCATTGTTTGACCTGTGGCTGAATCTAACACTCAAAAGTAACATTAACTGGATGACCCTACTCTGAAGTTAATGGTTGCTACCTTTCTGTTAAATGGCAATAAATTTAATAGTTGCCAGTTGTGTCTGTTATTTGAGGCCAAATGGACCATCTTATAGGCCTCTGTGCAGGGAACAAGACATGCAAGACTGAGTATAGTCATGCCTTGGCATCTGCAGGGGTTCCATTCCTGGAACTCCATGGATGCTGAAATCCACAGGTCAGGACATGCCAGCCCTCTGGATGCTACCAGAGTTGCCCTCTGGTCGAGTCTGGAGGTATTCTGAGGTCTCCTGAAGGTCTCTTAGAAAGGTACTTCTGTTTTTTTCTGGAAAAAAATGGAAGTATCTTTCAAAGGCCTTCAAGAGGCCTCAGGAGGCATTCTGAGGCCTGGGGAGGCCACGCCTCAAAACACCTCCAGGACACAACCAGGAGGCGCTTCCAGTCATGCCCAGAGGGTACAGGTCAGCCCTCAACGTGGGTCAGGGGATCCACATTGAGTTGCATCTGTATTTGCAAAATCCGCAGATGTAAAGGAGGAACCTATACGACCATCATATGCCATAGCAAGATCTCAACCATCCAGCTGCTACTGTATTGTCAGCACTGCCACATGGGCTGCCCAATCCACTTCAACGCCCTGCAAGATAATGCAGTTGCATCAATGTGACAAGCTGTATTCTGTGGGGCAATTTTAGCATGTTGAGGCCTTCTTGGGGAAAGGGAACATTCATTCCTTCCCCCAGGATAAGTCTCCATTGCCACCATGGTTCAACACAGATCTGCACCAGTGATATTGCTGGTGCAAGTCCGCGTTGATCGGTGAAGGTGGATTGGGTCTAGGAAGCGAATTAGGATTTGGTGGGGGGTTACCACCACTGAACCTTTCCCCTTCTCTGACCTGATCTGCCCTCCTCCTTACCCCATCTCCTGCCCATTCTGCCCACCTCCTGCCCTATTCCACCCCCCCTTCCTTCTTCCCACCACCTGTGCAGCCTTACTTGCACCAGTGGGTGTCCTCAGTTTATGGAACTGAGGTGTCCTCAATCCACAGAACTGTATAGAACTGGTTGCTTGCCACTTCCAGAAGCAGCCATTCTGTGTGTTCCAAGCCATAAATCATGTAACGCCAGCAGAACACTCATTCCGCTGGCTTAATGCACCTAAAGCAGTGGTTCTCAAGCTTTTTTAGCACCGGGACCCACTTTTTAGAATGACAAATTGTCAGGACCCACTGGAAGTGATATAATTAACCTGGAAGTGAGGACATGGCTGGAAGTGACATCATCAAGCAGAAAAAATTTTAACACTCCCCATACAACAAAATCAAATCAGATAGTAAATTGAAAGTTTGCAATAAGTGTAAGTTTAAAAATTTATTTAAAACAAAGAACCCTCTTAACCCTCCCAAGCAGTGGCTCATCTGTTTTTAAAAAAATAATTCTGCAAACATTCCAAAAGCTGCAACCCTATCCACATTCATATCATTGTTAAAAGAATATACACAGTAGTCTGTTTAAAGTACAGATCTGTAACATATCTGAAAATGCACACACCATACTCATATACCATACTAACATACTCATATACTAAGAATAAATACATGTTGAAATGAATGGGGACCCACCAGAAATTGGCTTGTGACCCACCTATTGGATCCCAATCTACAGTCTGAGAAACATTGACCTAAAGGAAGGGGCTGCAAATGCTTGTTTGGTACTGTAATGAGTAGATATGGGGGAGAATATTTTCCATGAGGGATTATGAAAAGGAAACTATGATATATGATATGGCCATTTTATTTTATCTTGTAAAGGTTGGTGCATTTAGATTACAGAGCACTGGCAGCTGAGTGAAATGATGATGATCTCAGACTTGCAGATAATTTTTCATATAACTGATTCCAAAGTCACAGCCAGCCTCAGCCTTGGATAGGTAGGCATTAAGCCCAAACCACTATCTGGGGAAATGGAGAACTTAATGGCAAATTGCCATATACAAAGGGGGGTTTGGGAGCTTAGGGTTCTTGGTTTTCAAACCCTAAAACCCTCAAGACCCCTTGCCCAGTAATAATAATAATAATAATAATAATAATAATAATAATAATAATAATAATAATAATAATAATAAAGGTATTTATATACCGCCTTTCTTGGTTGTCAGATTTCTCCTCAGACTTTAATTCAAGGCGGTTTACATAGGCAGGCTATACTAAATCCCAACAGGGGTTTTTAAAATTGAAGAAGGTCTGTCTTTCAAGAACCAAAACATTTCAGATGGATCTTTTATGATCTGGTATCACATTCTGGCCTCCATTTTCCTCCCACACAGGCTGACAGCTACCAAAGAGCAGGTGGAATAACTCGGCATAACTCGGCTAGGCTAGTCAGCTGCTTCAAGGTCTCGCCATTCACGGTGCTGGTGGCCTCGAACTGGCGACCTTCGGATGTTATCTTCAGGCAAACGGAGGTTCTACCCTCTAGACCAGACCTCCTGCTCACCTGCCTCCTGACCTCCTGCCCAGTAGTACTGCCACCACTCGGTACGTGCCAGTGCCTCAGTCCAGGGACACTGAGGCCCTCTAGGCTTAATACTATTCTTTGCAGGCACTGAGCTCTTTTTAATTAAAGCCTCAGTCCTCAAGTTACTAGACCTCAATGGGTACTTGGTAGCTTGCTGAACGGCTAGGCAGGATTCTGAACCTTTGTCCCCAACTGACAGTGAAACAACTTAGTAAAAGATATTTTAGTTTATTAAGTACATAAGGTTACACACTCTACAATAAGGCAGCAAATGCTAGAGGCATAAACATCTAGGAAACATATCAGCAATAAAATAATAAAGCTAGCTGGCTATCTCTATTAATACCTATCTCTCACCTGGGTCAGTTACTCTTGTAGATCTCTTAGCTCCAGGGCTACCTATGGGGCCAGGTGCCCATGATGGACAATGGAGCTCACAGGCATGCAGGAGGTTGCACCCAAAACTCTGTTCTTGGACCCCTCACACCCCCTGGGCACTCATTATTATACCTCTTATGCTAATAGTACTGAGGTGACTTCATACTTATTAGACTGTCCAATTGGAACCCTTGAGGTACAGAACTTTCTCGAAGTTGGCCTGGTTGCTAACCCCTCATAGTTCTTACCCTTCCCAACTGGAGATCCACAGCTGCACTCAATCACCCTTGATAAGGTGCCTCTCTGTCTGCTAAGGTGCTAAACATTCCAATTGGTTGTAATTCTTGTTATCTGTCCTTCCTGGCCAGCAAAGGAGAGACAACAAATCTTTTTGTTTATTTACTCACATTGCTGCAGCTGGGAACTGCTAGCAACTTCTCAGTTACACTGTCTTAGTTTGGTTCCGGCTTCTCATGCCAACCTAGGCCTAACATGTACTTATTCATGACACAAATCAAGAAACCGAACTGATGAAGTGAACAGCAGAATCAAGTCTCTGACAGAGAATCTGGAGGCAGAAACTAGGGAAGGTTATTTTTGTGAAAATAAGAATGGATTGTAACTATGAAGTAGCATCTCATTTGAGTCAATGGAACTGACAACAAGAAAAATTATCTGCAAATTTGAGATTATCATCACTACTACTACTACATTTGCATCCCACCTTTCTTCCAAGGAGCTTGAGGTGGCAACCATGGGGTTTTTCTCATTTTATTCCCTCAGCATTTCTCAGTGGCCCAAAAATACCCAGTGAGCTTGATGGCTAAGTGGATATTCAGGTAACTGTGCTTTAAGTTCAACACTCTATCATATCATTTTGGACTTTCCACAAACATAATTAAATGACACTGTAAAGTTAGAAGTATTGTGAAGGCAGAACTGTCACATACATGCTGAATTTCAGAGCATCACATGATTGGAACCTGGTCATTAAGAAAAGATGGTTCCCACACATACAGCACACAATGCTTACTAGAAGTAACAAACAGGATACTGTCAGAATCACTGAAACGAATACAAGTATAGTTAGAGAATGGTACCTGAAGATGACTTTTTGACACTGAGAAGATTAATAGTTGATGCTGAATGAGAAGCAGAGGGCGTCTGCAATGTCATGTAATTGGTCTCAGAAGATTCTGGATCAAGACCCTCATTTGTAAAATCCTCCACAATCACTCGGGCTGAATAATGGTCTGTTTCAACAGAAGGATAGTGAAGCAAATGAGTGGATATTAATTAAGAAGATATGCAGTACAAATATATCTTCTATTGTTATCATGCTAATACCAATCAGGTGGCTGAGCACCCCATAAGATCGCAAGCAAAATGGGATCATCCACAGACAAAGTAGTGGTTTCTACATAGTTGGGGAACTACCTAGGCGACACAAATTTATTTTTAAAAAAAAGCAGCATACCCCCCTTCAAAAAATACTCAGTGCTTCCCAGGAACCATGAAATAATATCAGTTGGGAAAACACAGTAGCAAAACATGTGGGTTGGGAACTGGCCTGCTTGAGCCAACTAAAGATCAGAGTTGAGGAGATGCAACATGTTTCAGGCCCACTTGACTAATTTGAATGTATAATTTTGTAAGTTCAGGACATCTTAAAATATTTTAGTACAATTTTATTACATTTTAAATTTAGCAGTTATCTTTCGACCCTTTCCTACTGCTCCAACATTATTTTATTAATTTCAAAACATTCTTATCTTAGTAAAATATCTCTTTCTCCCTTATCAGGAGGAGGCAGGAGGTCTGGTCTAGAGGGTACAGCCTCCATTAGCCCGAAGATAACATCCGAAGGTCGCCAGTTCTCAAACTGGCCACCGGCACCCTGAATGGCGAGACCTTGAAGCAGCTGACAAGCCGAGCTGAGTAATTCCACCTGCTCTTGGTGTGAGCAAGAAGCGTCTTGGCTGCCCTCCATGTGAGAGATGGAGCTGCTTGTCAGCCTGCATGGGAGAACTGGAGGCCAAAAGTGAGACCAGGAAGATCCATTGTGAAATGTTGTCGGTTCTTGAAAGAGAGAACCTCTATGATTGTAAAAAGCCCCTTGAGGGATTTAGAAATGCCTGCCTATATAAAACAACTTGAATAAAGTCAGAGGAGTAATCCGATGACCAGAAAGGCGGTATATAAATACCTTGTTGTTGTTATCAATCCCATCCTGTCCCTCCTACCCTTAGCCTTCAACTACTCCAATGTGTTCTCACTCCAATCGCATGTCCTTCCATCTCTCACTGGTAATGATTAGTCTTAACTTCCCCTCAACAAAGGGACCCAATAACACGTACCTTCTTTGCAAACCTCAACACCTGGTGCAAAAAATGGAATTTCATCCTCTCCTGAATCAGTTATTACAGCTGCATTTTCTGCAGTTCTCACCAGCTAAAAAAAGAAGTCACACTTTTAACACAGATATTTCGCAATTTGAACACAGATAGTTCTAACCAAAACAAACATGTACCAAATAAAAGGATGCATCATTAGTTTCCTAGAAAACATTTTCAATTTTAAGGAATTAATCCATGCTTTTAAATTAATAACTTGGGTGCGCACAACATATCAAATTCTTTGGATTTCATAGAGAAGCGGTTCCCAAATTGGTGGGTTGCAACCCTCCAGCTTGGAAAACACGTAGCTCTGGCCCCTTAATGGGTGGGGAGGGGGGAAGGCAGCAAAGTATTCCCCAGTATCAAGCTACTATCAGGTGGGGAGGTTTTTTTTTTTTCTAATTTACCAGATGGAGTACCAGCCTCCAGGGCATGCAGAGTGTCCTGCAAATGCCTCTGCAGGGCTTCCTAAGCTTCTGAATAGTAAAAAAAACTCAACTGAAATGGCTTTCAATCAAGTATTTTTTTTCTATTACAGAGGCTTAGGGAGTCCTGCAGAGGTGCCTGCTGGGCTCCTTGCACACCCCAGAGGCCAGCACTCTATCTAGTAAGTTAGAATACGCGTGCACGCACACACACACACCTGGCAGCAGCATAATCCTGAGGATTGTGCTGCTGCCTTCCCCCCTCCTCAGCACTCCCAGCTCCCTTTCAGGAGTTTGGGAAGCGCTGTCCTAGAGGTATTACTGTCCTCCAAGCATGTACAAGGAAGTCATTTTAAATAAATTGTCTAGGAATACTGTGCCACCAGAAACAGTCATACAGCCCAATCCTAACTAAATTCCCATGCGACAATGCAGTCATGCCAGCACAGGTATGCTGTATCCTACAGAGGAATTTTGGCTGCTTGCTGTCTCCATGGGGTAAGGGGACATTTGTCCCCTTGCCCTGAGTATGCCACAGCAACAACAATGGGTCAACTTGAATCTGCACCAGTGACATCATTAGTGTAAGTCTGAGTGAATTGCTGCAGATAGATTGGGCGCAAGGGAGATAGGATATGGCACATGCCATTGCCACTGATCTCAACCCCTCCCAGGCCCGATATTTCCCACCCCATCCTCCCCCACCCACACCCACTGGACTTACCTGGTTTGGCAGAGGTACTGTACTATGCTGGCACTTGGGGGAAGGTTCCAGCATTTCCACTGTTTGATAACACTGTCGCAAAACACTTTATGGTGCTTTTGTGAAAGTACATGCCAACATTCTGCCAGTGCTACTGGTACATAGGATTGGGCCAATAGTAACACAAAATGGTATACTCTTCATACAAAATTAATCCACAAGTACTTGTTTGGCAACAATAACTGACAATTATGCTACCAGAACACAAACCACCATTGAACGGGTGCCTGTGTGAAAAGTATACTCAACTTTATGCCTGAGCCTTAACCACTGCATGTACTGAGTTAGGTACTCTGTTTAGGAGTTAGGTGCTTTCTTCTCTGTTTCTCCCACCAGCTGTCCTCCCTCCTGCTTATCCACAAGGAACACCGGGACTGGAAATTCTAAAGAGTACACGTCACATGAGGAAACACAAATCTTTGTCTCTCAAACTACAAGTCGTAGTTTAACTGCTGTACAAGCACATTCCCTCTCTTCCTGACAGCAGACCACTGTTCAGAATGTGGCTTGTTTAGCTCTAATATTGCTTTCATTTGCCTATTACATTTAACTTCAGCAATTAAGATCAAGAGCTATCACCCTTTCAGAATTTTTTCCCCACATCTCCAGGATGTTTTGCAGTGGCAAAAAACACAGACACCCAAAATTACTTCTCTTGAGGCTATGCTTTTAACAATGAGGTGACTACAGATTCCAGACACCTTTTGTATATAGCTGTACCATCAGAACTAAGAACTATAATCTTTAATTTAATTTAATAGTTTATATACTAAAGTGTAATTGTCAAGTACATTTGATTTTTTAAAGTGGCTTAATTGGGGTCTCTTGGACTCTAATGTGATATCACTTAATATTTTTCCAAGCAAAATAGAATCAAATGATGTTCTAAATATGTTTTCCTTAGTGCTTTTTCCCTCTTCGGATGAGGCCACGTACACAAGCTAGACAACTTCGAGACAGAGAAAGAGAATGCTCTGAACAGAAGGAAGAACATAACATTTAAAACATACCAATTTAGTGTTGCTAAATTCCTTTTCCATTCTTTCTGCCATGTTCTGTATAGCCAACAGCTGCCTATCCATTTCCTGCAGTTTCGCAGAAAAGTGCTCTCTGCTAATTTTTTTGGCTAACAATCCTGTGGAAGTATTAGTGCTGAAATCATCATGCAGAAGGCTTGAGGTTAGCTGATCACCAGCCTTTCCTGCCTCTACTCTCTCTAGAGGCATTTGGAATGAATTGATTGGAAGAATATCACCTTAAACAAAAAACAAATGAAAAGGATGTCAAGGTGACCCATACTGGAAATTTATAAAAGGCAGTATTGTAGAGATTAGTTTCAATTTGCATTCATACATTTTTTTGCTGGTTTTGAACAAAGTGCTCAAAGCAATGTGCAATAGTGAAAACCACATCTTTCTGATAAGAGAAATAATTTAGAAGGGGAGACACAATTTCTGGAGGGGAAACTCGCTCAGAAATATACATTTTTCTGGACAGTGAGCCACCATTTAAAATGGTAGATGCCTTCTATTTAATAAAAGATCCACTATCCCAATTCAACCCAGTGCAGTGAGTGTCTCTTCTAGTGGCTGTCTGCTAATGCTTCTTCTTAAATTGGGAGCCCCTTGGGACAAGGGGACACTTATTTAATCATGCCTTGTAAACAGTTTTGTCACCTTTGCTCTCAAATTCTTCAGGTGGGACTGCATTAGTAATTGATGCTGCCCTGTGGTGCAGTTTTGCAGAAGTCAGAAACTCAGTTTTCTCAGGTTGCATAGTAACATATTTTGCTGCAGATATCTCTGGCAAACTTTTCAGAAGATCATCACTTTCTATATCAATTACATTGATATACTTCCGTCCAGCCTAAACCATATTAAAAAACAGATTGGTGTTATGAGTAGCAAATGATATGACAAAATTAAACAAAATTAGCTACTTGCTTTAACTTTTCATCCTACCCCAGCATAGTAATATTAATCAAGTACTGACCATATCAGATTTAATATCAGATACTGGGGACTGTAAAGGCTTCTGTGTTGCCTCAGGGGGGAATATGAGGTTCAGGCACAAATCTGGTGGCAATGCTGGAGAAACACATAGAGGCAACTGTGCTTCTGTGAGAAGAGAAGGAAAATATCAAAGTCAGCTTGTTCAGGAAATACAGTACTCTGCATTCTAGAAAGCCTCTTTGGAAATAGTAACAATAGTACTGATAAGGAAACAGGAATGCTGGAAGTGTAAATAAGAGAAGATAGCATTTTCCTCATGATCTAAAACTCCACGGAAGCTACAAAATACATGTAAAGCTCTACAAATGAAGCTCTACAAATGATTTCCTTTCTTTTATGATGAAAAGACTCTGAAGTTATATGAGAATTCCCAAACAAGTGCTTACAGACAAGAATGGGGAATAACTTGCACATGTGTAACTTTGCACACAACCAGAGTTACCACTGTGAGGCCTTTTAAAAGGACCTAGAAAGTACTTTACTAGACTGACAAAAACTAATCCATTTAATAATCTACTATTTTAGGGACATTACAGCTAATTATTTTGATGGCACTCTGCCTTCTATACAAGTACGTTACAATGCTGCTCCAAGGTGAATCATTATTATGGTCCCTTAAAGGGACACAGGATACAATGAGATTTCAGTAAACTAGGTACAGCATCTGGACTGGTAACATAATCAGACTGGCAGCAACATGATAATAAAATGAAGTTTAACAATGCTTATTGTTACATAACACTTATGCAATAGTAGGTGCTCTCACACATTAACTTAGCAACCTTTGCAGAAAACCCTGTAAAGTAAGCTATCACTTATAATAATAATAATAATAATAATAATAATAATAATAATAATAATAATAAACCATTTTTCACTAAAGAGTACTGTAGTTCAAAAAGCAGTTGACTTAGCAAAAATGGTTCCCTGTTCCCAAAGAGCTCACAAACTAAAAAAAGATTAGATCGACACAAGAAAGACACCAGCAAAAGCTACTGTAAAAGGTGCCATGCTGGGATAAAGAGAAATAGTCGTTTTCCCCCACTAAAAATGAAAGGACCACCACTTTAAAAGGCACCCTTTGACCAGTTAGCACGGATCAGCTACACACAGTACAGTGCAACGTCTGTATCTGCAAGGGATCCATTTCAGAACCCTCCACAGCTACCAACATCCACAAATACCAGGGATGCCACTTAAATACTTTTAAAACAGCAAAAAACATAAAGGCAAATAGCCTTTATGACCTTTGCACTGTGAAACAGCAGTTTCCAAGCCTCTCAAGGGCTAAAAAAAATAGCATTAATGACCAACTTCCAGGTTGTGTGGAGCTTCCTGGCAATGCAATGCATTCAGGGATGACCCTGGCAGGAGCCAGGAACCTCTGTATACAATGTTGGTCATTAGTGCTATTTTTAGCCCTTAAGAAGCTCGGAAACCCACATGGTTTCACTGTGCGAAGGCAGGAAAAGCTTTTTTTCTGTTTTAAAGGTATTTAAATGGTTAGCCCAGTATCTGCTGGCATCCGTGGTGAGTTAAATCCATGGATGCTGGATCTGCGCATACCAAGATAGCACCTTTTTATCTTTGAAAAGTGAAAGACGTGAGAAGGTAAATAAAAAAGTATCTATTAAAATATTGGTTAACTCTGGCATCCAAGAATGTTCAGTATACATGTCACATACATATGAAAAGGAGAAAGAACATAAAATAAATATTTCTTAGATTTTTCAAAGTGTGAAATAAGGTTAGTTTCCTAAACCCAATTAATTAATGCAGACCAGCAGTTAGAAAAAGCACACCTGTTGCAGAAGCAGAGACGACTGGATGACTTTTACCAAATTCAGAATCTATTTCTTCTGATATAGTTTGTATATCCTGATGTGATTTAAGAACTTGATTGATAAGGAAACATAAAATGAAGATGAATCAATACAAGATCAAAACATTCTACTGTTTATCAAAGAAGCCTTATTTTTATGGGAAAGACTGTACGCTTGATTCTTGGAGAATAACAGTTCAAATTCAAAGGATAGAACACTCTTACCTCTTTATAAGTACTTTCGCTATACTGATTTTCAGTAATTCATATGGCACATATTAAGATCATTCCTCTTTATCCATACCAAGATTTTCAATATGAGGTCTGGGAATGGTGGGGGAAGGACCACATGTATAGCAGAGGCAAGGTCTACCTCCCATTTAACCCAATGGGTACACCTCCCCTCCGCTTTGGGTTCCGGAGACAGAAAAGGGGATGAATTTATCTCACTTATCCAAGAAGGTGCTAGGGGAGGTGGGCACAAATTTTCTTCCCCTTCCAGAAGCACCTCATTTCTCAAGTGTGCTCCTAAGGGCTTTTGGGAAAGCACTATTTAGGATCGTCAGATGACCAAGTATGGCTGGGGAAGAGGGGCCCTCTGTGTAAGATACACTGCCTGATGGGTAGTACATCCTCATACATTCAAGGCATGTGCATTACATGCTTCCTTTTAAAGTGTATCTGGTTTTGTGTTGTGTTCCTACAAATTACTGTGGAATCCTAAAGAACAGAAGATGATGAAAATAATAATGGGAAAAGTGGAAAAACAGACAAAACGTAAGAAGAGTTGCTCAAAGCTTACAAATAAAGCTTGATGTGCTAAATCTCATAATGCAGTGGTTCCCAAACTGCAAAGTCGCCAAAGGGTGATGGAAGGATCAGATAACTAATTGCCTCAAGTCCTGAAGCTATTCAAAAATCAGATACTGTAGCTGCTAACTAGGAGCTGAGCTTCTGCAGTTTGGAAGCATGTGTATATATAAGGAGATAAATGTTTGTGGGTCTTTCTGGCTATTATAATAAATAAATAAATAAATAAATAAATTCCTTTCTAAATCTCCTTTTTAAAATTCTGCTAAACCTAGGCAGATCTCAGTAGAGTGTCATTTTAAAAAGTGGGTCCAGCTAAAAATGTTTGGGAACCACTGATGTGATGATAGAACTTGAAACATTTTCACCACTGACTTAACACTTTATTGATGCCATGTAATGTTACTAATGTTATTTATCCTATTTTAGTGTGTCCCATAACTATTTCCTTATGATATTAGGCATTTAGGTGATTGTGAACTTGGAATGGCATTAGAACTTTGAAAGCATTAGAATTTTTCTGATTGAAATTAATGTAATAACTGTACTTGTTACTGAGAATTTCACTATAAAAGCTGTTTTGAGGAATTGATCAGGTACATATAAAAGGGAAGGTGAATTACAAAAGTATTCTGAACATCATTTCTTGTAAAACTGTTAGGATATATTAGTGTTTTGTTTTTTTTGTTGGCAACCTTCAGTCTCGAAAGACTATGGTATCGCGCTCTGAAGCACGCGCTCTGAGCACGAATACAGTGTAAGTTAACAAAAACTTGTTAATAAAACTATGTTAACAAATGTTATTATGTTAATAATTATAATAATAATATGTAACATATGTTAATTATGTTAACTAAAAATATGTTAACTATGTTAACAATTTTTAACATATGTTAACTATGTTTAACATGTTTAACATATGTTAAAACTATGTTAACAAAACCTATGGTTTCGCGCTCTGAAGTGCGCGCTCTGAGCACGATTATAGTGTAAGTTAACAAAAACTATTTTGTTTGAGGGTCATAAAAAGCAAGAATACAAGAAATTCAGGAGGATCTGTTTTACCAGGGTCTGTATTTGTGCTAGAATCTTGAAGTTCTGGGGGCCTTTTTCTTACAGAAGCCAAGTAATGTAGTTCTGCTGAAGTTCTGTCAACTGCCTCTGGGTCTACATCAGAGAAATATATAATTACTGTCCACATTAAAGGTCTATAGTAGGACAAGTAACTTGGCAAATGTCTCCAACTGCATTCTCTTAGCTCAGTTGTTCCCAAACTGTGGACTGCGACCCACCAGTGGGTTATGTCCTGATTTTTGGTGGGTCATGAAACTTACATACTGTTTGCTAACAAGGAAAATTTATTGACCCCAATGGAAACCAAAACAAGGAACATGTATACGTTTATTTGCAAGTAGGCCACCATGCCTCAGTCCACTTCAAAGGGCCTGCCTAGGGGAACACAATGCCACAGAATGGTCCTGATCCAATGAACACAGGAACCAGTAGACTCTTGAGGAGGAACTCCTCTGACAAGGAAAATGTATTGAGTGGAAAGCGAAACATGTGTGCATTTACTCATGAGTAGGCAAGCATGCATCAGCTCTTATCTAAGCCCAGGCAAATGAGAATGCAAGGCCACCAGAATAGTTCTGATCTGATGATCCTGGAGTTCAACAAATGCTCCAGAAGGCAATCCTGGTCCCCCCAGCAACAATGATAAAAACAGAGGCTCAAGCTGCCGGTGAACTTTTTTTTTTTTTAGTGTCATAAAGCTAGGTGGGTCTCAATAGACTGTTGTCTTTAAAAAGTGGGTCCTGGCACTAAAGCATTTAGGAAACACTGCCTTAGCTTATAAACAGAAAATAAAGAATATTTTCAGCTGCGTTGATGCAAGCATTCAAGAGGAAGCCAGCACAGAGGCTTATGTCAGCTTCCGCAGTACAGGACTTCTCAGAGCGCTGGCCTGGCCTCCTCTCAAGGAGGTGCAAATGTGCCTTATGGCACATTTGCGACCCTCCTGGGTCAGTGCAAGGGACTTGCGTCGGCCCAAATATGGGTCAGTACTGCGACCTTAGTTTAACAAATTCTGAAGAGACTGGATACTAATTAGAACTAAAATTGCAAAGTAACACTGAAATCACAGTCATGAGTGAAAATTTAAACCTAACAAATATTTTCAATATTCTCATGAAATCAAATCCAAAAATATAATTGAAAACTCATAGCTACCTTTTGGAAACTTCAGCAAAGCTCATGAAGTATAAGTTAATGAAAATAGTGAATGTCCTACAGTCAGCATAAAGCATTGTTATAGCCACTACCCAGTGCAATATTTTGTAAGCTAATTGTTGCAATAACCTTATGAGGTAAGTAATTAGATCTCCATTCAATAGATCTGCAATTGAGACTGAAAGATAGTGAAGAGTGGCACAATGAGTTCAGGATAGATAACAGAATTGGACCCATGGCTCTGACAATTCATTTCAACTTTTCTTTTTCTAGAACAGGGGTGTCCAAAGTTTTTGGCAGGAGGGCCACATAATCTCTCTGACACTGTGTCGGGGGCCGGGGAAATAATTAATCTACATTTAAAATTTGAATAAATTTACATAAGTTTACATAAATGAATATATTGAAGATGAACTTATATAAATGAATCAAGGTCTTGCAATAGCTCAATGCCTATAAGAGGCCTTGCAAAAAGCAAGGCTGACCTTTCCTTAGCTGCCGCTGCTGCATCACAGATATGAAAGAGCAAGCAGTGGAGGGAGCTCTCATCCCACAGCTCACCCGAGAGGTCAAACAGTCGCCCTCACACTGAGAGAAGTTGCGTTGGGCCAGTGTGGGCTTCAACAAATCTCCGGAGGGCCAGAGGCTCATTGGAGACTGGGGGCTCCCTGAGGGCCGCATTGAGAGGCCTTGAGGGCCGCAAGTGGCCCCCGGGCCGGGGTTTGGGCACCCCTGTTCTAGAACATACTGATTGCCATTGCCATTCAACATGAAATACTAGACCACCAAAGACTGGCACAGACCTAGCTGAATTTTCATTTTTTTTTTTAAACAAAGTCTTCTTCAACTACTTACCCAGGGAGGAGTTCACATCAATGATATCATGGCTGGATCCTGTTTGGTTATCCTAACATGAGAATAAGTATGACTAAACACATGTAGATAATTCACTTGCTTCTATACATACTTCAGCATACTAACACAGTTACGATTTCAGCATGTGATATGTATTTAAATAAATTCATACTATAAACGTATACAACTTTTAGTAAAGAAAAATCACAGGTGGTCCACTACAGTGGTCTTCAACTTTTATCTTGTCACAACCCTAATAAGTGACTGACTGACTAACTGATTGAATCGAGTATGAGACTGGGAACCCACCACTGATTCTGCCCCCCTCTTGGGACCCAGTAAGCCCACCCCCACTCCTGCCTACAGTTTCCCCCTACCTCTTTTGTCAGTTCCTAAGGCCAGCCCTGATTGAATCAAAGCTCTGTCTTGCATAGGCTTTGAAAGGTTGCTATAACCCCCCAAATGAGGCACCACAACCCCACTGGGGTCATGACCTACAGGTTGAAAAACACTGCACTAGGTAAACTCCACCTAAATATTTTGATTAACACCAAATAAAATGCCACAAAGTAAAGAGACAATATCCCTAAAGTGACTGTGGGCACAGTCCTAACCAGGTCTACTCAGAAGTAAGTCCTATTTTGTTCAATGGAGCTTACTCTCAGGAAAGTGTGGTTAGGATTGCAGTCTTAGGGCGCAATCCTAAGCCGCGCTGGAGTAGGCAAGCCAGAAGGCTTGCACTGCATCCAACACGGGATTGTAGCAAGCAGCGGTTCAGCCACGGGCAAGGGAAAGCTCTTCCTCTTACCCGTGGGTAAGGGCTGCGTGCCCCTATGGGTCTCCTCGGACCTGCGCCACCTCCGGAGGTGGCGCAAGTCCGACGAGAGCGGAGCAGCTTGAAGCCACTCCGCTCATCCCTGGGATGCGGGTTGGGATCTGGCATAACTGCTGGATCCCAGCCCCGCCCCCGGGCCCACCCTCTCCCTGCCCAGCAATGCCCCCTCCCCACGCCTACCTTTGCCACAAGTGGTGCCGCGGGAGCTGAGGCTTCTGCCTCCATCCGCGCGTCGGCACATCTGAATGCGCTAACGCAGCTCCCGCCTAAGGAGGCACAAACGTGCTTTACGGCATGTTTGCGATCCTCCAGGGCCACCTATACCGGCATAACTGCCGGTTAGGATTGCGCCCTTATAGTTTAATTTTACACATGTCTACTCCAAAGTAAGTCCTAATGAGTCTAACAGGACCTCCTTCCAGATAAATTTGCATAGGCTGGGCTGCAGCCTTAAGGGAGGAATAGTTACATAAGATCAGCCCTGCTGGATCAGGCCATAGTCCCATCGAGTCCAGCTTCCAGTATCTCACAGTGGCCCACCAGATGCCTCTGAGAGCACACAAGACCACAAGAGAAACAGCATCCTGGTGCCCTCCCCTCCATCTGGCATTTTGAGGTAACTGACATTTTCTTTAACCACTTAAAATACACACACACACAGGGTTGGATCCAAAGAACCATGAGGGTAAGAAGTTGCTAGTGTTTCTGCATGAGTTCACACAGTACTACCAACAGGAGGACAACTATTTGTCATGCTCTCTCTGATGCAAGGGGTTGTGCAAACAGGAGAGTTTAACTCAGCTGACTGGTGTGAGTTAAAACCTTCCATGAGCACAAATGCTTCAACAATTGGAAGCACACCTTAGGATCAGGCACTGTTAATTTAACTTTGCTTTTCCTTCCCCCAATACCATTCAAAAATACACTAACAATGTAGCATTTTGGAAAAGGCATTAGTTCACCTTGTTGAACCTACACGGAGCTGCCTTTGGCAGAGTCAGCCCATTGGACCACCTAGCTCGGTATTGTCTATGATGACTGGTAGCATCTCACTCCCACTTCAGGCAGTGGTCTTTCCCTATCTTGCCTGGAGATGCCATGAACCTAAGCTGGGACCTTCTGCATAAAAAGCAGACGTTCTACCACTAAGCTATGGCCATTCCCCAAGATATGCATTCTGAGCTAGATATTATGAACCTTAGCATATACTTCTTGTTTCACAAATGAAGTGTCTCAATTGTTATGGGAAAGAGTAGCACATGTTGGTTGACTTGGTTTGTCCTTAGGCACCCCCCCCCTCACTTTTCTGCCTCTTCTATAAAGGACACTGCATGAGATCAAACTTGGAAGAATTTTAAGACTAAGAACAAGGATAGAAGGAAGAGAGGCTGAGGACAGAGGCTGACTAAGAAAAAGAGGAAACAACTTAGGGCCCATCCCATGCTCTGGCAGTGCTATGTAGTACAGTGCCCCCAAAACAACTGCCACTGTATTCTGTGGGGCCAGAGTAGCAACTGGAGGTTCGCTCGGGGTAAAAGGGGACATCAGTTCCTGTGTAGAGCCCCAGTTCTTAGGTGTTCTTGGAGTTGAGTCAGCTACTTAGCTGGCACATAACCAAGGAGGCCCATATTGGGCTCCATGGTTCAGGAGGGGGGATAGGATTTGGGGACAGCCTCTGCTGCCATCCCTGCCCCCCTCCTGATCCTAAACCAGCCCCTGGCAGCTGATTACTTACTGCCACCCACTGCTTCTTCAGCCACTGCACCTCTCACTGCTGCAGAGCCCAGCACTGAGAGGTGCCTCCTTGCTGGGGATGTTCAACTGGAAGCTGCTACAACATGCCTTACAGTGTGTTGTGATGGCTATTGCCCTGATGTTGGATTGGGCTGCCCAAGAAGCTAAAGGGAAAACATCTGACATTGCCTCTTGAACACCATGTATCTACTATACCAAACTAGAGATATAGTAGGAGGGAGTACAATGTGCAGAAAAATGGGTTTCAGTCTTCAGTTTTTTCTGAGGTGTATCATGATTTTAAAACAAATGACTATAATGAATGAGAATATCCATATCACTGTACCTTTGTTTCCCCTACAATACCAGCTAAAACAGCGGAATCATCTTGTTGAAAAGTCACAGTTGCTTTTTTTCTCTCTTCCTTCTCCTTGATCTGCTTCCCTGCACGCCTCTTCTGCCTATTATCACATTAGCACTTTAACTACATTTTAATTAAAACAATCTCTATTATATAGCCATATGCACAACATTCTAACAGATACCATAAGTGTCAGATTTATATATAAACACTATGGGAATGAAGATGGCCATCGCTGCACTGAGAACCAGTTGCTAGAGCCTTTTAATGGAATCAAAACTGCAATAACCATCAGGATGTCCTCTTAGCAACCTTTCCTGCCCTTAGCCAGGATGCAGGAAGAAAACACAAACATATTCCTTCTGAGAACAGAAGGTACTTGTGTTTGTGCAAAGGTTAAAGATAATTTTACTGATCCCCCCCTTTCCACTGCAGCCTCTCATACTACTTACTATTCTGTTCCAGAGGACCTCCCACCCTCAAGAGCAGATTTTCAATCATGTAGGAGGCTGAAGACGGAGGAATCAGGAAAAACTGATCCCCTTGTGTCAACAGAAGTGCTTTCTGCTGACAGAAACTATACTTGGAAACTAACCCATTTTCTTTTTTGATCCATCAAGAATGTGTCCAAAAAGAAGAGAGGAAACTTGGGGTAGCAGGAATACAGATTCATTTACATACTCAATTGGCCATATGATTGGGTTGCTTAAAACATGCTTGTTACCACAAGGTGGGCCACAGTTCCCTAACTGGTGCTCCCCATACTCTTGTACACAGCAGGTTGTACACAAGGAAGATGCAACATTGGGCTATGAGGTTGATGTGAACAGCTCTTCCTTTAGAGTTCAGAGACTACTCCCCCATCTCTTGAAAGGTGAAAAACTCACTGCTGTTTGCTCTTACCTTTTTTTATTATTCCTATCTTGCCTTGCTGCAAATGGTGTAATGTTTGCTTTCAACAATTGAATTTGTTCAGGGTGGTCTTTATGGCCAACGTGGGGAACTTGGACAATCTGGCAGCTTTGCTCAGATGCAATTAGATTTTGAAGTGGGATGAGTTTTGGTGTTTGAAACTGTTTAGAGAAGGAAAAAAAAAGACACTTGTGTAATATCCCCTCCCAAATTATTTGCTGACTGAGGAAGACAAAAGAGATCATAATCTAACAGTAGTTAAAACATACTTAAATTCCATTGATGTAAATAGAGATAGTAGATAATATTTGGTGGAGGATCAAACGGGAAGGGATCAAATACAAACATGACCTTAAATCCTTAAATTCACAAATATATTTTATTAAAGGAAATTGTTTTAATTGTTAAAAAAATACAGTATATCATAAAGTCCATTACCTTAGTGAGTGGAGTTAAATTAGTGTAAAGCAATGGTATTTCCATGGGCCATAACGGTTCTTTGGAATTCATGTCATTTCCTGTAAGTTTAAGAGGTATTAAAGCTGATGGATATTTGGATTGCTGCAGGTGCAGTAAAGGAATTGGAGCAAGGTTCTCATATGTTTTACATACAGGAATTCTGTGCTCAACCAGTGGCTTCTCTGCCCTTAGATGTGCATGAAGGTGCTGTGAAGGTGTCACATTTTTCTTTTTTTCATAAGCATCCAGATTAAGATGTTTTGGAGGGCCTTTATTTATAGTTTCTGCCCAGTGGTTCTTCTGCTTTTGTGCTTGCTTTATAACCTCAGCATCATAGTTGTTCAAATTTAGGTGTGCCGTTTCACCATTTTTGTGCCCCGGAACCTGTGAACAGGAACAGTTCTCCACTAGAGGAGGAGGAGGAGGTGGTGGAGCACCCCAAGCTTCCCTTGTTTGTGGGAAAGGGCCAGTATAAACTTGTGGGGTTTTTACTGAGTCAACATTGAGGGAGTGAAACAGAAAATCTGGTTTAAGTTTAAGCAAAGGCAATCCATTTGCATTGTTTAAAGGTTTTGCCATCGGAATAAGCTTCAGATTCTTCTCAGCATTAAGGGAAACAGACAACAGAGGTAATGGCCTGGCTGGAACCTGATGGAGCAAGTCTTGAAACGGTGGAATCAGCCTTTTGCCAACAGGCTGGCTCTCAGGTAAACTTGAAGAATCACTGGCATGTTGAAGGTACTAGGTAAGAAACAAATTATAATAGATTACACACAAGATGAACAAACATTGTGCCTAACACACATGTTTATTGTCTACTCACCTGCACATTTCTATTATAGTTTTGAGCATGCAAACTGGATTTTTCCTGAGGACTAGCATTTTTCTCATTCAAATTCCAAGTGTTCTCTAGAGTGGGCATCTGATTTTTGAGAGAGCCATCAGCTGAATGTTTAGGGAGAGGCTGTTCAGCATCAGTCCTTGCAAAATTGGAAATATGGTTTCTTTCCCATTGAAAAGGCTGTGACTGCTGCAGTTGCTGTGACATGTTTGGCAAGTTGGCAAATGATGATCCCACTATTTGCATGAGGCTCATAAAGTTGATCTGCTGAAGCTAGAAAATAAGCAAGCCATTATTAAGATTTGATCAAATTTGCCTTGGCGAAAAATCCATAGGTAGTGTGTTTGTAGTGGTACAAGTATCCCAGCAACTGAAATGTTACCTTGCTTCATGCACAGTGTTATTCTTATTCTATTGCACTGATTCTGTGAATGGTACAAAGTTATTTAAGAGAGCAAGAAAATGCAAAAGCTCCTTAGAGGACTTCAATTCCTTTATTGTACTGTACAATAAAATCAGCAGCTGAATACTACCAAGCACTGTGCTAGGTATTTCCTTGTGCTAGGTATTTCCATGTGCTAGGTATTAATGTACTGTTATTTTGAGAGCACAGATTGGGCCTGTGTTATTTTAAATGAATATCACTGAAATTTCATCAATATACAAATAGTTTCAGATGATCAGGTTAGTGCTATACTTTTGCCAACTCAAAGAATAATCGAAAAACATGTAATTTCATTCTACCAACTGTAATTCTACTACATGTAATTCCATTCTACTAACTGTGAAATCCAATGCATGAATACTCTGAAGAAAATCCCATTGCATTCAATAGGGATTACTCTGTAGAGCAGTGTTCTTCAACCTTGGGGTCAGGACCCCAATGGGGTCATGAAGCCTCATCTGTGGGGTCTCAGTCTGGGGAGCAGTAGACTAGGAATCAAAAGCAGAGTTCTTGAACCCCCCAGTCCAATGGGCTTATGGAGCAAATGTGCACAGTTTGAGGTTGCTGGAGCTGCAAACAATGCTCAGGCTCCTTCATCTTTGTCTGGGCTTGCCCGGTCTTACCCTGCATGCCGTTCTTCCCAGTATTCCTGTGGCATCCTCACTGGGTCCCCAAACCTCTGGGGAAGCCGAACCAGCAGTCCTGGCTGTACCACAACCCAAAAAGAGAGGGTGGGTTTAGCCATTGGCTTGAGCAGAGTGGGAGGTGGGCAGCACAGCCATTCATTCATTGGGGGATGCAGCATAGAAAAGGTTAAAGACCACTATCATAGGGTATAGGTTTAGGATTGCAGCCCATCTGCCCTAAAAGGTATCTGGATACAGAGCCAGCCCTTCCATGAAGTTGGCGAAATCTTTGTGTCAAATTGTGGAGGAGCAATGAACTGATGAGGGAAACTTTGTATCCTGTGTCTACCCATGGCTCAACACTCATTGAGTCACTTGAGTTGGCTGTCTGCTCTCAGCAAGCAGGAATAGGATCAAACAGAAAGAACACTAGGTCAGTGTTACACCCTTCTTTTTCCAGCGCTTCAATTTGTCACAGCAGCCGCTTGTGTCTTACTATCGTTGCACCATTGAGAGTGTCCTAAACTATGATATCTTGGTGTGGTACGGAAATTGCTCTGCAGGGGACAAAAAAACTCTGCAGAGAATTATTAAGATCATGCAGCACATAATCAACCTTCATCTACCAGCTTTGGAGAACATCTATACATCTCGCTGTCTGCAGAAGTCACATAGTATTCTGAGAGACTCCTTCCATCCAGCTCATAAGTTCTTTGAACTGTTGCCTTCGGGTAGACGATACGGAACTATTAGAGCACGCACCACATGATTCCTGAACAGTTTTTATCCCACAGCCATAATTACGTTGAATAAGGCGATATAGTTGTTACCATGCTCCTGGGCATTATGGTCTGTTATACTGTTTTTATATTATGATGCATGTTGTACAGAATGTGTGGGTGAGTGTGTAGAGTGTGATTGTTGGAACTGTAGTATATATTTATGCTTGTATCTCAAAGGTGCATAAATTTCGTTGTGCTGTAGCACAATGACAATGAAGTTACTACTACTGCTACTACTACAGTGCTGCTGGAGGCAGCACAATCTCAGCCTAAGTTGTTTGGCCACTTGAAAAAGTAGCCAAATTGGAAGGGAAAAGTAAAGGGATTCTATTCCAATCCAATTTCTGGCAGTCCCAAAGCTTCTGCCAAACCTGCATGGATAACAGACTATATACAGGTTGTGCCTTGCTATCCGCAGAGGTTCCAATCCGGAACTCCCAGTGAATTAAAAAAAAAATTAGTGGATACCAAATCAGTGGAAAAAATAGCTTTAAAGACCCACTTCCAGGTTTCTTGCTCCTCTATTGTTGCCCTAGGATGCACTGGTATAGACACTATACTGCATTCAGCTACTAGATGTGATGAATAATGGAATCTAATGGAATGAAATTATAATTATTTAATAACAGAAGGTAGGAAACTGAATTTTGGTGCTTTTTTCCTTGTTACAATGCATTTAAAGGACGTCGGTATCAGTGGTGAGTCAAATCAGTGGATACCATGGTCCCACCTGTATATGGGAACCATATACAAGCCACTCTGAGGGACACTAGAGTACAAATACAATGACAAGTATAATACAAGTATAACATTATACTACAGGGCATCTCAAGAAATGTACACACACTTTATAGTGTCAAATTTTTAATGCTATAATTGACAATATAGTGTACAGCAAGAAGTTGACCCAATTAATTGCTTAATGAATGAATTAGACCAAGAGCTCAAGATGTTCCCCAGTGGTGTCTATGTACTGCTGACATCACTGACAAAGGGATCTGCTGACATCCACCAATGTGTGTGCTACGATGGTTCCACACACCACTTTCAATTGTTTTCCTTAGATGTTCAAATACTGCAGATTTTCTCAAATGAAATATTATGAATTAGATAAAGCTCATTGAAATGTGTGTACATTTTTATGAGGCAACTTGTATAACCAAAGGGATTAACCATCAAGGAACTGTCCCAACTGCAGTGGGTTCAGACATCCCCATGAATTTCATTGGTATTAGTGAACTATTTTAATGGAATTGATATTCCTTGAATATTTATTTATATTTTCCATAATGAAAAATTATCACCTGAACCAGTTTAAACATTTCATCTTGGAGCATTTGTCTGACAGCATCTGAAGTGGTCAGCGACTGTGCTGGGAGTTCTCTTGCCTCAGTTTCTTCTTTCTTTGGACCAACAGGATCACTGGAGAGAACACTTGACAGGATGGCAAAAGAAGTCTGACCATTGGAGATAGTGATGTCTGTGCTGAAGAGTCAGAGAAGAGGAAAAAAGAGTGAGACATTTGCAAAATATATTTAATTCAATATATATTATCCATTTTTCCTACTAGTGAAGATCACAACTTTTATGGTGTAAATGAGGTGTATTGCCCCCTCATTTACAGCACTGCATGACTCAGCTTATTACATGCAGCTTACATAGCAGATTATTAGTAAGTTTAATTTACTGAGAAAACTAGCATCATGAGCGCCACCCAACTTTACATATAGTCTGATATTTTAACCAACCTCTCTGAAAGACTGAGAACATATTCAAGTTAACAGATTTGTATTCTGCCCTGGAACATTTAAAAATATGAAACAATAAAAGATGGTGGGGAAGGACAGCAGACGAAAACAAATAAGCACACAACAGATCAAAAGGCAACAGCAGATTAAAAGAATTAACACATGCATTCGTTATATTTTTAATCTGCTTTTCCTAATGTTCCTTGCACCTTTTACCATCATAACCACCCAATGAGAAAAGGCACCCAAGGTCACCCCCACTCCAACGACTACATCCCACTAACTCTAACTCTCTCCCTCTCCCCCAAAGGTCTGGGAAACAAGAAATATCTTGGTCTAGAGCAGGTATGACATAAGAGGAGGTGACAGGCAAGCCTCACTAAGGAGAGCATTCCATAGACAGCGTTATTTCTCCCCATTCATCAAATAATTCAGAAGGCAAGAGTGCCTAAAATAGTGTCTCCCACAATCACCAGGCAGACAGATATGGGTCTTTACACATAATACTTAATGTAAATAAGGATCATGTTAGCTGAGACACTGCAGAAGGAAGCACAGTTCAATGTAGAGCATGAAAACAAGCTGTGTTTCTTAAAACATCAGACAGTTCCTTAACTTCTATAAACTGTGTGATAATTTGTGATACCTCTCTGATAGATAACTTTGAATTGGTGACCTGCAGAACTATTCTGAGGGTCCAGTCCTATTCAACTTTCCAGCACTTATGCAGCTGCCCCAATGGAGGGATTGGCACTGGAAGCTGAAAAGGTTGGGCCCTGAATGGTTTACATGAAAGCTGAATTGTTCTGAAAGGGCTGTCGAATAACAGTAACAATTTACATTGTGAAAGATATAAAAACTTTTCCTACAAAGTCAGCTGATGTGAAAAGCAGATTCAGAGAACGAAAAACTCCAAAGGTCAACCAGCCAGGCAGTTTAATGCAAACTTATGAAGCAGTTAACACTCATAATTCATTTATTTCTGTACATTTTCTTTATTTTAGCTGGTCATGTGAAATGGCCAAAAGTATTCTAGTTTTAAGGCCACAGGTGACCTTAGAAACAGTATGTTCATAATGTTCAGAGAAATAACTAATTTTCTTTTACCTAGGACTGTCTGTCTTCAGTTCAGGATAGATTGCACAAGGAACCTGGTTGGGAACTGTCTCACCTGTTTTCCTGCCAATGCAGACAGAATGCTATATCAGAAAATTTTTATTGGATTACATATCTTGATTTGAATACAGTAATTCTTTTTAAAGAAGTGAAATTCAAGAAATATTACTTACAATCCAAAAGAACTTATTTCTTGTCATACTGAGACAGTTTTTCCCCCCTTAATTATAAACAAACATGGTTACCTAGTCACAACTGATTGTTTACATCTGATCTTTGCTGCTATTAGCAACTAACTCAGGCTGCAATGCTATCCATACTTTCCTGGGAGTAAGCTCCATTGACTATAATGGGACTTACTTCTGAGTAGATAGGCATAGGATTGGGCTGTCAGACAAGAGTTTAAATTACTCACACAAATGCTAGGCCACAATATTTGAATATGAGAACTACTGAATTCGACAAAAAGAAGAAAAGTACAGGACAAACTGTGTAAGTCTTAAGATATTTAAAGATTATTAAAGACTTAAGATTATTTTAAGATAATAACATTGTTCTGGAGGGTAAGCCAGGGTTTCTCAAACTGAGGGCCCTGGACTTCTTTCCCTTTAAGGGGCGCTCCACTTCCAGTTTTGCAGAGGCAGGGTGCAATCACTATGCTTTCACTTTCTGAAGGTTGAGGAGCCCTGCGGAGTGTTGCGCAGGGCTCCCTGCATCCCTGAGAGGCTGCAGCAGGGACTGGTAAGTAAATACCAGTCCCTGCAGCTCCTTAGCAACGCAATCCTGGGGCTTGCATGGCTACCTTCCCCACTCCCACGCAGGCACTTACTGCAGTCCTCAAACTTCCTAAGAGTTTGAGAAACGCAGGGGTAAATCATTATAGCATTGTTTCCAAAGTTGAAAAAAATCCTTAGTAGCAAAATTGTCCTTACAACTATGGTATTAAACTGTTCTAAAAAATAAAATCATAACAGTAACATTTTAAAAAGTAAAACTAACATCTTAACAACAAATAACTGTTATGAATTTTCAAGTCACTTCCCTTTAGTTTATAAGAACATAACAGAACAGCTTCTCTCTCCAGGTATCAGAAAACCTTATAACACTATTTCTTTATATCTTTGTTTCTACTTAAGACTAAAATAATACCACTGGATGAATTAGAAGAGTATCATAATAATCTGAGACAAAGTAACAGGACTAATGTGCAGTTCTGCATAGACCTACCAACATCAGAAGTGTACCAAGAAAAGACAGGCTGGATTGGGAACATATTATCACTATCTAAATGAGCAAATAAGGCATCATGACTCAACTACACAATAAGGAAGTCATTTTTCTCACCCATCCAATTCTGGTATTTTCCCCTCGGTCATCTCTACCACTGGTTCCTTCTGTGTACATTTCATATCTGATGTAGAAAGTTGCTGCAATTTTAAAAAGCATTTAAGTGCATGTGAGCAAATTATAGTACTCTCTTATTTAACCTGACGGAGTCTAGTATTGATTCTTACAACCCATTTCTCAGCTACCTGTTGAAACTTCGCATAATACAGAAACTGTATTTTCATGATTACAGACATACAGGACTATGATCCAATGTGTTCATAAACCACAGACCCTGAGCTTTCATTAAAAAAAAAATAACTTTCATTTTGCAGACACCATGGTATGATTCAGACAATTGAATAAACGTGGTTTGTTCAGTGAAGAATGTCATCATGAATGAGAAGTTCCAGGGTCCATATGCTCTCACAATCCCCCACCCCAACATGAACTTCAGCACAGAGTTGACATTCCCATGGTGGTTCGTTAAATCTTAGCTCTGTGGTTTGCCTGAACCTAGAGCTGTTTAACTATAGTTTACATACCATAATCAAAACAGGATGTGAAACCACTGTTGAATCTTCTGGGTCAAAAGACACACTGCCATAAGAGCTATCTTCTGGAACAGCATGTTAGGCCCTCCTTCTAGGTATTTCCTGGCACTCCTGATATCATTTCTTTGGTCTGAAGTAGCAACGAATGAGCAAACAAGGCAGCTATCGATGTGTTGGTGTCAATGGTGGATACCTTATGACTCCCTTAGTTTTTTTTTCCTTTGCACCAATTTTGCTTGTGGGCTTATTCACACCCATAGGGTCTAAGCCTTGAGGGCTTCCTCTAAGTTATTCACACATAACACAGAGAAGGATTACACTATATTTGACAATGAGTAAAACTTTCTAGTTTTTTTTTCGGGGGGGGAGGGGGTTGTTTGGTAAGTCTTGAAATAATGGACTAGTTTCTTTCCCTTTTTCTGATCAAAGTATGTAAATTCTTTGACCCTACCAAAGATGCAATTCTACACAATGCTCTTTCCATTTCACGCTTAGCTTGAATAGTTCTATCAATCTGAGCGCTTCCCTAAACTGCTCAGGATAGTAATGAATAATGAATTTTCTCTTGGGGGGTGGTTTGCCTGAACTGCCCTCTTCTATGTACCCATTTGACAGATAGCATTCTGCTGCACTGGTTTACAATTTCCAGCATTTTCCATACCTCATTTGCAGGGCCCTATAGTGGGACATGCTAGGAAAAGCAATTCACATGCTGATAGGTTGGATAGTAATGGAAAATTTGTAGTGGAAAATGGACAATTTGCTTACTGTTAATTTTTCTATTTGTTCTGCTCAGTGGTCCAGCACTCTGGGGAGGTCTCTGATTCATCCACTAGGAGGCAGGTTCTCTGAAGACAGACACCACTAGGGGCTGGGCAGAAGACAACTCCTACTTCTTGTCTAGAGTCAGTCCTTGATAACAGTGCCACGACCCTTCCGCTAGGGCCCTCATTGCCAGTTTAAAGGACTCAGTTGAAGAATTGGTTCACAATGCCAGTGAACAGGGAGATTGTTGGATGACTGGTAGTGATCAGAAGGAAATTCACAGGACAGAAATTCTCAATTCTTCCTACTTGTTGCCCTCCAGTGGTCCAGGAATATGGGGTGTTCCATGACCCTCAAACCCCGGAGTGAGAAGCTGTCTGGATTTTGTCTGCTAAAGAAGCCTGCAACCCAACACTGCCTCAGCAGAAGTGATATTATTTCCCTTGCTCTGAAAGGATGGTTTCTGGGATTATCACCATCATGCAACATTCCATCAAGGGAACCTATGGTCAGAAACTGTGCTTGTCTAGCTAATGTTAGGAATGCCTTGTAACTGACCAGCAGTGAAATCAAGCAGTCCCTCTTTGAGAAAATGCATGCCTGATATGGGCATGTGAGGCAGCACCTGTCCCAGGGAACCAAAACCATGCAAGAGATCAAAGTGCCAAGAAGCTGAGCTAACTGCAGGGAGCCAGGTTGACTGCCTAGGAAAGCTGTGGAATATCAAGAAGAGTCTCCAGAGAGATAGAGATTGTTGCCTAGGTTGTGTCTGTAATGTTTGCCCAAGTGAAAAATCCTGCAAGAAGGAAGCTGCTGACTCTTATTCTGGTGGATCACAAATCTATGATCCTGGAGAAAAGCTATCACTTCAATGTGTTGTTTTGTCTCCTCCCTGGAGGGGATTCTGATAACAATGTTCCCCAAGTAGGAGTATGCCTGAGCTCCTTCATTCTGAGATTTGCCACCACTGTTGTGAGGACCTTGCTAGACATTTTGGAAGCTGTAGTTAGTCCAGGGAAAATGTAGTCACCGAAGAAGTGCTGAACAACATTGAGTTCCTGCCTGTGCTGGAGGAGCTTGACAGTGAACCAACCCTAGAAGAACTTCACGTGGCCCTGGACTCCCTTGCCTTTGGCAAGGCACCTGGAAAAGACAGCATCCCTGCTGAAGTCCTAAAGTGCTGCAAAGAGATCATCATCACTGAGCTGCATCAAATCCTCTTTGCTGGAGAGGTGGAGTACCTCAAGACATGAGGGATGCAAACATCATCACGCTGCACAAGAACAAAGGTGACAGGGGTGACTGCAACAACTACCGACACTCTTTCTCTCGATACCAAGCTAAATAAGCGCATCGGTAAAGCAGCTAAAGGCCTTTTCAGCCACACTAGACGCTGTGCCAGAACCACCTTTCAGAGCGCGTTACCATAGTCTTTCGAGACTGAAGGTTGCCAATACAAATAAAGCAGCTACCACGTTTTCCAGACTCACAAAGAGAGTCTGGTCCAACAAGAAGCTGACGGAACATACCAAGATCCAGGTCTACAGAGCTTGCGTCCTGAGTACACTTCTGTACTGCAGCGAGTCATGGACTCTTCGCTCACAACAGGAGAGGAAACTGAACGCTTTCCATATGCGCTGCCTCCGATGCATCCTCGGCATCACCTGGCAGGACAAAGTTCCAAACATAGTCCTGGAACGAGCTGGAATCCCTAGCATGTATGCACTGCTGAAACAGAGAACAGAGACGCCTGTGTTGGCTCGGTCATGTTGTGAGAATGGATGATGGCTGGATCCCAAATGATCTCCTCTATGGTGAACTCGTGCAAGGAAAGCGCCCTACAGGTAGACCACAGCTGCGATACAAGGACATCTGCAAGAGGGATCTGAAGGCAGGACATCTGCAAGAGGGATCTGAAGGCCTTAGGAGTGGACCTCAACAGGTGGGAAACCCCGGCCTCTGAGCGGCCCGCTTGGAGGCAGACTGTGCAGCATGGCCTTTCCCAGTTTGAAGAGACACTTGGCCAACAGACTGAGGCAAAGAGGCAAAGAAGGAAGGCCCATAGCCAGGGAGACAGACCAGGGACAGACTGCACTTGCTCCTGGTGTGGAAGGAACTGTCACTCCCGAATTGGCCTTTTCAGCCACACTAGACGCTGTTCCAGAACCACCTTTCAGAGCACGATACCATAGTCTTTCGAGACTGAAGGTTGCCAACAGTTAGACCAAATGGCAGCAAGTTGTGCTTCTTCCTGAATGCAAAGTGGAAGATCCTGTAATGCTTAGGTCAGATTATATAGAAAATATGACAAGAAGAAGTCATAGGGAAAGACTGCTATCAGGGTATACACTAGGGTCTCCATTTTAAAGAGGCAAATAAGAAGGAATCTGTTGATATCTGAGAATTTTAGAGTGGTCTTTGCCTCCCCTTTCTTTGTCTGCAGGAGGCTGAAGAGAGTACACCTCTCTGCCTCTTTTGTAGGGGGTAGAGACAATGTCCTTTACTGCCCTTAAGTTGAGATATCTCTGGATTGCCTCCTTCCTCATTCTGCACTTGGATGGGTTGGTAGGACAAGGGAGTCATCTCTGGGCACCTCCCAAAATTCCAGGGATTTCCCTTATCCAGAGGTCCACTGTGCACACTTCTGGATGTGCCCCCCTTTGAGCCAAGGGAGGTGCCACCATCAATTGTTCATCATGATTCCCCCTATATGAGGAAAGGAATCATATTGCTGCCCAAAACTGTCAAGCTTCAAAGCTGAATGCCTAGAGGCTTTTGTGGTATGAAAGGGTTTCTCATGGTTCTGGTGGCTCAGATGTAGCTTGGACTGCTGGTGTGCATGGTTATTGTTCCTGAAGGCCTTGCACTTCCAGCTTTAAGATAAGTAGCACTTCTGTTTGGAGTTTGTGAAAGAGTCAATAGCAGGCTTGTTCATTTGCTCCCCATACATGAGGTGACCCTCAAATTCGGTTGTTCTAAGTTCTTGATTGTAGACAAAGATTCCTTTCACAGTCACAGTCAAAAGGGACTCCTTGTGTCAAAAGTAGTGGCCTTGACCCTGCTAGTGTAACACAAGGACTTATTAAGCTCACTGACTAATAGCAAAGTTGCACCATAAAGTTCAGAAACTGCCAGCCTTCCTTTCTCAGACAGCCTCTCACCCTGAAAGTGCTAAATCCAGGCAGACAAATGACCTGGATTTCAGTGACAGGGTGCTGCTGCTTCTAAGCATAGTTGGTGATCCTGCTTAATGCCAGCTGGATCCTGGAGTCAACCAGGTCCTTGGGAAGGGCCTCCACATCTGGGGATAAACAGGAATTCAGACCCCGCAGTCATAGCAGCTTCCTAACAGTGAATTCGTGTTTGCTAGTGGACTTGTTAGGAAGCTGCTATGACTTCGGGGTCTGAATTCCTGTGAATTCATGTTTGCTAGTGGACTTGTTCCTATCCGTGCCCTTGATTTAATTCTTGTCCAAGTTTCAAGCGGAGAGGTGTGCAGAGAAAGCAGTGAGCTTTTACATCTCTAAGGGTGGTGGGGGAAAAATCTAAACGCTGTGGAAGGAGGGGAACTTTGACTCCAGCACGGGTAAGCCTGACCAGCTTATCATGCCTTAACTCCCCCCAGTAAGGAGAGTGCCCACTCTCATTCACACAACTGGATCATCTGAAGAGGTGGGGCCAACTTGACAAAGGCGAGTGTCTCTGAAACTACCTGCCAATGGGCTGCCACTGTCCCTGGTATGAGGAAGTAATGCGGAGGAGACTAAGAAACAATAATGTTTAAAAAAATTGTGACCTTTCTCAGAGCGTTACGGTGCAAGGGACCTTTGGCTTGGTTGCCCTCAAGATAGCAAGTATCTAGAAATGTAAAATTTCCAGAAATTTTGAAGCTTGGAAAAAAACCTAGTTTTTTTCTGGTTTATTTTAGGAAAAAAACTGAAATTTTCAGAAAAATTGAAAAAAATGCTACATTAACACTTTTTTCATTTCCAGATTGAAAGTCATTCTGTTACTTTAGGAACATAAAATATGACTATGGACAATTTGACTTGGCATAAAATTATCACAGCTAGCATATTAAAAATATAATGTAGCCAAACAATTATTACAAACACAATTTACTTTTTTAATAATATTTATTTGTAATTGTAACAAATGGAGTAACAATCTCCTGAACTGTTTACTAGCTTATGTGGAACAGTCAAAAAAACCTACACAAAACAATTTTTAAAAATCCAGAAGTAACAATTATTCATATTTCCTCTCCACAGTGCTCCACAGTGCGCTCCACAGTGCTCCTCCAAAGAAGCACTGAACAACATTGAGTGCCTGCCTGTGCTGGAAGAGCTTGACAGTGAACCAACCCTAGAAGAACTTCACGTGGCCCTGGACTCCCTTGCCTTTGGCAAGGCACCTGGAAAAGACAGCATCCCTGCTGAAGTCCTAAAGTGCTGCAAAGAGATCATCGTCACTGAGCTGCATGAAATCCTCTGTCTCTGCTGGAGAGAAGGTGGAGTACCTCAAGACATGAGGGATGCAAACATCATCACGCTGTACAAGAACAAAGGTGACAGGGGTGACTGCAACAACTACCGCGGCATCTCTCTCCTTAGCGTTGTAGGAAAGCTGTTTGCCCGAGTTGTACTAAAGAGGCTCCAGGTACTTGCAGAGAGCGTCTATCCAGAATCGCAGTGTGGATTCCGAGCCAACAGGTCCACCACTGATATGGTATTCTCCCTTAGACAACTGCAGGAGAAATGCAGGGAACAACGACAGCCACTCTTTATAGCCTTCATAGATCTCACAAAGGCTTTCGACCTGGTCAGCAGAGACGGCCTCTTCAAGATTCTCCCCAAGATTGGATGTCCACCCAGGCTCCTCAGCATCATCAGATCTTTCCACAAGGACATGAAGGGCACTGTTGTCTTCGATGGCTCCACATCAGACCCTTTTGACATCCGAAGCGGAGTGAAGCAGGGCTGTGTTCTTGCACCAACCTTGTTTGGGATTTTCTTCGCTGTCCTGCTGAAGCAGGCCTTTGGAACTGCAACAGAAGGCATCTATCTCTGGACCAGATCAGACGGAAAGCTCTTCAACCTCTTCAGACTGAGAGCAAAATCCAAAGTCCAGCTGAAATGTCTGCGTGACTTCCTCTTTGCCGACGATGCAGCTGTCACTACCCACTCTGCCAAAGATCTCCAGCAGCTCATGGATCGTTTTAGCAAGGCCTGCCAAGATTTTGGACTGACAATCAGCCTGAAGAAAACACAGGTCATGGTTCAGGATGTGGACTCACCTCCCTGCATTACAATCTCTGAGCATGAACTGGAGGTTGTCCATGACTTTGTGTACCTTGGCTCAACGATCTCCGACACTCTTTCTCTCGATACCGAGCTAAACAAGCGCATCGGTAAAGCAGCTACCACGTTTTCCAGACTCACAAAGAGAGTCTGGTCCAACAAGAAGCTGACAGAACATACCAAGATCCAGGTCTACAGAGCTTGCGTCCTGAGTACACTTCTGTACTGCAGCGAGTCATGGACTCTTCGCTCACAACAGGAGAGGAAACTGAGCGCTTTCCACATGCGCTGCCTCCGACGCATCCTCGGCATCACCTGGCAGGACAAAGTTCCAAACAACACAATCCTGGAACGTGCTGGAATCCCTAGCATGTATTCACTGCTGAAACAGAGACGCCTGCGTTGGCTTGGTCATGTCGTGAGAATGGATGATGGCCGGATCCCAAAGGATCTCCTCTATGGAGAACTCGTGCAAGGAAAGCGCCCTACAGGTAGACCACAGCTGCGATACAAGGACATCTGCAAGAGGGATCTGAAGGCCTTAGGGATGGACCTCAACAAGTGGGAAACCCTGGCCTCTGAGCGGCCCGCTTTGGAGGCAGGCTGTGCAGCATGGCCTTTCCCAGTTTGAAGAGACACTTTGCCAACAGTCTGAGGCTAAGAGGCAAAGAAGGAAGGCCCATAGCCAGGGAGACAGACCAGGGACAGACTGCACTTGCTCCCGGTGTGGACGGGATTGTCACTCCCGGATTGGCCTTTTCAGCCACACTAGACGCTGTTCCAGAACCACCTTTCAGAGCGCGATACCATAGTCTTTCGAGACTGAAGGTTGCCAATACCTCTCCACAGTATTAAAGAAAAAAACCCATTCTCATAAAAAGAATTGAAGAGGGGGGAAGTGTATAGAAGGGAGTGGGACTAAGTTTCAATGAATGGGCATGAAATTTAATCAGAATCATTTTCTAAGCTGTAATTATCGGTATCGGTTTCAGTCTCTGCTTCTGCAGCTACTCTGTTGTGTCTGTCATTATCACTGTTATTAGGCAAACTGAAGGTTTGCCCGGATTGAAATAAGCTTCTCTATCCTTTCACATGTCAGTTTATTTCTTGATTTAGTGTGAATGTTTCCAAACACAGACCAGACTCTTTCACATGCTGCAGAAGATGGAGGAATCTGAAGAAGGTGAAAAGCAAGAGGAGTCGGAGGCTATGTTGTGCAAAGATCTTGCCAACATGTTGCAGGAGGAATATGTTTAGCAGAATCCCAGATTGCATTCCTGGACCAAATCCCTGAAGATGTTCTATATTCTGCAACATTTGAAAGTACCTTCCCAACATCAAGTCCTAAATGTGATGCTTGTTTTGTAATCCAGTCAAATGCATTTACAGTGCTATCATCACTTCTATTTCCACCTTTGAATATTGAATCCAGCAGATCTGCAGCAACATGAATTGGATGGCAACAAAATTCTTCCCTTTTTAAATAAAAATTTCTGACAAAAGTGCACTATTTGATTCAGATGCAGTGATTGCTGCAGCAAATGGCTTCAGAATTTTCAGGGAATTTTGCACTGTACCCAGAAGACATCCTGATCAAGAACAGTGTTTCTTACACTCCTGGTTACTTTAGGATCTTCAACTATTACTGTTTCTTGAAGAACTTCTTTGTTTTTTAGGAAACTTTCAAAGATCACCACTCCAGCTCACCAAGTTTTACTTCAGAGCTTCAGTGTCACTATTTTATTCTTTGCATTTTTTCCTACTTGCTCCTTCTTGAAAACTGTAGCTACAGTATGAGTACCTTTTACATGTTTTATAACTTCTTTTGCTCCTCTCTAGATAATTTGAAGGGTGTCCAGTTTCATCATATCATTAAGTAGTAAGTTGAGCACGTGAGATGCACATCCTATTGCAGTAACATGTGGATACTTCTCCATTATGATCTCCCATGCTGCTTTCATACTGCTGGCATTGTCAGTCAGCAAAGCAAATACTTTACCACTCCAAATTTTCTGTAGGATTTCACATATTTTACAGCTGATATACTCTCCTGTTTCAATGCTTTTGTAAAAAAAACTGGTTGAGGTGTTATAACAAAATTTATAATTCCTTCTCCTCTCACATTTGCCCATCCATCTGTAAGTAGTGCAAGACACAGTGCTTCATTAATTTTTCCTTGCATAGAATCCATTACATGTTCATATTCCGACTCCAAAAGAGGCTTGCTCAAAGAACGTCTGCTGGGCAAATGGTATGACGGTTTTAGTAATTTCAACGTTTCCTGCCACTATGTATTTTCAGTTATTGAAAATGGTGTTCCAGAAGAATATATTGCTCCTGCAAGAGCTTGATCAATTTTTTCCTGATCTTCAGGTGACATCTTGTCTACAAATGAAGTTATTGAATAATTTTTAGATGCAGCCGTCTTCAGTATCAGTTTAATAGAAGATGCTGCTGATGGGACAACACTTTGTGTTGCTGCTGATGTTACATATGGAGTTGAAAGAGGACTTCTTGAACGAGAACTATGAGAACCCAGTTGAGAAAAACTATGTGCATTTTCATCATTGTGGTCCTCTTCACTTAGATCCATGAAGGATTTTTTAACATCATTCTTCAGGACACTTGTTACATACAAGAATGTGTTTTGTCATTCTGGTAGCATTTGGAAATGCATGTTTCAGCTGACGATATTTGCAAATCACATTTTCTTCTCAGAAGAACTTGTAATGTGAAAATGCCTCCATATGCTAGATGTTGGTCTCACCATTTTCCTGAGGGGAGTAGGAAAGAAAAATAATTTAATAGCTAGTTTTGCAAGAAGACACTAATCTATGGTTGTGGGTGGGGGAAATAAAGAACCAGATCAGTAGTAATTAAATTATTATTTACACAAAGGTTATAAAGATAAACTAATGTAGCTAAATGATGGGCAGCCCAATCCTGAGCTGCCCGGAGCGCCCAGGTTCAGCGGCACTGAAAAGGGCTGCCGCTGAATCCTGCGCCTCCCGCGCTACCACAGGAGGCTCCTTGGGAGAAGGGGACGTTTGTCCCCTTCCCCCGAGTAAGGTAAGCAGCCCCGCAATGGGGTAGTCAACTTTACCGCCGACCAAAAGGTCGATTGTAAAGGAGCTTGTGTAGGTCGCGCAGCCCTGCACGAGCGCGCTGGATCTTGCGGAGCTCAGTTCTGCGGAACCTCCTCCAGCCTGCCCCCCAGCAAGCCTGCCACCTGCCCCTCGGCATGC
The DNA here is from genome assembly GCF_035046505.1 of Tiliqua scincoides. Classification (NCBI taxonomy): domain Eukaryota; kingdom Metazoa; phylum Chordata; class Lepidosauria; order Squamata; family Scincidae; genus Tiliqua; species Tiliqua scincoides. Next base: position 16,080,014 of record NC_089822.1, read on the forward strand.
TTCCCCCCTTCCCAGAACGCCTCCCCCATGCCCCTGTCCACATCCCCACCTCCCGTTCTGCAGCCCAGCGCTGGGCTAGCACCGGTGGGAGCCGGGCAGTGAGCCACGCAAACGTGCCTTACAGCACGTTTGCGACTGTGGCCGGTGGCACGGAGCCGTGCCGCCAACCACAGGACTGGGCTCTCAGTTTTCTGGAATCAGATAAATGTAAACTCTTACCTTTTAAAATTAAGTATATACTTTCAGGTCCTTTTTGTTGCTCTGTATTTTCTTCCAATGCTTTGAGGCCTAGTGAAGAGGGCAGAACAGAACCAAACAGACCCAAACACATGCAAAAACAAAACTGAAACCTTTTTCTTGTGATAATAGCAGCACCTCCAAAAGCAGGGGTGCCCAAACCCCAGCCCAGAGGCCACTTGTGACCCTCAAGGACTCCCAATCCGGCCCGTGGGGAGCCCCGTTTCCAATGAGCCTCTCGCCCTCCGGAGACTTGCTGGAGCCCGAGCTGGCTTGATGCAACTGCTTTGAGTGTGAGGGTGACTGTTTGATCTCTTGCATGAACTGTGGGATGAGGGCTCCCTCCGCTGCTTGCTGTTTCCTGTCTGTGATGCTGCAGCAGCAGCGAAGGCCGTTTTTGCTTTGTGCAAGGCCTTTACTAGGCCTTGAGCTATTGCAAAACCTTCATTCATTCATATAAATTCCATCTCTAATATAGTTGTTTTTGTAAATATATGTAAATTTATTCAAATTTGAAAGGTAAGTTAATTATTTTTTATCCCTGGCCCCTGATACAGCGTCAGAGAGATGATGTGGCCCTCTTGCCAAAATGTTTGGACACCCCTGTCCTAAAGGAAGAAATGCATCTTGTTCTTGCACTGGAGAGTTCAGTTTGTAACCTAGGACTTGCTTGTCCTCAGTGCACAGAAATTAGAATAATCTGATACCATTCATATTTTTTAGAAATGATTTGGAAAATATTTGAACACCTTGTCTTAAAATATTTTATTCATCATGTTAAAATAAAACATTCTATAATTAATTTTTTTCTTTTTTCAATTTTTCCAATTTTTCAGGAAAAAAATTGGGGGGGGGGGGAAAGGTTTTTTTCCGAATTTTTTCCGGGCCTTCACATCTCTACAAGTACCATGACCCTTCTAGGTCATCTATAATGATGGCTTCTGCAACATAAATAGACACTGCCACATTCAACATGCCAGTTGTCTACACAGCAGTGCCACTCAAAACAGCCTCAGCAAAGTTCCATGTTTCTCCTAGCACCTTCTGTGTGTGTGCACACAGGGAGATGGGCACAAGTCAGACAACAAAACACAGGTGCCTAGAAATGGCAGTGCCCAGTGGGTCCCTCTGCTCCGGGAAGGAGGAAATAGAGTATGCCAATGGAGTCCTTACCCCTCATATATAGCCAGCATATCTTTCTATCAGCTCTCAAGATTACAAAAGATTTCTGTCACTCTTGGGAAGTGGATGAAAAACAGAAGAAAAGGAGATCCCAATGCTGGAGGCCTAAAGCAGCCGTTGTGCTAGTGTTTAAATCTCGCAGACTTGTCTTTACCTCCTAGGCTAGGAAAAATCCAACCAGATACAGGTAACCTGTAATGGGCTTCTCATGCTCCCAAGTCACAAAGGAGGCTCACAAACTCTGAGCATATGCAGAAAGACCAAAATAGCTACCTGGGGCTGTGCAGTGGCAGTGGGGAGGAGGGGGAAAAAAGGGAAAGGTACCACCCAGAAAGAAGCCATGGGTATAAATGGGAAACAGTATTTTGACCTTATGTATGCTCCACATGGTAAGAATTCTAGCTTCAATGCATCTCCCATGCCAGACCAAGTAAGCACCAGGCTACAGATACTGTCAACTCATGTTTGTTTCAGTGAGGGAGGATGGGAGCACTGGGGGTTGGGGTGCAGCTCTTGGTTGGCTTCAATTCCTTAAAAGGTCAGGCAGATGCCACCTCTCCCCAAGTCTTTTGCTTTTTTTTCTTCTAACTCAACCAGGGGCAAGAAAATTGACTGTTGCTCACTTCCCAGGCAGACTCCAGAATCTGTATCTATCTCCTACAGAGGCAGAAATAAGACTAGTTATAGAGAGGAAGTGGAAAGTGCCTCCAGTTTTCTTTGAAAGAGCCTGCTTTCTGATGGACAAACTGACAGATTCCAGGAGTTCTGCACCATTGGAGGGAGACAAATCCAAACTTCCAACTTTTAATTCTGTGGAGACAGAAACTTCCTCAAGTTCAGAACACTATCATTTCAAACTAATTTTCATCTAAGCCCACAGTGAGTGATCTTCAGAATGACTGAAAATGTTTCCAAGGCCTTTGATTTTTTGGACATCTGGAGATAGTACTCAGTTAACAATCCAAGGGGAGAAATCTCTCAAAGAGGTAAGTTAGTTGGAAAGCAGTGCTATATATACAGACAAGCACACACACTGATGCACGCGGAACTCCGAATTTTCATATCTACAAATGAAGAAAATGTACTCATCCAAATGGCAACTTGCCTCTTTTTTCCTTTGTACTGATTTAACACTGACAGAAATGGTGGTACTCCCAGAGGTTGCAAATAGGTCTCCACAGCATTCTGTAAAATAAAAGATGCCTGATAAATATAATAAGTTCAGTTATTAATGGGACAATCCAGACTTCTGCCACATCTTTACTTTCTCCAACCACCAAGCCCCCTTACGCTGCTAATCCAACTGCTGCGTGCAGAAGGACAGGATCATCCCCTAAAACAGTGTTGGGCAAACTTTCAACTTTAGGGATCCTGAACCTTTAACCATTGCGTAGGAGAATTTCAGCAGGTGCAGCTTGTCATCTGTGTGACAGATGCTATCACCTACTGAAATTCCCTCTTCTATACAATTGTTAAAGGTCCAGGACCCCTAAAGTTGAAAGTTTACCCACCCCTGCCCTAAGAAACTAACCATAACTAAATTCCCCTTCTCCGCTACTGCAGTTGTTCCCTTACATGGAGGAGACATCCATGACTGCCCTCCACTCTCAGGATGCAGCGTGCACTCTGATGTCACATTTGTTCCTTTGCCTGGGGGTAAGCCTCTATTAGCCCCATGGGTCATCTTGGATCTGCACCAACTACTTTGCTGGTGCAGTTCCAAGGTGAGTAAGAGAGAGGAAACAGAATAAAGACGGGACAAAGACATCAGTATAAGTCACTGCTGCCGATATCCAGCCTGTTCCATTGCTCCCTACCCTCCCAGACACTCCCGTTTTGCCCATACTGCTGGCTTACCAGTTCCAGCGGTAGCAGTGGGCTCCAGCAGTGAAGCTGTAGCAGCACTCAGAAAATGACAGCTGGTGATGCACTGCATGTGCCATTGATAACCATTTTACATCAGTGTTGTTCTGCTGTAGTAAAACCCTCTAGAAACCCTAGAACTGGGCTGTAAAATTGTTAATGTACTTAGGTCCAAGACTATTGAACTTTGATATCTTAAAGACCATATTCATGCTTACTTGTTCTTTGCAGACCAAAATACTTTCTAAGTAGAAATCAAGCAGTAGGATGCTTGACTTCTGAATCAGAAGTTGACCACCGCATTTCTCCTCTTTGGTCATGCCACAATATGCACACACAGGGAGAACCACTCAAACAGTTAAGGATTTATTTGGAAGTGTCCAGTGCAGCTGCTTATGCTGCTGAAAAGGCAAAGAGTTTTCCTTTAAACTCCTAAAATTTAAATGGAATGGTAAATTGCCTGCTCACCATGAGGCAGACACTTATCAGCTCTTTAGTAGCATTTTCCTCTTTTTTTCATTGTGGTCCAGAGACCATCCTGAAAGTAAGCCAGGACTCACCACCTGAGAGTCAAATGGCTTATAGACAAGCTGATTTATGATATAAATCCTGGCAAATCCACAGGATTTTGTGTGAAAATAAAAGTGATACCTCTTAAAGCCATTTCTGCCCAATGCTGAATATAGGTAACAGGGATTAAATGTGTACACGTGTGAGCTGGGCAGAAACAGTTAAACAGATAAATAGGTATTTGTTCTAAGAAGTAATGTCATGTTAAATGTCTTAAATGTCATGTTAAAAGAATCCCTTCATTGGGGACACATGTAGATTATTGAAAGAATGTAGAATTGAAAGCATCACCAAATGTGAGAGTCTTCCTACAGGCTTTAAGACCACATTCCTTGAGTTTAGTTTAGTGAATAACTAAACTCGAGGAATGTCGTCTTAAGGCCCATCAGAAGACGCTCACATTTGGTGACAGTTCCAACCCCAAAAGCTTAGGTTCCTAAATTTAAAGAATGATTTCATCAGTTTAAATGTAACTAACCTTCATTTTTGGATGCAACATCCACTTCATCTGCTAAATATTCTTCTGTTTTTTCTCTCAGACTTTCATCAAAATTTGTTTCTCCAGACTCAGTGGTATGCATTACAGAACAAACCTGAACATTAATTTCTTCCTTCTCAGACTGCTGTTCACATAAAATTCTGTATATTAGAAAAGATTACTAAAATTAAAGACCGAATTGTAGACAGTATTTACTTACATAATCCCTGTGTGTTTCTGCTCTTCTAAACTCTAACATCAAAATGAATATTAAATTATTACCCTGAAGTGCCTTCACGATGTTCACCATAAGCATTGCCATCCTGGATACCAACTGGAGTCCCAACAGATGGAGAATACCCTGTATCCACACTGCTTTCCTTTTCTAATTTGAAGCAAATATCTGAAGAATAGACTCTAACATGTCGTTTCTGTGGATTCTAAAAAAGAATACATATGAGAGAAGAGTTAGAGTGAACATTTCTTCACTCAACCTACTATAATACTATCCCATAGTCTCTTAATATATTTTAATGAGCAATCCTGCAGAATTCATGGAAGTTATGAATGCAGACAATTTGTATCAGTATTGTGATTCTTATCTATGCCTACAAGTGTGTTCTCTTTTGTTTGAAATGATCCTCTCATGGCCCAATCCAGAATTAGCTGCATGCTACTTGAATGGGTCTGAGACTGTATTTTTATCACAAAAAATGCCTCTTCAAAAGGCACTATGATCATCTTTAAGTCTGAAAGATTTGTTTTAGTTAAACAAATTTCTTTAAGTAGGCTATATCGTCTCCTGAGTCAATAAATCAAATTTGGCAAGTTTCACTTTATAAAAGGCATTGCCTGTATTATTCAACCAACTCTGATCTATTAAGCTTTTATTCACTTTTTCATCAAACCAAATGCAAAACAATGACTATAAGCAAAATTTGTTATTTGCTTTGATTAGTATGGTACCTAGAAACATTAGAGAGATTACTTCCAAGACTATAATAAATACCATAGCCTTGGTATCTCTTGCTCAAGTCTTCAGAACCACCAAAATGCATCGCAGAATGAATACCAGCATTCTTAGAATGTTTTTATTTCCTAGCAACTGCTTTACAATCAGGTTGCTGACTTAACATTCTAAGTTTATTCTAAGTTTATCCTTATATGCACTCAATCAGCATATAAGGATGTTAAGCAATCAACAACAAATAATGTATTAGAGCACAATCCAAACTCTGCGTTGAGCTATTGCAGGCCTGCTGCACCAGCTTCCACGTGTTGTAAGCACATGTTATATGACACATTGGCACAGTGTTGTAAAGCACATTTGTGCTGGTTTTTAATATTTGGCTGGGCTCACTGCAGCTCAGCACAGCTCGATCCAACCCCTGTGCTAGCTGGGGTACATTTGTGCCAGGTGGCACAGGGGGTTTGAGAGGGTGGCAAGAGGAAGTTTTGGGACAGAGGGGGAGCAGAACAGGGGTGTAACAGGCCTGGAGGGTGGGACTGGCAGTAGCAGAACGCACTGAATCCTAATGCCTACTTCCAGTCCAGGCAGCCTTACGCAGGATACTCAGATTTGTACCAGCTAAATAGCTGGCACAGCTCCAAGTAGCCCCATAGGGCAGGCTTACCAACATGAGGTCTGGGAAAATTATCCCCTTACCCCAACATGACCACCAGCAGCTTCCTAACCTGAACTGAGTATAGCACAGCCCACTGCAACCTGGTTGCACCAGCACATTAGGACTGGGCTGCCCATCTGTCAGCAAACATACAAAAAGCCTTGATCCATAGGACCATCAGTGAAGCAAACAAGGGAGTGGTATCAAATTATTCATTCAATCATGCACTATAATAGAAGGAGATTTGCAACACTGACAGACTCAAGTTAATTAAAAAAAAAAAAAAAGGTGGCTGGTGATAAAGTTAATGGCATGTTAATCAAAGTCATCACACCAAATAAGAGTCATCTGGTAACAAATGAAAGGTACTGTTCCTACAAAGCGCAATACTGTATCAGGAATCAGTTTGAACAAATACATGTGAAAAGTCGGTATTATTGAGTTCAAAATGTAATAATTCCACAACAACCATTACACATAAACAACAGTAGGGACACAATGGGAAAGAGAGAAACTGTAGGACTTTTCCTACAGCACGTATAGTGACATCAGTACGTACTACCTTTTCTTCAAAGCATCTTAGACAAGAAGAAGCACCAGGGCTTGGGGCCCATGTTAATGCCTAGGCCATTGTCTTTCCTAAGGCCCTGAAAGTTATTATGAAACATGTCACAATAAAATGCCGCTCTTTAAAATTTAGCATTGCACTGTTTTATTGAGTACTTCCTGAAGAGATTGAACTTGTAGGGAGACATGCTCAATTCTAGAAGATAGCCAGAATGGATTTTCCAATCATAATTGACTGTTCTGCCATCAGGGTCATTAAGGAATTATCACAGAACAGCAATTGCAAGATTTTACTATACCCAGGGCTACAGATATGTACCGGCGGCCCTGGAGGTTTATGAAGCGAAGGTCGTTAACACAAACCCTATATGGTGTCCCGGTCTGGTTCAAGTTGTTAGATAAAGTTATAGAGCATGTTAACCTACTTTTCTTTGGAAAATCCTAGGCATGCCGTGCTGTGTCCCCTGTACTGTTTTATGTCTTGAATCTGGTCTTATTAGGTTGAACATACTGGCATGGCTAAGATTTGCAAAATTCTAGCTCGGTGTTGTCTTTAATGTGGCTAATTATCATTTGATGCACCAATTGGTATCAGACACAGTCCCACCATATGGGATCACTGTACTGTTTGCAAAGTTGAAATCTAAAGGTCTTGATAATCTTGAAATCTTAAAATCTTGATATTGAGAGGCTGGGCATGATAGGTCAAACTACAGCATTATAACCATCAGTGAGAGAACTCGATATTGATCACCAAGAGCAAATTAGTATGGCTAAAACTTCCTGTTCTTCATTGCACTTCCATATACCTATTCAGTTTGGTAGGATGCCATCTTATCTACCTGCATAACCCACAGCTAAGAAGAGCCTTTATGTTTGCAAGATGTAACACCCTTCCTTCGGCCCTTTTATAGGGACGGTATAAGGGGTATAAATACCCCTATCAGCAAAGCTACGTCCCTGCGGTCTAACTTACATGGAGACACTCGAACATGTCTTCATGTTTTGCCTCTTGCACAAACCTCATCGCTAGAAGTATCTTATGCCATTTTGGCACATCTCCAGAGATGGGTGGAGGCGGATATGCTGTGTGCCCTTTTGTCAACAGAGGAAGGAGAAACTCTTGATAATGTTGCCCTTTTTGTCTATATAGTTATGAGTTCTGGGGAAATGAAAGTGAAAGTTTGGTTCTGTAACAAGCTAGCTTATAGGGTATTTCTGACTATTAGGTTCCAATCTTTGGGTGTGTATCATGTGATTATGGATTTGCTGTGTGATTTTACTTATATATTGTCATGATGTATATGCCAATAAAGGTCTCATCATCATCATCATCATCTCCTTTGTTTTTTTATTCAGTTGCTGACAGCCTTACGGCCCGATCCTATCCAACTCTCCAGTGCCAATGCAGCCATAACGTAGCCCCAAGGTAAGAGAACTGTTCCCTCATCTTGAGGAGGCCTCCCTGACTGCCTCCCAACAAGAAACAGTGTGCCCCCTACTGTAATGGCTGCACTGGCACTGGAATGTTGGATAGGATAGGGTCCTTAACTATATTTTTCAGTTTGTCCTTTATAGAAACATGCCCAATATTTCACAATCAATTTTAAAGTAATTCCACAGGTACGAGGTATCTGTATCGTTAAGGTGAGTGGGTGCCTTGATATTCTATCATTATATAATTTGAGCATTTCTATTTGTCATAAAATAAAGACAATTCATGTGGTTGCTTTGCAGTTAGACATGGAGAATCTATTTTGTGAGGGGCAAATCTGACCAGTTTATATAAGTTTTAAAATGTTACACTGCAGTAAATGCGTCAAGAGGTTTGTAACTGTTTCCTGCTCTCCCCCCCCCCCCCCCACTAGGCAAAAAATCCCATATATTTTAAATTTCTCCTTTTGGCAGCTTGGGTTACGTTTAAAATTCAATGATACCACACTGACCTTTTTTTGGTGTAGTGAAAACTGATTGTATAATTTAAAAAAATACAATGATAATTGTGTTCATGCTCCCTAATGAGAGCTGATGCACAGCCCAATCTTATCCAGTGCTGGCAGAAGTGCTGAACTGAGAAGGTTGGAGGTCTTCCCAGGTTAAGGGAATATTTTTCCCTTATTCCAAGTTGAGCCTAGCCTGCTCATTGGGGCTACTTAGAACTGCGCCAGCGAAACCACTGGCGCAGTTCTGTGAAGCCCCATATAGGGCTTCCAGACCCAGGAAATGAGTTAGTATATGGTGGAGGCTAAGAACTGCACTCCTCTCCTGGGCTGAAGGGACCCTCTATTCCCTGCCAGGAAACACCTCCTCTCCGCCTCTGTTCTGCCTGCCCCTGTGCTGCTCAGCGCTATACTTACCAGCACCTTCAGCTTAATTCAGTGCTGGCAGGATGGTGCAGGCAATCAGTGCTTTATAGCATATTTGTGATGGCTAGTACTGGCACAGTGGTCACTGCACTAATGCTAGTGGTCCTTAGGATTGGGCTGTCAGTCTCTTAGACACGACACTCTACCAGACGTCAAAGTTCCCATTTTGAATAATTCATTTAAATAAGGGTGTCAGTTTGCGACTTGTGTCTGTTCAGTGAATTTACTCCTGCTGGAACCAGTTTCCCAAAACAAATATGACTGTCTTGGACTGAGTACAGGTTGGTCGTCAGTATCTGTGGTGGAACCATTCCTGGACTTCCCACGGATAACGGAATCTGTGGATAGGGGCCATCAGAGGACCTTCAGACATGATTGGAAGCACTTTTCTGACACCTCCTGCTTAAAACCCAAAGTCAGAAGGATCGTGAGGCCTCGTTTTCATGGTCTGCATTCATACTGAAAATGAAGATCAAGTGAGCTTTTGCCCTTCTGCTCCACGGGAGGTTTCTGTCCTCCCTCAGCTCGACTTAGGACACCTGCGTTACGGTTTGACAGGTGTACTGCCCAGTCAAACTCCCCACCTGACACTGTCCTCGGAGCAGGTTGCGCCCGGCCTGTGCTGGGTGCTTGGAGCCAGAAGCAAGAGCCCCTCGGGGCTCGCCCCCCGCCTCACCGGGTAAGTGAAATAACAATAAGAGTAGGGGGTTGGATTTTAGAAATGGGCTATGCTGATTTTAGAAACAGGCTATGTGATTTTAGAAATGGGCTATGTCAGAATGCTAGATACAAGGGAGGGCACTAGGAGGCAGTTCTCTTGTTATTTGGTGTACTCCCTGGGGCATTTGGTGGGCTGCTGTGAGATACAGGAAGTTGGACTATATGGGCCTATGGCCTGATCAAGTGGCGCTGTTCTTAAGTTCTTAAGCACCTTCCGATTGTGTCCAGGTCAGACAAGGCATCTGGCACCTTTGCTGAGTTAATTCCGCAAGTGCCAAACTTGCGGATAAAGAGGCCCCACCTATATGTGGATGGTGTAAGCTGCTCACTCTGTTAACAATATTAAAGATATTTATAAGTATTATAAATGTCTTTCTATTTTCCAAGTTTGTATACTTGGGAGAGAATTTAAAATGGCAAGAAGTTTTATCAAAAGTTAATACATCTTTCTTACTTGTAGGTACGGGCTTTGCTTTTGTGATTCATTGCAGTACTGCTGTTCTAAAAGCCACAATGACGTTAGGATGGCAGTTGCAGATGTTTTCACATGCATCACTGACTGGTACTCCTGAAATGGTTCTGCTGAGATGGGATCACAGAGTAGTCTCCTGTCAGACCATCTGATCATCCATTCAAGCAAGGGTGCAATACTGTTAAATTTGTACTTCAGTTCTGGAGTTGGTTCTTCTCTCTGTATAACATCATTCACCTGAACTGCTTTGTAGATATATTTATAAACTGGAGATGATAGGGGGAGAGACGATGCTTGTTCAGAGAAATGCTGAGTAAATACAGGGGTAAGAGTAATTTCTTCACTGGAATCTTGTGCTCCAAAAATCAACTGCTGGTTTAGACCAAATAATCCTCTTCGTGAAGTGAATCTCATCACTGAACTATGGACAGAATGTTCAACTGGTTGTTGAATGCAAATGGGAAAAGTGTGTTTTTTAGAATCAATTTTCTTTTCATCGTACAAAGAAGCTGGTCTAGAACCACTGGTCTCAAAACTAAGGTCGAAGCAAGAACCAGCTCGAAACACGTTTTGACCTTTTGTTCCGATCTGTCGACGTTTCAGTGTTGTATGAACATCAAAAAAGAGAGAATTGAGTTCATGTTCCCTAAGGAGTGCTGAAAAACTTGTCAAAAATGGAATGATCAAGTTTCTGTGATTTATTAGATCTCTTTCAAGCAAGTAAGTCAAAAAGAGATCTAAAAACTTTAGGTATTCATCATCATCACGTTCAAATTCCCAAACACCAACCAGAGGCAAATCATTATTATGCTGATTATGAAAATCTTTTTTGTTCTCTCTTTTGGTACTTCTTTCTTCAACACTGAAGCCTCTGGATTTTTCAGTAGTTCTCTTATGTCTTGCTAATTCTCCAGCATAGCTGGGAACTTGCCTAAAACAAGGAAAATCACAACCGTGCAGATTAAAAAGGACAGTCAAACCACAAATGAATTACTTTTCTTTCAAAACAGATTAATTAAATCCTTAAGACCTGTTTTCTAATATCAATATAAATAAAATAACTCAACAAATTTGTTGAGCTGTAACTGAAATCAAAATCATCCTGAATGATTGTTCTCAATTACTACCGTAGATACCCACCTATAAGTCAATCTCACAGATAAATCAAGGGCTGGTTTACAGCCAAAAATCATGGAATGTTCTATGACCCTGGGATAAGTTGGGGGGGGGGGTTAAACTTAGGGGGTTTCTGACTATAGTTTTGTCTGATGTTACCTGAGGTCAGATCCCAAAAAATAACCTACCAGCAATTGTTACCTAAGAACCATACAGTCTCTAAGTTAATACAAATTTGGTAAAAGATTATAAGATACATTTTTATTCTTTAACTTTTTAAATGCTGGTCCTCACAACATTTTTGTAAACACTATCAGAGTAAGTACACTGTAAACAACATACCAGTAGGACAGTGGTTCCCTGTCATAAACAAAGGGGGGTTTGGGTGCTTAGGGTTCATGGTTTTCCAAACCCTAAAGCCCTCAAGGCCCCTTGCCCAGTAGTACTGCCACCACTCTGTACATGCCAGTGCCTCCGTCCAGGGACACTGAGACCCTCTAGGCTTAATTCTATCCTTTGCAGTTACTGAGCTCTTTCTCCAATTAAAGCCTCAGTCCTCAAGTTACTAGACCTCAATGAGCACTTGGTAGCTTGCTGAACGGCTAGGCAGGATTCTGAACCTTTGTCCCCAATTAACAATGAAAAATACTTAGTAAAAGATATTTTAGTTTATTAAGTACATAAGGTTACACACTCTACAATAAGGCAGCAAATGCTAGAGGCATAAACATCTAGGAAACATATCAGCAATAAAATAATAAAGCTAGCTGGCTATCTCTATTAATACCTATCTCTCACCTGGATCAGTTACTCTTGTAGATTTCTTAGCTCCAAGGCTACCTATGGGGCCAGGTGCCCATGATGGACAATGGAGCTCACAGGCGTGCAGGAGGTTGCACCCAAAACTCTGTTCTTGGACCCCTCACACCCCCTGGGCACTCATTATTATACTTCTTATGCTAATAGTACTGAGGTGACTTCATACTTATTAGACTGTCCAATCGGAACCCTTAAGGAACAGAACCTTCTCAAGTTGGCCTGGTTGCTAACCCCTCATAGTTCTTACCCCTCCCAACTAGAGATCCACAGCTGCACTCAATCACCCTTGATAAGGCACCTCTCTGTCTGCTAAGGTGCTAAACATTCCAATTGGTTGTAATTCTTGTTATCTGTCCTTCCTGGCCAGCAAAGGAGAGACAACAAATCCTTTTATTTATTTATTTACTCACATTCCTGCATCTGGGAACTGCTAGCAACTTCTCAGTTACACTGTCTTAGTTTGGTTCAGGCTTCACATGCCAACTGGAAAAAAAAAACTGAATGATGGTAAAAAAGGAAGGTGGTACTCCAGAATGCTTTGCAAGGCCAGAAAGGCAGGAAAGGAGGTAGCTAGTTGGCTGTGAAAGCCCCACCCACAGTTAGTTTTTGGTCATCAATTCATGTATGAATCAGTGATTGAAAACCAGTGCAGTGAAAAAGTTGAAATGTAATATGGAAAGTGATCAATCACCAAGAATTTCTCAGGGCACTTCTGGTGCAAAACAGTGAAAAGGCATAGTCTTTAGTTTTTCAAACAGATAAAAAGAGAAAATACTGTGATGAATACATGAAGTATGGGTTTTCATATAGAGGAGATGAGGGCTTATATTATTCATATTAATTATAAACATTTAGCTGACATCTGGGGTACAATTTACGGAAATGGGCTGCAAAGGGTATGCAAGTGAAAAAAGATTGGGAACCACTGCAAGAGAACCATTAATCAAATTCTTCTTTAAGGTACCTGGTGTGTTATGCCAGAGGCTCCATATATAACATACAACTTATAACACAAAACTAAGAGTGTGCAATTCAATTCACAGCAGCAAAAAGGAATGACTATGAGTAAGTGCAGCTGCACATCACTGCAATCCTATTTACGGGACTTTGGCTACAATCCTAACTTGTGCTGGAACAGGCAAGTCAGGAAGCTTGTGCTGTATCCAGCACAGGATTGTGGCCAGCAGCAGCTTAGCCAGAGGCAAGGGGAAACTCTTCCCCTTACCCCGGGGTAAGGGCTGCTAGTCCTAATTGGTCTCCTCGAACTTGCACCATTTCTTGAGGTGGCACAAGTCCGAAGAGAGCGGAGTGGCTTGAAGCCGCTCCATTCTCCCCGGGTACGGGGGTTGGGATCTGGCATAACTGCCGGATCCCAGCCCCACCTCCAGCTCCCCACACGCCCGCCCCTCGGGGTCACCCATTGCCCTCCCTCCCCCCACCCAGGAACGCAAAAAATGCAAAAATAAATGCCTTATTAAAGATATTCTATCCCACTTTTTTATTCAAACAAGTCATGAAAGCGTTTTCAAAAAAAAAAATCCATAAAGAACCAATTCCACAAATAAACAGTACCAAAAACTAAGAAATCCAATAGAACCAACCAACAGTTAAATACCAATCATTAACTCGATGGATCCAAAATGCTCTTGAAATAAAAGTCTTCACTGGATGTCTAGAAGCGAGTAGAGAAAGGGCAAGTCAAGCCTCTCTGGGATAAGATTAAAATGATGGGGGTAAAAGGATGAGAGGGGTGCACTTTGGGAGCAAGCTTTCTCTGTAGTGGCACCACAATTATGGAATTCCCTTTCTGGGGAATTAAGAACTATTCCCTCTCGCATGGCTTTTCAGCAAGGGCTCAAAACATACTTGTTTTGTCTGTCATTTGGTTGATGGGTGGATATTTGCTCTCTATAGTTCTGCAATGGTGCTGTAGTCTGGCTGCTTTCCTGGACTAATTTGTTGTCCCCCCAATGGCTCAACAATTTGTGTTGGGTTTTGCTTTTTGCTTTGTTTTAATGTTTTAGTGTTTAATGTTAAAATAAATGTTTTAGTGCTTTGTTTGATGTTTCTTTTTTACTTATTGCTGTGACACATTGTACATTTATTATGGAACTGCTTCCCTAAACTAATTTGTTTCCCCACCCCTATGGCTGGATGATGTATGTTGGGTTTTGCTTTGCTTTAATGTTTTAGCGTTTAATGCTAAGATTAATGTTTTAATGTTCAGTATCAATTTTTTTCACTTATTGTTGTGATACATTGTATATGTCATGATAGTGAATGTGCTGCCTGAATCACCAACATCTGCACCTTTCATGGAGCAGGGTCTCCACATATGACCTAAATGAACAGGTAGGTTCATGGGGAGAAGAGCTTCGTGTGGCACAGAGTGACAGGTTGCAGTACTGTAGCTGAGAACTCTCCCCACCACCTAAGTACAAAGCCAGCTCGAGGCTGACTCAGCCTTCCATCCTTCTGAGGTCCGTAAAATGAGTACCCAGCTTGCTGGGAGAAAGGTAACATGACTGGGGAAGGTAATGACAAACCTTCAAAAATCGCCGCAGAAGCTGCGACACCCCAAGGGTCAGTAATGACTCGATGCTTTGCAAAGAGGACCTTTCTTTTTTCATGGGGGAGAAGAAAGTCTATGAAGTACCATTCAAAACCTGCACCTTGAATTATGATTCTTCTGTGCTTGGCACTAGACTCACAGGCCAATCCTGATGGATCTCCTTGGATCTGCGCCCACTACAGGGCGGGCACAGATTCAAGGAGGCCTGTGTCGGGTCTCCAAGACTGGGAAGGGGGTCAGGGTATGGCGGCAGGGTCTGCCCCATCTCTGCCCCTCCAGCCCTTCTACCTCCCCTGCCACACCTTCCCCCTGATACAGAACGCCTTCCCCTAGCCCAACCTCTCCCCTGCCTGCCGCTTGCCCGGAGCTCAAGGCGGCAGTCCTCTGACTGGCACAGGCCTGGCACAGACTGTAACAGGTGTGCCTTATGGCACATTTGCGACAGTGTATGCCGGCACTGGGCCTATGCACATTGCTCAGGACTGGACCCTCACTCTGCTAGGATTCCACATAGTATCCAAGCACTGATTTAGACTATGTACACAATTAGATTTGAATAATACTTTTAGAACCTGAGATTGTTCCAGGAAGAAGGTACTTCTCTGTCCTTCTCTGGAAGGTAGAGTGAAATAACGTGCTAAGGTATTATGAAAAAATGTTACTTGTAGTCTACTTACTTTTGAGGAGGAATATTATTTTTTGTGTCATCCATCAGCAAAGCTTCAGAGAATGAGTCTGCTGTTTCAGCATCACTGAAAACCTGAGAGATTCCTAAATCTGAAATTGTGCTTCTGCTCAGACTAGTCCCCAAAGAGAGCCTATCATAGCAATACGCTCCAGGATCTTGTGTTTCCTCTTCCAGGGGCTCCCAGATGTTTCTCTGAGGTGGGCCTATATTCCTTGTCACACGTTTTAAAGCTTTCAGATTCACTTTCATAGCAGTCTTTATAACTACAGACATAATTTCTTCATTGTTGGGTCCTAAACATAAAGAAGGACAGAAAGTTTATCATTACAGTAGAGTCATTAACCCATTTGGTTGTCCATTTCGTACTTCCTTCATGCATAGTACCTTTGACTACGCAGTGTCTAAGTCGCTGGTGCAGAGCACTGTATTTATCCCTTAGCGAGACTCTTACATCTTCAGGGTTAGGAAATGCTTTCACCAAAATTTCTGCCACCTGTACAAAATAAAAGTCATAATCACTATTGTTTCTTGGAAATTAACATTAAAAAGTGTCCAAAAATATTTGTGCACAATTGTGGATGTGAAAAAAGTATAGTGGGAAGTTGACCTCTTAATATTCCACACCTTCTGACAGAGGTGACTTTACCTTTTTGGTTGGTGGTAATTCTCCAATAAGGCTGAGAATGATATCCTGAACATGTTCCTCAACATTCATGAACCTCACAAAAGGAAGCATACGGCAAGCCCATTCCAATGCAGTGAGACAATGCTCAACGATACAAGCATCAAACTCAGACCTTGTACAGTCCTAATGAGAGAAGACTCTAATTAACTGGTCTGAAACTCAATCTGAAAACTGGTACTCAGAGACTCAAAATACATGTGATGGCAAATGTGTTTATTTAAACCCAAATCTTACTCAGATATGTATAAAATAGGAGGTAGGGACCTGATTTTAAGAGCAAGATGGGCACTTAATGGGCAAAGCCAAACCCAATTCCAACAGGAGGTTTATCTCTACAAGACTGTCACCTGAATTCCCTTTGTTGTTGCCCCTCCCCCAAATCTGGGTTTCAATACCTCACTGGGAGGAAGACTTATGGGGAGAGTTCAAAACCTCCACCATATATCTTTTGGCTTTTAAAATGGTCAAGCACAGTTGCTTTATAAGTGGCTGGGGCAGACCTGCTTCAGTTCAGATGGTCACTTAAATCATGATTTAGGATGTAAGCAAGATTTCCTGAGCCTTGGATTTGTGTACACAATCCCCCCCTACTGTCAATGACAGGATGAACATGAAAACTTGCATATTCAATGAAAAATTTTCATTTTTTGAAAAATGAAACCTTGTGATTCTGATTTATTTTCACAAACTACAATTTGAACAAACCATAGTTTCCCAAGTTCAGACACAACAGGAAATGAAAGTTAGTTCAAAAACACATGTGGTGGGGGAAGGATAAGGTGGACTTGATGAGCCTAAGGCTTGGACAGTATTTATTTTTATGTAAACCATGGTTCAGATGACTGTCTGAACCAGGCCTCTATTTTCTCTGGGTTTTTTGTACACAACAGAAAGTCATCATTTACTTTTTAAAAAGCTCTTTTAAGAGGAAGAAAAAGTTGATAGATATCCTCTATAATTCTTTATGGAGTTAAAAGTTTTGTGCCATTATAATTACTTTCTGATTTTCTAAATTCTCTCTTGCCGTTTGGTACCGTCTGCAGCTGTCAGATAACTTTTCACGAACATGAAGCATCCAACACAATGCACATAATTCTCTAAAGCACCCTGTGAGAGAAAGTCAGTTGGAAAACATTCTGTTCAAGACAAAACAGAAACTTCACAACACAAATTTCAATTAAAATAGTTCACTTGTAAGTAGAAGTATTATGAGCAACATTCCTCTTTAACAGTATTCAGTCCCTCAGGCTTTTGTTTTGCCAATTAAGCTTCAACTAGGGTTGAATTTTTAAAGAATGCATTACTCATCCTAAAATAATGAATTAAGACTAGATTCTCTTCAAACGAGGTCAGATTAATATACAAAAAGACTAACAATCTAATCACATCAAGCTGTGGAGTGTGACAGAGCCATTAGAGCAGTGTTTAAACAGTGGGTCGGGAGCTAATTTCAGGTAGGTCCCCATTCATTTTAATATTTTATTTTCAATATATTAGACTTGATGTTATCATGGCATGTGACTGCATTTGGGGAAATGTTACAGATTTGTACTTTTAGCAAGCTACTATAAGGGCAGGAGGTTTGGTCTAGAGGGTAGAGCCTCCATTCGCCTGAAGATAACATCCACAAGGTCAGCAGTTCAAGGCCACCGGCACCGTGCGACCTTGAAGCAGCTGACAAGCTGAGCCCAGCTATTTCCATCTGCTCTGAGCATGGGAGGATGGAGGCCAGGATGGAGGCCAGATCAGAACGAAACATCTGAATTGTTGTGGCTCTTGAAAGATAGAGCCTTCTTTCAATTGTAAAAATCCCTAATTTAAATTTAATTTAATTTAAATTAAATTAGGGGATTTAAATTAGCCTGCCTATGTAAAATAGCCTTGAATAAAGTCTTGAATAAAGACCAAGAAAGGCGGTATATAAATACCTGTATGTATGTATGTATATTCTTTTAACAATGACAGTCAATGGGACTTACTCCTAAGTGTGGGTAGGATTGTTAAAAAATTGCCTGCTTGATGATGTCACTTCTGGTGGTTCCTGACAGATTCTCATTATAAAAAGTGGGTCCTGGTGCTAAATGTGTGAGAACCACTGCATTAGAGAAAATGACCAGCAGTGATATGTGTGCTCCAGACTCACCTGGATGCTCCACTGACCCAGACAAAGTAGGTAGCAGGGGTGGTTCATGACTGGAAGGAGGAGCAGACTGGAGGTGGTGGATCTCAGCAGCAAAGGCACATGGCAGATACTATCCCCATGCTGACCCACCCCACCTATTTCCTCTTCCTGAACATATGACAACAAAATAGCTCACATCAACCTGAGAAGACCCATGTCAAAAGGCCTATCAAGTGATAAGTAAACAAGTTTTTTACTTATCTCTTATTGGCCTTCTGGTCACCCCCCCCCCCCGATCCACAGCATGCAGTACATGTGCTATTGGCACAGTTGCATTCTGCAGTGTGTGTGGGGGGGCACGACTAGGATAAAGCTCTAAGGTGCCCTTGACAAATATTTTAGGCAGTTTACGGCCTCTAGTTTAGAACAATGAGAAAGGCACTTTTGAATATATATGTGGCCTGCAAAGGTTAAACCTATCTATTTTCCTAGAGATTCTGGTCAGTACATGACTCTTAAAGAAGACTTCTTTACAATCAAGATGTGTTTGCAAATCCTGATCATGGAGTTGATATCACTTACAGGTCGGACCTCGGTATCTGCAAGAGTTCAATTCCAGAACCCCCCCCTGCCCCGCAGATACAGAAATCCACAGAAATTCAGTATAAAATTAAATTATTTATTTAATAGAGTTATAGCCTGCCTTTCCACTCCCGCTTAACAGTCCTCAGTGTCTTTAAATAGAAACACACCATGCAAAAATTTGGGTTCCTACCTTCGCAGAGCAAAACCGTACCATTTCCAATCTTCTAAGGCAGGGGTGCTCAATAGGTGGATCGTGATCTACCGGTAGATCGCGAGGCAAAATGAGTAGATCGCGGAGTGCCGACCCCCCCCCCTTCAGGTGCCTCTGGGAGGAAACGCCGGGAGTAAGGCCCATTGTACTCAATGGGGCTTACTCCCAGGTAAGTGTGGCTAGGATTGCAGCCTCACAGCCTAATCCTAGGCATGTCTACTCAGGAGTAAGTCCTGTTATACTCAGTGGGGCTCAAGGTACACCAACATACATTGTACACATAAATGTTATATGTTATGATGGCGCGAACATTGTAAAAAAAACTCTGGTAGATCTCCGGGCCTTGCTGGGTTTCAAAGTAGCTCTCGAGCCAAAAAAGTGTGAGCACCCCTGTTCTAAGGACTAAAAATAGCTCTAAAGACATACTTCTGGGTCTCCCAGCATCAGTATATATTGCATTCAGACACTAGAGGTGCTGAATGTAATGCAATGGAATTATTCTATTCCATTCCATTACTGTAAGGCAGGTCTTCTCAAACTAGGGCATCGCGATGCCCCAGCCTGAGGGCTCTGGCTTTTGCCCCCTTAAGGGGAGGGAGCAGGGGGGAGGCAGCGACACAATCCTTAGGACAGCATCGCTAATGGGGGCACAGGGACTGGCATGCACTTACCATCCCTGCTGCAGCCTCCCAGGAGTGCAGGAGCCCTTCAAGATCTTCCTCAGGGCTCCCCAAAGCTTAGAAAATGAAAGCAGAGTGATGGCGCTCCACTCCTGGTTTTGCGGAGGTGGAGCACAATTGCTCCGCTTTCACTTTCTAAGCTTTGGGGAGCTCTGCAGAGGGTTGCGAAGGGCTCCCCACACCCACGGGAAGCTGCAGCAGGAACTGGTAAGTCCCCCCTCCCCCTGCAAGGACTTACTGCAGCTCAAACTCTCCTAGAGAGTTTGAGAACCGCAGCTATAAGGCAATGAATTCAATTGATTTGGGCCCAGATGTAAAGTAGCCTATGAACTGCAATAATTAATGATTTGCTATACTAACATTAGTGTTTGATAACAATGTTGAATCAGATGACTCTTCACTCGGGAAACAAAAAATCCAAATCTTTCTTTCAGGAAAATTCATTCCACTTTGGGGATGTCTGCAGCAAGCTTCTAAACTCCAGGTTCTATACAGCTGTACTACATAAGT
This sequence comes from Tiliqua scincoides, assembly GCF_035046505.1. Lineage (NCBI taxonomy): Eukaryota > Metazoa > Chordata > Lepidosauria > Squamata > Scincidae > Tiliqua > Tiliqua scincoides. The sequence goes on from NC_089822.1 coordinate 16,100,082, forward strand.
AGCAGCCTCCCAAAATACTCCATTGCCTGTGAAGACCATGCTGAATATGCTCAACTTGAAGTTACTGCAAATCCACATAATCTGTGGAAGCACTTGAAGTATGTACATTTGAAGGGTAAAAATGAAATACGTTGGATTAAGGTGTTTTGGATTCTTTGTTCTTGTATTCTTTTCAACAAAAGAACCAATATGGTTTGCAAGTTATTATACTGGACACCACAATCCTAAATCACAGCAAAACAAAGGCAATATGCTATCAGTAAAATAGTATGGAACCTGCCATCTTCTAGCTCATTGGTCAGACCAGGGCGGTCCAACTTCTGACAGCCAAGGGCCCACATGACTCTGGCGTCATCCTGACTACACAGATGCAGAAGTAATTTGCAGTGATGCGAAGATATCAACGTCTATTACTTCCAGGTTCTGAACTGCCGAAATCAGTCGGCAGGCTCAGACGGGAAGAGGCGGAGACAGTTTCAGTGGGGCTTTGTGACCTCCTTTCCGTACCGTTGGTGCAGTAGGGAGATCAAAAAGCCACTGAAGTGGAGGGAGGCGGTGGGTGGTACCTGCAGCAGAGCTTTCAAGGGACACCAAAAAGGGCTTTGTTATTCTAGCCTCGCTGGGCCAGACTAAAATCAGTACTCTCAGAATGGAGCATATATGGACCATGTTGTTACAAAAGGGTTACAGCAGGAGAGACCTCATCCACCTCTCCAATTTGCTTTCATTCTGATTGATAATATTTTGGTCTTTCTGCCAATACAAACCTATAGCTTTACATGAAACATCATCAAATCCATGGTCTCCAGAAGATACTGGCTTAAAGAATACTGTATGACATTTAGAATAACTGTGCAAGTTTTCCGGAAGAGCACTTAATGAGGGAAGAGCACCTTTCTTGTTAATCTGAAGATAAAGAGAAACCAAAGGTTACACAGAAAAATTTAGCTAAACCAACATCTGAGGGTCCATGTGAAACCTTAAAAGAGAGTAAGCAAAACAGGAAGAGTGATATGGCTATGTTATGGGAGTGACATGGGATGGGGAAGAGGCAGGGAAGAAACAAGGAAGAGAAAGGAGAGTGGTAGAGTTACTAATGGAGCTGGGATGATAGGAAGTAAGAGAAAAAAAGGGAAAAAACAGGAAAAGGGAAAGAGGACAACAAGGAGCAACACTGGATTTGAAAGGGTCAGCTATTTAAAGGATATATATATCCCACCTTTCCCTCCAAATAAACAGAGCCCTCAAGATGGTGGACATCATAGAGAAAAACAAACAAACAGTACAATGCAAAAAAAGGAAGAAAAAAGTGCAGTAACTTTAAGCAATCATAAGGAACAGTGCAATAAAATGCATTAAAACAGAATATGGAAAACAATCACAACATCCAAAAGCAACTTAGAAGGAAAAGGCAGGAGAAAAACAAAAGTCTTCAGCCTTTGTAAATTGTAAATCCCCAATTTGTAAGGCTTCTGACAAAGGGGATTTACAAAGCCTTCCACGCACTCAGGGGATGGGCCAGTTCGTACTTGAGAAAGAGATTTCTGAGATATTCTGCTCCCAAGATGTATAGGATTTAAAGTCCAAAACAATTACCTTCAGTGGGGCCTGTCACGGGGTGGGGCAAGTCCCTTCCCCTTTAAGATGGGCTGGGTCAGGTGTAGGGTATTAACAACTAAGGAATAAAACCTGGGGTTGGGTGCCTGGAAAAGACAGTGCAGGGGGAAGGAAGCTTACAGCTTGATAGTGGAAGCAATACTGAGATTTGTAAGTATAGTTTAGCCTCTTTAAGATCTTTCTTGTTTTTAAAGCTATTGTGTTGCATATGGAAATGTTTTTATGGAGCAATTGAACTCCCTTAAGTTTAATAAAAATCTTTTATGTAAAACATTTGGTGCAGTAATTGACCAGGGCATGTATGATATTGGGACCTGGCTTGGAGTAAGCAAAAAATAAATAAGCATTGCTCTTGAGGGTGGTGGAGGGGGATTGAGTCCTGGCTGGGTTGGTGTCTCCCCTGGTCCTTCCCTACCCCAAGGGCAATGTTTGTTACAGGGCCCAGAAACAGATCAGCAGACAGTGTAGTCGCAAAAGCAGCAGGTAGGCAAAGACAAATAGCCCCCTAAGACTATACAGGCCACTGCATTCTATACTAACAGTAAGTTCTGGACAGTCTTCAAGAGCAGGCCCATAGTCAGTGCACCAACCTAAGCTCAGCAAAGGCTCTCCTGGCCACTGGAGCAGAGGAGAGTCCAGGATGAGCCCTAAACTGAAGACCTGCTTCTGCAGAAGGAGCACACCCCGTTCAAAACATGCCAATATTTCAATGACCTGCATTTTGGATTTCAGAAGAGGATCCCTGTTTTGGCTGGATTTAATCTCAGCTTATTAGCCCACATCGAGATCCTCAGTTTCATAAAGCATTTCAGGCTTTCAACTGCTTCCCCAGCATTAGATGACAAAGAAGGCATCATCCACATATTGATGACATGCAACTCTAAACCCTTGAGGAAAACCTCTCTCAGTGGTTTCATGTAGATATTAATATAGGGAACAAGATGGAACCCTGTGGTACCCCATGTGTCAATATCTGTTGGGCAGGAAGAACTGGAACCATAACAAAATAGTGTCCCCTTGACCCAGCTCAACCAAACATCTAGAAGTACACCATGGTTGATGGTGTCGAAGGCCACCGAGAGCCCTAAGAGGAACACCCTCTCCCTATCAAGACCCTGGCGTAGATCACTCACCAGGCTGACCACAGCAGTTTCAGTCTCGAAGCCCAGCTAGAAGCCAAATTGAAATGAATCTAGATAAATTATTTTTTATCAGAAACAGGATGTTGGAGTCTGGTCTGTATTTCCCCAACATGGTGGGATCCAGGGAGGGTTTTTCCAAAGGAGGGTACATCACAGCCTGTTTTAATGCCACTGGCAACACCTGGAACAGAGATGTGTTAATAACCCACCCTACCTACTGTGTGTAGGGTGACAATGATTGCTCCAATTAAGGACACTGCTTTGTTATCCTTGAATGAAGAAACAAATGACAAATTAACTTCCACAGAAGTCAATGTGATATGCTTCTTGCAGAAGGCAGAATAAACATCATGGATATACCTTTTGCATTATTTTCCGTGTTTGTTTCAACTGCACAATATACCACTGGGCAGCAGGAAAAGAACAATGGGCAGCCTGGAAAAGCAGAAGGATTCGCTGAATGATGCCAGACAGTTTCTGTCGATAATTTCGCTCCATTCTTAATGGTAAATCAGAAAATTCTTCCTGAATATTGCAAAATTTAAATGGCATAAGAATTTGCAAGGCAGAACACTGTGTACTGTGCAGACTCACCACCCCAATCTAGATATTTGTGTTGGCTTTTTCTATATGAAGGATTGCAGTTCTGAAAAAGGATAATTTCTAAATGTCTATATTTTAAGTTCAAGCTGACCTCAATTAAATGTGTGTGTCTGGATGTATCACTGATCTTCCATATTCATAGGAGAGATTTTAGTGGCGACAACTGATCTACATACATAAACATACACTGTTGGCCTCGGTCAGCATGGAAGCCAACTAGGAAAGAGAGTTCCTTGAGCATCTGAGCTTCCAAACCAGGGAAGACAGGCAAAAATTGTAGTAAAATTGCTTCTTATGACACTGAAGTTATTGAGTGAATAAAAATTGCAGAAGGTGGGTTCTGATCTAACTGTAGTGGAAAATAAATAACAGCTACAAAATGTACAAAACTTCATAGCAAGGCAATCAGAATAATAATTAATGAATGTAAAAACACACTGTGAACTCAAGTGCCTTCTGAAAACAGCAAGGGCCGCTCTCAGCAAGGGCCCCTACCTGAGCAAAGGGCCCCTCTCATGAATTTTGTGTGTGTGTGTGTGTATTGTTACATTCACCCCCTTTTTAAAATTAGGAATTTTAAACTACAAGCAGTATTTGACAGGACTTCTAAAGAAGCTTACTTCACTAAGAAATGCTGGTTGAGGACAGTATAAAGGTGGTGCAGGAAGATATAAACCATCAGGCACCAAACCACAGAACTTTCTGCTAAGCTCCTTGGCCGAGTCCATCAACAGTTGAAATGGCTCTGAGAGAATGTCTGCTTCTGCCATGACAGCTGCTTTCAGTATTTCCTCTACTGAACTAAAAATGACATTGGCATCTTCCTCTTCAACAGAATCTAAAGAAAGCCAACAGAGTGAAAAATAAAATGACTACATTACTTACCGCTACTTGAAAAGCCATACCACTAAATCAACAAATACATTTTGTCAAAATCAAGAGTTTGCTTGAAGAATTGCAAATGTCTTGATTAATTGTTCAAAGAGGTTACGCTCTGCATTTGATTCTAAAGAGGTAGTAGGTATTTTGAATGCTGAATAGTTCACCTAAATAGCACCTAACAGTATCCCCATATTGTACTTTCAAGACCAACCTAATTTAAGATGACTACAAACTATTCCAAGAGTTTAAAGGACAGCCTGCATAAAAATTTTAAAAAGCTGATTGCAAGTTTTGTTTGCAAATATTTTACTCAGGGGACTTACAAAGAGAAATTTCATTCCAAAAGGAAACTCCCTTACTTTCACCAACAATCACCCTAGTAAGCACACTAAGGGCCCAATCCTACTCGGAGTGCACCGACTCACTGCTGGCGCGCATTGTCGCAAACATGCCATAAGACAAACATGCATGTCACAATCATGCCATTCTAGCACACATTGCTAGAATGCCTGGATCCAAGGAGATGCATTTTACAGCTGATCTTTCATACTAACAACTTGAATGGATTCATCTAGGAAACTGGCTTACACCTAGTTATAGCAGTGTTTGATCTAGTCCAAAGGCCTCTAAAGTATGGCCCACAGCATAGCAAGAAAAGCCTCTTGGGCGAGGTGGTGGCAAGGTCTTACTATTCTGCCCTGCCACCTCCCATTGTTGCATCTGATCTTTGTAGAACCTTGCAGCAGGCAGCCACTTTCACTGCCGATCACCCCAGAAGGCTCTGCACCCCGATTTCCTGGGGGAAGCAACTGCCTGCTGTGAGTTTCTACATAGTTTGGGTGCAACAATGGGAGGCAGCACGGCAGAACAGTAAGGCTTTGACACTACCGCCGCACCAGAGAGGCTTTTCTTGTTGCGCTGGATACAGTCCATAGGCCATAGTCTGGAGGCTCCTGATCTAGTTCAATCTGCCTACTTTAACTAGCAGCTCTTGAAGATCTGTCAGCAGTTTTATCTAGCTTCACAACCATTTTAACTGGAGATGCCAAGGACTGAATCTGAGGTTTTCTACATGTATATGCACTAGTACTGTCTTATAGTCATGCCTCTGGTGACAAAAGGAAGGCAGTTTCAGGTTTAATTCTACCGATTACTATCACAATACTCTTTTTTTTCTAAATGGATGTTTTTACTACATGTTACATTTTATTTTAAAACTTTCTAACCCCCCCCACCATTACCCCTTTCCACTCCAAATAAGAGCACTCAAGATGACTTACATCATAACACACTAAATGACAACAACATTTCAATCAAAAATGGTATACCAAATAAAATAGCAACTTTGGTACCATACTGAATGTCTAATTTTTCACAAGGGAGAAACTGTAGCTCAATAGAAGAGCATATGCTTTGCGTGCAGGAAGTCCCATGTTGAACTTCACACAGAAGGGAAGGAAAAGCCCAGGAGCTGTTGCCAATCATAATTAGTAAAAAGAAAAAAAGAACCCTACTAGGCTTTCATTCATAAGGTTGCAAGCAGTATTGACAAGCCAACATCATGGCTGTCTCTGAATACATCCAGCTCTGAGGGAATGCAACCTAACTGGGTATATAATGTAAGATTACATAGGCCTAGTGGTCACTGAGTGAGTTGATAAAAGCTGAATTCGGACTTTACCACTATAGGAAGAGATTCACATAATTGAGTGCTTCTCCATTCAAAATTGTAGAATAAAAAACCTGCAAACAGAAATGTAGCTAAGGAAAAGGCTAGACTAGAACCTTTCTCCTTGACATCTAGCTTTCTATCTGCAGAATCATTTGCTTTTTTTTAATGGAAAAGCATGCAATCATGTGAAATTTAACCTGTAATCTCATGTGATACAACCCAAACACCAGACTACCATCTGAGTGAAAAGTGGCTATAGTTTCTTCAAAAGAAGCAGGAGTGGTAAGAATTATAGGAGTATGCAGAAACCCCAAATAGACACAGAATAAAAAGCACTTTTATTAGCAAATCTGACCGTGTTCCATTTATGGAAAAATTCAGAAGTCTAAAAAGCATTGCATTTGCAGAATACCATCAAAAAGACTAAAAGAAAAAACAGATATAGAAATGGCATACCTGTAAGTTGCTTGCATCTGGGGTCTCCTTCATTTGATGTTTCATTATTAACAGGATGGCCTAAAATAGACTGTAGCTTTCCTTGAAAGATCTGTGTTGGACTCAAGTGAAATGGTAGAGATAGTTCTACTTTCTCTGACCTGAAAGCATATCAGAGTAAACAAGGTTGTTTACACAGAGGCCGGGCACAATAGTTACAGGCAGTTGCATATATGAACCTGTAATACAAGAGAGCTGAAACCCCCCATTTTGCTTGGTAATATTACCATGGCCAAATGTTTAACAATTGGATTTGTCAGGTTAGCTCTTGCTCCTCATCAATTAACACTGGTACAGTAGCAGTACTTCCAAAAAATTTTATTAGAAGTTTTACAACAATGAGTCAAGGTTGCAAATGGTTAAAAGTAAGTATTAAAGTATACAGGTGGGGCTTCGGTATCCACAGGGGATCCGTTCTTGGACCCCCCGCTGATAGCAAATTTTGTGGATACTGAAATCTACTATCTTCGTCCCATTAACTCCTCCAAAGGGGATCAGAGCTGCACTCTGGTCCCCTCCAGAGGGCTTTCTGAAGACCAGAGAATCAGCACGAGTCTGCCCGCTGCCTCTCCAGGTTTCAGAATAGCTTGGTTTCCCAAGGGAAACCAGAAGTGACGTTTTAAGGCATTCTAAGGCCTACAGAGGCCTTCCAGGGGCTTCCCCGAGCCTTAGAATGACTTAAAAGGCAAAAAAAAGTCACTTCCAGTTTCCCTCATCAAACCAGAATTATTTATTTGCCTCTCCAGGCTATTCTGAAGCTCAGGGAATCCAGCAGAAACCTCTCTGGGCTTCAAAAAGCCCTCTGGAGGGGACTGGAGCACAGCTCTGTCCCCGTCAAAAGACTCAGGTAGAGCTGAGTCTGGTTCAACACAGCACCACAAGACCCGCGTTGAGCCAGATCCATGGATGCATAATCCATGGATAAACAGGCTCCAGTTGTATTCTCCAGGAGGTTTGCTCCTTGGTAGTGCTTTCCAAATTATCTTCAAGGAATGCTTCTGATATATTCCAGCCCCTACCAAAGCATTTGACCAGCAGTTTACCTCTCCCCAACAATCAAGGGTGGAAGCAACTCTGGAAGAGAAGGAAACTACAAGTAATCCCTCTTCCTCACTCCTCTGAACCAACTATGAAACTAAAATTGAAAAGGAAGGAATGAAAAAATCCTGGAAATAGAACATCTGATGCAAAGATTGTTCAGGAATGCTTCTCTGTTATATTTTGCAGTGGTCAGGAAAAATGATGATGATGATTAAAACATATTATACTGCTTTTTTAAAACAGACACATGTTTACAAAGAGGTTTACATAGCAAAATAAATGAAATATAAATAGGCAAAATAAAAGCCTTGCCTAGCTCCTTGAATAGGATAAAACCAATTAAGAACTGGAAACTCAGTTGCTCTCCATTCCCTATAGTCTAAGAAACTGCCCTGCAGGCACAAAGGAGATAAACTCAGTAAGACTATTTCGCTTTTGCATTAAAAAAAATATTTTAAAGAGAAAACATAAATAACAAAAATGTCTAAAGCAGTCAGCTGAAATTCTCAGATGTTATATAACAAGATGCGTTATATGCAGAATGACCAATATAAGATCCAGCTCCATCATTTCTGCAAGCATGACTCACCGTAGGAAGCCATCATGATTTTGACAGTACAAATGATAAACCATTCCAATTGAAACAGCCATTTTCCAGTCTCCAAGTTTATGTACTAGCCAAACAGCTTCTGGAATTAGCCCACCAACAAGCAACAAATCAAGAGCATATTCAACTGTCCAGACACAAGAGAGGTTGAGGTCCTTAACTGCAACTGTGACTGCAGAATGTTGCAATGGAACAAAACGATGGCACCTATCTAAGATACAAAAAAACGTGTTAGTTTCAAAGCCTCTGGGTTTGCATTGCTGACTCCAGGGGTATTTTGAACCTAGTCTTCGGCATGCTTACTTGGAAATAGACCCAATTAGTTCAACTGGACTTTCTCGCAATTGGGACTGGCTTTGAAAGAGGTTTGGAAGCTGCAGTTGGCACAGGATGCTGCAGACCAGGACCATTCCACTGAAGCACACAATTCCACTGTTGTTTGATCCACACAGGCTCTCAATCTGGTTCCAAGTCAATTTCAAAGTGCTGGTTATTGTCTTTAAAACCTTAACTGGTTTGGGGCCAAGGTATTTAAAGGACCCTCCCACATGATTATAGAATGGTCAGCTTAACATCAGTTCCAAGTAAGATGGTGGAATGTCTCATCAAAGATAAAGTCTTAAAATATATAAATGAACAAATCTTGATGAGGGAGAACCAACATGGCTTCTGTAATGGCAAGTCGCGCTTCACTTTAAAAAGGTCAACAGACATGTGGATATGGGAGAACCTGTGGATAGCATATATCTGGACTTTCAGAAGACATTTGACATGGTCCCTCATCAAAGGCTGTTGAGGAAACTTCAGTCAGGGAATAAGAGGGTAGTGTAAGGTCATGCACATTGGGGCAAAAAATCAAAACTTCACATATAGGCTGATGGACATACAGGCTGGTGGACAGGTCAATGAAAGTGTCGACCCAATGTGCGGCGGCAGTAAAGAAGGCCAATTCTATGCTTGGGATCATTAGAAAAGGTATTGAGAACAAAACAGATAATATTATAATGCCATTGTACAAATCGATGGTAAGAACATAAGAACATAAGAACAGCCCCACTGGATCAGGCCATAGGCCCATCTAGTCCAGCTTCCTGTATCTCACAGCGGCCCACCAAATGCCCCAGGGAGCACACCAGATAACAAGAGACCTCATCCTGGTGCTCTCCCCTACATCTGGCATTCTGACTTAACCCATTCCTAAAATCAGGAGGTTGCGCATACACATCATGGCTTGTACCCCATAATGGATTTTTCCTCCAGAAACTCGTCCATTCCCCTTTTAAAGGCGTCTAGGCTAGACGCCAGCACCACATCCTGTGGCAAGGAGTTCCACAGACCGACCACGCGCTGAGTAAAGAAATATTTTCTTTTGTCTGTCCTAACCCGCCCAACACTCAATTTTAGTGGATGTCCCCTGGTTCTGGTATTATGTGAGAGTGTAAAGAGCATCTCCCTATCCACTCTGTCCATCCCCTGCATAATTTTGTATGTCTCAAAGGCCACACCTGGAGTATTGTGTCCAGTTCTGGTCACCGCATCTCAAAAAGGATATAGTGGAAATGGAAAAGGTGCAAAAGAGGGCAACTAAGATGATTGCTGGGCTGGGGCACCTTCCTTATGAGGAAAGGCTACGGCGTTTGGGCCTCTTCAGCCTAGAAAAGAGGCGCCTGAGGGGGGACATGATTGACACATACAAAATTATGCAAGGGATGGACAGAGTGGATAGAGAGATGCTCTTTACACTCTCACATAATACCAGAACCAGGGGACATCCACTAAAACTGAGTGTTGGGAGAACTGACAAAATAAAATATTTCTTTACTCAATGTGCGGTTGGTCTGTGGAACTCCTTGCCACATGATGTGGTGATGGCATCTGACCTGGACGCCTTTAAAAGGGGAATGGACAAGTTTCTGGAGGAAAAATCCATTACAGGTTACAAGCCATGATGTGTATGTGCAAACTCCTGACTTTAGAAATGGGCTATGTCAGAATGCCAGATGCAAGTGAGGGCACCAGGATGCAGGTCTCTTGTTATCTGTTGTGCTCCCTGGGGCATTTGGTGGGCTGCTGTGAGATACAAGAAGCTGGACTAGATGGGCCTATGGCCTGATCCAGCGGGGCTGTTCTTATGTTCTTATGGTTTCTGCTGGATTAGGAACTGGCTGAGAACCAGGAAACAGAGAGTGGGTGTCAATGGGCAATTTTTACAATGGAGAGAGGTGAAGAGTGTGTGCCTCAAGGATCTGTCCTGGGACTGGTGCTTTTCAATCTGTTCATAAATGACCTGGAGACAGGTGAGCAGTGAGGTTGCTAAGTTTGCAGATGACACTAAATTTTTCCGAATGGTGAAAACCAGAAGGGATTGTGAAGAGTTCAAACTGGGAGAATGGGCAGCAAAACAGCAGATGTATTTCAATGTAAGTGTAAAGTAATGCAAATTGCGGCAAAAAAATCAAAACTTCATATATAGACTAATGGGTTCTGAGCAGTCTGTGACAGATCAGGAGAGAGATCTTAGAGTGCTGGTGGACGGCTCGATGAGAGTGTCGACCCAATGTGTAACGGGGGTGAAGAAGGCCAATTCCATGCTTGGAATCATTAGAAAAGATATTGAGAATAAAATGGCTAATATTATAATGCCATTGTACAAATTGATGGTAAAGGCATACCTGGGGCATTGCATCCCATTCTGGTCCCCACATCTCAAAAAGGATATAGTGGAAAAGGTGCAAAAGAGAGTGATCAAAAGAGAAGAGAGTGACAACAGAAAATACAGGTGTGCACCACTTTGCAACACCGGGATTGCAAAACTGAAGACCATGTGTGTTTATCGGGGGCACATACCAATCTTCTAAAAGCAAGGGGAGCAGATCTGGTGGGTTGTGGTGAGCCTCCCAGAGGCAGCGCAAATCCATGCACTGCCTGTGCAAGGCTCAGACTGAGGGAAACGGCGTCTCTCGTGAGATTTCCGGATGAAATGAAATCGGAAGTCGCGCAAGAGACGCAATTTACCTCAGTCTGAGCTCTGAAGTGTCACTGACTCTGGAAAGCACAGATGATCCTCAGGTGGGGAGGGGAGCATCTCCTTCCCTGCAGAGGGTCCGGATTGCCTAAAGCACAAGTCCTGATCCCCGCTGTTCCAGTCAATCAATCAAAACTTTATTGGCATTAACAAAAAAACCAGGGTGTAAAACAGAAAAACATCCATGCACATCAGAATCAACTTCTTGAGACAATTCTTGTCTCCTGTTGTTAAGTGGCACAAGACTGGGTATTTCTTTACCCAGCATGTAAGTAATCTGTGGAACTCCTTGCCACATGATGTGGTTACAGGCCACATCAGTTTACAAGCTGCGGTGAGTATGTGCAACTTCCTGATTTCATTCTTGACACTTCAATAATTAGTGAAAACTGTGCTTTTTAGGTGGGTTTTCAAGATGGACTGATTACTGCACCCTGCAATTTTGACTTTTGCCACTATGGTGCATTATTCTTTTGTGCTGCTTTTCAATACAGGCATCCCCAACTCATTTGATAGGTTAAGGACTGGATCAATAATGAAAAAAAGAAACAGTTGAAAAGCAGAACCCTGCCTTTTTTAGTTAACAAATGTTGCTTCCAATGCTTTTTTAGCGAGCAAATTGCAAATTTATAATTATCTCACCTTTCTCCCACACCAAAGGGAACTCAAGCTCGGCTAACAATAAAATCGATACATAAAAACAATACTATATTAAACATATATATTACAACATTAAAACAATCAAAACACCCAGAATTTCGACAATTAAAAATCATTTAAAAGCACTAGCCCGCAGTGCCAATTAAAAGCATTTATAAATAACAAGGTCTTGAGGCCCTGCCAAAAAGACTCCAAAGAGGAAGTTGTTCTTAATCCCAGGGGAAGGGAAATTGATAAACAGGGCACCATCACCAAGATGACCCTATTCCTAGCCGCCACCCCCTCACCTCTACTGGAGGCAGCACAGTCAGAAGGGCTGCCTCAGATGACCTGAGAGGACAGGTAGGATTATATGGATGAAGGCGGTCCCTCAAATACCCTGGACCCAAACTGTATAGGATTTTAAAAGTCAAAATGAACACTTTGAATTCAGACAGTGTAGCCACTTAAGCAATGGCCTTACTGAGTTAAACCAACTGAGTTAAACCAACTGAGCCCCAGCAACCACACGGGCAGCCATGTTCTGCATTAGTTTCAGTTGCCAAACTGTCTTCAGAGGCAGCCCCACATAGGGCCTTTTTTATCTTGCAAATTTCTGCTGCCACACAGATTTCTGTAAAGACTCATTAACAGCTTTGGGAATGAGAACAGGCCTAAAGCACATGAGCTAAAGCACAGACACACTCTCTCTCTGTCTCTCTGTCTCTCTCTCTCACACACACACACACACACACACACACACACACACCCCAAAACAGTTTGAACCACTATGTCATATGCAGATCAACATGGGGAAAGGCAATTTTAGCCTTTAGAACAGCAGAGAGAGGTTGAAAGAGTAGAGCATGCTTTGATGACTGACTTTGGGGTATAACTGAAATGTGTTGAAAAAGTAGATCCTTGAAAAACGAGCTGTCAGAAAGCGGGGGGGGGGGTATCTGTACTGCATTTTTAACAAATGTTTTAACTGTTCTACCAAAAACCACTTGCAGCTGAGAAAGCTTCAGCCAAAAAGTGGTATAAAAATCTTATAAATAAATAAGTGTGAATTGTGGCCTTTATCATGCAGGATATCATTTTAAAACTATATTTTGGGGAAAGAAAAAATTGTCCCATGGTCCCTTTACAGTTTTTAATACTTCCTGTTCTTCCTGCCCTCCTCAGGGCAGCAGGCTTTTTAAAACTTAACAAAGGAAAGAAGGAAAAGGACGAAAATGATGCTAAAAATTGGCACCAATTTTGTGAGGTGGCAGAAATCAGGTTTTGATGGAAAAACAACTATTCTGCTGAAAATTCCAGAAATAAGAAGTGCTTAACTATGGCTGGACAGATTGCCTTTTGACAGTAAACCAAGAAGAACAACATGGACAGAATACCTGGTCTGATATGAAGCGGAGGTAAAACATCAATACAATGGGGAGGAAGTACATAAATTGGCTCATTAGTGAAATAGGAAGCCATGAATCTTCCCAAAGACTGAATCACTGCCAGAGCAGCCTCCGTATGAACATCTCTTATCATCTGTTCAGCATCTAAGATAAAAAATATAAAGAGTTTGACATAATGTGTTCTGTAAGAAATCACTGAGTGGATTAGTACTATCAACCAGTTTTGCTAAACAAAGGAAAGGAAAGGAAGCAAACATGCATTGCTTGTTAATTGCTCTAAAATTATATAGGCTTCCATAAACAAAGTTCTAGACATCTCTAGAGTATGTCGGCTTGCATCTCCCTCACTAGATAGCATGTACTTGTACTTCACTTTGTCTGAATCCTCCTTAAGAAATTAAGTGATTGCTAGACCTGGCTTAGACTTTATGACTTCAATGGAATTACAGGGCATGTGGTATAGATACCACAAGAGATAAAACTCAATTGGATAACCTATGAGATAACGTATAGGATAACGTATAACTGCATTGAATGAATGCAGTTTTGCAATCTGGTCTTTTTAAATAGCTTACAATCTGTATGTAAAATACAGAAGACAACTGTTTCCCACCAACTATATATTAATACAGTATTGTACAAAATTATTAAACTACTTATATACCATTTTTCAATAAAAAAGTTTACAAAAAGATTTACAGAAAAAATAAAATAATTAAATGGCTCCCTGCCCCAAAAGGGCTCACAATCTAAAATGATGCAGAAGAACACTAGCAAACAGCCACTAGAAGAGACACTGTGATGGGATGAAAGGGATAGTTGTTCTGCTCCTTTGTGCTAAATATAAGAGGAGCACCACTTGAAAAAGTCCCTCTTTATTTTATATTTTTATAATATTTTACAGGAGGCTCACTGAGGGTTAAAAAAGAGCTTTCAAAAATAACTAAACTGAAGATGCTTAATCTGTTATATAGCAAGAACCTATTGGCCATACAATAAAAATGATATAAAATATAGGTCGGAGGATAGCTCTTTTTACAACTCTAATAAAAGGCGCTATAACCTTCAACAGTGGCATAAAAATTACATAAATGCATTGTATAAGTAACTTGTTTTTGTAAACCGGTTTATTCTTCATTTACATACCTGGCACATCACCCTTCTCTGTTACAGAGATTCTGGCCTTCTTGAGAAGTTCACTCACTATATGATCACACAGGCCCTGAGCCTCACTTAAATTGTAGTGATATAGATGGCAATATAATATAGCAAGATAATATCGAGTTTGAAGGTAAGGCATTCTTTTTCCTCCTATAATAGAAAGAAAAATAATTTTTCTAAAGCAAAATAAATAATCTTGGGCATGTAATGAAAATATCTGGGAGCAGCAATGCTGCCTGCGCCCTTGCTCCCACCAAGCCCCCCACATAAGCTGTCAACCCCCCCACCCCCCACATATGGTCAGTGAGTATTATGCCAGGGTCACCTAGACAACTGAGTAGTGCACTGCTACTAAACCAGTTGCTACTCCACAGCTAGCACTGCAGACAGTAGGTAGGCACCAGGCAGGTCCTGGAACTACTTATGCCCCTCCTAAGACAGGCTTCTTGGTTGTTGGGACAACAGGGACATGAGTTAGGTAGGTTCTAGGCTGGAAAGGGGGTGCAGCTGCACGTAAGGCAGGCCCCAGTAAAAAAGGTTCAGTGCAAGGCAGCAGCAGCAGGGTGCAAAGCTGAGGGTTCTGTCAGTAGACCAAGGAGGCTGATCTAGGGTCAGGAAGAGGTAGTTGATGTTGTATAAACCCCTCCCCTCTGCAAGCCAAACTGAGCAACAGGGAAAGGCTCTCTAGGTCAGGCAACAGGATCCTTCCTGGGTGGATGGATGGATTTCATGCCACCTCCCAAATGTTACTTCCGAAGAAGCATAAGTGTTTAACTTGTAATGGTGGATCAAAGAAGAAAATGATGTCCAAATAGCTGTTCTAAAGTTCTCTAGCAGTGACACACTGGTTCTGAAAACCACATAGGTAGCTGCATTTACAAGTAGAAAGGGCAAATATACCCTTTTCAGATTCTGAGGGACAAGGATTCATACACAACAGAAATACACACTTTGATTCATTACAACAAGGTAGACTTGGAGACCCTCTTTCCAAGATGGGTGGAAAGAGACAAAGAGGGAGTCTGATGAATAAAACTGTTTTGTTCAAAGGATGTGAATCCTGAGAACTCTGTGGTTACCAAGGATGTGCCATTTCCTTTCCTTGGCCTTACTGAGGCAGAACGTTAGGAGGATGAGGTTGTGAAAGCAGTGAAACATTTAGCTGATTTTTTGAAGG
Organism: Tiliqua scincoides; assembly: GCF_035046505.1. Classification (NCBI taxonomy): domain Eukaryota; kingdom Metazoa; phylum Chordata; class Lepidosauria; order Squamata; family Scincidae; genus Tiliqua; species Tiliqua scincoides. The sequence continues at coordinate 16,115,552 of NC_089822.1, forward strand.
AAGGCCAGGTCCACTAAGAAGGTAACATTGTCATTCTGAAAGATGCAAAATTTGTTCTTTCCCAAAGGAGGCCCCAGGTTGGATACTCTGCAAGCAGATGCAATGGCTACTAGGAAAAAGACCTTCCAGGAAATGATCCACAATGGAACCAATTTTAGAAGTTCAAAAGGTGATTTCATGAGTTTCCAAGAGGAGAACCCGTGGACTATCCTATGGTAACAGAAGCAAAGCACCTCTATGGAACTGCTTGATATAAATGTGCAACACAATAAAAGATTTCTTAGTTCCTTGTGGGACCAAAGAGAGAGTTGAGTTTTGGCACTTCAGTGCGTTGGCACTAATGCCTTGATCAAGTCCTTCCTGCAGGAATGCCAGAATGGCTGAAATAGAGGCTGATGCTATATCCAAGTGCTTGCACTTGGTCCAGTGAAAGAAGGACCTCCAGGTGGCTTTATAAATTCCAGGCACAGAGGCCCTTCTGAACACCATCAGAATATCCAAAACCTTTTCAGAATATCTAGGTCTCCTGCAGCTTGCTTGCTCAGTCTACACATGCACAAGTGTTCCAGGTTTGGATGGCAGTAGGGACCGAGATTCAGACGGTCTGGGAGGGAGTGGCCACAGGCTACAGTGACTTCTACCTGCTCAGGTCAGATTGTTCTAAAAACTCCAGCCAGAAGGGCTATGGGAAGGAACACATATAGGGATGCCACGAGCCACAGAAGAGTGAGAGTGCAAGGCATGCTATTTGTTCCCTGACTTGGTCACATAGCTAGGAAGCTTATTGTTCACTTGAGACGCAAAGCATAATTTGCTTTAAAACCTCTGATAGGAGGCTCCATTTCACTTAAACCAGATTGTGATGACTCCTTACCTTTTCCTTTTGTTTCCTGGAGAGCTCTCTCCCATGCCTCCACAGATTCTTTGTAAGAGCCTACTAGAAATTGTTCTTCACCTTAAAAAACAAAAAAACAAAAACAATAACCAAAAACTAATATGCAACACATGGCTAAAGAAATAATTTATAAATTATTATACCACAGAAAACACCATAAAGCTCTAGGAATGATCTATGCTACTTTCTTCAGCTACAGGATGCATATATGCATTAAAATAATCAAAAGGCATTTGAGGAAAAAGAAAACATTTAATAAAATCTAGATTTTCTATGTTAGAAATTGTTTCACAAGAATACCACCTAATGACTACAACATGCTTCCCAAACGCCAACAAATTCCAAATGCTAACTGAAATACTGGTAACCAACACGCCCTTTATCCTACTGTTGCTATTATTAGCATTATTAGGAATATTTATACACCACTTTTCACAACTGGAGAAAAAACTTCACAACACAGTTTACATACCAAAATAAAAGAGTGCTGTAACAACATAGAATTAAACGCATTGCATTAAATGTTATTTATAAACAGTGACTGAATTAGCTGATGACTGCTTCTTGCAGGATACTAACCAGTCACAGGGTTGAGTTTCAGTGTTTGTTCTAGTCTTTCTCCTGAAGACTGTAAGATTGCTTGTACATGACCTGCCAGTGCTTCAGTCATTTGTCCTTCCTGTACAATTTGTGTTTCAGTTTCTGGTGTACTTGAGATGTACACTGCTTTATTTAGCTGTGCTTGATACCAAAGGACATGCTTATACAATAGCCGCCACATTGCAATTAACCTAAAGTTCAGAAACAAACATTCAAAAATCAGATTGTCTTTGGATTAGCATTTAATGGAAAGGGGTGTTAATTTACAGCACAATCCTATGCATACTTGGAAATAAGACCCATTGAGTTGGGTCTTATTTTCAGGTAAGTGAGGGTAGGATTGCAGCCTTAATGGAGTATGATGGGTTGGATCCAGAGAACAAGAAGCAGAAGGACTTCAGACAGTGTTACTGTCGCACAAATGGAAGACTTCACAAAACAAAAATATCTGAAGGTATACTGAGGAAGCTCTTGTGCAAGAACATCTCTAGATCAGAAATAACTTATCTTTAATGCTCTTACAGGAGGTCAGAAACAGGTCTTCTGTGAGCAAAGCAGGATCTCTGGATCCAAGTCAGCATTCTCATTTAAAAGATTTTATTCAGAATACAAATATTGGTGAGCTCATATTTATTTCTTAAAAGGCAATGCAATTTTTTTAAGAAAATCAACTTTTTTTAATGCACATCAGAACAGGATCCTACCTCTTTTCACGATTCTCACTCAGGTTTACAGTTGGAGGAGAGAGCTTCAATATAGAATTCAACGCAGAAAAATGTTGTTGGCTGCTCCAATCCATATCTTGAAACACAGGCACAACTATAGAATCTAGCTCCACACTGCTAGTAACATCCAGGAATGCCAAAAGTACCTCATACTGCGGCACGTTCTTGCTATTTAAACAATGAGTAACCATCTTCAGCAGAGCAAAGACTCCCAAAAGACTGTTGGAAAACAGCTGATTTTGCTGTTCAGCAAGCATCAGTTTTATCGTCTGTAATGTCAGTTTCAGCAAATGCCCCAGGGTCTGACTGTGCTTCCCCTCCCAACTCAACAGAATCAACAACTGCTGGAAACATTTTAATACACAATGTATCCAGGATTTATTCTTGAAGGAGCTATTCCAGTGTGCAACCTTAAGTTCTGTGTACTGCAAAATACTAAAAAAGTGTGTCATACAACGTATGGTACAAACCAACAGTGTGTCTCTAGATCCTTCTATGCTTCTTGAAATACCTACTCTCCAAGCGGCAATTAAATTTTTTTGAATACAGTTCAATTCCAGAGTTGTGCCATCTCTTTCTCCAGTTCCATCCACTGCATGAATAGTGTCAAACGTTGATGCAAATTCCAACCTGCCTTCATCACTTACAAAGATATTTGCTTTTTGGCTCTCCAGAATAAAGGAATGACTTTGAAAGTGCTTGTCATCATCGGAGTCTTCATCATAATCCTATGTTGTGGAAAAACATTATACATCATCAAGAGATGTCTATTTTGTGATATGATTATAAAAAATAAACAAGCAATAAAGGAGTTAAGACAAAAATTCTTATTCCACAGTACAGTAATTTATTTAAAACATTTATACCCCACCTTTCCAGAAGCTCATCTAGGATTAGATTAGTAAACAAATCAAAAAGACAAAATCATGGTATGAAATGGAGACTATTTAATCAAAAAAAGAGTTGAAGACCAGATTGCTTGTAGTGTATTTAAGAGAGAAGTATGTAAATGGTCTAAGACAGTGCTACTCAGTGTGGTGGTGTGAGGACCACTGTGAGCCATCTGCAGGGAAATTATAAAATCTTTTATATTTTCACATTGCGAACTTGAGTGCCCATCTTGAAAGGAAAGTCTGTGCTTCTCTGTACTGGGAGGATAGCTGCTGATTGGAAAAGTTCTCATGAGAAGGCACCTGGACTATTAAGCCTTAAAGGCTATGTGCTGCATTTATTAATTAGAAATTGGCACCAGCTGGGTGTTACAGGAAGGGAGGGGGCAGGATGCTCCTGGACACATAACTCTCTAACCCAATCCTCAGCTCTTAGCGCTGGTCAACCGCCAATGCTAAGTGTTGCAAATGTGCAGTAAGGCAGGTCTGCAGCTCTCAGCACTGGTCCAGCACCAGTGCTAGCTCAGCCCTGGCCGCAGTCATCCAAACCGTTGAGTGGCGGAGAGGTAGGTGGGGGCATGGCAGGAGGTGGGGAGTTCAGGGGCAGTGGGAGGTAGGGGTGGGCCAGGAGGCAACATGGCAGGGAGGGAGTGGGGCAGAAAGCAGGCGGGACCAGAGAAGGAGGAGAAGAAGGAGAACTGGAATATTAAGGAGTGAGAAAGGAAAGTGGAATGTGATGCCCCAGCTTAAGGATGGCAGTTAAGCTGCACTATGGACAATGGATGACCCACCGTGCCAGAAGCATAAAAGTAACAAAAAGGCAAGGTTTTTTGAGGAGTATTATTAGATCACATCTTCTAAAGTGCATACAGGCAACACTTCCCTGCTCTGCTTTATGTTAAACAAGCAGTGTGCATGAGGGTGATTGTAGTGAGCTTCTCCTCTTCTCTGCTGCCTCCCCAACAGAAATCCACTGCTCTGGATCTACTGCCTAAAGGCTGGCAAATAGCCAGCTACTTGACGATGCATTCTGGGGCAAGTATTCTGTTGCATTTAATTTGGATTCTAGTATACATGGATTGTACTGATTATTCACTGTTCAGGATCTGGCCTTGGGTAAAATCAGACAAAATTATAGTTGGACATCCCCCTAATTTTTACCCCAACTTATCCAAGGGTTGTAGAAAATTCCATTATTTTTGGCTCAAAACCTACCCTTGACTTATACCCCAGTATCTACAGTATTTATTTTATACTATCCACATAGATGCACACCATTTCAGTCAATCTTCAATGTATTAAAATGGAACATCTCTATGAGTATACTACACTAGGTAGATAAGCTCCTAATTATTACAGTGGAGAATGTTAGTTTTTCTGATCTGCTATGTACCAGTGCAAATATGATAAAAGACACTGGTCCCTGGCACATTGGTAAAAAATACTGCTGGTCTGCCACATAGAATAGTTTGAGAAGTACTGGTAACATACAGTAAACACTGAATGAAGGTATCTTCATCTACATTCAGAACAAACTGCCAGTATGTTGCATATGCCCATTGCAAAGCAAACCAGGAGTCCTATGCCATGATTCACCTTATGAGCACATGGAGAATGTGGGAACTTTTTTCACTGCCGAGGACATCTCTCCATATATTGGATGATAATGTTTGAAAGATCTTCAATACTGTTATGTTAAACTGCTGGCAACCTTGGGCATAAAATACTAAATCTTGACATTGAGGAGAATAAATCTACTGGATTTTTTTGTACTGTACTTTTATACTAAAACATATTATACATATATCAAAACTCATTTTAAAACTATTGCAGAATACCTGTAAACCTGTTACTTCTCCATTTTGCTCTGTTATCCCCTCTTTTTGCAGAAATTTTGGAATGGCAGACAAGGCAGAACTTTGGTTTTGATGATATTGTAATAGATTTGCTCTTAAGGATGACAGTGATTGCAATGGCTGTCGTCTCCCTTTAGACTGTGAGAAAAGAACACTTTAATACAACAAATATTATTGGTTTATCTCTTCTGAGTTTGTAAAAGATGCAGATGAACAGCATGCTGAAGCTGGTATGGAGAGAGGATCACAAGAAATATAGCCAGTGAGAACAACCAAGAAGGAACATAATGATCATGATCTTGTTAAACATTAAAACCAACATACATTGTATACAATGTTGAAGTTGCAAGCAGCAACATTTCAAAGGAACTGAACGATTAGCTACATTTTGAATACAAACACAGGCTGCAGCTCTACACGCCTGTAAGTAAAATCACTGGGCTTCCTTTTCAGTATGTGTGTGTAGACAATAGGATCATGGACAAGCACTCAAGACAACCAGCATAATATCCAGGGACTTGGACAAGGCTTAAATTAGATATATGACAGACTGCAGAGCACTAAAGAAGAGCTAGCAAAAGGTTATATATTTGTACTGTAAAAACTCCATGAAAACAGAAGAGAATCTTTGGAAGTTATGAGCATTGTAGGTCCTTTAGAATAAGCAGATGTGAAAGGGGGAAAGTACTGAAACACTTTTTCTATATAGAAGCAACCAAAAAATATATAAAAACTTGGATCAAAGTGAACTGCATGAACATGACCAACATGTCATGTCTAAGTTAGGTCAGCAAAACCCAGTATAGGCACCAACAACACTGTGAAACTCTCATATTAATCATTCCCTTACGTTAGAGCCTTGAGTTTCAAGGTTCAACTGCATGACTTTCCCCAAGCGCAACCCCTTCTCACTTCAATGGTTGCAATCAGGAGAACCTTCAGGGCAGGTGAGGAATTAGGGAGCCAAGGTGCAGAGGGGAAGTTAGCAACCATGGATCTAAACACCAGCAACTTGCAACAGGCTCTTGGGATCTTCAGAATGCTACCATTCACTCTTATCGAAGAAAAACTGTAGCTCTCAGGGCTACAAAGGAATACACAATGATCAAAAGAATAAAAGTAAAAATAAATTCCCCTACATTTCTCTGCCCCATTTACACATAGTTCCCCCAAAGAAGCTGTTACTTAACAATATATTGAAATCTCACTCCATCCTGCCACAGAGCAAAAGGCAGAAAAAAGAGCCAGTAATCTTCTCATCCTGGTAACTTCAAAGATGGTGCTGATGTGTAGGAATAATGCTGCCAGTTTCTCACTTATAGGCTATGCGTCTGACTCTGTACACTGCACTAAACAAAGTATTGGGAAGCTGCAGATGTTATTTGTTCTTCCACCAGTCCGCTTAACTGTTCTCTTCCCCAACTTACCGTGGCCAGCAATAAGTTAATTATGCACCTTAGTAGACAGGAGGGTGGGCAAGAGGACTGGGCAAAGGTGCAGCAATTGCAATTACAGGGCCTCAGGGCATTTACAGGAAAAACAGTTTTTACTCAAGAAGCTGGGAACCCCTATTATAACTGTCAGGTTAGGTCAGCAGGGGAGGATAGCAGAGTGGCACGGGAATGTAGGGAGATAGCAAAAGAAGCAGGCGATCCCAAACAGAGCCAAAGGAGCAGACACAGCCTTGTTTGTTGCAGAAGCATGTATTGGTAAAAGGATCAGGCAGAACAGTAGTCAGTCATACAGTCCAGAAGTCAGGGATACAGCAGGTCACAGTCATGAGAAGGCAGTCCAAATCAGTACACAAACCAGCAGCACGACATGCAGAAACTCCACCACAGTAACCCAAATCTGGTGTCTGTTCTTGCCCCCATATATACCAGGGCAAGCCAATCAAAGTACGGCGACCTCATAGTCACAAGACAGTCTTGTGACCCACTCCGATTGGTTGTCCAGTGGTGCACTGCACCATTCCTCCATAGCCTACATGACTCAACACTCATTTCTCCCCAGTTCACATGAGTCCCACCTGCAACAGTGCAGTTGATTGCATCAGCTGTGCTGCTTTGCTGATTGCTTCCCACCAGGAACTTCCCTCTCTCTGCAATCCTCCATCAGCCCCACCCCTGCTCCCTCTCTCTGCAATCCTTCATTAGCCCCACCCCTGCTTCCTCTCTCTCTGCAATCCTCCATTAGCCCCATCCCTGCTTCCACAATCTTCCTTTCTGCCCCTCCACTCCTTCGTCATCCCCCAGGGGCTGGGGATAAGAACAGGTCCTCAGTTTGGCTGTATGTGCCGTAAGAGGAGACTAAACAGCCACCGGGTAGTTGGGACTGGTCAGCCTGGGAAGGCAGCTCATCTGAGAGAAGGAAAACTCTGATCCCAAACCTCTACTGCCTTGTGGCTACATCCAGTTATGGAAAAGGCTTCAGGAGTCAACCTCGAGGCAAAATCAGGAGCTGGAGTCCCTGAGGCAGTTCATGGCTGAACACAGTCACGTTCTGGCAACTCCTGCGACGCCGCTGGAACCAACCATATTGGCTTCTGCCTTTCCATTGGACCATTCCAGCGAAGTGGAGAGGGGGGATTTGCTGCATGGGTAACAGCATATCCTCCATAACTTCTTTACCCAGGCTTTGCGCACTGGAGAGGACACTCCAACTTCGCCATACGGCGTCGGCACAACACGGGAAGCAGCAGTTTACCGGTTATAAGTCTTCGCTCGATTGGCGTAGAGCGTGACGCCAGGGGCTGCTTCTGACGGTGGGAGAGATCATTGCATCTCATTGGGCAGCTACCGCCCGCCTTAAGCTGGGCAGTCCCCAGCCAGTAAGGTGTTGCCTCGCCACGGTCCGTTAACCTCATGGGGTGCATGGGGTTTAGGGTGAAAACCGACAAGCGGATCGACAACTCTGCACCATGCAACAGAAAACAGAAAACTCCTGCCCTAAAACTGGGCACCTGGAATGTAAGGACAATGACACCTGGCTTCTCTGACGACCTGCAAGAAATAGACGATGCACGCAAAACAGCTGTCATCGACACGGAGCTGAGCAAACTGCAGATGGACATCATCGCCCTTCAAGAGACTAGGCTGCCAGATTCCGGATCTATCAAGGAGAGAAATTTCTCATTTTTCTGGCAGGGAAAACCACCAAACGAAACCAGGGAACATGGTGTTGGCTTTGCGGTCAGAAATACTCTGCTGGAATCCATCATCCCACCTACTGTGGGAAGTGAAAGAATTTTGTCCCTGCAGCTCTAGTCATCAGCAGGACCTGTCACACTCATCAGTGCTTATGCACCGACTCTGTCGTCTCCAGCAGAAGCCAAAGACAAATTCTACGATGATCTGGCCACCACTATCAAGAAGATCCCTGTAAAAGAGCTATTATTCTTCCTCGGCGATTTCAATGCTAGAGTTGGTGCTGATAACAGTTTGTGGCCCACTTGCTTAGGTCAGTTCGGCACTGGGAAGATGAACGAAAATGGCCAACGCCTGCTAGAGTTTTGCTGTCATCACGGTCTCTGTGTCAGCAACACATTCTTCAGAGTCTCTTGGAGACACCCAAGATCAAAGCACTGGCACCAGCTCGACCTGATTCTCTCCAGACGCTCCAGCCTTCCCAGCATCAAGATCACACGCAGTTATCACGGTGCTGCCTGCGACACTGACCACTCCCTGGTGTGCAGCAGAATGAAACTGCAAGCAAAGCAACTGTACCACACGAAAAAGGAAGGAAGACCTCGCATTGATACCAGCAAGATCCGGGATCAGAGAAAAGTGGAGGAATTTGCACAAGCACTTGAGGAATCTCTTCCAGGCCTGGCCGACGCAAACGCATCCAACAGATGGGAACATTTCAAGAATACCGTTTACAACACCGCCTTGTCCATATTTGGCAAGAGGACCAACAAGACGGCAGACTGGTTTGAAGCCCACTCTGAGGAGTTGACACCAGTCATTGAGGAAAAGAGGAGAGCTCAAGCAGTATACAAGGCCTGTCCCAGTGAGTGCAACCTGCAGGTCCTCCGAGCTGCTCGCAGCAAAGTCCAGCAGGCTGCCAGGAGATGTGCTAACGACTACTGGCTCCAGCTCTGTTCCGAGATACAGATAGCAGCTGACACGGGCAACATCAAGGGGATGTATGATGGTATCAAGCAGGCCCTAGGTCCAACACAGAAGAAAATTGCCCCTATGAAGTCTGCCGCAGGCGAGGTCATCCAGGATCGGGCGCAGCAGATGGAACGCTGGATGCAGCACTACTCTGAGCTATATTCCAGAGATAATGTAGTCACCGAAGAAGCGCTGAACAACGTTGAGTGTCTGCCTGTGTTGGAGGAGCTTGACAGTGAACCAACCCTAGAAGAACTTCACGTGGCCCTGGACTCCCTTGCCTTTGGCAAGGCACCAGGAAAAGACAGCATCCCTGCTGAAGTCCTAAAGTGCTGCAAAGAGATCATCGTCACTGAGCTGCATGAAATCCTCTGTCTCTGCTGGAGAGAAGGTGGGGTACCTCAAGACATGAGGGATGCAAACATCATCACGCTGTACAAGAACAAAGGTGACAGGGGTGACTGCAACAACTACCATGGCATCTCTCTCCATAGCGTTGTAGGAAAGTTGTTTGCCCGAGTTGCACTAAAGAGGCTCCAGGTACTTGCAGAGAGCGTCTATCCAGAATCGCAGTGCGGATTCCAAGCCAACAGGTCCACCACTGATATGGTATTCTCCCTTAGACAACTGCAGGAGAAATGCAGGGAACAACGACAGCCACTCTTTATAGCCTTCATAGATCTCACGAAGGCTTTCGACCTGGTCAGCAGGGACGGCCTCTTCAAGATTCTCCCCAAGATCGGATGTCCACCCAGGCTCCTCAGCATCATCAGATCCTTTCACAAGGACATGAAGGGCACTGTTGTCTTCGATGGCTCCACATCAGACCCCTTTGACATCCGAAGTGGCGTGAAGCAGGGCTGTGTTCTTGCACCAACCTTGTTTGGGATTTTCTTCGCTGTCATGCTGAAGCAGGCCTTTGGAACTGCAACAGAAGGCATCTATCTCCGGACCAGATCAGACGGAAAGCTCTTCAATCTCTCCAGACTGAGAGCAAAGTCCAAAGTCCAGCTGAAATGTCTGCGTGACTTCCTCTTTGCCGACGATGCAGCTGTCACTGCCCACTCTGCCAAAGATCTCCAGCAGCTCATGGATCGTTTTAGCAAGGCCTGCCAAGATTTTGGACTGACGATCAGCTTAAAGAAAACACAGGTCATGGTTCAGGATGTGGACTCACCTCCCTGCATTACAATCTCTGAGCATGAACTGGAGGTTGTCCATGACTTTGTGTACCTTGGCTCAACGATCTCCGACACTCTTTCTCTCAATACCGAGCTAAACAAACGCGTCGGTAAAGCAGCTACCACGTTTTCCAGACTCACAAAGAGAGTCTGGTCCAACAAGAAGCTGATGGAACATACCAAGATCCAGGTCTACAGAGCTTGCGTCCTGAGTACACTTCTGTACTGCAGCGAGTCATGGACTCTCCGCTCACAACAGGAGAGGAAACTGAACGCTTTCCACATGCGCTGCCTCCGACGCATTCTCGGCATCACCTGGCAGGACAAAGTTCCAAACAACACAGTCCTGGAACGTGCTGGAATCCCTAGCATGTATGCACTGCTGAAACAGAGATGCCTGCGTTGGCTCGGTCATGTCGTGAGAATGGATGATGGCCGGATCCCAAAGGATCTCCTCTATGGAGAACTCGTGCAAGGAAAGCGCCCTACAGGTAGACCACAGCTGCGATACAAGGACATCTGCAAGAGGGATCTGAAGGCCTTAGGAATGGACCTCAACAAGTGGGAAAACCTGGCCTCTGAGCGGCCTGCTTGGAGGCAGGCTGTGCAGCATGGCCTTTCCCAATTTGAAGAGACACTTGGCCAACAGTCTGAGGCAAAGAGGCAAAGAAGGAAGGCCCATAGCCAGGGAGACAGACCAGGGACAGACTGCACTTGCTCCTGGTGTGGAAGGGATTGTCACTTCCGGATTGGCCTTTTCAGCCACACTAGACGCTGTGCCAGAACCACCTTTCAGAGCGCGATACCATAGTCTTTCGAGACTGAAGGTTGCCAATATATCCCACCAGGCCTCCTGCCACATCCTGGCTAATAACAATCTCAAGCCTGGGATGCCAAACACCTGACAATAACTGCCAGAGAGCAAAAATGTAGCAAAAAAAATAAAAGAAACAGCAGTACCTTTGCATTAATCAGACTGTGATGCAGTTTATCAAGCCTCTGGGCTGAATCCAGTAGCAATAACCTCATAAATCCAGAGGGTGAAAAACTGTCAGTAAATCTAAGAACTGTAACTATGTATCCATCAGAGGCAATGAGGTATGGTAAACTTGGGTGTGATGTTACAGAAAATCGCTGCCTCAAGAGATCTCCTTCAGAAGCTGAAGAATCATGAGAGTGAGTTGAATCTTGCAACAAAGAATGCTGTGATCTATCAGAAAAAAAGAACATATTCTTAGAAAAAAACAAGGAAACAAACAGACTCTTCTAATACAGACACACCAAGGGGACATTCCAGTCCCTTTCCAGATCTATCCTCCCTTGTGCTAGGGATCCCCATACCGGGTCCCCCTCTCTCACTACTCCCCTTTCCACATGTGCAGAGCTGCATGCACAGGAGAGGAACCAGATCATGACTTACATTGCCAGAAAATATTTTTAAAATGTGCTCAAGAAAAGCAACATCTTATAGTAATGGAAGAGACAACATCCCTCCATATTCCAAGTCAGATGTGATATTTCACAGCAACATTGATACCACAAAATGCAAAATATGCAACAAAACAGCACAAGGAAATGGAAATGAACATGGAAAAGTAACAGAAGTCTAACAAAAAGACTTCTAGAGTATATTTGCACAAAGAGGAAATGATGTTCAGATCTCTTTTATACAATTTCTTTGGAATTTAATTTGGTAGAAATCCTGGGGGTGTCCAGTTAAAGATTTGGGTATTAAGTATTCACAAATAAGTATGTTTAATATCCACCTCATCTTTCAGTACACTTAGGGAATCCTCAAGGTGCCTTAAACTATTTAAAACCACCAACAATAAAGCACAGAGATGGCAGTCAGAGCAAGCACATAAGATTTTTTAAAAAGCCTATTACTTAAATACATGACAGATCAAGTGCATAATCACCTGCCTAAAAGCTAGCAGTGGGGGGGGGGGTCACTGGGCTTCACAAGTCAGGAACTTTCACATTCTGGGTGCCGCCACAAAAAACACCCTGTTCTGCCTCTCAGTCAACCGGAGCACAAATAGCATAGGCCACAAAGCAAGGTCTCACATGCTATTTGGAATGGGTAGGCAGACTCTTGAGGGAGAGGACAATCCTTTAAAAATTCTGATCCCAGGCCATTTAGAGCTTATTTCTGGATTTTGACTATCAGCATCTTCGGCCATGATCCTGCCCCTATTAACAGCACAAAGGTTCTGAATGTGCACAGGCACACTGGCAACTTTCAATGCAGCGCTCCAGATCTTGGGAGCAATATACCCTTTGTTCTGCAGTGGCATCATAGTCCAGCAAGTCATGGCAACTCAAAGTTATTCCATCATGTCCCATTAGACATCCAGCAGCAGAGTCTACCCACTTCAACCTTTGTAGGCTACCTATACCAGCAGCAAGGTTCACCGAGTGTGTGATAGTTATGGGAGGGTGATGGGTTCTCTCATGAGGACAAACTTTATCACTAGGCTGCTGACATTAATCATAGGGACGGTAGACTTGGTCATGTTGCACTTGCCTAATCACCTCCAGAAACTAATGCAGACTGACCACTGATTTGTCTCTCTGATGACTGCCAAAAGTCATCATACTATTCTAGCATCTGCACTGCCAGCACAAGCTACTCTCTTCTTCCAACCTTATCACTGGCTGCTCAGTAACAACTCCCTGATGGTGCTTAGCTGCTTTCCCACTATGACTGTGAAGTTTCTAAACACTTTGCAGGAAGTGTCATGGCCTAATTCAGCCATTTTCAATTACTGTGCCGTGGCACACTAGTGTGCTGTGAATGGTCTGCAGGTATGCCACAGGAGTTTGGGGGAGTGTCATTGATTAGTAGGGCCACTGGGGGATGTGAGTCCCCAACAACAACATGGTGCACCCTGTTAATTGTCCAAAAAATGATGGTGTGCCTTGATCATTTTAGTACTTTGTCAGGGTGCCTTGAGATGAAAAAGACTGAAAATCACTGGCCTAATTGATTAGCAGAATACCTCTAAAATCTAAAATATAATCACTTTAAGATATTATTGTGCATGGTACTGCAGGAGAAAAAGCAATACAGAGGAATACGCAATACCAAGGAAAGAGGTGAGGAAATGGCAGACTGGAAGGATAACTACATTAAGTATGGGACTGGAGCTAGCCTGAATGTTCTTCATTCAGTAAACAGAAGTTGGATCAACTGATCTGGGTGCAGTAGACAGCAGTGTCTCTCATGTTCTACAAGTCTGGTTTTTACAGAACGTTTGGTGGTGCCTATGTAGACTTGACTGCACTCACAAGGTATCCTATACACGCCAGGGATGAATAGCTGTTGACTCCTATTCTTGGGATTTCTAAGAAGTTGCAGGATCAATCAGCAATAGCACAGCATGCAATAGAAACAAGGTCATCAAGTAAATTTCAAAGCAATACAGGTTCTTTCTAATAATAGATTTTATTTCCCAAGACGATTTTATTTCCCAAGACTCCTTTTTAAAAAAACAGGAGCCTAATAGTTATTTGAATAATGTATACTTACATGAAGAAAATGTCATTTGTTCAGCAGGACAAAGCCATTTATTAGAAATAGAAGAGAACTATGAATGAGAAACAGATATTGAGAAGAAAGACACAGAAAAAGCAAAATAATTAATTGGACGGTGCAACATTTAAAATAGAAGAGCATTTTAGAAAGAAAGATATGATCGAATGATTTTTTTAAACCCCCTGACGACCTCACCTGTACATTATTAGAGGATGCAGAGGTATAAATTCAGCCGGTCCAAATTCTACAGCGCACCCATAAGTAACTAAAGTCAGCAATTCTCCCAAACAAGTCATTAAGATTAATGAACCACGTTTTAACATGCAAGCCAAAAAAAGGTTATCAGGAGTCCAACTCATGTCAGCAATCCAATAGGACCTAAAATAGTACAAAAAATGACACCTTCAGGACTCAGCAATCAACTATTGACACAAGTTTTAAAAAATGTATTTCCTTTAAAAAAAGATTAATGCTAATTTCAGATACTTACCTTAGAAGCTTTGATGGAATTTTGTGATTCTTGCTACCACAACCTTTAAGACTTCCAGAAACAGTTACAAAATTCATTGTGTTCATGAACAAAATCTGAGTTGCCTGAAAACATGAAAAACAAACACATATTTAATGTACCACATAGAATGGTTAACTACATGCCCACATAAGGGCATAAGAAAGGAGAATTTTTTCATTCTTCTCAGCGTACTTCTAGTTTTTAACATGAATTTGTTAGATTAACAAATCTAGATGGGGCTGAATGTTCACATAAAGACCTAATTGCATAACAATTCACATATCCCCATCATTAAGTGACACACACCTGTATTTGTTTATCATTTCTTAACTGCCTGTCTCCAGAGATTCAAGGTGGTTCACAACACAAATTAAAACACAATAAAAGTCATTAAATACTTTTTAATGTCATTATATACAGCATACTACCAACTTTATCACCAACAAATGACAAAACAAAATGACAAAAACAGTCAGAAATAATCACAGGTTTGCCTAAAGAAATACATTTTCAGCCAAAATGAACCTCTTGCAGGAAAAAATTGATAAGGGAGGGAGTCACCTTTGAGAATATAACACATTTTTTTAATTGTTATATTAAATGTTTGTAACTACCACTCTTTTTCCTTGCTGTTACTATGAGAATGACCAACTGCCCAGGAAAGAACAGAAGCACCAAACCAGTGAGGTGCACTCATCGCTACTGCCATCGCCACCTACTGCTGCTTCTCCAACTGGACCTAGACTCCTCCTCCCTTCATAAGGGTCAGTATACTATCAACTATTCTGTGAAGAGGAGGAAAAGCTACAAAGGCAAGAAATTTTTGTTTGTTTCAATGAGTTGCTATTCTAACAATTTCTGCTGTGAGCTGTTCTGGAAACTTACTGACTGAAGGGATGAATGAAGATGCTTTAAATAAATACATATACAGTGGGCTCTCCTTAACCACAGGCTCAGCACCCTCAGATCTGCAGGGTGCCAAGTCCACAGCTGGAGGGCCTCAGAAGGCCTCCCAGACTCAACTGGAAGGCATTTCCAGTTTGCACCTTTCAAGCCTATCTGGGAGGTGTTCTGAGGTACAGGGAGGCCACAAGCAGCTTCCCTGCATTTCAGAAGGCTTCTCAGACAAGACTAGAAGGCACTTCCGGTTCACCAGCACAAACCAGAAGTGCAGTCATGTCTGGGAACCTTTTGAGGAGGCCAGGAAGCTGAGCGAAGCCCCTGGGTATGTAACTGTGGCAGTGCCCCCTATCATGGATTTCATTATCTATATAATTTGGTACCTATGGGGGGTCCTGGAATGGATTTCTCGCAGATACTGTGGGCTCAATGTATACAGTAATACCTGCCCTTTCTTGAAGCCTTTGCCAGACATCGTTCTAAAGTAGTATACAATGCTTAACAACAGGTCACATTATCAACAGGGCCACTTTTCCAATAGGCAATGACCATTTGTACCTGTAGATCCTTTTGATTGACACAGACTGCTAGCACAAGCCCATCACTTGAAAACGCAGTAAGCAAAGCACCTCTTGATTTGACAGACTCACAGTGAGGAATCAGACTAGGCAGAGAACATGTTTGCTGTGCCCAGTGTATCTGACATGGAAAAGAGCTACATGAAACAAAAATAAATACATAAATAAACCAAAGGGATAATCAATAATCAATGCAAGATTTCTCTGCTCACTACAAATTTATGCTATGGGCACAGGCTGATTTAGATAGGCCTATCACAAGGGTACTTGCTACTATCTATTATTGCCGCTGCTGCTGCTGCTGATTCTTGGTTTTGTTTTCATGCTTATTGTTGTTTTATTATTTGTTTGTGATAGTTATTAGTAGCCTTTTGTGTGTAGGAACACGGGATATAAATAATTCAATCAGTAAAATTAAATATAGGCATCCCCCCATTTACACTGGGGATGCGTTCCAGGGTCACCCCCCTCGTGAATATGGAAACTACAGATAAAAAGGGACCCTATGAGTTCAATGTTCTGCACCCCACCCCACCCCACCCACAAATATTACCGTCCATTTTCTTCTTTAACAACCAAGAATTTTCCTGCTTTTACAGAAACTATAAGAGCAAAACAACAAGCAGGCAGGCAGCCTGTATGCTAGGGGAACACAGTCAGAACATTAACCGGTAGCAGGAGAACCACAGATACATAAAACTACGAATGTCAGATCTGCAAATTTGGGGAGGGGATGCCTGTACACTGACAGATGTCAACTGAACAAATGTACACAGCTGTATTAAGCTGTTACAAAAACTGGATTATTACTTTGCAATTATAAAATGACAAGAAATTTCCACATGCAACGGGCACATATGCATTTACATATGCATCATACATGCACATGGTTAACAGTGTGTGCTAGCCATGTTCACATAAAAGCACCTAAATTCATGTATATATATATATTTCCATTCATTAAATTGCCTAAATATTTATTCACAATATATGGCAGGAAAAAAATCACCTGATTTTAAAAACCAAGCTTCAGACATGCGTGTTATAATTTCATAAATGAGGTCAACTTACCTAGCAGTAGTTAAACTGTTGTCTTGCCACCTAATTTCCAAAAAGCTCAGCATCAAATGTTCCTCAGAATAAAATGCAAAACAACACAAGCAGCAGTCCCCTAATATCTGTCAGTGAAGCAAAATAATGTGTAATAGCCATACTCAGATTTTTTTCAGTTGTTAATACATGAATTATATTGAGCCCATCATGTTAGTACTAAAAGAGCTCCACTGGTACTTTATTTCCAGACTCAGCTCAAGGACTTGGCCTTTACAGCACTAACTAGGCTGGAATCAAGGAATCTGAAAGTTGCCTTACTGAAAGGAGCCTGGTAAGACACTACTGTTAGCAATCTTTCCCTTACAAAAAAGTTGAACAGGATAAGCCAGTGGTTCCGAAACTTACTGGTGCCATGATTCACTTCATCCTCTGTTGTGTGGGTCGCAACACAACACTCCGTAGTGCCACAATGCCTTCTTAGGAGTGCCTGGAGGTTGCTTCTGGGTTGCACCAGGCCCGAAACCCACTCCACTGACCACTGCAAGACCCAGAATGCACCGCAGAACCAAATGGAAGTGACTTCCAGCCAAACTGGAAGTTGTGTCCAAAAACCCAGTCACTTCCATTCACTTCTGTGGAGTGCTCTGGAGACTGTAGAGGTCAATGGAGTGGGTTGCAGTCCTGGCGCAACCTAGAAGTAGTTTGTAGGAGCATTGAAGAAGGCATTGCAGCAGTACAGGAAGCCTTGAGTCGCAGCCTAGCACATGTGTGTGCAACCCACTGCACATTGGGTTGCACTCCACAGTTTGAGAAACGCTGGAATAAGCCAATATTTCACTTCCCAAGACACTATTTTAATTTATTCATTCGGTTTTTTTCATTTAAATAATGAAGACTAATGAACAATATAAGAGTACAGGCGTGCCCCAGTATCCGCAGGGGTTCCATTCCAGAACCCCCCATGGTTAACTGAAACTGTGGATACCAGCAAAAACTCCCCCCCCCGCCCTCTGGAGGCTCTGAGCCCAGCTCTGCTCCCCTTGCCTCTGGAGAATCCTCTGAGCCCAGCAGTAAAAAAAAATTAAAAAGTTACTTTTGATTTCTCCATGAAACTGGAAGTGACATATTAAATGCATTATATGGCATTTAAAATGTCACTTCCGGTTTCACAGGGAAACTGGAAATAGCTAGTTTTTTTACTGCTGGGCTTGGACAACTTTCCAGAGGCGAAACGAGCAGAGCTCCCCTCGTCTTCAGAGGGGTTGCATGTGGACCTGATCCACAGATAAGCAAATACGCAGATACAGGGCCCCCCTGTACTCTCTGTTTGTAACATGATCTCAATATAATGTTTTTATATGGTTTATGCTTTTACATTGTTAGCCAATGTAGGTAGGATACAAAGGTAGGATACAAATACTGCAAATTAAAAAAAAAATTATTAATTAAGGAGGCAGTGGGGACCTGGCTGTTTGGGTATGCAACACTAAGCAGAGGAGGAGAGTACAAACCCTAAGTCAACTCAAGCCCTAAGATCAAAAAGAGCACATGGGTGAGGAAAGGTCAATACTTGTTCACATTTCCTTCCCAAAATCTGCTGCCTTACACACTTTTCTCCCTGGAAGTGTACACAATTTCCAGTATAAAGTGAGTGGGAAGACTCATCTACACCTGCTCTGACACCCTTTTGATGCCAAAATTAGGTTTCTAAGAGCCCAATCCTATCCAATTTTCCAGCACTGGTGCAGCTGCAATGGAATTCCATGGTGAGGGAACAAACATTCCCTTATCTTGAGGAGGCCTCTGTCACTGCCTCCCCACCACAGGATGCAGCGTATGCCCCATTGGCATGGCTGTACCGGCACTGGAAAACTGGATAGGATTGGGCCCACACTCTCTATCTTATATGTGAATGGGGCAGACACATGATCAAATAAGCACGGTTACCCACCTCATCTAGTTTTACCATGAACTGCATGATAACTCTAGCAATCTCATCTCAGTTTTAGGATTGCAATCTGCCATGTCTCTTCTGCACAGGTAATGAACAACTCAGTTAAAAACCCAGCAATTTTATTTCTGTTTATTCCCTTTTAATTCAAAGCATGCAGGAGGCATGCATTCAAACATGTGTACTTGATATAGGTGACTGCTTGGTAAGGGAAGACCCAGACTAGTCATGTGGCTATTTACAGCACTGATGGCAAAAGGCCAAAGATTCACATTGTAGGCCAGGAAGATTACACTTTTCACTGAACCATGTAATTAACCAACTTTTATCTATGGCTTCCAAATTTGAATGGAGAATCAATTTATTCCTTAAATGTAAATTGAGTTTTCAAGCCTCCAAAATGCAGATGAAGCTTTCTAACTTCAAATCTTGCTGGAACAGCATATTTGGCATCATGTGACAATAGCTACTCGAGTTTGGGAAAAACAATTTTTGTAAAATGAAGGACACATTTCACATCTCCAATAACTCTCACCAATAAGCTCAATCTAGGAGCAACCCAAGGGTCCTCCAATTAGCTAACATACCCTCCAGTGGGTGGGTAAATAGAGGCAGAACCCAGCAGGGGGCCTCTGCTAGTGATCAACAAACTCCAGATTGAGTCAATCCCATTTAGAATCTCATATGATTCTAGGGAATAAAAGTCTATAAAAACCCAGAGCACCAGAACCTCATGTTCTTCATTCCTGGGTCATGTTCTTTCCACTGTCTGGTGCGGTATCCTGACTTGCTGATTTTTTGGATTTTTTACCTACTGGTATTGAGTCAAGTCTCTTCAGCTTCAATCTGAGAACTACAATCCAGCTTCAATCTGAGAAATACAATGTAAGCTGGCACCCAGGATCAGCAACATCTCATAATCCTCTTTCCTTTCCAGACTCCTTTCTCTATTTCTTCAGGCACTACCAAAGCCTCTGAGCCAGCATGGGATGGTCAGCCAACCCTGTGAGCTATATATCTCTCTCCCCCCTTCCTCCCTCCCTTCCGTGAAAGGCAACTCAGCTTCCCTATGCTGCTCCTTTCCAATCTACTTACCTCTTGCACATTAGGGCTTGCTTTATAGTCCATTTTTGAATCTCTGAGACCCCCATTTGCCCAGGGAGAATCATGTAGCTGACCCCTTGCTTCTATGACCTGGCAGTTCTATGCTCTCAAGGTTCATAGAATAAGGATAGATAACCTTGGTCCACGGTACGGCCTTGATAAAGACCCACCAACTCCCTGCAATTGTCCTTGTCTCATATGAAATCACATTGGCTGTACGCTTAATATTTGTTACTTAACTTTTTCGTGAGTTCTATGTGGGTGTTCTGCAAGTGAAGCCCTTTTTCTACTTTTTGTACTGTTTTAATGGACACCCATGGGGACACTAAAGCCTCAAGCCCCTTCTCCAAACAAACTTCCTAGACTGGTCCATCAACACTTGGAAATGCTTATAATTCCCCTGGGGAGCACTGGAATATTGGTCAAGAGCATCTGCTCAGCAGGAGAGACTGGCAGCCCAATCCTATCCTTCCCAGTGTTCAGGGTTGCAGTGGCGCCAAAACGGCTACCATTGCATCCAACTGGACTGAAAAGCAGTGCCAGGGTTACTTGAGGTAAGAGAGTTTATATTTCTTTACCCATGTAGCAACCAGGCAGCCCTGATAGGTCTCCTGGATCTGTGTCTACTATTGAGTGGGCGTAGATTGGAGGAGACTCATCTCAGGTCTCCTGGGCTGGGAGGGGGGTTAGGATATGGTGGCAGGGCCTTCCATCCTCTCTGCTCCCTTCCCACCCAGCTCCTACTGGATTTTTCTTTGACCATTTTGTATATGTTTAATATTACAGCCCTTTGGATAGGAGTCCAAATATATAAACTAACCAAATGTTATATATTCATAGTGTACAAAACTGACATCATTCCTTTTAAAAAGAACATAATTCTATCTAAGCTTTCAAGTTCTATTTAAAAGGTGGTTGATATTATATGGTATTTTCCAAAAAGAGAAAACCCATAGAGCTGTTACATCGCTATACAATTTACAAAGACTCTTTATCAATTCCTAATGAAGATCATGATGAAAGCTATTTTACCTCATTTTTGAGAAAATCAGCACTCACTGCAGTTTCTTTTTCTTCGACAGATGGTAACACAACTGATGCTTCAGGAATAATTTGTGACCACTGCCCCATTAAAGGATGCTTAGATGACATACTTTTATATTCTGTGCTTTCCCACAGAAAGATGCAGGTCGTTGGAGCAGTGAGAAGCAACTTTTCCCCATCACCAGAAATATATAGGTACAACCTCACAGAACATTCTAGAAAATAAAACTGTGTCAGAACAGTTTTTCAACCTTTACATTATCTATCTGAAATAGGTGTCAGCATGCTAGCTAATATCAAAAGGTATTATGAGTAATTTTATATTGCATTTCTTGACTCTCATACAATAAAATACTAGACTTGGGGGGGGGCATAAATACTACATGGTTTATTCCTGTACAAGGATTCCCTCCCATTTGCACTGAGTAGTACAGTCTATTCATAGCACTGCCCACCATCAAGATTGGGCAATAATAATAATTATCAATTATTATAATACAATTATTAAAAGATTATTTTTGAAAGATTATTATAAGATCATTAACAATAAGTTTAACAAGATTATTAAAATTATTATTTTAATAAAAGACTATTATTATTATTATTATTATTATTATTATTATTATTATTATTATTATAAACTATATTGCCCACCAATAAGATTAGTTAAAATATTACATATCACTAAGGGTGTAATCCTAACCCCTTGTGTCAGTGTTTTAAGCACTGACATAAGGGCAATGCAGCTCTGAGGTAAGGGGACAAACATTCCCTTACTTCAAGGAGGCCTCCATGAGTGACACCCAACTGCAGGATGCAGCACAAGTCCCATTGGCACCGCTATGCCAGTGCTGGAAAGCATTGACATAAGGGGTTAGGATTGCGCCCTAAATGACATTAAAATGTATTAATAAATCAGATGATTTCATTCTCGGTTAACATAGGAAGCTGTCTCATTGGTCCATCAAGTTCTGTATTTACAGCAGGTACTGGCAGCAATTCTCCAGGGTATCAGAGAGGAATTTGTCTTTGCCCCACAAGGAGATACCTGAGATTGAACCTGAGACCTTCTGCACATGAAACAAATGATTCACCACTGAGCTACAGCTCCTCATTTTAAGCAAAATTATGAGCAGAACTACAATTTTAAAACATATATTGATGAACTATTCCTACCTTGTGCTTCTGTAATGACTTGCTTAACTTCTTCAATTGCTGGAACAGTTATTAGAGTGTCATGGTCTTTGTTCCAAAGGAAGAGCTCTCCCGTTTTAAGCAACCCAGACAACCAAGCTCCTGTTTGAATAAGGAGAAAATACTTTCAACATAGTGCAACTTTGGCCTCAGTCCACAAACGACTTCAGATCAGGAGTGCAGGCTGAGCCTACTTATCCACAGATTTTTGATCTGTGGATTTGGCTCAACATGGGTCCTCTGGCCACATCCGGCCCAACCTGAAGTCTCCACAGGCCTCAGAATGGCCTCTGGAGGTCCTAGAAGCATACTTCTGATTTTCGGCTGAAAACTGGAAGTGCCCTTCTAGGACCTTTGGAAGCCTTTTGGTGCTCCCAAAAGCATTAGATGGCAACTTCTGGTTTTGTCTTCTGACACTTTTGGGGGCCTTCCGATGCTTTCGGGGGGCCTTTCTGAGGCCTGCACACAGCCTCCATGGACCTCAGAATGCCTCCTGAAAGGATTAGAGGGCAAAACTAGAAGTTGTCTTTCAACGCTTTGGGGGGCCTTTCTGAGGCCCATGAAGGCTGCACACAGCTTCAACGGGTCTCAGAATGGCCTGCATAGGTCCTACAAAGGCACTTCTGATTTTCGGCCAAGAATCGGAAGTGCTCTTCTAGGGCCTCTGGAGGCCGTTCTGAGGCCTGTGAAGGCTGCGCGCAGCCTCCATAGGCCCCAGAACAGCTTTGGATGTGACTGGAGCAAGGTTGTGGTCACAGTCAGAGCTCAGGGGACCCTGAAAACCACGTGATCTGATATCATGTGCAATTCAGTATCCACGAGGGATCCAGGAACAGAACCATCACATATAATGACGGTTCACCTGCATGTTTACAGTAAGCAAAAGGTTAAGATGGTCCAATAAACAACGCGCATTTAATTGTTAAACACAAAGGTGTGATCTGTGTGTGGAAAGTATCACTCACACAATGAAGACTTTCCATCTCCTCCTCTCCATTGTAGCCCCTGCATTCTCTCCTTGAAAATCTGCTTCCGAGGGTCAGGGAACACTCTATAACAGTGTGGGGAAAATGGCATGGGGGGGCCAAGTGGAAATCAGCACTTTTCTCATTGTACCATTATAACTAATAGACTAAACCAGTGTTTCTCAAACTGTAGGTCGAGACCCACTGGTGGGTCGTGAGCCAATTTCAGGTGGGTCCCCATTCATTACAATATTTTATTTTTAATATATTAGACTTGTTCCTACTATGGTATGTAACTGCATTTGGGGAGATTACAGACCTGTACTTTTAACAAGCTACTATGTATATTCTTTTAACAATGATAGTAGACAGGACTTACTCCTGGGTAAGTGTGGGTAGGATTGCAGCCTAGGATTGTTAAAAATTTTCCTGCTTGATGATGTCACTTTAGGTCATGACATCACTTCCAATGGGTCCCAACAGACTCTCATTCTAAAAAGTGGGTCCTGCTGCTATATGTGTGAGAACCACTGGACTAAACTGCTCACAGCACAGAAAGAGATCAAAGGGGCCACTGTCCAATAACTGATTATCCCCCCCCCCCTCCTGTAGTCTCCTGAGCCATTCAAGAGGGCCCCAAACCTCAGGAGCAGCTTTTCTGGAGGCACAGCAGGCTGCAGTTGGAACAGAGGGGGAAAACCCAATTTCCTGAGTGACAGCCTACTACTGCAACTTTGGAGACAAATCACAGTATCATTTATATAATTCAAAAACATATTCACTGTACAACTCATTAGTGTTAATACTTAACCATTTCTTGATGTTGATAAAACAATGACATTTTTCAGCAAGGGATGTAACTGAGAAATCTTCTTCTTTGTCTTTCCCGAAACAAGGTTAATTTCATTTATGTTTCTGTCGTCTAAAAGAAAAACTGCCTCTTTCTCCTATCATTTAAAAAAAAAAGTCAGTCTCATTTCAGATGCCTGCTTTTGATTTATTTTTGTCTGAAAATCAATGCCCAAATAAACACAACCACTTTATTAAGCCATGATTACAGAAACAGAAGCATAAAATTAAATGTCACTGTAATGCTTGTTATCCAGCCTCATGTGTCAGGAATGTACTGTTCTCTCTTACAAAAAGAAATGCTTCACATGGACAAAAGTACTCCCCTTGCCCACATCCCCCATTTCCTGGTTATGGAGAAGATGTATGTGCCTATGGATGAAAGAGAGGGCAATGACACTGATAACTTATGGCCTATGTCATTTAACACAAAGAAACAAAGTAAAAAAATATTATCTGAACAGTGTTAATCCTATGGACTAATGTGAGTGTTGTAGTAATGTCAATATTGTGCCACTACATTTTCTCACAACTCTGTCACCATTCTCCAAAGCAAGGCTTCTTTGCTACAATACGATAGATAGAGCACAATCTAGCCAAAGTTAAGTATTTTTAAGTCCCATGCATTTCAAGAAGGGAGTGCATCTCTGGCTTGGATTGCACTCCAATTGTAAGTTATACAAAAATGAACAGATGATTACCTGCCCCAGCCAAGTTATTCGAGGCCATGGTTTCCTCTGCTTGATACATGTAGAGGCTAAAACTTCTAATTTCATTTCCATGATTAGGAACACTTAGGACAGATACAGAACTTCTTATAAAAAAGAAAGGGAAAACAACTGTTGTTCATCTGAATGTCTCAGAAATTACATATTATCATATTCACATATTATAAAAAGCAATTAGAAAATAAACATTCAGTTGTTAGTATCTGGTTGATGAAAATGGATTAAGTGCTCGCTAGCATTAGGGAGACCTTGTCTGCCATATTCTAGACCAGCAGTCTCCTCCTAGACTGCTGCATCCTGGAAAAGCCATTCCCACACAGCACAGCACTTTCCGTTTAATGCTACGGCTTCTGTTCACTGCACCTGATCTTCCCCCAGCCTTGTGCCTGCCAGTCGCTTCTGCTTCCTGTCATCTCAGACGCCTCTGCACCCTGATTTCCCAGGGGGCATGGCTGGCTGGCGCAAGACTGGGGGAAGATTGGACACAATGAATAGAGGCTGCAGCGCAGAATGGAAAGCACCGCGCAGGAACAATTTTTCCAGCACGCCAGATCTGGCCTATAGACCTGAGTTTGGCATCTGCTGTTCTAGACCAGGCCTGGGGCAGGGGGAAAGAGAACAGGCACTCCACAGTTGGAGGGAAACCCCACAATGCCCAAGAGGCCCCCCTTTACCTTGACAGGCTGAGAGTGATGAGAACTGAACTGGCATGCTCTTTCCATCTAAAATTCCACTGCTGATGGATTCAGGAGACCTGAATGCACAGCTCTGCCAACTTCTTATTTATGTTACTGGGCTGGGAAGAAACAGGGCTTGGTACAGGTTGTAGGAACCACTCCAGATATGCGTGCACGTGTGCACACAGATGGGGGGAGGGGAAGAACCCCTTCATTGAAACTTTACTCTAGCTGGATATTTTATGAGGTCCAGGCATAAGGGAGTTTTACATCAGGGACAGTGAGACTTACAGGAGAAGATGTGCTGTTAGGAAGTGCAGGGGGCATTACATTGGCATATCAGGTCATGGTGGCAATGACAGATATGGGCAGCATATTTGGCCTCAGGAATCTCTGGAGATTGTTTACCATACGGAAACTTTTGCATCTTGTCCTCCATGCATGCAAACAATGAGCTGACCAAGAGTATGCCCAAATTTGCTTTTCTAAAAAGTTATTCTCAACTCCATGCTATAAACAAACCTCAACGGATATAAGCAGCTGTAGCAACAATAAAAAAAGCTAAGGCAAACTGATGACAGCGTACTGATCAAACTGAGATACAGTAGGCTCTGAGCAACAATTGTGTCCCTGGCAAGTGCCACTGAAACATTCAAAACCGACATGCAAACCTGGTTACTTAGAAGGAAAATTGCAAGGAAAAATTAGAACACTAAGTATTATTATTAAGAATACCTATGTCCCATTTTTCAATAAGAATAATTCACAAAGTGGTTTACATAGTAATATAAATCAATAAATGGGCTAACAATGAAAAAAGATACAGAGCAGACATCAGCAACAACCACAGGAAAAGATGTCATACTGGGGTGAAAGGGGTAGTTGCTGCCTCTGCTAACTATAAAAGGAGACCATTGTGAAAGGTGCCTCTTTGCCCAGTTAGCAGGGACATAAATATTCCATCTTAACATAATTTGAATTCCTTTAAGGCACTTGCGAAATCATTCCTTCCCAGTGATTTAAGAACACCGCAATGCTTCTGAGTTAGCACTGCAATTATTCTAATATGGATTCATAGGTGATATCATCATACGTTCTCACATTGCTAGGCAAGTAGGAGCAGGAACATATAGCTGTTGCTCTGTATTACTTACTCAAAACAGCAGGAAAATGTGTGGTCTATAACTGAAGGGCAAGGATCCCACAGTCTTCAAAGAATTACATTAAAAGAAAAAAGAAGAAACATCAAATACACACACACACACACACACACACACAACAATTTCAAAGTCTACCCCAGATGTTTAAATTGACTAAAGCCCAAGCTCTGCACTGCTCTGGGCAAATACGAAGGAATTGTCGCTGGCTCCAATTTTCAGTTGAATATCAGATGTGGCAGCACTGTAACTATCTGCAGGCAAGGTTGGTGTTGCTTGCAAGAGAAAAAGGTACAGAGTAGGATAAGAGTCAGCACCACACAATGCTACCACTTTCACTCTACAACCCTCAGGGATCAGTAGATTAATAAATTTATGGCTTTAACTCTCTAAGGTTGTAATCCTAGGCACATTTACCTGGAAGCAAGTGCCACTGAATACTGTGAGAGTTATTTCTGAAGAAACACATACAGGATTGTTCTCATCTAGCTTATATATATATGTGTTTCTGAAACAGATGAACAACTATAACTTCAATACTCAAAATGGAACTAAAAGAGAACTTAAATAATGCATGCCTAGGCTGAGACAATATTGCTAGAATCTGTCTTCAAGTTCCTAAATTGCAGGAGTAGGTTACGTGCAATTTCATTTACAAAATAGGTCAGTAATCTGTTCTACTCACCAAAATCCATACACAGTTAAAGGAAATTGTTGAAATTCTGAATGACTGGCAAAACTTGCCATTGTTGATTTACGGATATATCTCTGGCTTCAGGAGCATGTTACCTACAAAAATGTGGGGAACAGAACAGAAGAAAACAGGAGATTAACCCTTTAAGCCATATTTGGTGTTTCCATGCATTGATCATACAACAATCATCACTGGAATACTGAAAGAACGAAGTTTTGTATTAGAATCTTATAAATAGTGATTTGCAAAGTCATCTGTGGAAAGTAAAACATGGCATTGGGTGAACAGGAATGTCCCTATTCTTTGTGATTGCCATGCTGCACAATCCCATACATATTTATTTTTAAAAAAACCACACACACAAACACATGACAAAAATAAAAAACAAAAATAAATCAAGACAACAATTTTCAAAACCTTTAAAAACAGGAAACAAGCAAAAATCAGTCTGGGTATCAGCAATTTTTAAAGATCTTCTGAAATTAAAAAAACTTCTTCAGATGTTTCCATAAATCAACAGGGAGGTTCACCATCAAAACATACTTCCAACTTTGCTAGCACAAAAAGTAATGGCTAGAATGTTGGGTTTGGACTGTGGAGGCCAATGTTCAAATCCCCACTCAGCCACTAAACTCTTAAGGCGACCACACAACAGTCGCTATCTCTCATTCTAAACTACTTTGTGAAGTTGTTGCGAATGAGGTAGCATCATAAACCCTGCTCTGGGTAAGAGACACTTTTTAAGTGGGTGCTCTTCTTTTATTTAGCAAGGGTAGAGTAACTGGCCCTCCTCACCCCAGCACTGTCTTTTCTAGTGGCTGTCTGCTGGTGTTCTTTTGCATCTTTTTAGATTGTGAGCCCTTTTGGGACAGGGAGCCATTAGTTGCTTGTTTGATTTTTTCCATAAACCGCTTTGTGAACTTTCTGTTGAAAAGTGGAATTATTTCAACTTTCCTTTGAAATTATATAATAATAATAATAATAATAATAATAATAATAATAATAATAATAATAATAATAATAATAATAATAATTTTGGATAAAAAGCTTTTCTGATCCTCAGTTTCACAGGCCTGTGGAATCAAACAAATTATGAATAATAGTACAGCAGTGTGCACATGAGAGTCAGGATCCCCTAAAAGGAGGAATCTAGTGTGGGCTTCAGCCAAAGGATTGAGAGACTATTATTATTATTAACAGTATTTATATACCGCTTTTCAACTAAAAGTTCACAAAGCGGTCTATAGAGAAAAATCAAATAACTAATGGCTCCCTGTCCCAAAAGGGCTCACATTCTAAAAAGATGCAAAAAGAACACCAGCAGACAGCCACTAGAAAAGACACTGCTGGGGTGAGGTGGGCCAGTTACTCTCCCCCTGCTAAAAAGAGAAGCACCCACTTGAAAAAGTGCCTCTTACCCAATTAGCAGGGGTAACTTGAACTGATGTGTGCTACCTAGAAATAACAAAACAGCCTTCAGTTCTTGCTGTCCCCTTTATTTAATTTCAAAACAGGGCTTTTTTGGCTGTGGGATACAGCCAATGCAATGGGATATATGAAAAGCACTCCACACATTCTTAAGGGCTGTTATTACAGAATTTGCCACCATAAGGCCACAGGCTGAAAAAACTTCAAAAGGGGACTGAACAAGTCTACCAATGAACAGTACTGTGGCTGTGATGACAGCGGAACAGAAGCTGCAGGTAGAGCTGTAGCACGCTGCCTCGGCGCATGGGACAGTGACATCACCTGATGTTGTGATGTCACTTCCTGGTTCGCCCTGGAGGAGAGGGCAGGAGAGGAAGGAAAAGGGCACCCCAACAGGGTGACGAGATATCCTCTTTTTCCGGGACGTCCTCTTTTTTAGCCTAGTGTCCTGGAAAAGAACTTAAAAGTTCTCCTCTTTCCTGTGAGCAGCCCCTGCAGGCAGCGCAAAGCCTTCTCACAATTAAGTTATATGTAATAATATATATATATATTATTAAATTGAAAACTATAAGTGTTGGCAACCTTCAGTCTCAAAAGACTATGGTATCGTGCTCTGAAAGGTGGTTCTGGAACAGCATCTAGTGTGGTTGAAAAGGCCAATAAGGGAGTGACAATCCCTTCCACACTGGGAGCAAGTGCAGTCTGTCCCTGGCCTGTCTCCCTGGCTATGGGCCTTCCTTCTTTGCCTCTTAGCATCAGACTGTTGGCCAAGTGTCTCTTCAAACTGGGAGAGGCCATGCTGCACAGCCTGCCTCCAAGTGGGGCACTCAGAGGCCAGGGTTTCCCACTTGTTGAGGTCCACTCCCAAGGCCTTCAGATCCCTCTTGCAGATGTCCTTGTATCGCAGCTGTGGTCTACCTATAGGGCGCTTTCCTTGCATGAGTTCTCCATAGAGGAGATCCTTTGGGATCTGGCCATCATCCATTCTCATGACATGACCAAACCAATGCACGCGTCTCTGTTTCAGCAGTGCGTATGTTTAATTTAACCCCATGATATTTAAATTAACCCCATGAAATCAATATATGAGTGTTTTTAGCTTTTATTGTGTCATGTCCTACATTTTTCTTGGATATCCTACATTTTAGGGTGCCGTGTCCTGTTTTGCAATTATAACATCTGGTCACGCTGCACACAAAGCCATCAGTGCCTCCTCTGTGACTAGAGCAGATTCTGGGAGCAGTCATGTGCCCTGAATTGGCATGGCACATGAGGCAGAACCTCATCAGGCTCTGCCCTAGTTACAGCCCAGGCAACAGGTGTGGAGGCACCTCTGAAGAGCAGATACTTTGAACAAACACCAAAGGGTGGCTGTTGCTTTCACATCCCTCTTGCAGACTTCCCAGATGCTGGGCACTGAGCAGGATGTGTGATGGGTTGAGAGGTAGGTGAGGCAGAGCCTCCCTGCTGTAGACCTTCAAAAAACACTGCTGTGCAAGCACACCACACAGGATGGTGGTGGTACTTTCCAAAGGACTACGGTTTTTTGAAGGACTACTCAGTGCCAGGGAGATGTGGCGGATGGGGAGGCAGGTGAGGCAGAGCCTCCCCACTGGATCCTTCAAAAAGCACTACCTCCTGTAAGATGCTGAGTGGGGAGGCAGGTGAGGCCACCCACCACATGAACACACCTCACACAGCAGAAGCAGCGCTTTTTGAAGGACGCCGGTGGGGAGGCTCTGCCTCACCTGCCTCCCCACCGCGCACCTCACAGGCGGTGGTGCTTTTCAAAACACTCAGGTGGGGAGACTCTGCCTCACCTGCCTCCCCACCCGCGCCTCACAGGCGGTGGCGCTTCTCGAAGGACTCGGGTGGGGAGGCTCTGCCTTGCCTGCCCCCCCGCACCGCACCCGCACCGCACCGACTGAGGCAAAGCGGCTGCTTAGCTAGACGGACGTTCGCTGTGCCGGCCCAGCGGGGCTCCCCTCAGGCCGGAGGAGGACCAAGTAGAGCCGCGCTCGCTCCTGCAACCTGCTCGTCCCTCGGCAGCGGGAGAGGGCTCAGGGGGCGCCAGGCTCGGCTCTCTCGGCCCTGGCGAGGGGAAGGTCGGGGCGCCCCATCCCTGGGCCGCCGCCCTGGAGGAGGGAAAGGAAGGAGCCCGAGCCGAGCCTCCCGTGAAGGACGGTCGGACAGGATAGCCTCGCCCGAGCCCCAGCAGGAGCGCGCGCTGACCCACCGTACGCGTCACCACCGCCTCGTCCCCGTCGGCATCAACGATTTTTAACGGTCAGCTCCCAAGCTACCAGCCGGGGGCGGGGCAGCGCAGACACCAACTGCGCATGCGTGTCCAGGCAGCCGGCGGATAAGACTGATGCTTCCCAGTCTCAGGCTAGGGGGCTTTCCGCCAGGCGAGGCTGCTGCGGCTCTTCTGCGCATGCGCGACTTTAGCAGCGGAGCCAAGAAAGGTGGCACCTCCAGCTAGGATGCTCAGCGCTCAGGCCCTTCAGGAAGCCAGGCTGAAAGACTCAGTGCAGACGGCCTGGGTGGGTCTGGAGGAGAGACCTTGGGATGGACAGAGGGAGGTTCTTTTCCCCTCACACACACCAGAGCCGGGGCACAGCCACCACACTGAGTGTTCGGAGAAAGGGCAGATCAAAGAAAATATGAATCGGTGGAACTCCCTGCCACATGATGTGGGGGAAGACACAATGCAGGGGCTGGGTAGAGTGGACAGAGGAAGGTTCTTTTCCTCTCACACACACCAGAGCCAGGGCACAGCCACCACACTGAGTGTTGGTATGAGAAGAATTTTATCAGGGGGTACAAAGTTTCTTCTGGGCCCCTTCCCAAAGGGGGAGAGAGCAATGGGGGCAGATAGAACAGGGGGCAATATCGCATAGTGGGAGGGTACTGACAGCCACAATAGTCTTTGGAGCCCAGCTCTACTAGGCTTCTTAATACAGAGACAAGGTCTACCTGATCATGCAGCATTGGCAGCTAGATAAAGTAATATGGAAAGCCAAACACACTCCTAAGTCTCTCTAAAATCTTTAAAATATAGAAAATCTATTGCAGGAAATTAGCATAATTGTATTTTGGCTCACACTAGAATGGACCAAAATGAACTTCTGCAGCAGCAGTAGCCCCATACCTGGTCCCTGAGTTTCTATACACTCCTTCATGGGATATGGGATCCACAAGCCAAAGAACTACTCTAGCAAGCCAGTTTCCTCCCGGATTTAACACTGTGTTAAGGAGGGTGCATTTCTGAGCCCCGTGTGTATGGCTTAAGAACATAAGAAGAGCCCTGCTGGATCAGGCCAAGGGCCCATCTAGTCCAGCTTCCTGTATCTCAGTGACCCACCAAATGTCCCAGGGAGCACACAAGACAACAGACACAACCTGTGCCCTGGTGCCCTTTCCTGCATCTGGCAATCAGAGGCAGCCTACCTCTAAAACCAAGAGCTTGCACATACCTACTATGACTTATAACCCGTAATGAACTTCTCCTCCAGAAATTTGTCCAATCCCCTCTTAAAGACATCCAGGCAAGATGCCATCACTACTAACACTACATGCACGTGGTTGTGCCCGAGGATCATGCGCAGGCAGCGAGTTCAGGTGAGATAGGAAAATGTCAGATCCCAGGAACTTTCTGGCTCCTGGGTCCCCTTTCTGACCCTGGGCCCGGGTACAAATTACCCCCTTTACCAGGCCCTGCAGACAGGACAGACCAAAGAAAATATGAATTGGTGAAACTCCCTGCCACATGATATGGGGGAAGACACAATGCAGGGACTGGGTAGAGTAGATAGAGGGAGGTTCTTTTCCTCTCACACGACACCAGAGCCAGGGCACGTCCACTCAAACTGAGTGTTGGGAGAGTCAGGACAGACCAAAGAAAATTGGTGGAACTCCTTGCCACATGATATGGGGAAAACACTACATTATCTGAATTGAGGCAATTGTCATGTCATGGGAATGCTTCTTCTGCATGACAATGCACGTGCCCACACACAGCAACCTTCAGAAGGGTTTACCAGCTGGTTGAGCTCCCTGGCAGGAACCTTTGGGAATAAAGGACATGACAATTCAGATGAAGTTTGCATGGAGATGTTAACTTCTGAGCAGTATTACATTGCTTTCCTTAAGTCTTTTTTTTAAACAGCTAAGTAGTACTTAGTTTGAGAATAGCCCTTGTATTTTAATTTCTGGAAAATGTGTTAAACACCAAAATGTGATATTTTGTTATTGGGACATTTTAACACGACAAAGGCATCTTTTTGTGTTTTTTAAACAAAACCATCCCAACTGTTGTGACTCTGTGGCAGAGAGGAGTCACTGTTGAGCAACATGGTGGGAGAGTGGTTGGAATGTCAGTGAAAAGAAGGGTAACAGCTAGAAGATCTCCTGCCAGATCCTGTGTGGCTTTCCTGTGAAAAGCTCAGAATGTTCCTGCAACTAACATTCAGGAAGCTGGTTACACCACTTCAAATAACAGCTGCAGTTTGAAGGGTTCTATATACGTGGAACAACTTTTGTAAAGACCATTATAGGGTCTAGGAAGCCTATCCGTGTAAACCATCTTGAGCAATATCCAAAGAGCACTTTGAGAAAAGGTGGTATATAAATACATCCATAAATAAATACCTCCCCACCCCCCACCCCCAAAATGTAATGGGAAAACTTTAGAGACTGGTTTATCGCAGCATAAGCCTTCCTGGGCTAACAGAAGTCCACATAAAAGTGTCACAATAAATTAGCCTTTTAAAGGAAACACAGTTCTTCTGGCTTTGCTCCTCCTTTATCCTTTAGTCCATAGCCGGCACTTAGGGAGCAGGTTGACCTCTTAACCAATATGCTGCTGCATGACCAATTATGACTTACTGGTGGGCCACAGACGTGGTTTGGGAACCACTGAGATAACCACTTCCACACAAGTTGGAAGATGTATGGACATGACAAATGTCAAAGGAATAATGTAACTATTTCTTCAAACACAGGCTTTCTTTTGAAGAAAGAAGAAACACTATTTCTTCAAACAGGCTTATTATTTGGGAATAAGCCTCATTGAACTCAGTGAGACTTACTTGTTAGTACACATGCATTGGATTGCACTGTAAGTATAATCTTGCCAAAGGAACAACTTTCAGAGGGGCCCTGTTAGCCTCATGGTAGCTCAAAGACTAAGAAATTTATTGTAGATTATGCAAAATCTTATATCACATTACATTATGTTTATGCTATAATACATTTGTTAGTCTTTAAGGTGCCATAAGACTGTTGCTCTTGCCAAGAGACTATGAATCATTTGTTTATTCCCCAATATTGTTTTTTTCACCCCAAATCACACTTCCCAAAATGCACTCATATATTTATCCCTACTAAAGCAATTGCTCCTTAGGAGAAGCCAAGGAATGGTTGGTTAGGAAATGAAAGAAACAATAGCTGTCTCATCCTCTTAGTAGGAGGATTTAAAAGGTACACCATAGTTCTCTCCCAGCACAACTTGGCAGCCTTACTTTAATTTGTCAGCAAACACAATCTTCTAGCCACGCTAACAACATGGTTAACCTCCAGTTAATTGTTTTATTTATACACTGCCCTCTACAATCTCAAATCATAGCAAAGAATCTCACTCATTGCTCCATGATACAGACAAGCATCTTGTGCAAACTGTATGTAAAATTAAGAAGGACAACCATTTTACAAATAATTTTAATTGCCAAGGCAAGATTACATAACAACCTTATTCCAAATAATATAAAACTGTTTCATTGTTAGAAAAGTTTGGCACCAGTAAAAAAAAACACACATACACACACAACACACTGCCATTTGTACATTCTGCTATGTGTGAAGTTAGTTAAGAATGTAGTCATTCAATTCATTTCAGCAGGAGCTCGGTTTTTTCAGGCTTCTTCTTTTCAGATTCCAGTGCAGCAACAGTTCAAACAGTTGCCTCATTGTAGTCAATGAAGCCGCTCCAGCTTAGCTTGCAGAGATTTAAAGTTCCCTATGATGGTCTGTACAGTTAGTGTCAGGCTTATGGACTGCAGCTCAACCAGATAACAGCTAACAGCATCCAAGCAAATGTTTGTGAATCGTCGTCTACAGGAGAAAGAAAGAAAATAATTTGTTGAGGTTTATTGTCGGTATACAGACACCACTAAATCTGCTGTAGCCTCCTTTTAATTCTGGAGCTTCAGTAAAAGCTCCAGTCTCAGCGGAAGTTTTTATGAACTTGGGTCAGTGATCTTCCACAGACCATGTGTGGCAAGTTGTATAAATGAAACAGGCTGTGTCAGTTCCAGGGCAGCAGCTAGAAGATGTGGAAGACATTCAGACCAAATCGTGCATAAAGTATTTATCCTCCCTGTCTTTTCTGGATAAGATATTCTCTAGAGCACCATCTACAATTATAGTGCTGTATAAATATATAATGTGGAGGAATACAAATCCCCAGATTTACATACAGTACAACTTTTCCAGAGCGAATACATGCAAAAGGGTCTGTCTCAGAAATTATTCCTAATGAACCTCAGAAGTGTTCTTGGAGCCAAGTTCTATTTTTTGTCATCTAGAGTAAATATGCATATAAGAATACACAGTCAAGCATATTTCCAAAATATGGGTTGCCTTCTGCTCACATAGCCTTTGAGAGCACTGACTTCATGCTGGGGGAAATGTAAATGAAATAAAAAAAAATTTTCTTATTAATTATCTGAGTTTTACTGGAAAAGTAGCAATGAAAGCTAACAAGCCTACACACACTTTGCTATCTTAAAAGTTAGAATTAATCTTAGGTACATTTGGGGTGCGGAATCCAGAAATGACATCATTTTGCTTGATTGGCTCTAGTTTGGGGGTATGCAATAATCGCCTTGAAAGAGGATTTAAGCAGCTTCCTCATGAGGAAGCCATGGCATAGGCTTCCTCAGGAGGAAACTGCTTGAATCAGCATATGAAGTAGTTATTCCATACTTCAAACTAGAACCAATTGGGCAAAACCAATGCCATTTTTGGATTTAGCACCCCCAAAATATCCTAAATTCATTCACATATCCTTGGCAACTAAAGGGGGGGGGTTGCTACATCATCTTCTACACTGATAAAGTCCATTTAAACTCAGTCAGAATCAATGTTACCTCTCAAAGGCAGGCACTTTGTTAGGGTCTTGTACATATCCTGATAATAAGACATGAATACATTCCAAAAGGTGTAAAGGCTTCTTCATTTTGCTCCAATATGGATCCTACAAGGAAGAAGTAAATCAATGGGGACAGTTCATCAAATGTGATTATGTGTCTGGAATGTGCAATAAAATTAATGCATTAATAGTCTGATTATAGCAAAGAAATGATAGAGGGACATGCTGAGATGAATTTATGTACATGATAACTCATTTATTTATTTAAAAGATGTATACCCTGCCTTTCCTATGCCGAAGCAAATGCCCAAGGCAGCTTACAGTCAAACCTCAGTACCCACAGGGATCTGTTCCTGACCCTCCACGGATACCAAAACCCACAGATAAACAAATCTGCAGGTCTGGTTCATAGGACCACCCAATATGACCAAAGATGTTCTCCATTCGCCTTTCAACAGTGTTGCAAGGCCTTTATGGGCCTCTAAGGGCCTCAGAGGCGCTAGAAAGGCACTTCTGGTTTTCATAAAAACTAGAAGAAGTGCCTTTCTAGCACATCCAAAGGCCTTTCTGAGGTTTGCAAAGACCGCATGCAGCAGGAATCAAAAAGGCTCTGCAGGACTCAAAAAGGCTCCCAGATGCAACTGAAGAACATCACCAGTCACATCTGGAAGCTCAGGTCTGGTCTGCACCATAAGTTTGGAACCCCAGGTTAGTTAAAACCACAGGTTCCAAATCTACTGGTATGGAGGTGGGATCTGTACCACATTATCTGTAACAAAGCCTATCATATACAGAAGTAATAAATGTAGAGATTTGTCACCTCACAAAAGCCCTCAAAATTCTCTTTAAAACTCCCATAAAAGTGGTAGAAGCTTCTTGCTCAATCAGGGCACCTGTACAACACATTTATCCCAAGGATTCACTTACTGCACAATCCTAAGTACTTACTTGTTAAATAATAACAATAATAATAATAATAATGATACAGGTATTTATATACCGCCTTTCTTGGTCGTCAGATTTCTCCTCAGACTTTAATTCAAGGCGGTTTACATAGGCAGGCTGTTCTAAACCCCTGTAGGGATTTTTACAATTGAAGAAAGGTTCTATCTTTCAAGAACCACAACATTTCAGATGGATCTTTTATGATCTGGTATCACATTCTGGCCTCCAGTTTCCTCCCAGGCTAAGAAGCAGCTCCTTCATCTCTCACTTGAAGGGCAGCTAAAGAGCAGGTGGAATAATAAGTAAATATGAATCAGTGTGCATGGACATCTGTGTCTAATCTATTCTGTGCAAGCACACAGACACATCAAATATCTAATCTATTCAAGCGCACACACACCAAATAGCATACCCGAGCAATGTATTACACATCTTGTCTTTCAACTTAAAATAGATACATTGAAACTAACAATTCTGACTTCTTTTCTCTTACCCGTGCTTTGAATAACTGATCATATACTTCAAGAAGCCTTGGAAGTGGCACACCAATTTCCTGCATTGTGTAAGTCACAAACCCAATGTCCCAGTTCAAACAACACACTTGCTGTTCTAGATACTGCACTAAGAAATCTGCAGGGGAGAAAAATTATATGTATTTACCTGAATTCCCTAGTATTCAAATCCCCCCTCAGTCACAAAGCTTCCTGGGTGAGCTTAGGCCAGTAGCTCAGCTTCACCTACCTCACAGGGTTGTTGTGAGGACATGAAGGAGGGGAGCAGCTGTGTAAACTGCCCTGAGCTCTTTAGAGGGGTATAAAAATGAAAAATAAAGTAAAAATAAATTCCCTTTTGTATTTATTTCCAGACTTTTTCATTAAGCTTAATGTTAATATTTTCCTAGAATTATGTCCCTCTGTTTTAACAAATGCAACCCTAAGGGATTCAACAGATAACCACTTTCAAACATTCTTAATTTGAATTACATACCTACAGGAAAATAGCGAGGTGTCCCAGCATAGATTTTTCCAAGCATGATCATCTTCAGGCTAAGGGCTTGCATCCTGTCAGCAGGACTCATAGTTACACTATCACTCAGCACTAAAAGGAAAAAAAGAAAGCTTATTTTAGAAGGACTATTAAATGCTTATCATTTTCTTTTTAACACACAATACAAAACTTCTTCCAAATGTCAAGTTTCTAAAGCAATTTTCTCTCCCACAGATGAGCTATAAGACCATATCTGTGTATTCAAAATCTTGGACAGATTCTAGTCATGCAAACTAGATGTCCTCCTAAGCCAAGACGCCAACAGCAAATTCAATAGCACTCCCAAATAAATGCGTATAGAACTACAGCAGCCAAAGTTTATTAGCACATCTGTAAATGGTTTATAGGTAATGAAAGTAAACAGCACATAGTGCTTTACCCAAAAGTTCTTCTGAATGTCAAACTACTATGGAGTGGACTAAACTATGTTAGCTGAATTAGGTGTATCATGCAGTCAATAGCTGTACCCTAGCCCCAAAAAGGCCATTTCCCAAAAGAATTGCTGGGGAAATGCTTTAAGACTATGAACCTATTCATATCATCTATATGGAGACTAAAATACTTAACACATACAGTGTTCAAAGAGTTTCACATAAGTCATCTCAGTAACCTCAAGCATTCGTCAACCAGGTATGTAGAACAAATGAGAAGAGTAACCAAATTAAGTCACCACTCAACTAGAATAAAAAAATAAAGCAGTAGTCCAGACTAAAAGGGAACCCACAACATTGCTCCTCTACCTTAAATCTAGAGAACTGCAAGGTCAAGAAAGCTTGTAGGAGGCAGCTTCCATGCCACCACCCCTCAGTGGGGGAGGGGCAGACTTGAAAATCTAACAGAGGCACCTTCTGTGAAGTTCCCCTTGCACCCCATCCCATCATCTTCTGGAAAATCTCCCATCTCTCAAGAGAGACTTTTCAGGGATGGAAAGAGCAGCAGTGGGAAAGAAGAGCAAGGAAGCGTCCCTCTACAAACTTCTTTACATTTACAGTTCTTAGCTATAAGCCAAGTCTTACTCATTTGTCAGTCTGCTCATGATGAAACTATGTAGACATACCTTTAAGTGCTATGTATATAAGGAGCAGCAGATCAATTTCAGTTGGTGAATATGAAGAAATAAAGACTTTACCCTAATGAGTTATTTGGAGATGGATCTCCTACATGAAACCCACTTAAGGTACAACTCTATCCTATGATAGCCTCTCTTCTTCAATTCAAATTTGAGTGAAAATAACTAGCATCTGTATTTTTAAAAAAGATGTTTTCTTTTACATGAATGGATGAGGATACAGAACTATGTCCTTCTCGGATTCTGTAAACTTTCTAAAAGTCTTGCTACTAACTGGACCTACCTTTTTCAATTATTTCTTGCCAGAGGGTCTGCACCAAGATAGGGTCTGAAAGACCAGCACAATGTAGAATGGCCAGCTTACACTCAGAGAGTTTGAATGGATCAGCAAATTCCCCATACAGCTGCAGATTTATTTAAAACATAATCCAGTTTATTCATTCTTACACAATGAATTCAGAATGGAAAAAAAAGATTAAATAGTAGCTTACATCAGCAAAGAAATGGAAGTACTTTCAATAGCAGAACTCCACAATAGGTTTATTACAGACTGTTTCCTTGTATGTTTGGTGTTAAGTGGGTTATAACGTACATTTGGATGGTTGATATCCAAGGCAATTTTTTGCCATGCAATAAAGCAATTGCTCAAAAGGAAATATAGGTAAGCAGGAAGAATTAAGACAGGACAGCACATAAAATTAAAAGCGATAAGAAGCAGGTTTTTGTTTTTTTTAAAGTATAGTAAGTGCCAAACACTTTTTGGGGGCTATGTTATTGTCAGAACTAGAAACTAGAAGTTTGAAACCTGAATTTATCTGCACAACACTGTAAAGTCTGGAGTTTTGTTTACAAACATCACCTTGCTTATTTCCATCAGCTCAGAATCCAGCTGTGAAATGGCATCCTGCACTGAAGAATGATGGGAACACTGACGCTGTAATGCTTCTTGTATTTGAAACTGTATCCTGGCAACCTGGTTAAAAACAAGATATTTTCATAGAAGTAAGGACAATAGCAAGCACCTCTTATTAGTCCTCTCTCATGTGACCTATTATAGTGACTACATATGCAACAAATAATTGTCCAGTGCTTCTCAAACTATCTGATGTAGCAGACCAGCAATTTCCACCCCCTCCCCCAATGCACCAGGACTGGTACAATATGTTTGATATTACTACAATTTGTTTCTTTCCTGTGGTCTTTCCACAGACCACCACTTTAGCAATGGATTAGTCCACCCAATTAAAATGCAGACCAATTTATTTTAATCTAGGAACCACTCAGCCAATTAAGAAAAGTTTGGAGGCCCTTCTCTAAGTGTCAACGCCTTTTGAAGTTAGATAGGTGGCTACCTGAGGCAGGAACTTTCAGAGATAGCATCCAAACTATGGAACTCTGTCTCCCGACACGTGTACCTCATTTGCTACCACTGGAACGACTTTTACACAAGAGGATTTTTTGGCTCCCCCCCCCCCCCCCACTGCAACTCCCTCCAGGATGGGAGACTCTCCAAAATAGTGCTGGATGTGATGTAGAAGGACAGTATCATGACAAGAGAATTTGGAAGCTATTGGTGTGGTCACCTTGCACAAGTGCAAGTGACTTCTACTCACATAAGAGAACTTCTGGATCCAAGCTGTTCTATTGAGAAATATCTATTCTAAAACAATCATTAATTTTACTTACTTCCATTTTCTCTTCCAATTCATGTAAGAATTCACCATCTGCGGCTATTGGTGATATTGCTGTCGAACTCTTAGCACTCAGAATAGCACGTGCAATGTATTCAAGACGCTGCTGAAGTGAAATTTCAGTGCTGTTAAATTATAAAACAATGTGATTACTACGATGACTCTGCAGAATAAGGCCGATAAGAACATTCTTTTCTTTAGTCATTTTAAAATCTAGGTCCTGTTATTCAACCTGTATGTAGCAAACCATTTCTTCTCCTGATAAACCACTGATATAACACTCTTAAATCTATTAAGCATAGGTTCCAACCACTTGTCTCCCACTATCTTGAAGCCTGGCCATCTTCTCTACAGTGCCTTGAAACATGCAGCAACTAATCAAACACATTTAGAATACATGCAGAAGATTTATAACCCACCCTCCCCCCAACAATGGGATGCCCAGGGCATCAGCATAGTGGTTATCAATAATAAAAAGGCCTCATTTTACAAATAATGTAGGAACAAAAATAACCAAAGAAACCTGAAGTTATTTCAGCATTAGAAACACAGATAGATAAGCAAGCTACCCCCTTACCTGTGCATATCGGCCAATTTTGCTAGCACTCTGGCTGCATTACTGAAACTTCTATTTTTCTCAAAGAAACGCCACAGTAGATCCATATAGCGAACCTTGTTTTGATCAACCTTGGCCATCCGCACCAGATATGGCTCCAAAAAGGGAGAGTTGACCTGCAGGAAACCAGAACAAAACATTGAATTATATCAGTTTGCTGTGGTTGTATTGTATCCACTCCAACTATAAAATACGCTTTTCAAAATATCAAGATTGTATCAAAAATGTTACTTATATTTCACAAAACTGGACCATGATCTTACCTGCAGCAACTTATCTGAGAGGTCAGCCTGAATCAGCCAGCTGTAAAGAGCAATACTGAAAACCTGATCTGTGGAACGTTGTGCTAGTTTTAGCATTTGCTCAAACTAGAAAGAGAGGGGGGGGGGAGAATTAATGATGCTGTTCCAAAAGATTTCATAAAGCCACTACCTCAAAACAGAGGATGAGTATGAAAGTACAAATGTCATTTCAAACATAATAAATGCTAACCTTAAAAAATGTATATTTGACAGTACAGGGGGCCTGCATATCCCCCAAACTTGTATCCACTGTTTCAATTTACTGCGGATCAGATCTGCAGCACGCCCCTGCACATCCCCTTTGAAGGCGAGGGGAGCTGGGCTTCCCTCACCTCCAGAGGGTCTTCTGAGGTCTGCAGAGGCTGCCACTGCAGGTGTCAGAATGGACAAAAAAACCCTTCAGATTTTTGGAGGGAAACTGGAAGCAACTTTTTAATGGCTAGTAATGCCTTTAATGCTCTCTGGAACCTTTTTTTGCCTTTTCAGTCATTCTGAGGCCCACAGCACCCACATCCGCTGCGGGCCTCAGAAAGCCTCCAGAGGCAAGCCTAGCTCTCCTTACCTCTGGAGGGCGGGGGTGTCCCTGGTTATCCAGTTTCATTTAACCACTCTGGCATTTAGCCAGAGAGCTAGCAAAATTGGCCAATATGCACGGGGGGGGGGGGGGCAGAACCCCTGTGGATACCGAGGTATGACTGTAATTACTGCACTTGTAGCCCTTTTGAAAATCTTCTGTGCCTGAATTCACCCTTGCACCTAAATTTCCACAACTAGCACTCATGGAAGTTGTCATGCTGCAACAATGTTCTGCTATATATTTATGCTACATTTAAAATATTGGCCTGAATTGGAAGAACCATATGCCAAGTCAGCACC
Organism: Tiliqua scincoides; assembly: GCF_035046505.1. Classification (NCBI taxonomy): domain Eukaryota; kingdom Metazoa; phylum Chordata; class Lepidosauria; order Squamata; family Scincidae; genus Tiliqua; species Tiliqua scincoides. Next base: position 16,157,884 of record NC_089822.1, read on the forward strand.
CTCATGATGCATCCCAAATAGCAGACCCTTCCCAGGTGGCACATGACAAACCCCTGAATCTCAAGGAAGTTTCAAAAGCACACTAGGATAATGATATGATAAAAATTCAAAACATCCTATTTTGCACACTCAGTGATGTGACGGCACCTAAGGTAGTTCTTTTCATCTTTGGCTAATGCGGTTAGATTAGCTTTAAGACTCTTTCATGAAATTAATGACAGGTTCGGTGCACGTCTGGCTGGTTACTTACATGATGTCCTGCTTCTTCATTGCTCAGCATATTGGGATCAGAAGACAAGACAGGAGGACCAGGCTTTTTGGGCACACTGGGTGACTGAGGTGCAGCTTTACTTTGATTGACTAGTTCCTGCAGAGTATCTGTGATGCACTTATAGCTGTTTAATCTGTGAAAGTCAATGGAACCCCACTCATGAGCAAAATTTCAGACATTCAGGGCAACATCAGTAACCTTAGTAACTGAACCATTCATTCCATTTACCCATGTGCATGTACTTTTCTACAAGATGGCAAAAGCTTTGCTCTGGCTGTTGCGTCTTAAAGGGCAAGAAAGTGGAGTGTAGAACATATTTGTGAAATATATAGGTATAGACCAAATGTTTCTCAAACCAAGTCACTTGGATAAAAATGGCTGAAAACCCACTTTGACATTTCTGTGAAGCTTTCATATGAACACCATCATAAACACAATGGCTCAGACACAATGGTGTAAACACAATTACCCAATGTTAAATAATGACTTCCAGTATAAAGTTTAGTTTATCTAATAAAGTCCAAAACATCTATCAAGCCTGGTATCTTTATAACAGAGAGCACTTCAAGTGCCGTGTTAAAAAGAAAAGACAACTTGCCCGGAGCCACAGACAAGCACAGCACAGGCCTATCTATATTTATTACGATTCTGTCACAGCTTATGGGCTGTGTGTGCCCATGTGTGTGCCACTTAATGACAGGGATATGTTCTCCAATTCCCGCTGTTATGTGATTAAGTCATTGGACTGAATGGTCACTTAATCTATTGCCTTTGCTGTGTCAACAGACACTCCTTGCCAGACACTAGCTGGCTGCACAGGCTACTGGAGATAGACTGCCTCTCCTTTGCATTAAGAGCCTTTTGGATGTGTAAACAGAAACTCTGCTGCAGACTATGGAAGATGCAATAAAGAGCACTGTTATTGTGCTTTGACCACCATCAAATACGTGGTCCATCATTAAGCAAACTGTTAAGAGACTGACGCCTGTATATTCTTCAGAAATAAAATAAATAGTATTCAAGTTATTTGGCAATAATTTCAGTATAGACAGTTGGATCAGAACATGAATGTAACTTTTCTAACAATCTTAATGGGGAGGAAAAATAATATTGTTTGCGTGTGTGAGAGAATAAGTGTAATTACATTCACACACACACACACACTCCAACAGAAATGCTTACACTCCATCACCAACCATCTATCTATACATTTTTGTTTCCTCAAACACGATTTCAGCTCACCTCACTAGTGATTCATGAAGATACTGAAAATAATCTAGTTATTTCAATTTCAACTTACAATTGATTTTGGAATTTATACAGTTCCACACATGCACAACTCCAGTAAATAACAGCTAGCATCTCTGCACCGAAGAAAAATTTCCAGCTGTGTTCATAACCTTACCTCTCCTGGAAAGCCTGAAACCCAACAACATCCTCTTCTGGTTCTCCATTCTTGTAAAAATGAAGCCCAAGACCTTGGGGATCCTTCTTCTCTGCAGCAGTGAGGGAAAGTTCTACCACACCCTCGTAGAAACGCACTTAAGATTAAAAAGAACACACAACAGTTGTGTTTACAACAGTTTATTAAACTGTATACAATATAGGAAACAATACTGAAACATTGGACAAAACTGCTACAACATATTTCCACTTACAAATTGTAGAGCACCTCATTATTTCCTTTAAGCCCTAATTCTAGGCTGTGGTCTTTGGGGCTGCAGGGAAAGCATCTTGGCTTGTATCCACATTTTTCAGGCAGAGTTTCCCTTTTCCAAGTCTTGGAAAACTAGGAAAGTCTTGCACATTTCTCCAGTTTTCATTGCTTCTATGTACTTAAACCAAGTACAGCATATCTATAATCCAGATCACATCTAAAATTCTGTAAAGAGTTGCAGTCCTAACCACAAGTGCCATACTGGCACTCTAGTGACAGCATAACCTATTCTGGAACTTCTAATCAGATGTGCAGATTTGCTTGAAACCTTTTAATATCTTATTGAAAAGATATCACCAATTTTCTGAAGGGTATAGTGTGTAACACACATATAATTAATACGCATCATGGAATATCCAAAGGTTATTTGAACTAATAAGCAAAACTGCCATCACGCTATAAATTTACTCCCAATTCAATATATATGTCTGAACCAACACTGTTTGACAACCCACAGTTTGTGGGTGGCTGTTAACCAGGCTCTGAATCCATGGGTTGAGCTGGTTTGCAAACTTCAGTTTGAAAGAATTGAAGTTTGGCATTACATCTGAACTGACAATGTTTGGGCTACTGAATGCCCACTTTGAAGGCCTGTTAGGGAAATAAAGCAGGGTATAAATTGTAAATAAAAATATTGCTCCAGTAGCCACTACTTGGGATAAGATACATGGATTCTCAGTGAAGGGTGAATAGGAAAACACAACTAATCATGGTTTGTCTATACATCTAAAATAGTTTCAAGTTCAGTCAGCACAAACCATAATTAGGCATTACTCCTTAAAAAACCGATAACCTTTTAATGAATTTACAACAGCACAATTAAGCTTGTATAACTTGCAACTCACCTTGCCTATATTGTGCACAAACATTGGCAAGATCCACCTGTGTGCTAATCTTCTGATATTCTTTCAATGACTCTCTGAGCATCTTCTCTTTTTCAGATTTATTCTGAACTTGTCGGGACCTCTGGAGTAGTTCATTTGCCTAGTAAGACAAAAGCAGAAATCAAAGTTTTCATTCCCCATCTGAGTGTCATTTCACACAAGAACTAAAGTTTTCTATACAGAAGATCACCTCATATTTACAAGGGAGCCACCATTATGGTTATGCACTGTATGAAATAGAGGCCCATTCATTACATGTGAAGAATATGCATTCTAAAAATTTGATCCAGGACATGTTAACAAAGAAGTAAGTCCCATAGAGTGCAATGGGTTTCACAATCTTGACCACCTTTCCACTGGATTTATAACCTACTGTAACATTTTTTGTGGGCCTAACTTGTACCTTTTACTAAGGAACATCAAGCAGATCAATACAAGGTGGAAAAAACCCAAATCTTAAACCATTCAGGCTCAAAATTGTGTCATAATGGAACAAATGATTAGAGAAACAACTGATGCAATAGTGGTACCCAACCAGTAGCATAGGTACAAGCTGGTGTCTGGTGGGACTTCAGGACCCCTGGACACACACCACCCAGCAGTGAGACCAGGAACACACCACAACGAACAGCTGTCGGAGGCTCCAAAGCATGCTTTCCCATGCTGGAAAAAGCCCTCCCATCCACCCTGAGCATCTTTACTGGTCTTTGTCATGTTGCATCTGACCTTCTAACCCAGAAGTAACTAGCAATTATGTCATCGCCAGTTACTTCCGGTGGTACTTTGAATGGGTGAACCATGCAAAGTGGTACAGTGGGGGATAAACACTGAGAAACGCTGATCTAATGGAAGCAAAACCAGAATTCTGCTATATGCCAATAACAATACAATCATTTGCAAAGATCAACTAGTTTCATTCTGAACCAGTTCCAAGGACAACTGGTGCATTTTAAAACTTAGTTTTAGTTTTGAACTCCAGGATAACCCAATGTGAGGTTTACAAGGTATATGACATGACTTTACAGAAAAAATAAATGTTGTCCCTTTGTCAGTTTACTATGCTCGTACCTTTGAACAGACAGCATCATCTGTGCTGTAAAGCAGTGGACAGATATCCTGTAAATGTGAACTGATGCCATCTACAGCAGCATGGTCTCGGATGTAACAGTTGATAAGGGAGGCAATGAGGGCTCCCGTTAGCTCTTTGTCTCCAATTACCAAGTCTCTGAAAGTAGTAACCTTCAGATGTTCCTGAAAGTCCTGTGTGAGAAAAACATTCACAATTTTAGTTTCAACTGAATATATTTAGATTTAGGTTTTAGACCTAAAGCATATCCTGATGTATTCATAATGAAGGAACACAAAACTGTTAAGACAACATAATTTATAGCAAAGGTACTGAAACTAGTGAATAGTGACCCACCAGCCTGGGAAGCCCTGTTGCTGGCCCCATAATGGGCAAGAAAGGGGAGAAGGCAGCAACACAATTCCCAGGATCATGCTGCTGCCAAGGATGCAGGGGTGGGGGGTGTTTCTTATTTAAAGCCAGTGCTGGCCTCCTGGGGGTGCAGGGAGCCCCACAGAGCCCTCTGCAGAGCTCCCAAGCCTCCAAATGTGTAAAATTTGTGATTGGAACCCACTTCGAGTTTTGCAACTGAAAACCAGAAGTGTGTTCCAGCTGTGATTTTTACACATTTGGAGGTTTGGGGAACCCTGCAGAGAGCTCCGGGGGAGTGAGGGGGTCACCACAATTCCAGGAGGTTGTGCTAGCTTTAAGTAAGTAGAAACACACACCCCTTGTCCCTGGCAGTGGCACGATTCTGGGGATTGCATTGCTGCCTTCACCCCTACACTGCAACAACTTACCTCAGTTCTCGAACTCTGACAGTTTGAAAGCCACTGATTTATAGCATATGCAAAGTAATTTTGAATGAGTATACTAATGAAAACAATTTTACCAACACTAACAAAATAATGCACTATATGCTATTTTCAAACTTTGAAATTTGTGTCAAATCCTATTTAATAAGCTGGCATAAGCCAATAAGTCCATTATAATTTAAAAATGATTTTACTAGTTTGTAGGGGATTCTCCAAAAGGTGTTTAAAAGATTACAAAATCACTGAGTGCTACCTAATTTCTAGAACATCTGGCTAGAAATAAACTTCCTGGTTTTAGCAGTGGGAACACTGCATGTTTTCCAGGTCAAAGGGCTACTAGCTGTGCCACTTCACATACCTTCTGAAGCTCACCAACGACAACATTGAACTGATGCTCACAAAGAAGCTTCCACAGTGCCAAAAATTGGCAAGTCTTGCGAACAAGCTGTTGGATGCCTTGTAGGGAGGCCTTCTCAGTCAATTGTGCCTCTGCTGCAAATACACAGGCAAGTAAGTTACTTGGAATGCACAATTTTTCAGCATCATTGTTTCTACTCAGCCCAAAACCTTTTCAAGACTGCAACATGAAATTACAGAACTGTATGACTAAAAGAAATGAATCTCCAAGTTCATTGAGTTTCAACCCTCTCCAATAAGGTAGGATTCACCAAGTCTATGGCCATCCCAGATACAGTAATACTGTCACTTTGGAGAAGAAAAAAATCTTGCTACTATGATATCTTACGAACAGCAGGTATTGTCTCTGCACCCACATTCCAATGGCAAACAGCATTTAGCAATTTCAGTGATAATAATATAAGGCCCCCAAATCTAACAGTACTCTTACCATGTTTGTACCTATAACTAAAGGGTTTGGCAGGGCTGCAAATATATTAAGACCGCCACCCAACTATCAATATGGGGGGCTGAAAGGAATATATAGCAACAACACCCCCCCCCCCCAACAAAAACAAAGAAAACAGAATTCCCCCAATTGGAACTCTACCCGGAAAAAACTGCTTGCATACAGAAGAGGAAGGATTTGAAAGGGAATTTAGTATTTGCAATGGGGCAAGATGCGATAAAGATCAGGGTTTCCCAAAGTATGTCATGAGCCCATGCAATGGATCGTGACCTGGGCCCTCCCAGAAGTTACTTCCGGTTGACTGTAAGTTGCTTCCAGTAATTTCTGAGGGCCATTCTGAGGCCTGTGGAGACCAACTGAGTGGGTCAAAAGACAAATGTGACCCAGGAGAAGGCTCTGGAGCCCAACAACAAGGAGCAGCATGTTACAACCCATCAGGGAGGACAAGGTGGGTCACGGTGCCGAAAAATTTGGGAACTGCTAAGACTTATCCACATTGTCCTCTATCATGGAGAATGAAAGGAGGGGGAATCTGGCAGGCACTTCAGCAGAACCTGGAGCTCCTAGGCATGTAGGACTGATGTAATTGCTATGCACTTAGGCATACAGGTCAGATCCAATCCAAACTTGATTATTTTTCAGATCAGTGCTGAACATTTGCCAAAACAACCCACTGTCTCTAGATTACGTCTAGAGTCTATTTAAGCAGATCAGTAACCATTACTAAGGACCAGCCTCTCTCTGCAGAGGGAAAATTCTTCTCTACACATTAATGCTTGAGAGAATGTACACTGCTCACTATTAAAGCTGAAGCAGATTTCTCCTTGTGGATTGTAGCCCAAGACCTCCTTCCACAGAAGGAAGAAAAGGTTAGGCTATGATCTTGTGTGGTTTCTGGCAGGAGCATAGAATGAAAAAGATAAAATAAAAATGTGAGCTGCTTCTTTACTGTGATGAATTCCCTGTTCCTCCCCCGGCCCCTTTTTGGACATTTCTAAGCTGTCTCTGGGCTACAGAGGCCAGGAGGGCTCCATTCCTCCAATCAGACATTGGTTATTTAAGTTTCAGCAGAGACGCTACATGTTAGTTGCTACCAGTTTTGCTACGTTAGCTTTTCTCTTGAATAGTTTTCCAGCTCCCTCTGCTTGGCACTGTTGGTTATTACACCCAATTGAACATGCTTTTGCTTTGTGTCCACCAACGTGAGTTAAAGCATTTTGCAACAGCCTGTTTGTACTTTTTCTAACCTCCCTCCCTTCTTCCAGTTTAATTCCTCATATTTTGGATTTTAAATAATATACCTTTTGACTCTTTGTCTGCCTTATCTATACTTGTTGGTAATGCAGTCAGTCGTAACATCTGATTACTCCAGACATTTCTGCAGTTTTGATTTTAACTAAGAACCCCTGGGTTCTGTGCTCTCCTGGGAGGGTTTTTTCCCCAGTATGGTCTTCCTCTGCCTAGTCTCTTGAGCCTGGAATGGTGGCAATGGATAGACCTACCAGTTTCCCTTCCCCATTCAGCCACTGACCAGTAAAAAGGGCAAGTAGAGAGCAGCAAAAGGCGAGTACACCCTACCCACTAGGCACTACAGCCCTTGATCAGCTTACTTTCTCCCAGTAACTTCTCTGACACTTACCATGAAACTTTCTCTGGAGCTCTTGCTGCATTTGCTGAGAACTTCCACCATCAGGTCTCATTAAACCAAGTAATCGCTGCTGTAGGTTAGCTGGAGTGATAAAACTTTTTCCAAGAAAAACAAAAAAGCACACAGTATTAGGAACAATTAACATAGTTATTAACTAACAATTATGTCTAAGTTTTAGACATAACTTTTATATGTTTAGATTTTCTGAGGGCCTATAGAAAGAGGAGAATGTGCAAAAAAGCCCCCACCCGCTCTGCACAAACAGAAATTCTTCCACAATATAAGTCCTTAAGATACAACCTGTTTGCGATAGATGCCATTTGCCCCCTATTCTTTGCCTATTTTTCAACTATTGGACATCTCTAGCCCCTTCCCAGAGGCTTCTCCAACATTCTTTGTTTGAAATGCCATTCCCAAACAATCACATGTGACTGGATGCATATTTCTCGCAATGTCTGCCCTTCCCCCAGGGACAAGAACTCCTTGTCAAACTTCCTAAAACTGGCATCTGCTGATCAACTGGGCAGCCAAACTGACCTAACTAGGAAAAGGGGTGGAATGGAGTGGCCAGATGGTTCCCCCTCATCCAGTTGGGTAACCCTATTACATCATCATAGTTCTTCAAGGTCATGAGTAAGGATGTTTTAGTGTGTTTTGCCAGGTTTTGCCACTGGAACCAGCTGTTGATGATGGAAGGCATGCCCACTTCCCAGAAAATGCAGATGGTCAGCATCCCTGAGACAATTAACTAGAAAGAAGAACTATATTTCTAACTAGATACACTTAGGGCAGTGTTATTCAAACTGTGTGGCGCAGCTCTTTAGCGAGGCGCTAGGAATTCAAAGGGGAGGCGCGGGATGTCCTCTTGCAGTGATACAGTCACACCCCTGGGCAGAATATGAGCCCGTCTTCTGCCCGTTGTCTGCGCTTTTTTTTTAAAGTAGAAGAAAGGGGAGTTGCTCAGCTGCAAGAGTGGCTGCTGCACCTCCGCCCTCTTCTCCCTCCACTCCAAGGCTGCTGCCTTCTGTGTTCGCTGCATGTTGTTTCCAAAGCTCTTCCACTCCAACCCCCATCTGGCAACTACGAGCATGCTCAGCTTGCAGTCCTTAACCCTCGCTGATCCTTGTCTGGTTGGTTCCTAGTTCCCAGCCTGGGATCGCTTCTTATCAAAGTGAAATCTCTCTTTTCAACCCCCTCCCTCTTCTACTCCCCCCTTTCCATCTCCAAACCTTCCTGCTTTCCTCTTCCTCCCCAAATAAAACGCTTCCTATTTTACCAGTCACCAGGGGTCTTAAAGTTGTTTCCATGCAGTTGGCAAAGGGGGAGGGGAGAGACAAGCACACACTTTACTTGGCTAGGAGCAGAAAAAGGGTACTGTTTTTAAAGTCATTTATTAATCTTGTTGTTTGACTGAAGAGGAAAGGCTGTATTTTTAAAGTGATGAACCTTGCTATTTGAAGGGAATACTTATCAGCCATTGATGAAGTGATTGCCAGCCCAATCCTATCCACACTTTCCTGGGAGTAAGCCCCATTGACTCCAATGGGACTTGCTTCTGAGTAGACATGCATAGGCTTGAGTTGCGCATCTTTTAGTATAGGAGACAAATCAGCTTCCTAACCAAACCCTTATCAGCTCTGATATATTTTCATGGTCTATTTTTGTTTTCCCCACCAGCTAATGGAAAAATTTAATTTAATTAAATAAATAAAGGGTTCAATCCTATCCAAGGAGAATGGGAGAAATGACTAGTTGGATTGGGGTCCACTGGGGTGTGTGTGTAATGTTGGTCAGACCGGCTGTTCACAAAGTTCATTTGATAAAACAATTCTATTGGTATGCTTACAAAGTTTTAAAAAATGAGTCTTCCTGGACCAGACAAAATCTACCTACTCCAGCATCCTGTCTCCAGCAGTGATCAGCAACTGATTATTTATAAAGCATGTACATTGCTGTGTATATTTTTAAGATCTGCATTTAATTAATGATATGATTAATATAATAATATAGTTAATATATATTTAATACAGTTAATATTTCTGGCCATCATTAGATGTCACTTCCAGCCCTCAGGAACATGATGGGGAGTCATGGCCAACAGCCATGGGGGTCAAGGGAGCCACTGGCTGGAAAAGTTTGAGTACCACTGACTTAGGGAATTATTTCTGTTTTGTCTGCTCTTACCACTTCAGACTTCACCAGTGCAGCCTTGACTTGGAGGAAATTACCAATTACCCCTCCTACTGGACATTACCAATTATTGCATCCAATTTAGTCAAGCTGCCTCTCTGCTTTTATTTCTCACCACACTTTCCTCATAATCTTTTAATTCCTTTTTCACCTGAATTTTTAAATACACTGTTTATATGCTGACTACTTGCCTGCATTCACTGGTAATTCAGGTGGTTGTCGCATCTGATCACTCGTGGGCACTAGTGCAATTTGGTTTTAAATCAGAACAGTTCTGGGAAGAGAGGTTTTTCCCAGATGGCTTTCTCATGCCTGAGTTTTTTAACCTGGGTTGCTGCTAACTGATAGACCTACCAATTCAGCCACTTACCCACTAAATCGGTGATGTTGAGAACAAGTGGGGAGCGCACTGAGCACTTGCTCAGTCTCCAGCTTTCCTAAAACCATTGCATTTTGTAACAGCAAAAGACCATCAGATTAATTGATGTGGCATTAAAATGTTAGAAATAAATATTTTAGACTTAGGGCACAATGCTAACCAGGTCTACTCAGAAGTAAGTCCTATTTTATTCAATGGGGCTTACTCTCAGGAAAAGCGTAGTTAGGATTGCAGCATAAATTTTAAATGGCATAGAAATCTACCTCGCTTTCCAAATTTCTACAAGTTAGTGTACTAATCAAATTTCCATACAAATCACCTATACAAAACAACTGCCAAAACTTTTTCTCAAACTGTGTGTCGGGACCCACTAGGTGAGTCACAAGTCAATTTGAGGTGGGACCCCATTCATTTCAATATTTTATTTTTACTATATTATATTTGATACTACCATGGTCTGAGACTGCATTTCGCGAAACGTGACAGATCTGTACTTTTCACTGGCTACTATGTATATGCCTTTAACAATTATTGTAAATGGGACTTACTCCTGGGTAACTGTGGGTAGGATTGCAGACTAGAATTGCTAAAAATTTTCCTGCTTGATGATGTCACTTCTGGTCATGACATCACTTCTGGTGGATCCTGACAGATTCTCATAGTTAAAAGTGGGTCCTGCTGCTAAATATGTGAGAACCACTGGCCTAAAAGATACCTGCTGCTGCCTGATCTATTTATTCTCAGCACAACAAGGCATGTTTAGACTTACCCAGGATTTCTAAGAGCTCCTATTGTTGAAAATTGTGAATTTCTATCCAAAAAGTCCTGTAACCCTTTTAATTCTTGTAGCACAGATTCTAGGACTTGAGATGGAACACTGCTTTCAACCTACAAAAGAAAGAGCTTGACGGGAATGTAGATATCTAGAAAGTTGACCACGGTAAACAAGAGGATGAGAATTGTGCATGGATATACCCCAATATAATAATGAAGAATTCTGCAGGTTCACAAAACACACTGGATTCCAGGCAAATAAAATCCAGATCCACAATTACCTGGGAAACAACTGCTTTTCTACACCCTACATGAGCTAGTGCAAAACGTCATCCTGAACTGTCTCATAGTATGCTACAGAGACTAGTAGCTGCATGTCTAAAGCTTGTTTCATGTTCTAAGTTGCAGCAAGAAAAGCTTATAAACCATAAGCCAGAAACAAACAGTTTTAAATGCTTTATCAGCTTCCCTTTTTTTTAAAGACACTTAAAAAAAATAGAAGTACCATATACACAAAATAAGTAGCATCGCACAAAAAAGGCATCAGCACTTACAGCTACAACTTCTCGATTGCCGCTCTTGAAAACTCTCTCCACAACTATGCTTCCATCCCAAATGTTTCTGAAAAGCAAGAAAACTATGTTAACAAAAGAATAAACACCTATAGCGCTTTGTAGAACCACATCAGCAAACTTTCACTGTGTTAATAACCAAAGACGATTCTTAAAATATTTCTAAAGTTCAGTTCAAAGCAAATATTAACTATTTTTGTTAAACATCTAACTTTTGTTTGCATCTAACTTTTAGATCTAAAGATCTGGCATGTATTTATCTAGGAGACACTGTATGTTTATTTTTCAATATAGTAACTTTTCATTTGCAAGTACTCTCTCTTATTTTCAGATAGTCTTCCTTTCTCTCCTACTGTACAATTTGGGGTGCTTCTTATTTGTGCTCCATGCACGCATACACTTCTCCAGTTCATTTTCCTAGGGAAACTCTTCCAAATGACCAGATAACCAGGTTATAATTTGGAACTGTCTCAATCATTTCAAAACCAAGCCACACAAGCTTCTGCAAGCATTAAATTCAGCTTGCCATGAGATTGGGATGCTTCACTCCTCCTTGAAGATATTGCAGACAAAAAAAGCGTGAAAAAGGATGCACCATACGGCCTAATTTGCTTGTGTAGCTCCTTATATTGTTGTACCAAAAATATAAGTCTGCAGGCACAACACAAATGGAACTTTTCACTATTCTACTTCCTGACAGTCAACAAAAATGCTTCTCTTTTAGAACTACTACATTCACAATGTTTTAATACAAAACACAATGGATTGGATTCAAACCTTGTGTGAGCACAGAAGCTTGCTCAAGAATGACCTTTCCCCCTTCTCCCCACATTCCCCTGCCCCCTCCAAGTCTCTCCTAGAGAGATCAGGGATCCTTAGGAATTGGGGAAGACTGAAATGCAAAGGGAATTTTGGAAAATTAAAGGGAAACTCTTTTTGAGATTGGAGTTTCTGCTTGCACAAGGAGTTCCCACTCCCCTCCCAATTCTCAGTAATTCCTCCCCACAACTCCCCTGTGCCCCACTCTACCATTTAAAGGGTCCTGTAGCCCTCAGAAGAGGCTTATTGGGGAATGCAGGAGACTTTTATGCAGGTGAGAGGGGGTTTCCTTCTGTTTGTTCAGTTCCTGATCCAACCCAATAAGCATGATTCAGCTGGTTAAGTCTATTTTGTCTGCAATCCTATACATGTTTACCTGGGAGTAAGTCCTACTGAATTCAATGGAACTTACATTTGAATAGACATGCACAGTATTATGCTGCAAGTTCCACTGACAAAAGGACTGCCTTCCTCCAAATGAATATACCTGTCAAGATTTGGGAGGGAGGCTTCCCTGTATATTTCACCACTGCTGAAGTTTGGTGGATGATGACATGCAAGAAAGCCTTCACAGCAGTGACTCTACAGTCCGCTACTGTGGAATTCCCTGTCCTCCAGCATGTGTGACTCTGTCCTTACCAGTGTTTCATTGGAGGCTGAAGATCTGACTCTTCTCATAGTTATTTTCTTTTATGATCTGTTACAAGTTGATGTTTTGTTGCATATGGTCTTGGGTTTGTTTCCATTGCCTTTTTTTTAAAACAAAGTTTTGCGTTGGTTTGTTTTTAAATGCTTTGCAAGCTGTTTTGAGTCCCTAAACTGAGAAAAATGAACTAGGATTTATTAATAATAATAACGGTACAGAGTTTGTTTCTGTCATTTGAGATCAATGCGAGTTAAGAACTTCAAGCGTGTGTATAGTCCAGTTGAATGTAACATTTACCTAATATCAACCGTGTGTAGAGTGCTTTACACAGAGTAAATACAAACCCAAACACCATTCAGCAGTAGACTTTCGATGACTAACTTACCCTATAATTCGAGAGAAGTATATGCAGATGCCATTGTGCTTTCCAGAAAACACAATCTCTGGGCCCATGATGCCACCAACTGAAACACCAGGCTGAGACATGTGGCTGCCTGAGCCAAACATCGGAGTCGACATAGTGAGAGGCTGTAAACCTGGAACACCAACACAATAAAAATTAAACTTTGCATGCAAATTTGCATACAAGTAAAATCATGTATTTTATAAGAAGGAAGTACCTTGTGCTGGTGTTGCCAAAAAGCTTGGATTTGGGTAGGAGCTAGTAGGCATGGGGGAACCTGAGGGAAGAAGAGACCCTAACTCAGACAGAACTATTATTATTAACAATATTTATATACCGCTTTTCAACTAAAAGTTCACAAAGCGGTTTACAGAGAAAAATCAAATAACTAAATGGCTCCCTGTCCCAAAAGGGCTCACAATCTAAAAAGATGCAAATGAATACCAGCAGACAGCCACTAGAACAGACAGTGCTGGGGTGAGGTGGGCCAGTTACTCTCCCCCTGCTAAAAAAAAGGAACACCCACTTGAAAAAGTGCCTCTTACCCAATTAGCAGGGCAAGCAACTAAGATGCACAGTTCCTAGCTGCACAGGCAACTTTGGTACACAGTATATTTTTTAATACTCTTCTTATTCTTCTTCCTACACAATTACCACCAACAGGATGTTAAGAGATACACAGTCCCTAGATGGAGGGCTTATAGTCCAAGATAGAACTAAGAGGGCATATCTCAGCACTAAGAATGGGAAAAAAGGAAAGACTAGAACAAATAGCTTCATCTTCCAGTGCAAGAATGATATCACTAAGCGGAAGAGAGCAAGAAAGGCGCTACTTAGTTCACCAAAGTTTAAATTGATTTCTGCCTGTCCAAAGAACTCAAAGTACTAGCCATGAAATGCTGCACACATTTACTCAGAATTAAATCCCAGTTCAATGGTGCTTACTCTATGTATTAACCTGCAGCCTAACAGCCAAATTCTTAGCTACATAGCGGTGCTGGGTGCAGCTGCACTGAAATGGCTACCGCTGAATCCAGCAGGGCCAAAGAAGCCAGCAGAGGTTTCCTTGTCCCTTTCCGCTGAGGAGAGTCCCACGCCCCACAATGGGACTACTCGAATCTGCACCAACTATTTTGCCAGTGCAGACTTGATAAGCCCTGCAACAGGTTTTGTAGCCCGAAGTGGGGCACAGGATCCAGCAGAGGAGACTTCTGCAGTCCCAACCCCCTCCCAGGCCAGTTCCTCCCTCTGCCCTAAAAAGCTGCACCACCACCTGGCAGTGCTACTAACCAGTGGTGGTTCATCATGGGCATCCCTCTTGCTAAGGTCTAGCACTGACACTCCCACTTCCCCAAGTGCTGCAAATGCACTTTACAGCATGTTTGCGACACCCAAAGCCAGCAGTACACGCATACCGCCAGTACAGAGGAAAATAGGACTGGGCCCTATGTCAATTTCATCTTCTTTCAGGATGAACAGGGCATCTATATGTCCTTGTAACTGTACTTCTCAATTATGACAACAGTTACAATGAAAACATTCTGGCTATAGAGCTATAGGGTAAAAGACAAAAGAATGGAGATTATTGCAAAAGTAAAATAAAAACAAAGCAAAACAAAATCAAAGAATTAAACCATAGCCACATTCACGACTTACCATGTAGAACAGGAGAGCCCAATGTAGATCCTACATTACTTGGAGGACCAGATGAAAACCTCAACTGTGCCTCTCCACCGTACCTATTTTTTTAAATTGAAAACTCATTTTAGTAACTCTGTCCAACCAAGAGTCAGAATTAACTACTTACCAAACTTAATACACAAATGCAAAGACAGTGTATGTACCAATTAGAAATGAAAAGGTCATTTTCATACCATGACAAAACCTATTAATTCTTGTAGCTTCTGTCATGTGTGGATGTATATAAGTTATTACTACTAACATGCAGAAAATATAAACTGCCTTGGAATGGAGAGTGGAAAGGAAGGATATAAACAGTGGCACTATGAAAAAGGACATGCAGTACTATTACCAAGACAACTACCATCTACTACTTTATGAAGAAACTGTACAAAGTTATTATTATTAACAGTATTTAAATACTGCTTTTCAACAAAAGTTCACAAAGCAGTTTACAGAGAAAATCAAATAGTTTTTCTATTTGAAAATAGAAAACTAAACTAAATAGAAGTTTAGTTTTAACCATTCATATTGCTGCTCAATCACCCACAGCTCAAAGTCCATTTGCTACCATATTCAAGAGATGTATAATAGCATCCCCTGACATAATAGGAGTGTAAATAATTTTACCTGAAAAATGCTCGAGTGGCCCAAATCGATACTTCACTATCACAAGCAGCAGAAGAGCAGGCAAGGATAAGACAAGTAGCACAAGCCTGCTCCTCCTGTAAAAATAATCACTATGAAAAGTCAGTAAGCTGACAACCATGACATAGTTGTAATATTCTAGAGTCCTGGAGCTAACCTGGGCAGTAAGGAGAAACTTAAAAGGAACATCCAGGAATGTATTTAGAGGTCAACACAAAGGCGGATGAGGATGCCAATGCAGTTTTCTATACCACAGTATGCTGCAAAATGATTAGGCGTCCAACAAGGAAAAAAAATGTTCAGGCTGCAATCATGCACACTTAATAGATACACATACTGCCAAATAAATGTGCATAGGATCTTTATTCATCTCTTTGAAGTGAAGATTCTTTTGCCATGGCTTAAACACAAGCATCTAAGTTGCTGCATTTTTTCATTACCTTCAAGGTCAACCACTGCTTTCACATTTTAAACTGAAACAGTTTCATTCTGGCACATCAGCTTGAAAAAGAAGCTATGTATAAGTTTAGCCCAGGGATTCTCAAACGTTTCTGCCCCACAAGCAACCTTCAGCAGAGCTTGGCAACCTGGAAGTTTTGGTGGTGACACAACACCCCAAAATTTCCAGGTTGTCAAGCTTTCTCATTTTTAATGCAAAAAGTCCACCTCTGAAGTGTGTTTTTGTCAACAAGAACATGACATGACTGCCCAGAGAGGGCAGAAGACTGCTGAGCAGAGCCTCATCTGCTCCAGGCCAAGACATGTCATGTTCTCGCAGATAAAAACACACTTGTAAGTGACAACACACTCTAAAAGGTGGGATTTTCACATTAAAAATACAAAAGCTCAACAACCCAAGAGTTTTGGAGGTTATTTGGCGGTGTTCTGTGACCCACCAGAAATTGGGCCGTGATCCAGTTTGAGAAATGCTGGTTTAGCCCATTAATGATGTCACTGGATCCCAAGAGGCTGCAACTGCCTTTGATCTGTCTTGTCTGTGCAGATTTGCCAAAAAGATGACAAAAATAGATAACAGGAGAAGATAAACAGCCAAAATATTATCTGTGCTTCTTCAAATAGTGATCATTAGTCAGCATGCTTACTTGGAAAGGTTCATGAACATCAAGAGCAAATATTTAGCTGCCCTGTTTGTTCAACAAATGCATAACTTTTATTGGCTATTAGTACAAACATGTGGTAAAGGACACTAACAAGGATAGTTAAAACAAAATTATATAAAGTTAATGGAGAGAAGGTAATAGCCACTGGCAGATATATAAAAGATAAATAAAAACCACTGGCAGATTATAAATAATCTGTTTCTAGGCAGCACCTTGCCAATGATCTGATATCAAGGACAAACAATGGGGATTGCTGTGATGGTTATGCCCTGTTTGTGAACTTCTGGATAAGAAGTATATAGTTGATTAGTAAATGGAGTCAGCATGTTGGACTAGGGGCACAATCCTATCTTGTGCTGAAACAAGTAAGCCAGGAGGCTTGCGCTGCATCCAGCACAGGATAGGTGCCCAAAGTAACTCAGCCAGAGGTAAGGGAAAATATTTTCCCTTACCTCTGGGTAATCCACCCTGGCCCCATGGGTCTCCTTGGACTTGTGCCACCTCCAGAGGTGGCACAAGTCCAAGGAGAGCAGAATGGCCTGAAGTCACTCCAAGGACCCTGGGAACAGGGGTTGGGATGTGGCATAACTGCTGGGTCCCCGGCCCGCCTCCTGGACCACCCTCCCTCCCCCCTGGAACGCCTCCCTCCCGCCTCCTCCCTACCCACTCTAGAACCTTGCGCTGGCCCAGTTGGTTCACCCTTCAAGCCACCATGGAAGTTGGATTCAGCCTCCGTGTGCCAGCGCACCTCCATGCACTGGCATGGCTTGCACATGAGGAGGTGCAAACGTGCTTTTCGGTACGTTTGCGACCCTCTGCGGCTAACGTGTAGTTAGGATTGCGCTACACGTGGATTAACCAGCAAAGCTAAGGATATGTTCCTATGGGCACAATCCTAACCCCTTATATGTCAGTGCTTTCCAGCATTGACATAAGGGTAATGCAACTCTGAGGTAAGGGAACAAACATTCTCTTACTTTGAGGAGGCCTCCATAAGTGACACACAACTGCAGGATGCAGCACACGTCCCATTGGCACCGCTATGCCAGTGCTGGAAAGCACTGACATAAGGGGTTAGGATTGCGCTCTAAATTACACAATTTGATATTAACATGGTCTGTACATTACAAGCCCTTTTAATGGGCAAATCAATTACAAACCCTTGTACATGGGCAAAGCAGAATTCTTTAAGTGTTTGTACAATATACCAGCTATGATTGACAGCCTTCAGAACTTATGCTGGTTTCCCACTTAGAGCCATAGCAACGAGAACTCAACACACCCAGGGCAACTTATTTTTTTAATGTTTCACAGCCCAACAGAGATGTCCCACTTGGAAACGTCAGGCTAACCTTCCACAGACTTTAAGAAACTATGACCATAGTTGCAGCTAAGTTAGTAAATACCAAAATGAACAACAAATTACAAGAAATAGGACATGTAACACAAACAGATTGCAATTTTAAATACCATTTCTGAACACACTGAAAACACTCACCGGATGCAGTTTGAAAAACCTTTCAATCTCTTCTCCGTCACCGCCTGCATTGCACACAAAAAGGTGTCGCAGCTGATCTACTGGTCTGAGTTTATGAAACATAAAACTCCCCTAAAGACAAAGTAATAAAAGATCTAGTTTTTTTTTTGAGTGGTGAAAATGCCTACAACATTTTTACTAAACAAAACATTTATGATTCTTTCTTTGTTCATCTTTAATATCAAATTCGTGGGTCTTGGCATGTAAGCCCTCTGAAAGTGACCAAAGCAGAGCTCCAGTCATGTCCAGTGGATAGTCTGAGGGCCAAGGAGGTCGCCCACTGCCTCCTGGCCCTCAGAATGACTTCTAAGGCCTTAGAAGTCATTCTGAGGGCTGGGAGGCAGTGGGCGACCTCCCTGGCCCTCAGACCATCCACTGGACATGACTGGAGCTCTGTTTCAGTTGCGTTTGAGGGTTGAAAGTGACAAGAATGTTCCAGGAACAGAGCCCCTGAGGATGACAAGGCATGACGGTATACATTGGTGAAGGACATGATGAATAATTAGCAAAATACCCCTGCTATTTAAAGCAGTGCTCTCTTATATTTAGCAGGGAGCAGAGCAACTATACTGATTCACTCCCAGCATAACTTCTTTTACAGTGGCTGTTTGCTGGTATTGCTTCTGTACCCTTTTAGACTGTGAGCCTTCTGAGAAAAGGGAACCATTCATTTTTTTATTGAAAAGTGGTATATAAATGTTAACAGTAATAATGCCATTGCATCTCAACAGAATCCCATAAAGATCAATGGTAGTGTGTTATAGTATGATCTAGGACTTTGTTTCTGAATTGCAGAAACAAAGCAGTCATCTGGGGGGAGCAGCAAACAGCTATTACCACATACCTGTGCCGAAAGGAGAACAAATTTCTTTGGTGGCAACATATGCTGTTGTACAACTACTGGATAGTCAGTTATTGGAATTAGATCTTTATTTAAAGGTGTTAAAATCTTCTGAACTCTCTGTTCGTCTATTGCAGAAAGGGCCCAAGAATGCCCGTCAATTGCTGTGGTTGTCTGAAACAACAGGTTAAGAAATTATATAGTACAAACCTGCAGCCCAGTTCTTATGCACCAACTAAAATGACCACCACTGACCTCTTGCCTGCATCTGTGCAAGCCAGTTATAATTATGCTGAACTAATTCTGTTGTTCATCTGAGGCCTCAAAGCTTCCTCACTGAGGTATGTTTGCTACTGTGCTCTATGCCTGGGGAACCTGTTCCCATATCTTGGAACAGGATGTATTTACATAACATCTAGGCATTCATGGACTCAGAGGGCTCTGGGACTATTGTATCCATATAGGTGGTGGCTCTTTATACTCCTATCACTTACATGTTGGGGGGGCATTTGTATTGTTTGCCCTTATGAGACTAAATAGTGAAGCGAGCCTTGAGATTTAAGTCTGAAGTACAGCCTTACGAGTACAGCCTTGCACTGGTTAATACAGACTTCTAGTTCAGGCATTATGGAAATAATGCCAATATGGCACGCTACAGTAGTGAAAAAGGGAGCTGAAAAGGATGTCCTTATTTCCAAGAAGTAAGTTTACAAATGTAATTTTTCAAGGATGTTTACGCCAAAACTGGACAGCTGTGAAACTACACACAATTTGTGAAATAGTGATGAATCTCCTTATAATATGAACCATACAGATGTCAAAAAGGGATGGGGATGAGGATCAATGAAACAATAATCCTGAAAAAGTTGAGAGCTCCAAAGGCATATTCCGATTAAGATGGATTAATATTTTTAAAATATTTAAAAATAAAGCAAACAAGCAAACTACTGCTTTTCAACAAATATAGCAATATAAGAAAAAGTTACCTGTGTTTCCATCATTGGCTTTTGAAAAGGGAAAGAATCATGATTAATACACCACAGGATGTCATTATCCTCATTTTCTGAAGCAGCCATTAGCAAAACACCTAACAACATAAAGAGAATTTGCTGTAGTAAACTGTGGTAGACGCATATACTAAAGTCAACCTCACAACCTCACAATTCACAACCTCACAATTCATAATGCTCTTTGCAATATAAGATTGGTTATATTGGTTATATATATATTGGTTATCCACAGATCCATGGTTTTAATTATCTGCAGATCAGGGAACCTCCCCGCACCCATTAAACTACCTTCGTTTTCCATCCGTAGCAATGACATCACAAACATTTTTGCTTAAACTGAACAACTGAACAACAGAACAAACTGAACAACTGAACAGTAACTGTTAACAGGAAGGAGGCTCATTGCATTCTTCAGTTTAGGCAGAAACAACAGTGCTACCATTGCTATGGGCGAAAAACAAAGGTAATGTAACGGATGTGGGAGGGCTTCCATTTACTGTATATAGGCACCCCCCCATATCCAGTTTCCATATCCATGTGGGGGGGGGGGGTGGAACAGAACCCCTGCGGATACATGGGCCCACCTGTACTTGTTAAAGGAACCTTTAAAAAAAAAAGACAAAACTTAATCCCTGCAATTCACCTTTACTATAAAGAGCTCGGTGCACCTTTGATGGTTTTTCCACATTAGAAGAAGCTGAAAATCCTGGAGGAAGGCGGATGTGAACCAATGTTAATGTTGAAGGACGAGCAAAAGGATGTTTAAACTGGCATGTACTAAAATACATCCGTACACCTAAAAGGGAAAAAAAACAAGAGTATTTCAAAAAATTCTGTGGGTACTTACAATAAAGAAGAGGGTGATACTAAATTCTTACCTGCATGAGTGACAGCCAATAACTGACAATCTATAGACTCTGAATTTTCAATCACTGAGATCTGAATTATAGGTCTGAACACAGAGCGATCTATGGTCCTAAAAGAAAACCCAGATAAGGATTCATGTATACCAGGGGTGCCCAAACCTCGGCCCTGGGACCACTTGCGGCCCTCAAGGACTCCCAATGTGGCCCTCAGGGAGCCCCCGGTCTCCAATGAGCCTCTGGCCCTCCGGAGATTTGTTGAAGCCCGCACTGGCCCGACGCAACTGCTTTCAGCATGAGGGCAACTGCTTGACCTCTCGCGTAAGCTGTGGAATGAGGGCTCTCCTCCGCAGCTTGCTGTTTCACATCTGTGATGCAGCAGTGGCAGTGGAGGAAAGGCTGGTCTTGCTTTGTGCCAGGCCTGTTATAGGCCTTGAGCTATTGCAAGATCTTCATTCATTCATACAAGTTCATCTTTAATATATTCATTTATGTAAATTTATTCAAATTTTAAATGTAAATTAATTCTTTTTTCCCCCGGCCCCCCGACAGTGTCAGAGAGATGATGTGGCCCTCCTGCCAAAAACTTTGGATACCCCTGATGTATACCAACAGACTTTACCAGTATAAAAATGAAATAATCCAAAATATGCAGTGCAACAAGCAAGACAAACTATTCAAGCACTCCATTCTAGTATAGGCATTTTACCTGGCAATCTTTCCTGCTGCAGCCACAATTGCATTCTGGGAAACAGAAGCAATCCTTGTCATCCCTTGACCATCTACACCTAAATCATAAACCTGTAATTCAATCATATTGTTTTAGTGAACTTAAATTCGAATAGCATTATTCCACTACTCTGCAACGTCTAGTTCACTATTGTCAAAAAGCAATTTAGTCCTCAAAACAAAGGACAGTACCCACTTTGCGCTCCCAAGATGAGTAGTCACTGGAGGAAAATACAAAGGAGCCCACTTTAACTAAATGCAGTTTGGACTGAAGAATAGGCCTAACAGAGAGCCAGAAGTAACACTCATGGGAGCCCAGAACAGGGAAAATAAGGGATGACAAGACATTAAGATTCTGGATGTACAGGATAAATGTACAAACTACCACTGCAGAACGGAGAACAACATCAGAGATTTCCTACTGGGAGGATGCAAAGTGGCAGATTTTCCAAAATATATGCAAGACATACAGATCCAGCACTAAGGGTATAATCCTGTCACTAACATTTCATGAAAATTTCATTAATCTCTAAGGGATTCAAATAGGCACAGCAACGGCAGCAAAGAAACTAGGGTAATCCCATGCTGTAGAGGAGAAAGAGATAAGTGTGCAAAACAAGTAGAAGAGATAAAAATAAAACTGTCCTCTGAAAACACACATGGAAGGCTAGATTTAAGCTCTGTTATTTATCAATAAAGTTAGAACATGGAAAAAGAATTGCATTCACCAGCGAGACAGAGAATTACAAAAGTCATACCTGTATCACACCTTTTTCTGAGCGCGTATATAAGATGTTTCGGGAGTTGTCGATGGCAATCTGAACAATGGGATCTAAAAAAGTTTTTAAAAGCAGTTTAAAGACTTTAAAAATGAAATGTTATTCTTGTTTTCCAAGCCCATTAACAGATAAGATGCTATGTTTAGAAAAAGGCTTTCATTCATTATAGGGGTATGCCCAGCAGCCATCGCTGGACTACCAAACAATCGCTATGATCATTAATCCAGCCTCCTCTCCTGCCATCTACACACAAAATAATCAAATTCAAGGTTCAGCAGAGTTACTACACAAGGGTGTTACGTAGCATCATTTATTTTAAGAGTAAACTGTTTGATTAAAAAGTTACAATTTCAATGGTTTAGAGCTTGAAGCAATTAATATACAGATTTTTTAATCTAAATAAAAACATCCAGTTTTCAGAAGGACCAAACATCTTTAAGTTTTATCATCTAAGTACCTCTGAGTTTAACTGATAGCATTACACCTATGGATTATGCTTTACCCACCATCTTCGGAAAATGTGAACTGGAGCAATGAGGGAACAAGGAAGGAAAGGGCACCCTTTGAATGGTTGATCTTCCTACAGCGTTGGCTGAACCAGCCTGCTTCAGCCTGCAAAAACAAGGAAGT
This sequence comes from Tiliqua scincoides, assembly GCF_035046505.1. NCBI lineage: Eukaryota > Metazoa > Chordata > Lepidosauria > Squamata > Scincidae > Tiliqua > Tiliqua scincoides. Next base: position 16,180,771 of record NC_089822.1, read on the forward strand.
GTTAGAATTAAATTATTCTGCTTGCCTCATCTTGTCATCAGTAAATTCAGAAGTTCAAGGAAGATGCATCATAATTTACAAAAGCGATGAACTCCTGGCTGGCCATTCCTTTATCAAAGAGCAGTCACTCTAAGGAAAGTCTGATCCTGCACATCAATTTTAAAATCCTTACCAGTCCTGAAACCACTTTGATGCAAGATATGGAAAACAACTCAATGACACATCAGTTTTTTTGCTGTTGTCTAACAAAAACACTTGCTGGGGAGGACCTGTAGCTAAGTGTTAGGGCATATGCTCTGCAAGCAATAAAAACATTTTCCAGGTCAATAGAACTATAGGCTAATACAGGGGTGTCCAAAGTTTTTGGCAGGAGGGCCACATCGTCTCTGACACTGTGTCAGAAAAAAGAAATAATTTACATTTAAAATTTGAATAAATTTACATAAGTTTACATAAATGCATGTGTTACAGATGAACTTCTATGAATGAATGAAGGTCTTGCAATATCTCAAGGCCTATAAAAGACCTTGCACAAAGCAAGGCTGGCCTTTCCTTTGCTGCTGCTGCTGCATTACAGACATGAAACAGCAAGCAGTGGAGGGAGCCCTCATTCCACAGCTCACGCAAGAGGTCAAACAGTTGCCTGCACGCTGAGAGTAGTTGCGTTGGGCCAGTGTGGGCTTCAACAAATCTCCGGAGGGCCAGAGGCTCATTGGAGACTGGGGGCTCTTTGAGGGCCACACTGGGAAGCTTCGAGGGCCGCAAGTGGCTGCTGGGCCGGGGTTTGGGCACCCCTGGGCTAATATCTCTGCATTCAGAAACTAAGCATGATCTTTCAAATAAACAAATGCAATATAAATGTGGGGAAAGGGAGGCAACAAAAGTAAGGTCATCCCCTGCCCAATAAACATAAGAGCTTCATTTCCAGCAGACATCACTGACCTGATAAGCAACTTCATACAAGCAACCATCTTTGCCAGCCAAAAAGATGCGCCCATTTTCAGAAGAGGTTATAGTCAGCAGATATGTGTTATCAGTAGGGAGTGAGTAGAGAGGATCTGGGAGAAGCTGCATTCCACCAGACAAGCTGTCATTGAGAGCTCCAGAACCTGATTAAATAAAGCAGATCACCTGATATTGATTTGCTATTTAGGTATATACATATTGCAATTAGATCCATTTCATGAAATAAGACAAACTACAGTGAGCTAACATTAAGAATACTTAACTTCTACAAACTGGGCAGTGAGGCACTTTTTAAAATGGTGCTTATATTAAGCAGGGAGACAGTAACTGTTCCTGTTCACCCCACTTATTAATTTTTTCCAGTGGCTCTTTGCTGGAGTTTCTTCTTCAGAAAGACTGTAAACCCTATGGGGACTAAAAAACATTTGTTTTTCTACAGAGACTGCTCTGTAAAGTTTTTTTGTTGAAAAGCGGTAAAAAAATATTCTTAACATTTTCTAAAAATGCACTGCGGGGACGCAGCGATTAAAGCTCCAATCCTAAACAAATTTACTCAGAAGAATGTCCCATTGAACTCTGTGTTCTGGGAGTAGTCCAACTGAATACTGCTGAATAAGCATGTGCAAGATTGCGCTACCAGTGTTGCATTTCCATGACTGGTTCTGCAGTTTGTCTTTTGGCTTATTTTGAGCTACCTGTCCTGCATGCGTTCATGTTCTCCACCATATATTCATTGATTGTTGTTGGGACTGCTCTCTGTCTCAGTGTTCTCCATCTACAAAATGGGGAAAAGTTTCCTAGAATGATTTCTAAGTACCTATTTCCTTAATAATACATAGCCTACATGTGCTGCACATGTACCTTCATCAGCTTGCATTATCTCCTCTTTCCACATTTTTAGCTTTTGCTTTGTGTTTGTGACAATCATTGGATGGACTGTGTTCGGCTGATGTCCCGATATCACATGTGGATATATTGCCCAGTGGCAGGGGACTCTAAAGCAGGTGAAATAGCTGTATACTGAGGAAAGAGTGCTTTCTGTGGGCTCTGGCTCCAAGCTGCTATTTTTGACTGACTACTGCAGTAGACTCAAATAGCAATAACAAAGATTTCAGTCTGACTTTAAAATGCCTAGCAGGGAAACATAAAAGAAAATTCCACTCTTAGTTTTGTCATTTTCATTCACTGCGACATACAAAGGCTGCTGGTCTACTTATAAAAGAAAAAAATCTGGTATGGCTTTGTTTTAAATGTGAATTAGAATTACCTGATTGTAAGGTAGCATAGCTGAGTCCTAAAATAACTATATCCACAGGAGTCGCCAAAACCAGTAGGTGCCGAATATGAGGTTGAAAAATTCCTAGAAATAAAGAAACCACAAGACAAGTTGTCAGCATAACTGGTACTGGATTCTAACGAACAAACAACACTCTCCAAAAGCACACTCCTATCTTTACCCAGAAATAAACCACTGTGTCCAATGTGGCTTACTTTATATTAAGTGTGTAGAGTACAGCAGCCTGAGTTTTCAAACCATCATAGTCAAAGTTCAAGACCCTGAAAAACACATCTGTTCCTCTCAAATGCTCAGTGCCTCCAACCTTATCAAGCCATGAAATAGTCCCATAAGAGGATACTTCTTTTAGTTGATTTCTGTAGCCATTCCTAGCTTATTGGCCGATATTACGTTAACATTATACTGTTGGTTATATATAATAAACAATATAACATTATACCGTTAAGTATAATGTGTATAATGTTAAAGTGTATTTTTGTTGCTTTACAACTCTTTGGGTTGTATCCAGAGTAACATTTCAGGGAATGAAAGCATGAACTTGGATGTGACCCTCTGGATATTTCTGAAGCACAGTATACGAATACTGACATGATTAAATAAACAGAAATAGAGACCAGTAAAGACTGTAGCTATTATCCTGGTCTAACTTTAGCAATTAAATCTCAGCAATACAAATGCTGCTGTCCGATTTACACTACAAAAGCCAAAAAGTTCAATTTGGAACAGAGAGCAATGGCATGGATGAAAGCAGCTTGTTCTCAGAAAGACTAAGACCACGCGATTTTCCCAGTTAGATTTTATTGCACAGCCTATTTACCTGCTTTTGGTTTCACAAGACCAACAGAAAGGATGGTTTCACTGAGACCATCAAAATAAGCAAGGTCGCCCCTGAAACCGACAATAGAAAAAAAAAACCTGTATTAAAACTACAAGAAATAGTTTTAACACAATTATTTTTCAAGACATCTGATCTGGAATTGCCAATATAGAGCAATACAATTCTGAGAATAGTATCTACATACCCATCTTCATAGTTCCACATAAAAATGTCGCTGTCAATGGTCAGCCATGCTCTGCTAATCTCAGGAAAAACTCCCATCATACAATTGCACTGCATATCTGAAATACCCAGACTTAAGGAGTAAATACACTAACATGAGAAGAAACAAACCCCACATTGTGTGCGTGCTGTGTGTGAAATTGAGTGTGTTTGAAAAACTAATACTTACAAGAATCAATTTAGCAATAACCTGAATGAACAATGAATAGATTCCTCAATCATGATTGCCATGAAAACAGTGAAAACATACACATTTCTCAGTAAGTATATGTTCAAGGGGAAAGAAGAGGAAAAAAGAGTTGGAGATAAAAAAATAGATAGCAGAGATATGAAGAACAATCCTGAAGGATGAGGATGCAACAGCAAATAAGCATGAGACCTATTCCCTCTAATTGAACAGGATTTTCACCAGCATCATTATAATTAGGATACGTCCAAACTGCTCAACCAGTTCAGGGGGTAAAGGAACTCTCCGAATTGGGCTTATCTCAGGAAGATTGGGGAGTGAAAGTAAGCCAGGTCCTTGTAATGGATAATCCATATCTGACATTCCAGAAACTGTGGGGCTGCCTGTAATTGAGAAAAAGTGAAATTACAAATACTAAACAAAAAACATTGTAATGTCAATTAAGTTTTTTGTTTATGTAAAAGAATCACAACTTGTCACAGATATTTTATAAAGCATTTAAAATGAAAAACAGCAGCTTAGTAAGACCTTAGAAACCAGGTAAATGAATCTCAGAGAATGTTGTTCAGCTAAGTCACATGATCACGCACAGAATTAAAACACAACATCAGAAAATACTGGTGAAGGGATGAAACATTAAATATTTTAACATTAGCAAACTGGCAGGTTGCATGAATACCTGCACCATCTCTCTTCCCAAAGACTTTTGTTCATACAGGACAATGTATTAAAAGCTTTACTGTTTTCTCAGCAGCCTGTCTTGTCAAAAAAAAAAAAATTATTGTGAGGTTGCTCTCAAAAACACAACTCTGATTTAGTTACTGAAGTGACTAACGCTAGTTGAACATACTTTCCCCTAAATTAGGTTGACAGTGAAAAACTTGGAAAGCATGATCACAAACTGGCTGAGTGGCGAACAGCACAATCCTATGAATATTTTCTCAAAAATAAGTCCTAATTTGTTTTGTGAGATTTACTTCCAGGAAAGCAAGCAAAGCACACTATTGTAGGGTTAAGGCAATGCAAGATGATGGTGGCTGCTTCACCTTACATACTGTAGGTGGAAAATGGACAGTGGGGACAATTGCATGGGTGCTGAATATATGAAAAGAGAAGCAAGAGATGAACAGGAGCATCCCCTTCTACCTGGGATGCACAGGAGTGCTCCTGCACAACAAGCTTTGAGCCAAAAACAGGACTGTCATTAGCACTGAATCATCATCAAAATCATGAAGCCTCTTATACAATTGTCACCTCTGCCATGAACTCATCATACTCTATTAATTCTCTTCTCATCCAGGAGGAATGAATGGGGAGGCAGTACATGCAAACCAGGTGTCCATACACATACAGCCATAGAGCTCTTTTCTGCAACTTAGAACCCTACTTTGCTAGAGTTTCAGATAGCACAGAAAACCCCAAGAACACATAGTTCAGAAACAACACATATACACCCTGCAGGTTATTCAACAGAGCATGCACAGATGGGGGGGGGGGGAATGCCACTGTCATAGTACTTCCCACCCAATTTTGATACAGACATTCACTCACTCTAGATACATTGTTAGAACCTGGCTTAAGTGTCTCTGAGCAAGCCATCATCTTTTGGCCATGGCCCACCCAACAATTAATGCAGTATAGAAACCTACGTTAAGAGGTTGTCGCAAGAATCCAGATAAAAACATTAAGTCAAGAACTAAAAACACTTCAAAGAACAATGCAGTTGCATTTGAAACAGATTATCAAAGAGCTCAATCCTTAACCACAGAATTGTTCTTACATAAGAAGAGCCCTGTTGGACCAGGCGAAAGGCCCATCTCCTCCAGTTTCCTATATCTCACAGTGGCCCACCAGGTGATTCAGGGAGTATGCAAGACAACAAGAGACCTGCATCCTGTTGCCAATGCCTTGCACCTGGTATTCTGAGATAGCCTACTTCTAAAACCATCCTGTCAACAGCGCACAGCCTTCAGGGCTCATGCCAGCAAACAGAGAAAAGGCTGTCTTAAAAACCTAAGCCCACCTGAATCAGCCCAAAGGCCCATCTAGTCCAGCTTCCTCTATCCCACAGTGGCCCACAAGATGTCTCAGAGAGCACACAGAACAAGAGACCTGCATCCTGGTGCCCTCCCCTGCATCTGAATCTAAGAACAGCTCTGCAGAATCTAGTCCAGTGGCCCACCAGATGCCTCACGGAGCACACAAGACACAACATCCTGGTGCCCTCTCCTGCACCTGGCATTCAGAGGTAGCCTGCTTCTAAAACCAGGAGGTTGCACACACCCATCATGGCTCATAAGCTGTGATGGACTTTTCCTCCACAGATCCGCACACTCCCCTTTTAAAGGCATCCAGGCCAGGCGCCATCACCGGGTGGCGTAGCTGGAGGGGGGCGGAGTAGCCAGTGTGGCAAGGAGGCTCAGTGCAGCGGGCAAGCAGTCCCTCCCTTCGGTGCCGTTCCCAGTGGGGGGAGCAAAATGGAGACGTACAGCTTTCTCCCTCCCCCGTATGGCTGTGTTTTGCTCCCCCCACTGGGAATGGCTCCGAAGGGAGGGGCCACTCGCCCGCTGCGCTGAACCTCCCTGCCACACTGGCTGCTCCGCCCCCTCCAGCTACGCCACCGCCACATCCTGTGGCAGGGTATTCCACAGGCCCACGACACTCTGGGTGAAGAAATGCTGCCTCTGGTCTGTCCTAACTCCCCCAACATTCAGTTCCAGTGGCCGTCCCATGGCTCTGCTGGAAGAGACAAGAACATCCCCTGCCCGATGCCATTCCCATCGCATGTGGCAGGGAGTTCCGCCGGTTAACGCCTTGTCTAACCCAGCACTCCATTGGGCGGATGCCCCGGGCCTTGTGCTGTGTGGGAGGAAAGAGCCCCCGAGGGAGGCTGCCGGGGCCCGAAGGCCTGTGCGGGGCCAGGCACCCCCCGGGTGGCTCACCTGGCGCGGGCACGGCCAGCAGCACGGAGAGGTCGGGGTAGCAGCGGTCCACCTGGACCTGCCGGTCGATGATGCAGCCCGCGCTCTCCAGCGCCTCCTGCAGGCCGGGGGCCGCCGCCGGGCTCAGGGCCACCGGCATGGCGGGGATAGGAGAGAGCGCGAGCGGCCTGACTGAGACTGGTCAGGAGCGCGAGGCGCCAAATCCCAGCAGCCGCCGCGCGCGCTGGCCGACCACCGAGACGGGAGGCCGGAGCGGCACACACAGACGGTCCTCCACGTCCTCTGAGAGGCTAATGGGGAGGCGGGACCGGCCACAGAGAGGGGAGGCCGGAGCGGTACACAAACAAGTGCCCTTCGTTTCCGGTGAGGAGCCGGGAGCGCCGGAAGGCCGCCCCGTAGAGGCCGCCGATGTCGCCGACGCATGGTGTGAGCAACTGCTCTCTTGAGGCGGGGCGGGCGGTCCGCCGGCCACCAGGGGCGCCCGCGCGCAGCTTCCTCTGCGGCTCCACAGCGGTCCCCCCCGGAGCGCGGCAGGTGCCGGCGTCGCTGCGACGGTGATGGAGCGGCCGGGCGGGGGCGAGCCGGAGCTGGCGGCCACCATGGGCTTCTCGGGCTTCGGTGAGCGCGCGCGGGGGAGGCCTAGTGGGTGGCCTGCGCGGGTCTGCTCAGGGGGAAGGCCCAGCACGGGCAGGGGGGCGGCGGCCCCAGCGCCCCAGCCTGCGCTGTCTGCTCAGAAGCCAGGCCCGTGAGGGTCGGGGGGCTTCCTCCCAGGGAAGCGCGGCAGGGTGGCAGCTCGTGACTGCGTGTCTGCCCGGCTGTACGGCCCGAGAGTGAGCGGGGCTCGCTCCCAGGAGCGTGGATGGGCGGCAGCCTCGGAGTCCTTGCTGTGGGCGCAGGGGCTGTGCGGGGTCTTCTCAGCCGCCAGCCTCCCCGGCTGGCCTCAGACGCGGGGAAGGCCCTGCTTGGGGTTCCGGAGCAGGGCGGCCAGACGGCCTGTCTTCTCGCCTGTCCTGCTCCCCGTGGTAGCCTTGTCAGGAACAGCTTCTGTGCGACATAAGAGCATAAGAAGAGCCCCGCTGGACCAGGCCCAGGGTCCACCTAGTCCAGCTTCTTGCAGCCCACAGTTGCAGCTTCTTGCAGCCCACAGCGGCCCACCAGCTGCCTCAGGGAGCACACAAGACACTTGCCCTGCATCTGGCATTCTGTTCACCTTCACACTCCACAGTGAAGACAGCAGGCTGCAGCTTGGCTTTCACTTGGGCCACTTTATTCAACACAAGTGAACAATATTTTTTAATTTTTGATGCTTTTTAATTTTGTTAAAAACAAACACAAAGTGCACAAACATACGCACAATTAAAAAACATGGCAAGTGTGGAGATCTCAAACGACATTTCTTACTCTACTACAAAATCGTACGAGTGATCAATTTTTAATACGTGAAACCTCCTGCACACCATCTCTCCCTGTCTGTCTGGTATGTGAAGTACTTCAGTGCTCTATAAACACTGGTTGTTCCTATTTATTTAGTTAGTTACTGCATATATTGGCCATCCTTCAGCAAAACACCAGAAGGCAGATGCCTTTGGTCAGTAGTATCTTTTAAAACTAGAGGTGCCTGAGTTCATGCACAGAAATCACATTTATGTGAGTTCTTTTTTCAGCATGAAGTTACAGCATAAATTACAAGGAAGCTAAGACTGAACATGACGTTTGTGAGGCCGTATTGTGTGTGCCTTTGCTTTTGATGAGCGAAAGATGAAACTTTTTAGTATCCTATTATATGAAGCTTATGAAGGAATAAGTATTGAGCATATAAAGGAATAAGCTTGTTGACAAGCATGTCTTAAGCATGAGACTGTAGTTATGTAAGTTTATTTTATGAAAGTAAGACACCTCATGTAAATTTATTTTATGAAAGTAAGGCACCTCATATAAATTTATTTTATGAAAGTAAGTCACCTCGTTATCACAGATTTTCGTACTGTCTTTGTGTTTTGATAAGTTGCTCAGAGTTGTTTTTCCCTCCCTTTTCACGTAAACGTGACATCTTGTGAAACCAGTCTCTGTCCTTCTTATCACTAGGAAAGAAAGCTCGAACTTTCGACTTCAATGCAATGTTTGAACAAACTCGAAGAACTGCTGTGGAAAGAAGTAGAAAGACTCTGGGTAAGGCAGACAATTTCATACCAGGGGTTTGATTTGTGTTCCTCTTGATCTCCTCTATGGAGAACTCGTGCAAGGAAGGCGCCCTACAGGTAGACCACAGCTGCGATACAAGGACATCTGCAAGAGGGATCTGAAGGCCTTAGGAGTGGACCTCAACAAGTGGGAAACCCTGGCCTCTGAGCGGCCTGCTTGGAGGCAGGCTGTGCAGCATGGCCGTTCCCAGTTTGAAGAGACACTTGGCCAACAGTCTGAGGCAAAGAAGGAAGGCCCATAGCCAGGGAGACAGGCCAGGGACAGACTGCACTTGCTCCCAGTGTGGAAGGGATTGTCACTCCCGAATTGGCCTTTTCAGCCACACCAGACGCTGTTCCAGAACCACCATTCAGAGCGCCATACCATAGTCTTTCGAGACTGAAGGTTGCCAACGAGTGACTTTTAGATTAAAATTTTCAATGGTAGCAAATCACAAATTGTGAAAAGTCTTTTGATGGTCCATCCCTGATTCAAGAGAGGTGTATTCGGCTGTTTTCACCTGATGAGGGTGCAGGGAACTGATGAACTTTTCAGCCTTTCCCCTGTGTCCCTGATGCTTTCGTATCAACAACATGAGCACACTGCCATGAGATTCATGGCATGCACCCAGCACCATGTGCGTATGAAAGTAAATGTATCAGGCAACATAGTGTGATGGCAAGTTTAGCTATTGGCAGTTGTGCTCCCTGCTCCTTGCCTGTCGTTGAGCTGTAAAGACAGAACTTTTTTCTGTGTTAGTAACACAAGGTTTTCCAAGTGGATGAGATAACAGGTTTTTTATTTAATGTCATGTGTATTTGTACTTATCATGAAAGTACAGTAAAAGTTTTGTTAACTAGGATCTATGGGCAACAGGAGTTGACAGTTAACCAAAAATATTGATTAACAAAGTTTTTACAAACCTGGCTGTTTCTGCTCCTTACTTACTGGACAAGGTTCCCTCTGTTGTACTGCTATCCCCTCCTTCCTTCCTCACAAGTAGAGTCTCCATTCCTAGAGGGCCCTTGTGAGGAAGGAAGGAGGGGGAAGCAGCACAGCAGTGGGAGTCCTGACTGGTCAGTGAGGGAAGAGGCTGGGAGGCGGGTGGGCAGCTTGTTAAACAGGAAACTTGGTTAACCTGCATCTCAGCTTGCCACCTCAGGCGGGTGGAGACATTGGTTAACAAAATGCCAGTTAGATAATCAGACATCAAACGTACAGAAAGAGAGACTCAGGTTTCAGGCCCCCAACCTTCCTGTCGGGATCAGACAAGAGCTTCTCAATGAGGAGGATCCCATTGCCGGCCCCAGCCCCCTATCAAGGGGAGTTGAGGACAGTGTGAACCCCTCCCTTGAGACCATTTCCAAGGGAGGTGCCCTACATGGAAGCTGCAGGTTTGGGGGATCCACATTTAATTTTAAACTGTTTCATAAAACTACTCTGTAAGCTGTTTTCAGTACCACATTGCTGGAAAGTCAATATGTAAATGTGCAATAAGTTGCACTGTCCTGTTTTACCTTGTGAAACATCTGCCTGGAATTTGTGAACCAGGCAAGCACCAGATCTTGTTCCCTGTGTAACCACATTCATTTTCTAAATTCAGAAGAGAGGGAGAATGAGGCCGCCCAGAAAGAAAAAGAATTGGGAAGCCAAAGTGATGGTGTTGATTCAAGAGCGGCAGTCTCGCGTCCAGTAGAAAGTACACCTTCCAGGTAAATCAGCCTTGTAATTTTAAGTTAGAAAATGACCTTCTCATCCTTCAGGTGCTTCTTATCTTCTAAGGTAAGGGTGCCCTGACAGAATATTTCTTACCTTCTAAGAATTTTTTTTATTGTGTTTCAGTAGCCCTTAAATGGCAGTGACAATGCTTTATTTTTAAATGCTGTCAACTGATCTAGTTGATCTAGGGATCAACTTCCCTGGATCCACAGTAGTTTAAAGACCACCTGGTCCAGTACGATCCTGCATGCTTTTTGATCTGCTAGGGAGATCTTGCTCCCCATCCCTCTTTCTGAAGTATGATTAGTGGGTACACAGGCCTTCTTGGTTTTGGCACCTTCTTGGTTGTTCTTCATGAGGCCCATGTAGCCCCTTTTAATCTTTCGTGTGTTAGCAAAGAATGCCTTGTGTAGATGGACTTTGAATATGGATCACTTTGTGTCCCTAAATGATTATTTTTATTTGTCTCTAGTGTCATTAGTTGTTGTGTGCCATTCTTTTAATAATGTTTCTGGAAATGAATTTTTCTTAGAAACATGATTATGTGTTGCTTTGTGGGAGGGCTACACTGAAAAGCAGGCTATAATTTTTAAAAAACTAAACGGTAAAGGTAATGAGACAGAGTAGAGGAGTACTAGGTTTTTAAAAAGCATCTGTTTTCATCTAGAATGCAATTGCTTAAAATAAGAAAGAGTTATTTAAATAGAATCAAATAAAAAGAAAAAAGCAGGCCTTGTTGGGGAAAAAGAGCAACTCTGTATGAACTACTCAAAAATGCATTAAAATGATACAATTTCTGCAAGAGAAATGTTTCTGCTGTTTTTAAGCATAGTATTTAGTTGCAGCTTTGAAAGTAATTGCTAACTATAAACAAACATGCTTGGTTGCATGCATAACCTACAGAGGGAGCATGAACACAGTTTTTAAAAGGGAGTACATGAATGTGAAATGTTAATATTAAAGTAAACCAATGAAGAACTGTTTTATTTTGGTTTACCAGTGTTTTCTGTTATGGGATATTCTGTGTGCATGCAGTAGTTTCTGTTGGCAAAGCTAGTACAACACAGCAGCTTTAATCAGGCATTTAGATATTGTTATTTCTCCTCTTTCTTGCCATGCATTTGTTCACCTCCCCACTCTCACTGTAACAGAGGGCAGCCAAGCAGTAGCAATGAGTTGAAGGAGCAGCATCTGGGACTGTTACCCTTTATAGTAGTGGAGGACAAGTAGTTGGTAGCCACTGCTCCAGTTGTTTCTCTTTTTCATCATTTTTTCAATTGGCTTCTCCACCACCATGGCAGAGGTGAGTAAGTGGCAAGAAGGAGGATTAACCGTCACCATCAACTTGCCTACTTGCCTTTAGTTGGTTCTGAACCTCACCAATATTAAAGCCTCGCCAATATTAAACAGCCCCACTGAGGACATCTTGCCTGAGTAGCGCCTCAAAATCTGGTCACCTTGTAGCAATGACAGATGTAGCAGTGAGGGGTCCGAGGGGCAATCAGGAGTCGGAGTCAGGGTTTAAGATTGAGTGCAGGGAACAAGCTGTTCTTACAAGCCAGCAGCCTGCTTTTATTTTTTTCCCCCTCTGCGCAATACAGCTTGTTGACAATAACATTCCTAGATAACAATGTTCCTGAAGTCTCACCGCTTCTTCTGGTATCTCATCCTGTTTACAGGCTTTAGCTCTTAGCTTCATGAACAGGGCCAGCTCAAGGTTTGCCTCAAGTGGGGGGCAAGTGTGCTTGCAGGTTGCCATGTTCGCTAAAGCTTAAGCGTGCTTCTGCATAATTACTACACTCCTTCCTTGCAATAACAGTGCTGGGCAAGAAAACCAAGACTTTGAAGGAGACGTTTGCTTTCCAACAGAATGACTTCACTTGCTCCATGATGCCTTCATGGCCAGTGCTCTGTCATTATTGCTCTCCTCTGGCAGTATTGAGGGCAGGGGGCCATCAAACAGCCCACAATGCCCCGAAAAGGCCCTTTAGGCACTGCCAGCCTCAGACATGGTGTTCTCCATTATACACCACCATGTGAATGGCTACGTTGGAGAGAGAAGGGTCAGTTCATGATTTCAGCTAATAATACATTTATTGTGGAGAAGGGAGCTGTGAATGAGATATACGCTTTTGTTTGATTTTCGCTGTAAAGCACTTTGTGAACTTTCTGTTGAAAAGCGCTATATAAATATTGTTAATAAATAATAATACTTCTTGCAATTCTTTTAACATAGCAGTTCGGGTAGTAGTGACAGTGAAGATAGTTCAGATGAAGGACTGATTGGTCCACCTCTGCCACCCCAAGGGTCAGTGGAAGATTCTGACGATGAACTCATTGGTCCACCTCTCCCTCCTGGGTACAAGGACAGTGATGAGGAGGAGGATGACACACAGGAAGAAGATGAGGTCAGTTTTCCATTTTTCAACATTTTACATGTCTCTAGTGTGGTGTGTTCCAGTTACTGTCTTTGAGGGGTTCACTGTAAAGCAGCTATTTTGAACACTGTTTTAAGCCAGTTGAAGCCATACTGACAGACTGATGAAACCTTTGCCTCACTGCCTTTGATTGTTTGTGCTAATGTCAAGACCATTTTAGACTATTGTAATAATGCACACTTTAGTGCCCCTTTGCTGCATTCAGTCTGAGTATTAAGTGGGCAGGGCTTTGCAGAGGGAAAGAAACATGCTCAGTTCTCCAGGCAGCCCTTTATTGATATTCTGCCAGTAACAGTATGGCTGAGGGTTACAGTGCAGGGAAGCGAAGAAAGGACTTCTCATAGGTGGCTGCAGCAAAAAGGTTACACTTCTTGGCAAGCTGTTGTAGTGATGATGGTGCCTCTAAGTGTGCGAGCAATGTCAGCTTTCATTTCACTTTATGAATGACTTTTTGAAGATTTCTTTCTTATAATTCAAAACTACCTGAAGTTAATTCTGCTGAAAACATGAAATTTACCTTGAATGATTAAAAAATATACATATTTTTTATTTTGAATCTTCCGCATAATGGTATTTGAATAATCCTACTAGACGAGAATAATTTTGATGGGAATGGATGCTGAAGGATGAAGTTGAAGTCCTCTAAGCCAAAAGGAAAATAGGAATAGGAATGGGGCATCTACGTAATAACACAATCCTATGCATGTCTACTTAGACATAAGTCCCTTTGACTTCAAGTGAATGTACTCCCAGATAAGTGTAGAAAGGATTGTAACCTAAGGCAGCAGTGCTTACCTGGGAGTAAGTCTCAGTAAACATAGTAGGACATGCCTACTTCTCTGTCAACATGCATAAGAAATATGCATATAAGAAACTTGTTCTAAAGAAAGCATATTTTGTTTCTAGGTGATACGTATGCATGTCATAGGAGCCATATGCTTAGAAGAGCATTGTTCTTTTCCATGTAAGAAGGAATGCCTCTCTAAAGTTTGGCACCTGCATTTTTATATGCTATTAAACAAACACAAAAAATCTGACCAATTAGTTAGGGCTATGCTATTTAGTTGTTCAAAGATGTTCTAAATCAATGGATGAATAGTCTTAGAAGGAAGTACTGCAGAAAAATGTTCAGTTAAAAGGGATGCATCTGATCTTTATAATTGTTTTGAAATTAGAGCAAGGGAGCTATCTAGCAGCAGATAGGATATCAGCAAGATATCCTAGTTCCTAGTTTTGCGTGACCAGGGACTAGAGTGATCCAACTAAAGGAAAAATGGTAATAATTGCTGAATCTGGGGATGGATCACTGTTAGAGTGGAAAAATTCATCAGTCGAAAGCTGAGAAAGTGATTAGTGCATGATGAAGCCCCTCGTCCGTAATGCAACTGGTTGCTAGGGCCTTCATTCAGTATTATAAGACAAACCTCAGATTTTAAGAATTTCAATAAGGTATTTCTCCCTAACAGCAGGGTCTCCTGGTTCTATTCATTTTTTTCCCCAGCAAGGAGGGGCAGGAGGAGACAGTGCATGAACTTGGCACTTTTCCTGATCTCTCCCTGAAGACAAGTCAGGAGAAAGGAGCTGACAGTCAAAGGATATTCATCTAAGACTGTGTCATTTTTCAAAGGGTCTTGACAACATGCCATGGGAGCTTTGTTTTGAAGTAATCCTTACATTATTTCCATATAATGTGTTGTTGGGATAGCCATAGCAACGTAACAGTTGTTTTGAATTATTGTTCAAAGTATTAAACAAATGTTTGCATCTTTGAGGAGTACTGATTTTGATTTAAAGGTTAGAAAAGATTTGTATTGAGTTTTAACTGTTAAGTGATAATATTTGAATTAAGAGTATTTTTCTTTTTTCATCCTAATTTTTTTTTTTGGAATTTACACAAAAATCTCTCAAATTAGCCGTCTAACCCATATCTTCAGGAGTATTTGAATGTGTCTGGAATCTTCACAACCTTATAAAGTGGATTGTATCCTGAGTTATTCCTCTGCTCCTGCAAGTGGAATTATGCATGCAGAAGTGACAGCGCAAGATTCTGGCACACAGAAAAATAAGTGGAACCTCAATTTAGCTGCAACAAGTGCAATAAGTTGTCATGCATTCAGTTGTCCTCACTATTGTGTAATTTTTTTTCTGCACGCTGTTACACAACTGCTTGCAAAATAGCACAAGCTGCCACCTTATTTCTGCATGTGGTCATTAGGATACAACTCACTAATTTTTTTAAAGCTAGGAATATTAAAAACCATACTAGCTAAAATAGCATTTTAACTTCCTTTCTCAAGTTGTACAAAATTGCTTTCTCCAAAGGAACGCAGCAGTCATAAAGTTGAGAATGACGGTTTTTTTAAAAAACAAATTCATTGTTACTGTTAGTTGATTGAATTGCATGTGAACCTTTCAGCGGTTCTTTAGGCAGACACTTTAGAACACTAGTATTGTGTGAGGTTCTGGCTTCATTTTTTCCCCCCAATAACCTTTGAGGATAAATGCTTGTAGTATGTAAGTATTGTGCCTGAAAATACTGAATTTAAGCAGGTTTTGGCTGAAATTCTCTTACAAGGGCGGAAGTTCCATTGAAGTGGGAGGTGAGTTTCTTAAACTTGTTTAAGGTTGCTGTGTTAAAGGAACGTGAGAAGCTGCTTTGTGCAGAGTCACACCATTGGCCCATCTAGCTCAGTATCTGTCTGGAAGGCTTTGTAGTGCTCCAGGCAGAGTCTTCCGAACCCATATGTGAACAGAAGGTTTGCACCCAGAAGGTCCCAAGTTTAATCTTCAACATGTGGAGATGCTGAAGATTAAACTTGGGACTTTCTGTGTGCAAAGCCTGACCAGTGTATCTCAGTCAGTGTTACTTGTACCACTGGTGGTAGTTGAGATGGCGTCTAGACTAAAAACAAAAATTATGCTTGACCAGCCACTGAAGCCTCTGATTTTATCCTTTTTACTATGGTGGTGGTGGTGGGGGGAACGGATGACGGACTGCCTTATGGAGCATTTGTGGAGCTCCATGTCTCAATAGATTGGACCATTCTCACATGCCTCTTCCTCAGCCTGCCCTTCAAAATGAACTGAAGCATGTTCATTTACTTGTGAGTAAATGCTCCCGTGCAGTTCATAGGGCTTTATTCATTTTCCTTGAGGTTCCATGTTTTCCTAAATAATTGCAACTCTGTCAAAATAGCATAATAAAGACTTGCCTTGATAGCACACACTGATAGTTCAGAGCAAAAGTTTAATGAAACTTATGTATTCTATGTTGAAAGTCTGTTATTATCCATGGAATTGAAGTTTAATAGTAAGTTATTTCAAGGAAAAATAATAGAAAATGGCCCATTGCTCAAAATCAGGGTAGGTGCATTTCGTTTAGTCCTTATTTTTAAGATGTAATGAGCTTGAAATAAGGGAATTTGGAAGCAAAATTACATGTATGTTCGAATTCAGCCAGTGAGGTAACAGAAGAGGGAGACCTGAACAATGCATGTTCAGATTTCTCTAGGGTATCAGAGTGGATTGTTCAGTATCAGTATTACTCCAGATTGGGCCAGCTCCTTTGCAGTTGACCCATGAGAGCTTCTCCCTGAACTCAGTGGGTGTGTAATGACAGTAAGATCTAGCATGGATAGTGGTTATCCCTCTAAAGTGAAAAACAATCAGAGAATATAGACCTGAAGCAACCTTTAGTTATTTGGGAGAGAAACTCTGGGAGAGTTTGGGAACTGATGTAAGTTCCTGCGGGGGAGGGGTGAAGTTAGCGAAACCAGAAGTGCCTGTTTTTCCTATTTTCAGAAGTTTGGAGATATGGGAAGCCATGCAGAGGGGTCTGCAGGTTGTCCGATCCCCCCCTCCCCAGAGACTAGCGCTGCCTCGAGTAAGTCTAAACAGCTTCTTTACCCTCAGCAGCAGTGCAGTCACAGCAATTGTGTCACTATCGTTGCTCTCCCCCTGCCCCTTGGGGGGCAGAGACATGGCTTCCCTGGCTGGGGCATTGTGATGCCTCAGTTTGGGAACCTCAGGTTTAGTTATAGAGTGCCTCAGGAGAGAAAAGTTCACGCATCTTTCTGTATAGTACTTTCTCAGAAGGTTCCATCATTTGTTTCCTTACTGTAGGGACACTTGTGTTCTAGATCAGTCCGCACACACATCCACCTCTACTATCAGTCAATCACCTTACTGGGGTCCTAAGACAATCCTAGCATTCTGCTGAAGCTCTCATTTCAAATTCCTCTGCTTTTCTAGCTCAAACAAAAACTGAATGGTGATAGTCCAAGCCTGTGCATGTCTACCCAGAAGTCTTACTATACTGAGTGGGGCTTACTCCCAGGTAAGCGTGGATAGGATTGCAGCCTTAGTTTCTTTGGTCCATTCCTTCCTATAGTCAGTGGAAGAGGGGCACATGGTCCACCACAGAAAAGATGGAACTTTGCATTTGTCCCTGATTCACAGCTGAGTTCCTGGTGCACAAGGTCAAGGAATCATTTTGTGACGATTAAAATGGAGGGCTTCCATTTATGGGGAAGTGGGACCCCAAAGCGATGGGGGAATTAAGAGATTGCCAAATCTAGCAACAAAGCTGATGTGCCAAAATGCATGCCAGCATGAGATGCCTGTTGAGTTTACTAGTAGGGTGTCACCCTGTTAGGGAATAGTAGCAATGGAAGGGGGTGATTGGTGCACATGTGAGTATTGTAGGTCCTGAACTAAGGTTGGTATGCAGTGATCCTAGAACCAAATATCAGTGCGTATAGAGTATAAATACATTTGTTAATCCTGCATCTGCCGTCTCTTATCACTCATCAAAAGGACCAAGCCATATCCAAGCATTCAAAACTTTAGCAGAACTGAAGACACAACAGTGCTTGGTAATATAGTCCTGGATAACATAACTGAACTGAGGTCATTGTTCTCATTGAAACGGTATTTGTAGAGATAAAGAACTTGGAGTGAAACACAGACGACACTCGACTGGCCTTTTTGAAAGGAAGCTGAGCTGGTTTACAAGCTAATCATTGAGTTTGAAATGCTTGGATAACTTGGAATACCAGGAGGCCAAACAGAATAGTGGTGCTGGCAGAAGGGCATGTGTCACAGATGGTTGGATGGATGGATACAGTCTATGAACTCGGTGGGTTTTCCAAGTAAAGACATACAATATAGAATTGGGCTGTATGAGATTGAGCTAAACAATGGAGTTTCTGGTTCAGATCTCTCCTTGGCTACCCACCCATTATATGAGCTTAGATAAGCTGTTTTTTTCTCAACCTTATGTACTTTCACCTGCAGTAGATGTTTAATGATACCTATCTTATAAGACTGTTGTAAGACTGACTGAAATATTGGATGAGGAACATTTAATTCAAGGTGTTTATATAATTATTAGCACTATTAAAGCAGGTTTGGCTGTCTAGGCTGTCTCAGTGGGATACTGTTGGGGAATCTACTAATATTAATAAGATTAATCTAAGCTGCTCTTCAGAGGAGGAGTGCAGTATATATATATTTTTAGTATAAGTGTGACATGATACCCAAAGGCATGATATCTCTATTTTGTAAAATGTTGCGTTTGTTCTAATTTTAGCTGAAAATGGTCTTGTATCTATTAATGTTGTGGGTAATGAAAAATAGTCTCCTTAACTACTGACAGGCATGATACTATATACCAGTGTGTCGCAAACATAGGGGGGTTTGGAGTGCTCAGAATTCTTGGTTCTCGAACCCTAAAGCCCTCAAGACCCCCCCCCCCATCCAGTAGTACTGCCACCACCCTGTACGTGCCAGTGCCTCAGTCTAGGGACACTGAGACCCTCAGTTACTAGTTAAAGCTTCAGTCCTCAAGTTACTAGACCTCAATGAGCACTTGACAACTTGCTGAATGGCTAGGTAGGATTCTGAACCTTTGTCCCCAACAGGCAATGAAACAACTTAGTAAAAGAGATTTTAGTTTATTAAGTACATAAGGTTACATAAAGTTACAGTAAGGCAGCAAATGCTAGAGGCATAAACATGTAGGAAACATATCAGCAATAAAATAATAAAGCTAGCTGGCTATTAATCCCTATCTCTCACCTGTTACTCTTGTTGATCTTTTAGCCCCAAGGCTACCTATGAGGGCAGGTGCCCATGGTAGACAATGGAGCTCGCAGCGTGCAGGATGTTGCACCCAAAACTCTGTTCAAGAAGGAACACACACACCCCTTGGGGCACTCATTATTATACTTCTTATGCTATTCGTGCTGAGGTAACTTCATACTTAGATTGTCCAATCAGAAACTTTGAGGACAAAACTTTCTTAAAGTTGGCCTGTTTGCTAGCCCCTCATAGTTCTTTACCCCTCCCAACTGGAGATCCATAGCTGCATTCCATTCCGCTTGATCAGGCATGTCTCTGTCTACTAAGGTGTTAAACATTCCAAGGGGTTGTAATTCTTGCTTATTTACTCACATTCTTGCAGCTGGGAACTGCTAGCCACTTCTCCCTTACTGACTTAGTTTGGTTCAGGCTCCACATGCTAACTTAGGCCTAACATGTACATATTCATGACACAGCGGTGGGCAAACTTTCAACTTTAGGGATCCTGGACCTTTAACAATTGTATAGAAGAGGGAATTTCAGCAAGTGCAGCTTGTCATCTCACAGATGACAAGCTGTACCTGCTGAAATTCTCTCTCCAAGTGTTAAAGGTCCAGGATCCTTTTGCCCACCCCTGCTGTATACCGTACATTTAAATAAGAAAGGCCAAACGCACTGCTTCATGATCACACACATTAAAGCAGACTTTTGAAGAATTTGAGAAATCTGATTTTTCAGAAAAGAAGGAAATAATCTATACGGTTATTTTGAAAACATCTCTGGGAGGGATCTGGATGTTTGCATGTTATTAGTGTCTTAGAGGAAGGAGGCATAAAAACAACAACTTTAATTTCAGTTATTTTCTTACAGATTATAATCGTTATAGATACAGTGGGCTTTTGGTATCTGCGGGGGATTGGTTCCACAGCTCCCCATGGATACCACAGATGCTGAAATCTGTAGGCAGCCAGAGCACTGGTGCCACAAAAACTTACCTAAAGGCCTCATTAGAGACCCTCCTAAGGTAACACCTTTAGAATCTCAAAACACATAGATG
Source organism: Tiliqua scincoides (assembly GCF_035046505.1). Taxonomy (NCBI): domain Eukaryota; kingdom Metazoa; phylum Chordata; class Lepidosauria; order Squamata; family Scincidae; genus Tiliqua; species Tiliqua scincoides. The sequence goes on from NC_089822.1 coordinate 16,200,699, forward strand.
ACCAGGCCTTGCTGAGGGCGAATCAGCATGTCTTCTGTAAGGGTAAGTCTTGCCTCATGAACCGTATAGAATTCTTTGAAAATGTCAACAGGCATGTGGATGCGGGAGAACCCGCAGACATTATATATCTGGACTTTCAGAAGGCGTTCGACACGGTCCCCCACCAAAGGCTACTAAAAAAACTCCACAGTCAGGGAATTAGAGGACAGGTCCTCTCATGGATTGAGAACTGGTTGAAGACCAGGAAACAGAGAGTGGGTGTCAATGGGAAATTTTCACAATGGAGAGAAGTGAAAAGCAGTGTACCCCAAGGATCTGTCCTGGGACCGGTGCTTTTCAACCTTTTCATAAATGACCTGGAGACAGAGGTGAGCAGTGAGGTGGCAAAGTTTGCAGATGACACCAAACTTTTCTGATTGGTGAAGACCAGAAGTGATTGTGAGGAGCTCCAGAAGGATCTCTCCAGACTGGCAGAATGGGCAGCAAAATGGCAGATGCGCTTCAATGTCAGTAAGTGTAAGGTCATGCACATTGGGGCAAAAAATCAAAACTTCACATATAGGCTGATGGGTTCTGAGCTGTCTGTGACAGATCAGGAGAGAGATCTTGGGGTGGTGGTGGACAGGTCGATGATAGTGTCAACTCAATGTGCGGCGGCAGTAAAGAAGGCCAATTCTATGCTTGGGATCATTAGAAAAGGTATTGAGAACAAAACAGCTAATATTATAATGCTGTTGTACAAATCTATGGTAAGGCCACACCTGGAGTATTGTGTCCAGTTCTGGTCGCCGCATCTCAAAAAAGACATAGTGGGAAAAGGTGCAAAAGAGAGCTACTAAGATGATTACTGGGCTGGGGCACCTTCCTTATGAGTAAAGGCTATGGTGTTTGGGCCTCTTCAGCCTAGAAAAGAGGCGCCTTAGGGGGGACAGGATTGAGACATACAAAATTATGCAGGGGATGGACAGAGTGGATAGAGAGATGCTCTTTACACTCTCACATAACACCAGAACACTACTAAAATTGAAGACATCCACTAAAATTGAGTGTTGGGAGAGTTAGAACTGACAAAAGAAAATATTTCTTTACTCAGCATGTGGTTGGTCTGTGGAACTCCTTACCACAGGATGTGGTGATGGCGTCTGGCCTGGATGCCTTTAAAAGGGGATTGGACAAGTTTCTGGAGGAAAAATCCATTACGGGTTACAAGCCATGATGTGTATGTGCAACCTCCTGATTTTAGAAATGGGCTATGGCAGAATGCCAGATGCAAGGGAGGGCACCAGGATGAGGTCTCTTGTTATCTGGTGTGCTCCCTGAGGCATTTGGTGGGCCTCTGTGAGATACAGGAAGCTGGACTAGATGGGCCTATGGCCTGATCCAGTGGGGCTGTTCTTACGTTCTTAACACCAGCCTCCCAGCCACCTCAGAAGGCCTCCCAGACACAACCAGAAGTCACTTCTAGTTCATGTTGGCGACGTCTGATACCCAAAGACGACGACCCTCTGATGCTCAATCCTCAGATGCCGAGCCCATGGATAAAGGATATGTGTCCTGTATACATGAAATGTGTCTAAACCAGATCAAAACTAACTTAGTGCCCACTCTTATCCAGTTTTCCAGCACTGATGCAGCAGTGCAAATGGGGCACATAATTTATCCTGCTATGGGAAAGCAGTTGTCGAGGCCTCCTCAATGAAAGGGAATGTTTGTTGGGGACAATGAAAGGGACAGTGATGGCTAACCTTTTAGAGACCGAGTGCCCAAACTGCAACCCAAAACCCACTTATTTATCGCAAATTTGGGGTCTGGCAGTCCAACCCTATCCACACTTTCCTGGGAGTAAGCCCCATTGACTTTAATGAGACTTCTTGATAAGGCAGGACCAGCACCAAGAGCAGGGCTGGCACCCCAAAGCCTGCAGCAGCAGCTTCGCTGTGCCTGCCCACATGCCGCAATCTCACACTGCATGTGAGCTGCCCGCCTTACCCCAGACAGGGGAGGGAGGAAGCGCTCCCATAGGGCTGCTGGGCAGGGGGGGTGATGTGAGAAATGTCCCCTCACAGAGCCTCTCAGCCTTCCTCCTCCCCTTTTTAAAAAAGTTGTGTCTGAACTAGAGTGTTAGAAATTTCTGATAAACCTGCAGAAAAACAAAGCCCACATTTTTTTAAAGGTTCTGCTACCTGCTCACTACTGACACTTCTCACCCCAATTTCATCCTTAATTGACTCTAGTCGTGTCCTCCCCCAGCCTCATTCACGAGCTGTGGGGACTGTTTTGTTTGCCGCTCTGAAGGTTGTAAGGAGCAACCTCGTTTTGCCTTTCATAGCTTTATCAGTTCTGTCATCCGGTAGACGGCGAAGTGGGAGAAAAGTGAAGAGTCTGTTCTGGGCTGCTTATAGACCACTTGCAAAGTGGCTATAGTATCTGAGTCTCAACTGAGCCCTCTTTATTTAAAAAGAAATGTATTTAAATGTTTTTACTTTGGTGATAAAATGAAGAAAAGTAAACCCCCTTATTTTGTTTAAATTTTCCTGAAAAGCAGTAGAATCTCTTCCCTGTGTGCTGTGTGCCAAAGCAAAGTTTCACCTTTCTGAAGATGTAGTGTAATTCCACATCATTATTCTGTGATTGAGGAGAGTCCAGTCCCTAGCAGCAGATTCGTTGGACATCTAATTTGCAAAAGAAGAATTGGTGTGAAGCTTGGCACTTATGTGTGTATAGCAACAGTTTCCCTTTATACAGGCATACTTTTTAGTCACTTAACAATTTATTGTCCTATCCCATTACCTAAAAATGTGCTGTTACATGACAGTTCATAATATGGCTTACATATTAATGTGTACTGAAGACAATTTATGGGTGGCATGGGAGAATTACTAATCAAAACAGTAATAGGATTGGAACCAGCTGTACATGCTCCATATAAAATTGACCTTCCTTCCTTCCTGCAGTAAGTTTGGCATGTTGTAACTTTTCCTAAGGTTTTGGAATACCTAACAGAAAGGTTTAAAGAATTTGCAGTTTATATCTGTTTGGCTTTGATATTTTACTGGATGAATTAAACTACATTAATACTGTCTGTTTCAGTTAGAGCTGATGTGCTTAGCCAGTTAATTCGGTGTATCAATCATCTCAAAGCATTATGATTTATTTAAAAGTTTCCTCTAAGTAATAAGGCAGTAGATAACATTTTTTAAAAATTGTGATTTTTAATAAAATAAAATATAAAAATTAAGGGTGGCAGGTGCCATTTCAGAAAAGATGTTTCTCTTTTTCTCTCAGTGGGAAATGCCTTTTCTAGAATTTAGCCTGCTGGGACTAGTACAGCATAAAAACTAGGGATGTCAACCCTAGTCAAGAACCTAGTTGATCTGATTATATATATTCTGATTGCCATCCTAATAGAGACATTTCTTCCGGTATATTAGAGTAGGTGGATGCCTCTTCTAAAATGGCACCTTTTTTTTGTAAGCACCTCTGTCTAAAATGACTGATTTTGTAAAATTTGCTGTTTAACCAGAGAGGCACCATTTCTAAAGGTTTAATTGAACAAATGGCAAAGCATTGCAGCCCTGTTAAAAACAAAGAATGTCATATGTTTTCAAAGCACACTCAGCATTTGAAAGTGTTCTAGAAATGTCTCATTTTTTTCACTACAAAAATTATTTATATATTGTACCACTTTTCAATCATGATGTAAACTCTGGGAGTTTGGAAATTGCTGTAAGTGCCTATGGGGGAGGGGTTAAGGCAATGGCACGATTGCCACAGTAACACCACTGTCATGGTCAAAAGGGTTTTTTTGCTTACCCTTGGCAGCACCAGCCCTCCAAGGAGTGCAGAGAGACTGTGAACCCCCTGCAGGTCTCCCCAAGCCACGGAATAACTAAAAATAGAGAGCGCGACCCACTTCCAGTTTGCTATCGCAAAACTGGAAGTGGATTGCAATAACCAATTTTATCTATTCTGAGGCTTGGGGAACCCTGTAGAGGTGTGCTTCCTGGGGCACCTTGGGGAACCTTATCTGGTGTGCTCCCTGGGGCATTTGGTGGGACGCTGTGAGATACATGAAGTTTGACTAGATGGGCCTATGGCCTGATCCAGTGGGGCTGTTCTTATGTTCCACGGGCTTCCTGCACCCCTAGGTAGGCCTGCACTGCCAGAAGTAAGTTTAATAAAAAAAAAAAAAACCCTTTTGGCCCTGGCAGCAGTGCAATTGTGCCTTTGACATCTCCCCTCCCCTTAAAGGGGCAGAGACATGGTATCCCTGACTGGGGCATTACAACGCCCCGGTTTGGGAACCTCTGATATAAGTGTAAGATCTCAAGCTGAGGGGTGCAACTGATTTACGTTCATAAAATCTATCAAAAAGGATAGGTGCTTGAACATATGAAGATGGCAGAAAGTATACCCTGTGTTACTTTCTGCTATACCATATGACTTGGCTCACTTGCTTGAGGTGCTAATTACCCAGCAGGCACTTTTGTAGTACTGACACCTGCTCTCTACTTAGACATACTATGATCTGAATTATAAGCAGACTTCTCTCTGGAGGTTGTTTTGTGGCCTTGCTCTGTGATGTCAGATTAGACTCTGATCTTTTGGTTCACTCCTTCTCATATTTGGAGGCTTAATCATACTTGATATCATATGAAGAAGTTATAAGCATGCAGTATGCTATGTTTAGGATGGGAAAATTCTCCAGCAGAATCTTGCTAGAATTCAGGGCTTCCCTTAAGGCAATTCAGCCAATTGAATTGAATTGGGGTCCATGCTCTTGGGGAGGAGAGCTGCAGCCAATCCCTCGTTCTGTAGCTAACACTCCAGCATGCAAGATCCATGCTGGAGAATCAGCTACAGAGTGTAGTGAGTGGAGCATTGCTGTGTGTGGCCTGCCTGCCTGCTCATGGGTACTAATGGCTCGAAATGCCCCCCAACTGGAAGCAGTTGATGGTGATGTCATCACCTCTGCCATCTGCTTCCAGGTGCTGCACTACGTGTAGGATACCATTGCCCCCGCACCTGTTGCTGCAGTTTGTCCCAGTAATTGGGGGAAGTGGGGGATCCACAAAAATGTTCAGTGTCAGGCCCCACAGTTCCTATGGCCAGCCCTGATTACAGCAGAGTTGGAGGAGAAATATTGTTACTAGAGTGTGCAATAACAGGGTGCATATACAGACCTGTGTGTTTTGTGAGAAGTGGATTTGGGTAGCGTGTCTGAAATTCCACCAGAAGTAAGGAATTCTTCATACTGATTTCACCCATAAGTATTGCATGAAGGGGCAACATTCCTCCTTTGGATAGCCCAATTCCCCAGTGCTTAAGCCTGGATCTAGAGTGGTTTCTGCTGTCTCCCATGTGAGAAATTTGTGAACTAGATATGATTGGGAAGGGAGGCGTGTGGTGTGCTTCCTTACAAACTAAGTATGGTATAACACAGTGCAGTGTCTGGAATTGTAACTGAAATTCTACCAGTACGAGTAAATTCTTCGTAGTACGTGGAGCTCCAGATTAGTCATGTCCTAGCAGCAACGTGAAGTTCTAAGCTGGATAAATAGAGTTTCTTGTAGCAATTAGTCAGGCTTATGGCAAGGCTCAGAGGAGTGTGGAGTACCTTCTGTCACAGAAGTCATCACTCCTTGCAGTATACAGTACTACGTAAATGTTTTCCTTGAGAACATGAAATATTCTTCTCTGCTATTCCTAGTCTCCTGGAATGAAACTGCTGGAAGATCACTACTTGCAACTGATTTGTGTTCATATATAGGCATTTTTTGGTTATGACTTTGAGATATTTATAGTATATTCTTTAATTTTGGAAGTTTAAAGTTACTAAAATGGAATGGGTCACAATGATACTTCATAAATATTTGGCTATTTTTAAAAGATGTTATGCCAAGACATGTTCTTCAAAGGTTGTTATCTTTAATTTTTGTTTTGATTAAACAGTTCTGTTTGAAACTCTGGAATCCCTTGGACAGCATAGCTAATGTTCTCCCACCAGAAAGTACTTCCAGCAACTTGCTGTTGGGATTCTAAGAGTGAATTTGCACAATTTGTGTTGTGCAGGTGACAATTGTCAATGCCATTTGATACCTGCATGTCATAAGAAAAGTTCTGCTGGATCAAGCCAAATGCCCGTCTAGCCCAGCATTCACAGTTGCCCACCAGCTGCCTCTAAGCAGGAGAGAAGGGCATACTTCCCTCCCACCACTGCTCCCCTGCAGCTGCTAATACAGAGGCATACTGATGCTAAAACTGGAAGTAGTGCATAGCCATTGTGACAACTAGTAGCAACTGATAGATCTTCATATTGGCAATTGCTCCTCTGCCTTGCCCTACCTGAATGTTCTTATGAAACCACTTCAGTTTCTCTGGGCTTTGGCTCCAGCCGCTTGGCATTCCTTGTAAAAGGAACCAAGAAGAAGCTACTGGCTTGCTGGTCAACATCACCTATTGAAAGCTTCTCAAATTTGCTCTTTTTTATTCCTTCTGCCCATCTGTGCGTTTTCTCCTCCCCCAAATCCTGCCTGATCTGTTTGCCTGTTTCCTTAGCTCTCCACATTGTGGGTTGTCCTCCATCACTGTAACATGTGAAGCTTCTAGTACTAGTCCACTGAGAACTAGTCACTGCAGACCATAGTCCCTTACATGTCAGGTAAATACTTTGATACATGGTGAGGAAGGACATAGTCTTTTAGTGAGAGGATAGAATGAACCTTCGCATTTCAAAATGAGAGGATGGGATGAGCTTGTTGGGAATCGCTGATACCAGAGAACAGCCAATTCCGGTCAGTGGATCAGAACAAGGCATGCCCTGTTTCTCCAGTTGGGTGGGGAAGGGGAGGAACAGAGAGGCTGTGAGGGGTGGATCTGGAGGCAGTGTTGCACAGTGGATCTTATCCTCCGTTTCCACAGCTTCCCCACCCCTTTTCTCTCCTTGAACTTATTTGATTTATATTCCGCCTTTCTCCCCAAAGGGCACCCAAGGCAGCTTGTGCTGGCATAGGTCCAAGGAGACCCATTGCAGGTTGGTGCACCTATGGAAGGGAAAGGAATTTAAATCCTTTTTCTCCTCCAAAGCCTTGCTCTGTTTTCCTTCCTAAATACACACCTTTCTGCACAGTTGCATTGGCAGAAAAGAGAAGGATAGGATTGGGCCACTAGTCTCACATACCAAACAGACACTCTTTACAGATGCCCCAATCCTCTGAAAGGAGATAGCAACCTGCTCTTCTAGTTTTGGAGGACTTAAAGGGTTGTTTCAAGGATTCTACAGTTCTTTCTTCCTCTTTCTGCTGCATGTGTAGACAAGGCCTGAAATGTTCCCTGTGTCTTTGGTTCCCAGCAAGGAACCTTGTCACAGAGACATATGTCTCTCTTAGACCAGTGGTTCCCAAACTGTGAGCCATGGCTCCCTAGAGAGCCATAGAAACCAGCCAGGGGAGCTGCAGATGCTTTGCAAAAAACCTGCCACCCTTTACAATGTGTATAGTATTGTAACCCTAATATGGGGGCTGTGGCCAATGGCCCAGTAGGGCAAGGGAGTCACCAATAAAAAAAGTTTGGGAACCACTGTATTGGACTGAAGGGGGTGTGCTGGTGGATCATCCATTCTCTGATAAAACCTTTGGTAGAAGGTGATCTAGTAAGTAAATTGCAGTATGCCAGAATGCAGTGTAACATAGCTATTAGGAACAGCTATTAGGAACAACTCCAACAGTGGAGTTGGTCATAGTTTCTCTAATGGCTGTTACCTACTTATGCTCTCACTTCAGATAAAAATTTTACAGCATAGCAGGCTAATAGCTTACTTCAGTGGTTCTCAAACTTTTCCGGCCCGTGGCTCCCCTGATCCTTGTGGCCATTGGCCACGGCTCCCCATTACATCATCTCACCTCAGTTACCCCCAAAATGGGGGTGAAGGTGTTATAATTATACACTAGAAACAAAAAAACAAGAGAAGCCAAATCTTCAGCAGAGCAAATCTGCTGCAAATCTTCAGCAAATCTTGCTTTGTGTGGCTGCAATCCTAACCACACTTACCTGTGAGTAAGCCTCATTGAACAAAATATGACTTACTTCTGAGTAGACCTGGTTAGGATTGTGCTCTGAGTTTGTTAGCAGCACACCTGGAGGGTTTTGGAAAGGGGGGGAGAGAAGTGATGAAATTTGTTGGGGGAAGGGAAGACTTTGTTTTGTGTGTATCTGCTAAGTGCAAACTGATGTGAAACTGAGACTCAGAGACTGTTTGGCTGCAAGCCTAACCTCACCTTCCTGGGAGTAAGTACCATTGAACACAATGGGACTTACTTCTGAGTAGACCTAGCTAGGATTGTGCCCTTTGTCTTATAGCAGCCAACTTGGGAAGTCCCCCTCCCCCAAAAGGAGGCAGGAGGGAAAAGGGGGATGGCTGAAAAGGAATGGGTATTTTTATTTTTTAATCAATTTTTGGAGACAAAGCTTGACTGATCAAGAGTGGCTTTTTATTTTTTGAAGGGGGAGGAAAAAGAGAAAGGTGAAGATCCTTGGTTAAGCTGACACAGACCCCAAGTCTATGTAGGTCTACTCAGAAGTAAGTTCCATTTGAGTAAATGGGGCTTACAACCAGGAAAGTGTGGAAAGGATTGCAGCCACACAGAGCAAGATTACAACTCACCCCCAAAGTAGATGGGGGCATGCTCACACATACACCCCAACTTGCAGATGCCACCCCTGTGCCCCCCAGGCAAGATGGAGGAATGCAGGCTGTGGCATTTGGACACCCTCCCACTAAGAGCAGGCTGGGCTCTCTCTTTCCCAAGTGGAGGGAAGCGCTACGCTGCCTTCACTTACTGGTGGAGCTCTCTCTAGGTCAGGCTTCCCTCCCAGTTTGAAGCCTGCCAGGAGCACGCTCTGCGCTGATGAGATGCAGCCTCTCCCTGCCCAGCCAACCTCCTCTTGGTTTGGTTTCCCTCCTGCTCTGGGGAGGATGCAGCCAGCAAGAATGCTCAGTGTGAGGCAGCAAGGATCCCTGTGCTTGCCGGCGGGTCCTCCTGGAGCAGGAGAGAAGCCTAAACCTAGAGAAGGCTGATTGGCAACGAGATTCAGCGGTGAACACTCAGCTGGGAAGCGCATGCAGTGCCCGGCCAGCTTGTCCGGACTGAGAAGGAAGCAGTCACACTCTGCACGGCACTCAGTGCAATTGCTGGCAAGCCTTCTCCAGATGGGGAGGGAAGCGCATGCCACGCCAGAAGCTGAAATGTCTGGGCTGCTGACCTCTCTCACCAGAGGTAAACCTGATACGGATGCCAGGGAGGCTCCACCACCTCCCCCCACCATGTTTCACACACCCTCCCCACCTCACACTGCCCCACCCACCTTGTTCACAGCTGCAGTAAAGCAGCAAGAAAAAAAGCAACTGAGCTGAGCTGAGCAGCTACGGCCACCTCTCTCCCCAAGATGCCTCGAGATGTCCTGGGGGCTTGTCTCACCTCCCAAGGGAGTCCTGACACACAGATTGAATACCTCAGACTTACTTGACTGCATCTGGATGGTATAGTAAATTAGGTTGATGTAAGTCATACTTGCAAATAAGGTGTGTGCTTGTTTTTAACCGTAGAAAGCCAGAGGATCTATTCCTGTAATTACTAAATTGATTTGTTTTAACAGCTTGCAAACTGCTTAGTTGGAATTATTTTGAAGTAAGCAGCATGCAACTTTCCCACAGGCATTTTTGTGGTGCTCGCTGATATAATTATTGCTGCTGTAAAAAAAAAAAAAAAGTAAAACTAGGCTCTCATTATTTACAGAGAGAAAAATCTAACTTTTTCAAGGGAAAAATTGGGGGGTTCAACTTCAGTGATGATTCGTTTTCCCCTTTTCTATATTTTAGTCTATACCTCTCTTTAGTATGCTTGAACAGAGTTTTATGTGCATACTGAAAATTTTTCTTAACAATATCATCCTCTTGTAGGACCCTGTCAAGAAGATTCCCGACTCTCATGAAATTACGCTGCATCATGGAACAAAAACAGTAAGCGTCTTGGCATCTTACTTCTTGGAGCGCAATGCCAAAAGGTTTTGTGTACAAAGCTTGACGTTACTATTTTGTTAATCTTCAGTACAACCACCAGTTCTTGGTTCTATTCCCAATTTTAAGTGCGTGAATGTAGTTGTCATGACTTTATAGATTAGAAGTTCAGGCATGTTCAGATGTATATCTAGACTAAATGCAAGGAACCAAACCAGTCTCCTGCACAAAGATGCTGTAAGTTGTTGGTAAGTGGGAATGAACCCCCTGATGCAATTGGAAATATTTATTTTTCAGTTTTTGTATACCACCCTTCCTTCATTGAACTCATAGTAGTGCATATAGTTCCTTCTCTCCTTTTGTCTTCATTCCAACCCTGTGAGGTAGGTTAGGCTGAGATATAGTGACTGGCCCAAGGTCACCCAGGAAGGTTCATGGTTGAGTGGGAATTTGAACCTGGATCTTCCAGGTCTAGTTTCAACACCACAACTGCTACACCATCCTGACTCTGTTATGGAAATTAATATGGAAACTGCTTTTCTATGATGTGGTGCAATCTCATACTACCAGGAAAGCATGTCAATGACCAGATTCTATCATAGTGATAGGAACCGCATTATTTTTATCATCATGCCAACTCTCTGTGGGAACAACCTATGTGGCAGGCATCCTTGACCTGGAGGTTATCTGCTCCATTCCTGGTCTGATCCACAGACACATGCTTTGGAAATCGCTTGTTCTTTGCTTTGCTTCCCTTCCTGAGGTATCACTGAAGGATAGTGATAGAATAATGGCACAGTTGTAGCCAGTGTTCTCTATAATTTCTGTGGGGGCTACACAGTGCCCTAACAGAGATGTGCAGCTCCACAGTGCTTGGTAATTACATCATTGTCATCGCCAAGTTCCAGAGCACTGTCATGAAAGCTGCATGGGGCTCTGATTTGATTATGTGACCACGTGACCTTGAGAGAACAGTAGTTGTAGCCCTGCAGAGTAAACATTGAACACAGAGTGAGTCTCTTGGTTTGGTCTAAACTGGAGCATCTACATGTGACAGAGAACAAGCAACATTCAGGTGGCTGAAGTTGGAGGACCAGTAGATATGGGCGAAGATGCAACAAATGCTAGAAAACAGCGTGGGGCAAGGCAGTGGAAAGGTCAAGGAGTTAGTATCTGATATGGAAACAGAAGGGAAACCACATAAACGTTTGTACACATGTTTTTGGAGCACCGTGGGATTGCGCATTGTGGGGACATGGCTTTCATGCCACAGTGGACAAATGTGAATGACCCTGAATGGTCAAGCGTGCCGACCACTAAAAGACTGGTCATAACTTCATTTTGTGAGGGATATTTCACCTAAATCTGAGGTTAGCAATATTGCATCCAGCCTTCCTGAAGGGTAATAGAACCTTAATAGTCAGTCTTGAGCAGGCAGTTGCTGGTGAAATAGTTCACGCTAGACCACAGTTCCTTGTCAGCCAAGCCAAGTTTGCTGTGTCCCACACCCTTCCCCCCTTTTCCTTCTGTGACTTGCTGCCCAGAGGCATGCTATTAAGAACTCGCTGCTCCCCACATCCTCCTCCAACTCTTGTCTAAGGCTGGGGTCACTAAGACTCCCATCTGTATCTCTTCAAAGTAATGAATTTAAGCTGTTGATGACTGTGTTCCTGTGCAGCTGAGAAATATCAGAAAAGATTTCCCACGTTGAAGATCCTTTCCAGAAACCTAATTAATTTCCCAGTTGCTTTGCCTGTAACAGGAGTGGTTTTCCCAGTGAAACTACAGGGATAAATTTTCTCCTGACAGATTTGACATGTAGGTGAGCAGAGGAAAGTGTTACATAATCAACCAAGAGGTTCTAAATGTCATGTGTTCCATATTCACAATTTACAGCTGCTTCAGCTGGATATGTAGTGACTGTCTAATGTTGTTTTGTATTCTGCGGCACCAGGTCTAGTGCAATTCATTTATAATGGTCTATTTTGTCATAGTCCCTTTGTATCACAAATGACTAGGCAGGATGACACTGACCTCTGAAAGGACATTGGAGTAGGAAAGCTATCACATTCATTTAAGAAAAAGAAAATGTCTGATAATTGAGAACTGAAATCACATTAAATGTGTCCAAAAGAATGTTTGCGGTAAATTAAGGATCAGTGGGGACAATCAGTCCTCTCCTGAGTGGGGGGGGGGCGGGCAGAATCTCCAAAGGACTGAATGGAGTTGTGAATCCCTCCCATCTAGTACTGCAGATATGTGTATACTAAGTACAGCTATTGCCTCAAATGGAAGGCTCATGTGTGCCTTCCTTGTAACAAACCAGCCTTCTTGTTCCATCCTAGCCCTCTCATAGTGGCTCCTTGTGCTGTCCACCCTGGTAACATGCTCATGTGTTCCATGGGAGGATGGATAATATTATGAAATATATAGGAGAGAATGGATCATGCTACATGTATGCAAATTTTTCAAGTGGTGCAAATGAGTACAGGTTGAGTGTTCCTGTTCCGAAATGCTTGAGACCAGAAATGTTTTGGATTTTGGAATATTTGCATGTACACAATGAGATGTCTTGGGATCCAAGTCTAACCACAAAATTTACAGCTAAAGAGGGGCTGGGATGGTCTCCTATCCCTTGGGGATGCTGAATAAACTGTTGTATACCTGTCTGTGTTTTAATTGCAACTCATCACATCAAGTCAGGTATGGAATTTTCCACTTCTGATGTCATGTTGGCATTCAGATGGTTTCATAATTGGGAGCATTTCAGATTTTGAATTTTCACATTAGGGATGCTCAACCTGTAAGTGTAAACTATTTTGAATGTTTATTCTGATGGGTGATTTGTTTGTAATGGAACCATTCATAGAATCATAGAGTTGGAGGGAACTTTGTAAGCCAGCTAGTTCAATCTCCTGCTTGATGCAGGAAATCCAGAACTTGTACATCCCCATAGCATATGCAGACGCACTGTATTCTGGTTAAAAATAGATATCAGATGGTAATTGAAAACACAAAAAGTCAAATGGATCATTCATCAGAAATGCACTTAATGGTTGCTTTAAAAAATAAGTAAACAGAATTATTTCTTTATAGGTCTCTGCTTTAGGACTCGACCCCTCAGGTGCCCGTTTGATAACCGGAGGCTATGATTATGATGTTCGATTTTGGGATTTTGCTGGAATGGATGCATCTCTTCAAGCTTTTCGATCTCTGCAGCCATGTGAATGGTACATCCTAATGCTTTAATTTCTAAAAAATAAAATCATATTTCATGGCAGTGGACAGTCTACTTGGAAGTAAGCCCCATTGAGTCCAATGGGACTTACTCCCAGGTATGTGTGTAGAATTGCAGCCCTAGAAATGTTAATGAGCAAACTGGACTTTGATATAGAAATGGTTGATAGCCAAACATGCTTCAATGGTTTGGCTGCTCCAGAATTCAGTCAAAAATGTCCATGGGGATGCTACTGTGATATAGGCATTGTTATACAGCTGCAAATGCGTTACAGTGTGACTCCAATAGTGTGTGTTAATCCACAGTTGTATATGTATTGGCAACCTTCAGTCTCGAAAGACTATGGTATCGCGCTCTGAAAGGTGGTTCTGGCACAGCGTCTAGTGTGGCTGAAAAGGCCAATCCGGGAGTGACAATCCCTTCCACACCGGGAGCAAGTGCAGTCTGTCCCTGGTCTGTCTCCCTGGCTATGGGCCTTCCTTCTTTGCCTCTTAGCCTCAGACTGTTGGCAAAGTGTCTCTTCAAACTGGGAAAGGCCATGCTGCACAGCCTGCCTCCAAGCGGGCCGCTCAGAGGCCAGGGTTTCCCACTTGTTGAGGTCCATCCCTAAGGCCTTCAGATCCCTCTTGCAGATGTCCTTGTATCGCAGCTGTGGTCTACCTGTAGGGCGCTTTCCTTGCACGAGTTCTCCATAGAGGAGATCCTTTGGGATCCGGCCATCATCCATTCTCACGACATGACCAAGCCAACGCAGGCGTCTCTGTTTCAGCAGTGAATACATGCTAGGGATTCCAGCACGTTCCAGGACTGTGTTGTTTGGAACTTTGTCCTGCCGGGTGATGCCGAGGATGCGTCGGAGGCAGCGCATGTGGAAAGCGCTCGGTTTCCTCTCCTGTTGTGAGCGAAGAGTCCATGACTCGCTGCAGTACAGAAGTGTACTCAGGACGCAAGCTCTGTAGACCTGGATCTTGGTATGTTCCGTCAGCTTCTTGTTGGACCAGACTCTCTTTGTGAGTCTGGAAAATGTGGTAGCTGCTTTACCGATGCGCTTGTTTAGCTCGGTATCGAGAGAATGAGTGTCGGAGATCGTTGAACCAAGGTACACAAAGTCATGGACAACCTCCAGTTCATGCTCAGAGATTGTAATGCAGGGAGGTGAGTCCACATCCTGAACCATGACCTGTGTTTTCTTCAGGCTGATTGTCAGTCCAAAATCTTGGCAGGCCTTGCTAAAACGATCCATGAGCTGCTGGAGATCTTTGGCAGAGTGGGTAGTGACAGCTGCATCGTCGGCAAAGAGGAAGTCACGCAGACATTTCAGCTGGACTTTGGATTTTGCTCTCAGTCTGGAGAGGTTGAAGAGCTTTCCGTCTGATCTGGTCCGGAGATAGATGCCTTCTGTTGCAGTTCCAAAGGCCTGCTTCAGCAGGACAGCGAAGAAAATCCCAAACAAGGTTGGTGCAAGAACACAGCCCTGCTTCACTCCGCTTCGGATGTCAAAAGGGTCTGATGTGGAGCCATCGAAGACAACAGTGCCCTTCATGTCCTTGTGGAAAGATCTGATGATGCTGAGGAGCCTGGGTGGACATCCAATCTTGGGGAGAATCTTGAAGAGGCCGTCTCTGCTGACCAGGTCGAAAGCCTTTGTGAGATCTATGAAGGCTATAAAGAGTGGCTGTCGTTGTTCCCTGCATTTCTCCTGCAGTTGTCTAAGGGAGAATACCATATCAGTGGTGGACCTGTTGGCTCGGAATCCACACTGCGATTCTGGATAGACGCTCTCTGCAAGTACCTGGAGCCTCTTTAGTACAACTCGGGCAAACAGCTTTCCTACAACGCTAAGGAGAGAGATGCCGCGGTAGTTGTTGCAGTCACCCCTGTCACCTTTGTTCTTGTACAGCGTGATGATGTTTGCATCTCTCAAGTCTTGAGGTACTCCACCTTCTCTCCAGCAGAGACAGAGGATTTCATGCAGCTCAGTGACGATGATCTCTTTGCAGCATTTTAGGACTTCAGCAGGGATGCTGTCTTTTCCAGGTGCCTTGCCAAAGGCAAGGGAGTCCAGGGCCACGTGAAGTTCCTCTAGGGTTGGTTCACTGTCAAGCTCTTCCAGCACAGGCAGGCACTCAATGTTGTTCAGAATCCACAGTTGTATTCCTATTGAATCTCATATGCATTAGAGATTTTGGCTAGTTTCATCCTCCAAAAGCTCCATGCTTACACAGTAGTTTGTGGGGATATATAGCAAGCTCTGTTATGTAAGTAGTCCATTCGCTGTGTTTATGTGCTCAGTCAATGTGTATTAAGATACTGTATAACAATTTAGGAAAGCATATTTTAGCTTTTGTATTGGATGTGTTTCATGGTGGTAGGTTGATGGTAACCATTATTACTTTTTGTGTTTTCTAAAGTTGCCTAAACTTTTTTCTTTTTATTGAATACTCCAACACTTATGATTTAAACAGTGATACTGTGTATGTACTTCCTTCCCTTTTCAGCCACCAAATAAAGTCTTTGCAATACAGCAGCACAGGGGACGTCATTCTTGTTGTTGCAGGCAACTCTCAGGCTAAAGTCCTTGACAGAGATGGCTTTCCGGTAATGGAGTGTGTAAAAGGAGACCAGTACATTGTAGACATGGCAAACACCAAAGTAAGCAGGCAAATGTCTCACTTGGGGATTGCATCTTCATGGGCAACTTTTTCTATTTGCACTGGTGGTTGAGTTCAGACAAGCTTATGTTGTGCCTGTTCGAGCTACAAATGTGGACACTCCCAGAGCCAAGACAAAAAATAATAGTTGCATATTGTTTCAGGGATGATGTCAGCAAGCATTCTATATTCAGCTGACCTTTTGGGGAAGGGGCTTCTGGGGGGAGGGAACCAATTTCAATCCCAAAAGGCACAGCATGGAAAACTTTCTTCTCCGCCCCTTTTTTTGTTGGTGATTTAAGTTGGTCCCAAAATAATAGGGCTAGTCAATGTGACCACTTTATGAACATTTTTTAATTGAAAAGCAGTATATATTCTTATTAATAATAATGCCAAAATAGAACAGTCATTGATTGGTATAAATAGTAAATTATTTCTACAAAATATATAAGTTGATTTGTACAAAATAGTATCGTCATTGACTCACCCGGCACTAGAATTTGATTTGTTGGCAAAATGAGAAGGTGAGCAATTCATTTCAGAACTGAATAACACATTACAGTAAAGTCAGGGTTGTCCCTCATGTCAGGTTTGGCCCTTTACCTCTGGCAGAGTATACCACTTATTTTCTTTATAAAATGTTTGCCAGTAAGGAATATCTTGTCATTAATAATAGCTGGTACTAGTGGACTGAAATGTCAAAAAATGAACAGAGCAAAAAAATGGTTCTGTTAGCACAGTGGTTCCCAAAGTGTGGGTTGGGACCCACTGGTGGGTTGTCAGAGAGTGATGGAAAGATCAGATAACTAATTGCCTCAAGCCCTGAGGCTATTGAAAAATCAGATGTTGTAGCTGCGGATAACCCTGCAAAGAGCTCAGCTCCTGCAGCTTGCAAGCATGTGTAAATATAGGAAGATAAATGTTTGAGGATTTTTTCCAGATATTATCTTATATTTATTTCTTTGTAGTGTTCCTTTTTAAAAAGTTTTATAAAGCTAGCTGGGTCCTGCTAGAGTGTCGTTTTAAAAAGTGGGTCCCAGTGCAAAAAGGTTTGGGACCCACTGTGATAGCATATTGCTTGCTGCAGTATTTGCTCATATTACACATTTTCTTCCTGTTCTTAGGGGCACACAGCAATGCTTAATTCAGGCTGTTGGCACCCCAAAATAAAGGAGGAGTTTTTGACATGTTCTAATGATGGGTGAGTATTGTTGCTAGACTCGGTTGCAGTATTTACTAAAAGATTCCTTTTAATTCCTTCTCTTTCTGCAGAATGTATTACATGTAGGCTGCAATCCTGTGCACAGTATCTGGGAATATGCCCCACATATTCACAGTGGGACTTACTTATGAGTAAGCACGTATAGGATTGCACTATTGACTGGACCTGGTTTTTATTCTGTGTTACAGTATCTGTATGCTGAAGGCAACAACTCTTAGATGTCCCTTCGTAACTAGGAGACTCAATTCAGATATGATACCAAATCATGATTTGAATGTAACATAAGCTCATTTGGGATATATTTTGTTTCGATATTTAGTGTAAGGCAGGGTTCCCAGTAGCATGGATGGGGCCCTCTGCGTGCACAGCTGTATGCTCAGGAGTTGTACTCTGGATTCCATTAATGCACGAAGAGTAGAAGGGCAGAAATTGCTACTGAATGCCGCTCCCCCCATGCATGGTAACGGAAAGCATGGGTGTTAAGCTAAAGTTGTTTCCATCATGATTTTAGTTTCCAAACATATAGGCCAACCACAGTTTAGCATTGCAGTCACTGGAAGGTGCTGTAACTATGTGTTATCAATTTACAGCTCAATCCTGAGCTTCCCGGGGTGCCCAGGCTTGGCGGCACCGAGAATGGCTGCTGCCTGATCCTGCGTGCCCCGGGCTACCATGGAGGCATCTTGGGAGAAGGGGACTTTTGTCCCCTACCCCCGGGTAAGGTAAGCAGCCCTGCAATGGGGCTACTCACTTTACCGCCGACCAAAAGGTGGGCAGTAAGGTAAAGGCACTCGTGTAGGGTGCCAAGCCCTGCACAAGTGCCTTGGATCCTGTGGAGTGGAGCTCCGTGGACCTGCCTCCTTCCCCCCAGCATGTCTCCAGCCCGTCCCCCTCCCTGCGTCTTGCCTTCCCGCCAGCCTCCCCGCCCACCATGCCACGGCTTGGCAGTCCAGGAGACCGCCGAGCCACGGATACTGCATGACTGCCCCGCACTAGCCCAGCACTGATTGGTGCTGGGCTAGCAGGGGCGGGAGCCTGGTGGAGAGGCTCGCAAACATGCCTTATGGCATGTTTGCGACAGTGCTCAGTGTCGCGAAGCGGTGTCGCTGAGCACAGGATTGGGCTCTTAGACATCACATCAAATCATTAGTGGCAAATCTACTTCAAGCCCATTATTTCTGATCCTGGTTGGTCAAGGACTGAGTTGACACACCATAGACACTATTGCAGAATCAGCTTCCTCAACTATTGTTTGCTGTGATGTTGGAACTGAGTTGGGGAAACTCTGGAGAAAAGAGACCCATGTGTGCTCAAGAGTGCATGCACATAGCTCTCATTCTCAAAGACTGCTCAGTTTTAGCTAGTGGTTGGTACAGATCCATAAGTGTGCAAATTAATGCTCATGTTGAGCTGTTCCCTACATTAGTGAATGGGGAAGCCCTGCAAACAGGAGTGCTCCATGAGTGTATTGAACCCTCTATGTTCAAAAGTTCTAGTTCTCTTGAAGCTTGAGGGGAGACCAGTATCAAATAGCCAGTGTGTTCAGAGTTTTTTTCTTTTTTGCCAAACAATTTAGATTAATAGTTTCTGTCTTCTAGGAATGTGAGCAGTAAGGTTTTTTGCTATTCCATCATTTTTTAAAATCTGAAATTTTACTACGTTGATCACTTCTAAATGGAGAGACATAAGAAATCATATTGATCTGACTTTCCTGTTTTGTGTATATGAACATGTGTATATGCGTATATGAACATTTTGTGTATATGTGTATATGAACATTTTGTATTTATACCAAATATGATATAACTTTATATCATATGAAGTTTATTTATAGTTTATGCCAGGGCTTCCCCACGCCTCATGCCTTGTAAGGCATTAAAAAAGTCACTTCTGGTTTTATGAAAAAATGGAAGTAACATTTTTTGCCTCTAGGACTCAGACTAATAATAATATAATATATAATATACAGTATTTATATACCGCCTTTCTTGGTCTTTATTCAAGACTTTATTCAAGGCGGTTTACATAGGCAGGCTTATTAAATCCACGCAGGGATTTTTACAAATTGAAAGAAGGTTCTTTCTTTCAAGAACCACTACATATTCAAGGTGTTACACTCCGATCTGGTTTAACATTCTGGCCTCCATCCTCCCACGCTCCGAGCAGATGGAACAGCTCAGCTGCAGCTTGCCAGCTGCTTCAAGGTCGCACGGTGCCGGTGGCCTCGAACTGGCGACCTTGTGGATGTTAATCTTCAGGCAAATGGAGGCTCTACCCTCTAGACCAGACCTCCTGCCCTGACCAGACTGAGCTCGGCAGAGGCCATGGACAGACGTGTGTGGTCTCTTCTGGGCTCAGAGGACCCTCTAGAGGCTAGGGAAGCAGAGCTCCCCTAGCCTCTAGAGGGGGCATGCCCCAGGGGCAGGTGGGGGGGGACCTCACGGACCCAATCAGCACATAAGTGAATCTGTGGATACAGGGGGCACCTCCTGCACTACTTTTCATACTAATTGGTGAAACACTCTTTCTTGGAAACTCGTAACTATCCTCTTCAGCTGGATCTGTCCAAACACAGTTGGAAGAAAACTTCTACACATTCTGTTTTGCTGTTCTCCCCCCTTTTCTGTGTCTTCTAAACTGACCCAGAAGCATTAAGAAGAGGTGGGAGTTCCTCACACCAGCACCAACCCTTTAATGTTGTTACTGCCGCTGAAAGTCCAACATCTTCCACTACTGTGCTCTTTTCGAGGATGTCCAACAGCAGGGGGAGGGCTGGCGCTGGTGTGCTGCACTATGCTGCTGGTCTCCTAGAGGTAGGAACAGGAGAGAAAAGTTCTAGCTGCAGGAAACAGCTCTCCTGACATGGGCAGGCCAGCTATTTCTTCACTGTCACTAATCTTCCTGCTGCTGCTGTCACTGTCTCCCATCTCCTCATGGTAAGGATGACGACAAGCTGAGGTGGATGGCTGGTATTACAGTCCAGGTAGGAGTCTGGTGCTGATCTCAAGTTCTAATTCTTAGGCAAAGAGCAAGGCTCCAATTAAGCTGCATAGCTACATGACCACACCACTTGAAGCCCCACAAACCAAGCTCTATGCAGTTCAGAGCTTGGCATTCCTAGAAGTCCAGCAATGAAGTTTAAGGTTGTCACTGTGCATCTAGAAACGACAACAAGCTGTGGGCAACCAATAAAAGGGTTTGCACAGTGGTGCAGACCCATTACAAATAATATAGACTAAGAGCCATGGCCAATAGTCATTTGGCTCGTGCTTCTGGTCAAACCAGGGTACCTGTAGAGGAAGACAGGGCACTAATCAACATCTTCTCTACCCCAGTCTCTGCCTCATATGTTTCCACTCCCTTCCCTTATTATTCTGTATGATCCAAGGCAGTATGCAATCCATCTTCCACAAAAAGGCTCAATAGATATGTCTTCTTGTTGGCAACCTTCAGTCTCGAGACACTATGGTATCGCACTCTGAAAGGTGGTTTTGGAACATCGTCTAGTGTGGCTGAAAAGGCCAATTCGGGAGTGACAATCCCTTCCACACTGGGAGCAAGTGCAGTCTGTCCCTGATCTGTCTCCCTGGCTATGGGTCTTCCTTCTTTGCCTCTTAGCCTCAGACTGTTGGCCAAGTGTCTCTTCAAACTGGGAAAGGCCATGCTGCACAGCCTGCCACCAAGCGGGCCGCTCAGAGGCCAGGGTTTCCCACTTGTTGAGGTCCACTCCTAAGGCCTTCAGATCCCTCTTGCAGATGTCCTAGTATCGCAGCTGTGGTCTACCTGTAGGGCGCTTTCCTTGCACGAGTTCTCCATAGAGGAGATCCTTTGGGATCCGGCCATCATCCATTCTCACGACATGACCGAGCCAATGCAGGCATCTCTGTTTCAGCAGTGCATACATGCTAGGGATTCCAGCACGTTCCAGGACTGTGTTGTTAGGAACTTTGTCCTGCCAGGTGATGCCGAGAATGCGTCGGAGGCAGCGCATGTGGAAAGCGTTCAGTTTCCTCTCCTGTTGTGAGCGAAGAGTCCATGACTCGCTGCAGTACAGAAGTGTACTCAGGACGCAAGCTCTGTAGACCTGGATCTTGGTATGTTCCATCAGCTTCTTGTTGGACCAGACTCTTTGTGAGTCTGGAAAACGTGGTAGCTGCTTTACCGATGCATTTGTTTAGTTCGGTATCGAGAGAAAGAGTGTCAGAGATCATTGAGCCAAGATACACAAAGTCATGGACAACCTCCAGTTCATGCGCAGAGATTGTAATGCAGGGAGGTGAGTCCACATCCTGAACCATGACCTGTGTTTTCTTCAGGCTGATCGTCAGTCCAAAATCTTGGCAGGCCTTGCTAAAACGATCCATGAGCTGCTGGAGATCTTTGGCAGAGTGGGTAGTGATAGCTGCATCGTCGGCAGAGGAAGTCACGCAGACATTTCAGCTGGACTTTGAACTTTGCTCTCAGTCTGGAGAGGTTGAAGAGCTTTCCGTCTGATCTGGTCCGGAGATAGATGCCTTATGTTGCGGTTCCAAAGGCCTTCTTCAGCAGGACAGCGAAGAAAATCCCAAACAAGGTTGGTGCAAGAACACAGCCCTGCTTCACGCCGCTTTGGATATCAAAGGGGTCTGATGTGGAGCCATCGAAGACAACAGTGCCCTTCATGTCCTTGTGGAAGGATCGGATGATGCTGAGGAACCTGGGTGGACATCCAATCTTGGGGAGAATCTTGAAGAGGCCATCCCTGCTGACCAGGTCGAAGGCCTTTGTGAAATCTATGAAGGCTATAAAGAGTGGCTGTCGCTGTTCCCTGCATTTCTCCTGCAGTTGTCCAAGGGAGAATACCATATCAGTGGTGGACCTGTTGGCTTGGAATCCGCACTGTGATTCTGGATAGACGCTCTCTGCAAGTACCTGGAGCCTCTTTAGTGCAACTCGGGCAAACAACTTTCCTCCAACGCTAAGGAGAGAGATGCCACGGTAGTTGTTGCAGTCACCCCTGTCGCCTTTGTTCTTGTACAGCGTGATGATGTTTGCATCCCTCATGTCTTGAGGTACTCCACCTTCTCTCCAGCAGAGACAGAGGATTTCATGCAGCTCAGTGACGATGATCTCTTTGCAGCACTTTAGGACTTCAGCAGGGATGCTGTCTTTTCCAGGTGCCTTGCCAAAGGCAAGGGAGTCCAGGGCCTCGTGAAGTTCTTCTAGGGTTGGTTCACTGTCAAGCTCCTCCAGCACAGGCAGGCACTCAATGTTGTTCAGCACTTCTTCGGTGACTACATTTTCTCTGGAATATAGCTCAGAGTAGTGCTGCACCCAGCGTTCCATCTGCTGTGCCCGATCCTGGATGACCTCGCCTGTGGCAGACTTCAGAGGGGCAATTTTCTTCTGTGTTGGACCTAGGGCCTGCTTGATATCATCATACATTCCCTTGATGTTGCCTGTGTCAGCTGCTATCTGTATCTCGGAACAGAGCTGGAGCCAGTAGTCGTTAGCACATCTCCTGGCAGTCTGCTGGACTTTGCTTCAAGCAGCTCAGAGGACCTGCAGGTTGCGCTCACTGGGACAGGCCTTGTATGCTGCTTGAGCTCTGCTCTTTTCCTCAATGACTGGTGTCAACTCCTCAGAGTGGGCTTCAAACCAGTCTGCCATCTTGTTGGTCTTCTTGCCAAATATGGACAAGGCGTTGTTGTAAACGGCATTCTTGAAATGTTCCCATCTGTTGGATGCGTTTGCATCGACCGGGCCTGGAAGAGATTCCTCAAGCGCTCATGCAAATTCCTCCACTTTTCTCTGATCCTGGGTCTTGCTGGTATCAATGCGAGGTCTTCCTTCCTTTTTCGTGTGGTACAGTCGCTTTGTTTGCAGTTTCACTCTGCTGCACACCAGGGAATGGTCGGTGTCGCAAGCAGCACCCTGATAGCTGCGCGTGATCTTGATGCTGGGAAGGCTGGAGCGTCTGGTGAGAATCAGGTCGAGCTGATTGAATGTAGGCAAAGGTAATCTATACATGGTGGTGATGTATGAAGTCATGACATTCCCCTTCATCCCCCCCCCCTCATGCAGCCCAGATATCTAGAGCCTATGTGATCTTGTCTTAAATAATTTGGATATTTATGTATGATCCCAGGAAATATCAAGCATCTTTCATAATTTGATAGCTGGTTGTGTCAGGTAGTTGTCATGTGTTTTGGAGCATGGTCACTTGCAGTGAGCTGCTGAAATAAATGCTAAGCACTTCCTCTAGTCTAAATATGGCTGTATGTGGGACCTACAAATGAAATTCATAAGATTAAAATGCACCTAAGTCCACAAA
Organism: Tiliqua scincoides; assembly: GCF_035046505.1. Classification (NCBI taxonomy): domain Eukaryota; kingdom Metazoa; phylum Chordata; class Lepidosauria; order Squamata; family Scincidae; genus Tiliqua; species Tiliqua scincoides. Next base: position 16,224,138 of record NC_089822.1, read on the forward strand.
CTGCTTCTTCTTGCAGGTGTACTTGCTTTCATTTATCTACCATATGGGACAAACATTTACGGCTGGTGGTTTAACTTGGTGTAATCCAGTTTTGAGTGTTTGATATATAGTTCTACTTGCCAGTGATTTGTGACACTCTTGTTCTCCTTTTAAGTGCCCTGCAAGCCTCTGTGATGAATTGCATGCTGCTTGTGGCTTACAACTAATTTGGCTACTTCCCCATCACTACTCCAGTGTGGATGTACTCATTCTTTGTTTATAAATACATTCAGTTTCATAGTCTGGTGATTGGTACAGTGGATCAGTTAACTGCATACTGGTCAGGATTGTGTGATTACTACTTCCAGGGGAATAAGGGCTTCTTGTATGTCTCTCATCCTTTTTTTAGTCTTTTTCAGGGCTGAGCATTTCTGCACCAGTTATGGCCCAGATGGTTATATAGGATTAATTAATATGACCAGACTAAGTATACTGCTGCTTTCTTGGTTGCCTAATGAGAAACTAGAAAACTTAATTGTTGTGTCTCCGTTATGTGTCACCACTATGACATTTACAGTGAATGTTGTTTTATGTGTTGGCTGCTGGGTGGTGCTCAAACACTGTGAAACAATCACTTTTCCCAGAGAACTAGTCTCAGTTCTGCAAAAGCTTCTGGTTTACATCAGCCTCAGGAATAGAAATCCCAAGGTTGTTCCCAAACTATATTTTTCTTGGCAGTCTGTTTTCTGAGTGGCTAATGGAAACAAATACTTATGATGTTCGTTTAGTTAATGCCTTCACTGCTTCAGCAAATTATACTTCATTATTTTTACTATAGCTTTAGTTCCATGTGAAGCGTCTTTCGTTCTGAAGGACCCAATCAATTATTCTTGGGAAGAATTATTCTTCTTTCAAAAGGCCGGTCATCTGAGCCCTTCCAAATAATTCAGATAACCATTTTAAGTGGGGAAATAGTAAAAATTCATAAAAATGTGGACCAAGAGAGACTAGACCCCTACTTAATAAAACAGTGAAAAAGAAAAACTGAAGATGTTTTTGAAACAACTTTTCTTTGAAAAGGTCAACAGGCATGTGGATGCGGGAGAACCCGTGGACATTATATATCTGGACTTTCAGAAGGCGTTTGACACGGTCCCTCACCAAAGGTTACTGAAAAAACTCCACAGTCAGGGAATTAGAGGACAGGTCCTCTCCTGGATTGAGAACTGGTTGGAGGCCAGGAAGCAGAGAGTGGGTGTCAATGGGCAATTTTCACAATGGAGAGAGGTGAAAAGCGGTGTGCCCCAAGGATCTGCCCTGGGACCGGTGCTTTTCAACCTCTTCATAAATGACCTGGAGACAGGGTTGAGCAGTGAAGTGGCTAAGTTTGCAGATGTGGTAAACTTTTCCGAGTGGTAAAGACCAGAAGTGATTGTGAGGAGCTCCAGAAGGATCTCTCCAGACTGGCAGAATGGGCAGCAAAATGGCAGATGCGCTTCAATGTCAGTAAGTGTAAAGTCATGCACATTGGGGCAAAAAATCAAAACTTTAGATATAGGCTGATGGGTTCTGAGCTGTCTGTGACAGATCAGGAGAGAGATCTTGGGGTGGTGGTGGACAGGTCGATGAAAGTGTCGACCCAATGTGCGGCAGCAGTGAAGAAGGCCAATTCTATGCTTGGGATCATTAGGAAGGGTATTGAGAACAAAATGGTTAGTATTATAATGCCGTTGTACAAATCTATGGTAAGGCCACACCTGGAGTATTGTGTCCAGTTCTGGTCGCCGCATCTCAAAAAAGACATAGTGGAAATGGAAAAGGTGCAAAAGAGAGCGACTAAAATGATTACGGGGCTGGGGCACCTTCCTTATGAGTAAAGGCTACGGCGTTTGGGCCTCTTCAGCCTAGAAAAGAGACGCTTGAGGGGGGACATGATTGAGACATACAAAATTATGCAGGGGATGGACAGAGTGGATAGGGAGATGCTCTTTACACTCTCACATAATACCAGAACCAGGGGACATCCACTAAAATTGAGTGTTGGGCAGGTTAGGACAGACAAAAGAAAATATTTCTTTACTCAGCGCGTGGTCGGTCTGTGGAACTCCTTGCCACAGGATGTGGTGCTGGCGTCTAGCCTAGACGCCTTTAAAAGGGGATTGGACGAGTTTCTGGAGGAAAAATCCATTATGGGGTACAAGCCATGATGTGTATGCGCAACCTCCTGATTTTAGGAATGGGTTAAGTCAGAATGCCAGATGCAAGGGAGGGCACCAGGATGAGGTCTCTTGTTATCTGGTGTGCTCCCTGGGGCATTTGGTGGGCCGCTGTGAGATACAGGAAGCTGGACTAGATGGGCCTATTGGCCTGATCCAGTGGGGCTGTTCTTATGTTCTTATGTTCTTAAGATGGATGTGTTTATTACACCAATATCCTTTTCTTCCAGGATGGTTGGTTCCCATGTGTGCTTTTCATGTAGCCTCCCATTCAGGTAACAATGGGTAAACATTGCAGCGGTAGAGTTTTACCATGTGCCTCTAAACTAGGGGTGTCCAAACCCCAGCCCTGGGGCCACCTGCAGCCCTCGAGGACTCCCAATCTGGCCCACTGGGAGCCCCCAGTCTCTGGCCCTCCAATGAGCTCTGGCCCTCCAGAGACTTGCTGGAGCCTGCGCTGGCCCGATGCAACTGCTCTCAGCGTGATGGCCAATTATTCAACCTCTCGTGTGAGCTGTGGGACGAGGGCTCCCTCCACTGCTTGCTGTTTCATGTCTGTGATATAGCAATGGCAGCAAAGGAAAGGCCGGCCTTACTTTGTGCAAGGTCTTTTATAGGCCATGAGCTATTGCAAGACCATTCATTCATTCATATAAGTTCCATCTCTAATGTAAATTTATTCAAATTTAAAATGTAATGAGTCTTCTTTTTCCTGGCCCTCGACACAGTGTCAGAGAGATGATGTGACCCTCCTGCCAAAACGTTTGGACACCCCTGCTCTAGACCATTCAGAATGGCCAAACTCAGGTGCTTTTATGGCAAGCTTCCATTTAGATTCTGAATAGATCAACACCTACTTAACTTCAAGCAAATCTATGGAATCAAATGCACCCACACCATTCAACCAATAGTAAACATATATTAAGTAAACACATGTTTACTTATTTTGTGGCTAACACTAGATTTAGTATGATACGGTGAAAAATCTTGTTTCAACCATTGGGTTGTCATGCTTGTTTTGGAACAGGGCTTTTTCAGATTCTTCCACGTTTTTCAGATTCTTCCATGACTGTTGGCAACCTTCAGTCTTGAAAGACTGTGGTATCGCGCTCTGAAAGGTGGTTCTGGAACAGTGTCTAGCGTGGCTGAAAAGGCCAATTCGGGAGTGACAATCCCTTCCACACCGGGAGCAAGTGCAGTCTGTCCCTGGTCTGTCTCCCTGGCTATGGGCCTTCCTTCTTTGTCTCTTTGCCTCAGTCTGTTGGCCATGTGTCTCTTCAAACTGGGAAAGGCCATGCTGCACAGCCTGCCTCCAAGGGGACCGTTCAGAGGCCAGGGTTTCCCACTTGTTGAGGTCCACTCCTAAGGCCTTCAGATCCCTCTTGCAGATGTCCTTGTATCGCAGCTGTAGTCTACCTGTAGGGCGCTTTCCTTGCACGAGTTCTCCATAGAGGAGATCCTTTGGGATCCGGCCATCATCCATTCTCACGACATGACCGAGCCAATGCAGGCATCTCTGTTTCAGCAGTGCATACATGCTAGGGATTCCAGCACGTTCCAGGACTGTGTTGTTAGGAACTTTGTCCTGCCAGGTGATGCCGAGAATGCGTCGGAGGCAGCGCATGTGGAAAGCGTTCAGTTTCCTCTCCTGTTGTGAGCGAAGAGTCCATGACTCGCTGCAGTACAGAAGTGTACTCAGGACGCAAGCTCTGTAGACCTGGATCTTGGTATGTTCCGTCAGCTTCTTGTTGGACCAGACTCTCTTTGTGAGTCTGGAAAACGTGGTAGCTGCTTTACCGATGCGTTTGTTTAGTTCGGTATCGAGAGAGAGAGTGTCAGAGATCATTGAGCCAAGGTACACAAAGTCATGGACAACCTCCAGTTCATGCTCAGAGATTGTAATGCAGGGCGGTGAGTCCACATCCTGAACCATGACCTGTGTTTTCTTCAGGCTGATTGTCAGTCCAAAATCTTGGCAGGCCTTGCTAAAACGATCCATGAGCTGCTGGAGATCTTTGGCAGAGTGGGTAGTGACAGCTGCATCGTCGGCAAAGAGGAAGTCACGCAGACATTTCAGCTGGACTTTGGACTTTGCTCTCAGTCTGGAGAGGTTGAAGAGCTTTCCGTCTGATCTGGTCCGGAGATAGATGCCTTATGTTGCGGTTCCAAAGGCCTTTCTTCAGCAGGACAGCGAAGAAAATCCCAAACAAGGTTGGTGCAAGAACACAGCCCTGCTTCACTCCGCTTTGGATGTCAAAGGGGTCTGATGTGGAGCCATCAGTGCCCTTCATGTCCTTGTGGAAAGATCTGATGATGCTGAGGAGCCTGGGTGGACATCCAATCTTGGGGAGAATCTTGGCCATCCCTGCTGACCAGGTCGAAGGCCTTTGTGAGATCTATGAAGGCTTTAAAGAGTGGCTGTCGCTGTTCCCTGCATTTCTCCTGCAGTTGTCTAAGGGAGAATACCATATCAGTGGTGGACCTGTTGGCTCGGAATCTGCATTGCGATTCTGAATAAACGCTCTCTGCAAATACCTGGAGCCTCTTTAGTGCAACTTGGGCAAACAACTTTCCTACAACGCTAAGGAGAGAGATGCCGCAGTAGTTGTTGCAGTCACCCCTGTCGCCTTTGTTCTTGTACAGCGTGATGATGGCTTATTAAGGTGTACGATGACCAGAAAAATTGGAAATAAAACCTTGGCATGCACTGACCCTTTAAGTACACCTGTCCCAAGTTGCAATTATATGCATACTTACTTCAGAGTAAGCCCCATTGAACTCAATGGGTATTTTGACAGCATACACCTGGGACTGTGTTGCTTGTCACTATTGCATGTCACTTTGTGTTGTCTAGCTGATCTTGCTTCACTTCTACTACTATAGTGTAAATAGTGTTCCTGTTCTACCTTGTAGTGAGTTAAAATACAACATAAGCAGGCAGCTTTCTTCTGGTTTTTGTTTTTTTTTTATTTTGTTTTTAAATACAGAGCTAATCACTAATGTTATAACCTTGGACATTAGCAACTGCTGATAATGAAACCTCCTACACTGGTCTGAGTTGGTTTTTCTAGGTTACCAGTAGAGGGCTCTCGAGTGCTGTTGAATGATAGCTTAGGAGCCTGTCCAAGCATGTCCAAGGTGCATTACAGTTACTTTTGGCCTTTCTTCTGTATTAGATAAACAGTAGCTATATCGTACGGTACCTAAACAGTACCTAACAGTATATATTAAAAATTAACCAGACCTTGAATCTGATAATTATTTGCTGGGGGTGAGAGAGGGTCTTCAATACCCTGTTACCTGGATTCTTCCTACCCTGGTTTCAGTAACAGATAGGACACTCTGATGTGCAACTTTTTCTCTTTCCTTCTCCATGTAAAGACACAAAGCATCAGCACATTTAACGTCTGCTCCCCTTTCTGCACCTGGCCATCCCTGAATCTCTTTCACCATTTTCTGAACTATGCCAATAGATAGTAGCACTTGCTGGTTCTGTGTGGATGATTTCTGAATCTTGGGACTGTGCCAGCTCAGTGCAGTAGGAGGAGGGACCACCTAGCATGTAGGGCTGATGCAGCATAGGGGCTAAGAGCCCAAGGTACAAGCACAACTTCCCCGGTTTGAATTTTGCCTCTCCCATGAGCGTTTTATGTGTCCATAGGCAAATCACACATCTCAACCTGGGCTCCCCAGTTTGTTTGCTTGTTTGTTTACTTTACAGAATTTTCCCTTCTTTCTCTCTGCTGGGCACTCAAAGCCGTGTGCACGCACACAATGTTAAAACGTCTTACACCTAAATACAATAAAATCTAAAAAACTCATTAAAAACCCAGAGTAGGATTTTTTAAAAAGCAGCAAACGGAAAAACAATAAAAAAGCAACCTACTCAGCAGCATAAAATCCTCATATTTAAAGCCCTAAACTCGGAAAGTTAATGTAAAAAGAAGTGTCTTTAGGCCCCATTGGAAATCCTCTAAGGAAGGAGCAATTCGTAAGCCAAGGGGGTGGGAATTCCATAGAACTGGTGCCACTAGGGAGAAGGCCTTACTCCTTGCCGCCACCCCTCTCACCTTCATCAGTGGTGGCACTCACAAAAGGACCCTCTCCGATGACTGCAGAGGATTGGCCCCAAACTATATAGGGCTTTAAAGGTCAAAAAAGTTGCTATATGGGATAACAATACTTACCTGACAGAGTTTTTGCAAGGATGGTATCGAGATAATACACATGTAGCTCTTTGTGCGCTCCGAAAAACACTGTACAAATGTTATTGCATTTTGTTTATATACTCATGATTAGAGGTGTTTAAAACCTTACTCAGAAGTAAGTCCAATATGTTCAGTAAGAATTAGAACAGGACTATCAAACTCATTTCATACAGTGGGCCAAATGGCATTTATGACACATGCTGAGGGCCAAAAATGATGTCATTAGGCAGGAAATGATGCCATTAAATAAAACCAGAAAAAGCACTTTTTTCTCACTTAGGAACACATTAGCTGCAAATGACGGAAGAGAAAATAAGAAAATCTTGATCATATTTCAACATATGGGAGAGCCCAGTTATCATGCAGGCAACTCTTTCAGCATTAACACCTCAGCATTGCACAGCAGCTGAGAGCCCGAGGGCTGGATAAAAAGCTTCTGTGGGCCGCATCCAGCCCCTGGGCCTTATGTTTGACACCCCTGATTTAGACCGTAAACCTATCTTACTCATTGGAAACAAACCTCTACCTATGATGCCCATCTAGTCCAGATTCCTGTATCTCACAGCAGCCCACCAAATGCCCCAGGGAGCAAACCAGATAACAAGAGACGTGCATCCTGGTGCCCTCCCTCGCATCTGACATAGCCCATTTCTAAAATCAGGAGGTTGCACATATTATGGCTTGTAACCCATAATGGATTTTTCCTCCAGAAACTTGTCCAATTCCCTTTTAAAGGCATCTAGGCCAGATGCCGTCACCACATCCTGTGGCAAGGAGTTCCACAGACCAACCACATGCTGAGTAATGAAATATTTTCATTTGTCTGTTTCTTTTGACAGTCTCTTGCATGGCTGTCTCTGCAACCGTAAGAAAAGCAGTTTTTTAAACTGATTTTAAAGAGATCCCTTCTCCAGGGATCAGCACATTCCTTCTCATTTGCAGTGGCCATTCACGTTAAGTCAAATCCATGTATAAAAATCAGTGTCTAAAAAGGTTGGACCTATACTATACTTGCTCTCCAAAGTCCTCACAAAATCTACTCACCAACAGCAATAATCAGCAGTATTATCAGCAATAAAGCAGGTTACACCTCTGTATTAAATGAATGTTTATGGACTCTGACAGTATTCTCCATGGAACACTCTTAACTCTGTCCAGCAGCTAGCTTACATTAATGTGAGCAGTATTCCCAATAATTTCAGTTCAACATTGATTTAGTGCAGTGATGATCACGCATTTAGCACCAGGACCCACTTTTTAGAATGAGGATCTGTCAGGACCCACTAGAAGTGATGTCATGACTGGAAGTGACATCAAGCAGGAAAATTTTTAACAATCCTAGGCTGCAATTCTACCCACACTTACCCAGGAGTAAGTGTGGAGTAAGTCCCATTTACTCTCATTGTTAAAAGAATATACATTGTAGCTTGTTAAAAGTACAGGTCTGTAACATTTTTCCAAATGCAGTCACATAACATGGTAGCATTGAGTCTATTAAAAATAAAATATTGAAATGAATGGGGACCCACCTGAAATCAGCTCGCGACCCACCTAGTGGTTCCCGACCCACAGTTTGAAAAACACTGATTTAGTGCATATTGAAAGTGGTCATGTATTTGAGACATTAATGCAGCTTGCCTGGATATTTCTGGCATGGCGAAGAACTTCTAAGCAAGGAAGGAGTAACCACAGATGCACCTAATGAGTCTAATGCTGAAAAGTGTGTGGCGTTTACAAAATGTTGTTTAATTGAGGATTCAGTCAGGAATTAGTGCCTGTTTCTCAGCAATTGGTCGACATTTTCCTTTAAGCATTGCTATTTGAAACACAGCAATAAGCCGAAGATAATTTATAGGTTTCCAAAGATCCTGAGCTTTCATGTGAAAACAAAAATGGGAATATGAAATGAATCATTGGGGATTTCTGATTTTTATCTGGCTTTTTTCTTGCCACACATGCAATGACTATTTTTGTGAATAAGTAAGATGGAGCTGAGTGATATTAAATTCCTGCGCAGCAGGTGTTCTGTGTCCCTAGCCTCTCTCTCCCAACCCCCAGCCCCTGTTTCAGAAATAGAATTGCAGCCAACCTTGAAATGTAGCAGTCTTGAGTTTTGCGATTTGTCACTGGAGCCAATAGTGTGGTTTATCTTGCAGCTGGTTTATTGTAGAAAATTCCTTTGGCGGATCTACCTCCTACCCATTAGCCACCCAAGTTAGCACTCAGACTTCTTTTTAAAAAAAACAAACCTAAAGAATGTTATCTTCTGTTACCTAGGACTCTGTCAACAATGTATCTAGAGCCTGTTCTATTTTCACTGTGGGATACCATGGTGTATGTATTTATTACATTTTTGTCCCACTCTTTCTACAAGGAGTTTAGGATGGCATACATGTCTCCTGCTCCATTTTATTCTCACGGTAGCCCTGTGAGGCTGAGAGAGAGTGTGCTTTGTGACTGAGTTGAAGATTGAGTTTAGTTCTCCAAATCCTCGTCTTATATTTTAGCAGTGATTCTTACTGGTCCTATACTGAGTGGTGACACTCTGCGTAGCATCGGGAAACTTCTACATGATCATCTCCGTGTTTAAAGCCACTTTCCATAATTCCATCTCTTTGTCATTGGTATGACAAAGAGACCAAACCCAGGATGAGGCTATTCAAATGGGAGCAAGGAACCGAGGTTTCTTAATAAACGGAGGGCATAGAGACTGGTGGTCCTGGCCCCTCTGCTGACCTGAGGCATGCCTAGAGATCCTGCCCACCTGACTCGGAAGTTATTGCAACAACATGCTGACATCACGCAATTACTTCCTGTATTATCAGAGCAGTTTTGCAACGCTTAAAAAAAAAATGGAGGAGGTGGCCAACCTTTGGAGCGGTGCTGAACCATTCTGATGGTTGCTGTGGGGTTGCAGGAGAACCTCTTCCCCCTCGCAGTCACCATTAGAGTGGTTCTGGGTTGCTCTGAGGTTTGGCCACCTTCACTTTTTTTTTTTTAAGGAGGCAGCCAGTGCTCAGAGCAGCATGGAACTGGGCCGCGCAGCTGGGGGATGCAGCGCCATCCCCTATTCCCGCAGCAATCCCAGCAATCTTGTGCCACTCCTCTGCCCTCTAAGCAACCTCCCACTTCATCTGCCTCTTTTTTTAAACAGAATAACTTTTTCCAGTTTTTTTTTTTTTAAGAGATAGGATGGAAGAAATTCACCATCCAGATCATCCCAAAGAAAAACTCCAAATTAGAGTCAAATCCCAGGGTTTCTTCATTTAAAAAATGATGGCAATTTGCTTAATTGGTTAAACAAATTGCTCTTAATACAGTACTACTTTGTAAACCTATTGTTTGTTCTTGCTTTATCTCTCTGCAATCATGTGAATTTTATGATACAGTCTCGGGGGGGGGGGAACCCTTAAACTCTACAGTGCTGTTTATCCATTCCACCATGCAGATAGTTTCTTCCACTGTGGCCATGGTGCACAAAAGCTGAGGATGAAAGTTATTAGTCTGAGCACCTCCTGCGTCATCACAGTATTATACAAACATTTTGTGCTTCATACACAGTTAATGCTGGCCAGGCTGTATCTTTCTAAGCAGCTGGTGTAGTGAAGAAGCCATGCCAAGGCCAATACCAGACATTTGAATAAACAGCAACATATCTGCAGAATTTGTCTTCACAGTTTGAAGACCACTTGACATAGTACACTGAAAGTTCAACCACTGAATTTCTGTGTTGCTCTCCTAGCTTTTCTTTTTAAAGAGAAGCTTTCTTTGGTTTCATGGGCAAGCCTTAAGTTCCTTGATTTTTTACCACTTATTCCCATAGAGTGATGGCTGTTGCAAGAAATTTTCTCAACTGGAATCTGTGGATTGTGTTTTAAAACAGCTTAGAGCAGTAGTCCTCAGACTGGTCGGTCATGACTCATGACCCACCAGCCCATGCAACACTGCCGCTTTCCCTTTAAGGGGAAAGCAGTAATATAATCCCCAGGATCATGCAGTTGTGGGGGAAGACGGGGGCTATTTTTAAACAAGTGCTAGCAGGATCCAGGGGTTGTGGGGAGCCCCGTGGAGTGCTCTGCAGGGGTCTTTGCAGCTTATAAAAGTGAAAGTTTTGGTTGTGAACCACTTCTTTTTTTATAGCAATTGCAACTTTCACTTTTTACAAACCCTGCAGAGCACTCTACGGCAGTGGTTCTCACACTTTTAGCACCGGGACCCATTTTATAGAATGAGAATCTATCAGGACCCACCGGAAGTGATGTCATGACCAGAAGTGACATCATCAAGCAGGAACATTTTTAACTATCCTAGGCTGCAATCCTACCCAGGAGTAAGCCCCATTGACTATCATTGTTAAAAGCATACACAAAGTAGCTTGATAAAAGTACATGTCTGTAACATTTCCCCAAATGCAATCACATACCATGGTAGCATCAAGTCTATTAAAAATAAAATATTGAAATGAATGGGGACCCATCTGAAATTGACTCGCGACCCACCTAGTGGGTCCCAACCCACAGTTTGAGAAACACTTCTCTACGGGGCTCCCTGCACCCCTCGGACCCTGGCAGCACATAAGTTTAAAAATAGCCCACCTTCCCCCACAGCGGTGTGATCCTGGGATCGCGTTGCTGCCTTCCCCCACCCCCACAAAGATTTATCTTGGGAGATTTATTCCTGAGAAGTTTGAGTATCAGGGGCTTAGAAACTTTTCACACTGAAGACAGTATGACTTCAGAACTGTTCCTCATAGCTCTATTTTGTATCCGGTTGGTGTTGGGGTAGGAGAGTGTGTGTTCAGTGGGAATTATAGGTGAAAAAAGCTAAATATGACTGTTCTGGATGTTTCTATGTATATGCCGTAACATCAAATGCCATAACTTTTTAATTTGTAGTAAAATTCATGGAGTCAAGGCCACATACTGGCCGGTTTGTTCTGGATAGTAATGCAACCTTGATAAACTGGAGCAAAATGGCTGCTGTAATTGACAAGAAAGCAAAGTGCAGAAAGGAGGGAGATGAAACAGAACATCACTGCTTCTCTTGGTCATTAGTCATATCAGTTACTTACATTCTTTGGTCAGAACACTAGCGGAAACAGGTTTACTCATTAAGAACAGTTGGGTGTAATATTGCCTAGTTATCCTTCTATCCCTGTAAGGGTAAAAAGTGAGTGTGTTTTCAAACATAAGGTCCTGATTCAGAGAAGCGGCCTGGGATATCCATAGAGAAGCCAGGTCCTTGCAGGCTGTCTCTAACTGCAGCCGTCAGACCAGTGAATAAGCTAGAGCTCTTACCCCAGCTGCAGTGCTGAGCCTCTTTGGTCTCTGTGACCAGGAGGTGCCTGGAATTGAAAGCACATGTGTCTACTACTGAGTTACGGCTTCCTTAGAGTCCTAAAGGATATGGGGTCTGCTGCTTTCTTTCCAGAAATATACTAGAAAATGGGGAAATCGGATGTGTTAATGCCATATAAAACATTAGATTCTTTAGTTTTAAAGACCCCCTGTGTTGGTTCCTTTACATTCTATATGCATTTGTTTTTGTCTGTTGTAGGACCGGGCTCTGACCCAAATTCACACAGAAGTCCTGCTCATGCAAGGGCTTCCCCATTCATTACAGCAGTTGGATTTGACTGCATTTCTTCAATCAGCTCATTACAGAGTTAGACAAAGCAAGTCTCTACAGGCAGTAATCACTTATGGAGCCTCTTGGGATTGGTTCTAATGGAGTCCCACTCTGAAAGCACATTTTAGTACTTTGGAGGGAAAAGACACTCTGGAACACATTTTCAGGTTAATGTTAGCTTAGATCCCTGACATACAAGTGTAATTATTATCTTTTTAAGTTAATAAAAGCAAAAAAATAAAGTTTCATGTACATTGTTCCAGCTGTAAGTGAAGTCTTAAAGAGGATGTAAATTATCTTGACACTGAAACAGAAGGAATAGTTAATTTCACACAACATAATTTTTCTTATGACATTAAATCCTAGGGGCTCTTGGCTTAACACTGTGAAAACTCTGCATGTGCATCTCTGCTTTGTATCTCCGGTTGTCTTTGTGCTATGTTCATTTTACATGTTTTAATCGTGCGTATGGAAATATTTTTAAAGGTATCGCAATATTTTTTCCAATTGTCCAGAAGAATATATTGTTGAGGTTGAGAGTGTTTCTGCTTTTAAAGAAGGATATGACACTGATTTTTTTTATTTGTGTAAAATAAGTATGCTTTTTAGTTTGCAGAAAATGATATGCATAAATCCCATTGAAATCAATGGAAAACCTTTTAAATATGTGCTTAAAGTACCTCCATCACTTAACTTTTCTACAGAATATGTCTTTAACACCCCAAACATATACGCATTTATTTGCAATTAAACACCAATTGCTTATTTCTGTGTTGAAGGACCACAAGGAACCTGCTCTTGCCATTTTGCATTTATGTCCTCTTGCTAAGGACATCAGACATATGGTGGATGAAGTACATGGTGAAGCCATTCTCAAAAATGAATTCCATTTGAGTTTCTGCTGAAAAAGTGACTACTTGAATATCATTTTCCATTTGAAAAATGGCTATGAGTCCTGAGTCACTTAGAAGTTAACTTGTGTGTTGGATAGCAGCCTTCACTTTTCATTCATCCTTTACTTCAATTTATTTTGTGCCTGCTCAGAATAGATCTGTGTCTGTTGAAGTAGCATTTCAGTGCTTTTTTACTTATACAGTAGTGCCTCGCATAACAAAATTAATCCGTTCCGCGAGTCCTTTGTTATGCGAGTTTTTCGTTTTGCGAAGCGCGTTTTCCCATAGGAATGCATTGAAATTTAATTAATGCGTTCCTATGGGCAAGAAAAGTCAGAACAAAGTCAAATTTGGTTTACAAAGTGTTTATTAAGTGCTCTTTAAAGGCATACATACTGTACAGAGGATTTCAAAAACGGGGGGGGGGATGCTGAGTGGGGAGCTTGAAGGCTGTAATCCTGTGCCCACTTTCCTGGGAGTAAGCACAATGGGACTTACTTCTGAGGAGACACGCACAGGATTGTGCTCTAAGCTGGGGAGGACACAGCAGCTGCACTCAATTGCTTGCTTTTGCCGTGATCATGGGGGGAAACGTGAAGGAAATGGGGCAGTGAGAAGGTGAATGAGCGATGGGGGGATGCTGAGTGGGGAGTTTGAAGGCTGTAATCCTGTGCACACTTTCCTGGGAGCAAGCTGACATGAAGATCCTCCCCTTACTAGGGTGGACGGGATCATAAAGGGACATGAAGATCCTCCCCTTACTAGGGTGGACGGGATCATAAAGAGACATGAAGATCCTCCCCTTACTAGGGTGGACGGGATCATAAAGTGACATGAAGATCCGCCCCTTACTAAAGGTGAACGGGATCATAAAAGGACATGAAGATCCTCCCCTTACTAGGGTGGACGGGATCATAAAGTGACATGAAGATCCGCCCCTTACTAGGGTGAACGGGATCATAAAAGGACATGAAGATCCGCCCCTTACTAGGGTGGACGGGATCATAAAGGGACATGAAGATCCGCCCCTTACTAGGGTGGACGGGATCATAAAGGGACATGAAGATCCCCCCCTTAAGACAAACCAGGACAATAAAAAAAAAATTCGTTATGTTAAGCATAAGTCATAAAAATTCGTTATGCGAGTTACCAAACTTAGCACACCGCTTTCGTTCTGCGGGTTTTTTGCTGCGCAGGGCATTCGTTATGCGAGGTACCACTATATTTGGGAAAAATGTGGCAAATGACTATGCTTAAATTTTGTGACCCGGAGTTAAAATGCTTTTGATTTTATTCGGCGTTCACCTTCTGTATTGCTATGTAAGTTCTTACTTTAAGTAGCTACCTCAAGCTGAGGGCAGTAACAGATTTGTCAACCTTTCTGCACTTTAAAATGTTTCCAGTCTAAACCCTTAACTTGCTATATAGCATGCATTTGTTATGAAGCAAAAACAGTGTGATGTATGACCTGCACTTATTTCATTTTGTGGTAGTGGAAACTTGACTGTCAAAATCTTGCCATATTGAGTTGTACACGGGCTGGTGTCAGTGTGATTTAGCATCTTCTGGCAAATGTTCCACTCTCCCATGGTTGAACTCTGAGATAAGATGCAGATCTTCTTATGTCCTTGTAAAACGACTAGACCATATAAATTCTTTCTTCCCTAAATAAATAACTTCATTGTAGTAGTTTGTATCTTCTGTTGTGCAAAGGAACAAGCGTTAAGTTGAAAGTTAGCAGAGTTAAAAGGTAGAGTGCAAAAGCGTGAAAGGCTGGTTGTAGAAGAGCACCTATTGTGTCCATTAAAATATGAGAAGCAAAATGATTGTAGCTGGAAATTTAACTGTGTGAGCAGGATAATCAAGCATTTGAATTACAATCTATATTGTCGTCATCTAAACTTGTTTACTTTAACCAGAGAAGTCCAGATGCCAGTATAGCCTAAGGTTCCGCATATAGAAGCTGGAGGAATTGGGGACAGAAATGAGAGTCAAGCCATCAAAACTGCAGCTGGAAGTGGACATATCCATATACTGTCTGAGATCAGAGGTCTCTGGAGTTATGTGTATACATGTGAAAGGCACAGTTTGAAGGCAAAGCAGTAGATGCCTCCATCTGTGCAGAATGTTTTGGTTTTTCATCAACTGTGAGGTCTTGTGTGCTGGGGGATGGAGAGTGCTAGTGGTGTGATAATCAAAGAGCAATCTTCTTTCTTCTCTTTTCTACCAAGTAACTTGGGAAATACCATGAGCTGTAGGATCCCAACTAAAGAAAAACATTCCATATTACTCTGAGGTGCCATGGGAGAGCGACGGAGTGGCAATATTCCCTCTCTTGTTTCAGACCTCATGTGTCCTCAGTAGCACCTGTCTCTCCCTGGGTGTCATGGGGTGTAAAAACTAACCACAAATGTTCTTAAAATACCCAGCTTTTTTACAGTGTAATGTTGAGTATATTCAAGAGCAGACCTTTGAACCTGGCTTTAAGTCTTGCACATTCCTTTCCTAAAATATGAAATGGCAGCCCAGGTATTTTGTGTATAATTTTCTGAAGCATGCCGATACTTAGTCCAGTTACTTACTCTGTGGAATTGTTCTGTAATGCTCAAGCCAGGCTCTGAAGCAATTGTTGGGTGTGCTCATGTACTTCTGGTCATGTAGAGTTGTTCCCATCCTCTTTCAACTCCTGAAGCCACATCAGACGCTATTTGTCGTGTTCCTCTGAAGTTTTGGAGTGGCTTGTGAATCAGAGAGCTGCTTTTTGCAACAGGTTGTCTTAGAAGCCCCCCCCCCCCATATGTGGGGAGGTGTCTGAACAGTCTTTGTATCTCAGATATGACATGGAAATTCTTGAATTAGAGTTGAAAACAGAGGAACAGGCCAGTCCCACCTCTGCTGTCAATTTGAGTTTTTCCAAGTGAAAGCAGTGGAGCTCTATTCTCAGCTTTGCTTCTTTCCCATATACTGTATTTGAGCATGTAGAAGAGAACTGAACAAGTGAGCTGGTCTGGTGTAAGGAACTGTGAATAATGGCTTTCTCACTGCTCTGGACGTTGTTGAGTGTTGTATGTTTACAGAAGGGTTAGTCAAGCTATTTTTGTCTTTATAAACTATACATATGTTTATGTTAATTTCTATGGTTTGTCTTGATTAAAATGTGAACTGCTGGGTTGAAAGAGTCCTTATGAAAAAGTTTGTGCCTCTGATTCTTTGAGCTGCAAGAAATGAAGGGTGCAAGCAAAATGTTGTGCCATGAAAATATGTAAAAAGTTCAGAAGGTTCTCTTTGCATTTCATGAAAAGGTTCTAGCTAAATATGCAAGGTGGAAAAAACCCAAGATAGACCCCAAACCTGGGTCTTGATATATGTTGAGAAATAAGTTGTACAAAACAGGCAGATTTTATTTTTGCCAGCAAATTCTTTTAATGGAAGGGCCTGTAGTTCAGTGGTGGAACACATGCTTTACATGCAGAAGTTCCCAGGTTCAATCCCTGGCATCTCCAGGTAGGGTAAGGAAAGATCCCAGTACAACACTATGGAGAGCCACTGCCGGTCACTGCAGACAGAACTGAGCCAAATGGACCAGTGATTTGACTCAATATAACACAGCTTCATGTGGTCGTACAGTTGCTAAACTTCTGCTTTTATGTGCTTTTCATTCTAGTCTATGTGAAAGAAATTCTTTGGAATGTTGTTTAAGTATTTTGTGTTTGCAGTCACTTGGGCATGATCAATCCCATCCCACAAGCACAGTTCTCAGAATTCCTAAGGAATGTGTCTTTGACTGTGTGCATGCAGTGCTGGGCACACTGTAATGCATCTAGCCACACCTGCAGTGGAAAACATGGGCATACTCCACATAAAAGAATTTAGTGGTCCCACTCCTCCCCAGAGCAACATAAATAGCCTGTGCTTAGGGTGAAAACAGCCAGTATGTGCCACTGTGGGAAGCAGTGGGACTACAGTACTGAATCATTTTGTAGAGACTCTCATGGGTCTCTTGTTGCAAGAGATGGCTGACTGCGATGCCATTTATTATTTATTATATAGCATATGGCATATAATACATGGACATATATCAATTAGAGTAGATCAAATGTCAATGTCCAGTTCGTCCAGCCATTTAAGGACAGAGTTACCTTCATTGAAAAAGTCAGACCGTGGGCTAGTATACACCCTCAATTTGCAGCCAGACACAATGTGGTATATAGTTTGGTGGGAGAACCCGCAGTCCCACTGTTGAGTAGATACTAGCCCCCATTGAAACATTGAGTCCTGACTAACACCATGTAGGGTACAGATCCTGTTCAAAGTTTTCCGGTGCTGGTGTGGTAAGTCGAAACCTGGCACCTTAAGTGTAGGATCGTCTATATAACTGCCCATTTCTAGATGTTCAACTGCCCATTTAGCTTTCCATTGGGCGTTGATGTTAAATTGTTGTGCAGTTGTTGTGCGAGTGCCAGAGAAGGCTTCCTGGATTTAAGTCTACCAATTGATAGATGAGGAAGATTGGCATGTACTGGTAAAAGTGGGTTGTTGGTGATTTTTCTGTATTCTTTCACTAAAGCCTCTTGTCTCCGTAGGGCTGGTGGTGCTGTGTAGAGCAAAACAGGGAGCCAACAGACAGGAGCTTATGATCCTCATGATTTCACTTAATCTGGCATCGATCTTGCTAGCATGACAGCTGTTAAGCCGTACTGGAGCACAGTATTCTGCTGCGGAGTAGATCAATCCTAATGCTGATGTTCTGAGAGTAGTGGCTGAAGCTCCCCATTAATTTCTGGAGTATGTTGTTCCTGGTATTGATTTTTGCTGACATGTTCTCGAGGTGTGACTTATAAGAGAGAGTCTAGTCCAGAGTTACTATTTTGGATGAGGATTGTAAGGGAGTAGGTTGTTATTTAGATAGACCTTCTGGGCTGCATTAGCTAATTTATTGTTAAGGTGGAAGCATGTAGTCACCGTTTTGCTGATACTGGGTATTAACCTCCATTAAATGCCATTAAAGTCCAGCACAACTCCATGAGGGAGAAGGATAAAAAGACTCTATGTGTTTTATGGAGTGGTGCAGTTTTTAAGGAGCAGGCCAGCCAAGACTACTGACGCAGAAAGATGCAGCAGAGATGGTTTCATCACAGGGCATTGTGAAGGCCACAGCGTGTGTGTTGATTTCACAGCCAGACTCAGCTTGTCCTGCTGAAATGCCAAATGTGGGTTCGAATGTTGTCCTTTTAATCCATGTTTCTAGTTTATGTATCTGGACTGTTCTCTGTTTATTAGCATGGGCTTTAAAGCTTTCTTTGGAAAACCTGAATCGCTGAATCTGCTTAGCCTGAATCGCAGAATCAAGACGTTTATATGTTGTTACCAGATGTTTTCATACATAACCATGAAAATGTGCCTCTTGAAGGTTCAGTAACATTGTCAAGATTGGGTCATGTCCTTTTTAATCCAAAGCTTATGAAAGCGCTTTTAATTTAACATTGATTTAATTACTGATGGCTATATTTCTTGAACTTGTGGACCAGTCTTGCAGTAATGTTTCCATCTGGCTACAAAGAGTGACTTTATGTATTGCTGGTGTCATGAGCAAAATTTGTTCTTGTTTGTGTGTTTTTTTTCTATGAGAAGTCAGTTAGAATTCAAAACACAAGTTTCTCTTCAAAACCCTTGAGTTAATAAAGAGCAGAAAGGGCAATTTTGTTTAAAATTGCCTCCAAAAGGAGTGACTGAAAGGGGAAGGGGTTTAGCAGCCTTAAAGTATATGAAAGAGCCAGCTCCTAGCCATTCCATGTGGGAAGTTGGAAGACAAGAGCTGTATCACTACTGGCTCACATTGTTGAACTACTGGAGAGGAATATCCATACCAAAGTTGTCCTTGGAAATAAACCCCATTTGACTTGAACAACTGCACTGATTCTGCTTTCAGTCCTGCCTGAAGTTCTGGCAGAGTGCCAGGTTACTAGAGGGTGGGCCGGGCCCGGGGATTGAAAACCCAGAAGCATCTCTCAAGGCCTCGCAGAGATCTGAGCCCTGGTAAGTAAGAGATTAGTGGCAGTGGAAGAACAACCAGACAGGTTGACAGCAGCATCTCAGGTTCCAGGTCAGGAAGCATAAGAACAGCACAGTTGGCAAAATCAAAGGTAGTGAAGAATCTTGATGTCCATTTGCTGCACCCATGCACCCATGGATATTACTGATCCATGCTGTGGGTAGATTTTATAGAGGGATCCTGTTTGCAAGGAAGTTCAAAAATGTTTTCCGGATTAGCCAGTTGCCAAAGCCACAAAACTGAACAACTGTGTTCCATTCTCTCACACTGCTCCCACATTAGTTGTGAAGCACAACTGGACCAGAACTCCACTTGCTATAGCTGATAGAAGAGAAGAGTGGGGAAATGGAAGTTACTTATCCTGTGACAATGGTTCTTCTGCCTTGGCATTGATATGTTCCATGCTTTTCCTGCCAGGTCAAGCAAGCAGGGCTCCATTTCAGCCTCACAACTAGTGAGGAAGGAGGCTGGCAGAATGGAATGCAGCAGTACTAAAACCAGAGACAGTGAAGTCCTTGCCACAGCTCAGGTATCAAACTAGTTGCAGTCTTGATCCAAATGAGATTGAAGGTAGTTCTCTCCTTTTTCAGATTTCTTTGAAGAAGCTGTTCTCCTTATTTGTTAATTGGACCGTTAACTGGAAAAATTAGTATATATAAACAAGGATCTAGGGTTGTTTTTTTTAATTGTACGAGGATGTTCCAGCAAGGTTGACATTTTGATATGTTGTTGGTGCATTTTCAACGGTGCTTAATTGCTGTCAATGACAGCAGTTTTTCAAGTAAGTGTTGGAGAGATGTGCTAATGTGGTGATACGGTTGAATTGTAAGTATTTATCTTGGGTGGTGCTGCCATCTGGGTAGCGTTAAATCTGCTTAATCATAATTGCTGCCTGAGCCCTATGTGTGCCTAAAGGAAAGAGTAGACAGAAGAGGACATTTGCTTCTAGTAATTGGGAAAGGGCACTCATAAGGCTTGTGAACATGCAGAATGACTTAACAGTTTTCTTTCAAAGAGAATTGCCCTCTCCACTGTGCTGTAACACAGCAGCATTGAACCTTTTTACACCTAGGATCCCCATTTTATTCCCTGTACACTATGGAACCTTTATTTTTGATATAGATATAAAATCTTTTTGCTCTTTTTATTGGGTGACCAGATGCCGGCAAAGTTCCCATATTGTTAATATTAAATTGCATGTTTGCAATTGCAGCTTCTTGTGTAGGGGGTTAATAAAAACCTCACCTACCAAAAACATCTTCAGCACAGCTATTAATGATAAAGAAAATCTCTTCTCCATTGCATGCTCTCCCTGACTTAAAAAAAAAAAGCAGAGAAACCCAAGCAACTAATAGGTGGTGGGTCTATTAATGTGACCAACCTACTTGTGAGTTATCATGCACCATGTGAAGATCAACACGATATCCCAAATTAGATATGAGATGGCCTGTGGAAGCTCTTTATCCGGCTTGCATGGTAATTGGGCTCTCCTGGTGCCTCAGCAGTGTCTCCCTGTCTCACTCCTCTTCGTTTCCCCATAGTTTTCCTTGCTTTCTGAGGCTTCCTTCCACCTCTGCCTTCCAGTGTCTTGGCAGCACTGCTGAAAGGACAGCACTGAGAGAGCTGACAAGGGAGCCAGATAAAGAGCTTCCACAGGCCATATCAGGCACACGGACCTTATGTTTGGCACCCCAGCCCTATTCTGTTTCTGTATATTTCTTAATAAAAAGAGTCAAAAATTTTCTGACCACATAATGTTAAATGTGCAGTGCTTTCTCTCTCCTCTGGATCACAGCCTGCACCTGCAAATGGTTTGTTCCTAGTCTTTGCAGGTATAATTTTCAGGTGTCATTATTCATGTATAAGTGTTCTTTGCAGTAATTATGTAGTGGAACCCATCTCATGATTACTTGCTCTCTGCCGTCTTGATTGAATGGCTCATGTATACCACTAATTTCTAAGAGTTGGAAATGGAATCTTGTGTTAGGCTAAATGCATATTCTGAATTAACTTTGTGCACTTTTTCCTCATGATTTGGTTTGAAGGTGAAAGAAGGGTTGTGCAGTGAATTGAGAGGGATTTGGGAACAGATGAAAATTTAAGGCTGGAGGCAAATGGAATCCTGGCCCATCACAATAATATGTTCCCTCCCTAGGGATGGTAGTAGACAGATTGCTTAGGGCTCTGGAAGGATCTATTTCCGTTTCCTTGCTTTAAGATAAGGCTATTGCTGTGATGTAGGTGGGTCATGGGAGTGAAGCAGGGAAAGCATAACCTTTATTTTTCAATAACCTGTCTATCTCTACCTGCAAATTTGTTTTAGTTAACAAATTGCCCCATTGCTTTTTTCGTACTTAAATTCTTTTAACTCTGGGTAAATAGGTTTGACCACTAAGAGCCCTGGAACTGGTGTGCCTCTCAGGGTATGGGGGTTGTATTTGTGCCATGCTTCTCTGAGTGTTAAAATGTGATCAAATGCTATCTGAAGTTTTGATGGTTGGAGCCCTTAACCTTTGACTACTCTTGCCATCTCTTTTAACATTAGTTCCATTTATTCTCTTTTACAATAAACATGGCTGGTAAGGATGGTATTTCCATAGTAATAGAAAATGATCCCATCATTTTAAAGATTTGGACGGATTCATGTGAGCCTTAAGATCCTGTGCAAAATGATATAGGGATGATAGATCCCTTTTAGAAAAAAAAATGTTGGTGTTCTTGCCTTTGGGCTGCAGGGGACAGTCATGAAACCACTTCCAGTGTCAGGTAGAGTTTTGGGTTCATATTCTTCTATTCAGCTTCCAGAATTCTAGAGTCTTTCCAACAAACTGTCCAAGTAGGCTCCAACCTCATTCTATCTATCATTTAATAATCCTGCAAAGCCAATGCAGCAGAAACTACACATCATCCCATCCGGAGTGGGGAGGAGCTGTTGCTCAACCATAGAGCAATGTTTTGAATCCAGGAGGTCCTAGGTTCAATCCCTGACATCTCCAGGAAAAGACCCTGTCTGAAATTCTGGGGAGTGTTGACAATGCTGAGCTAGAAGGAACAGTGTCTTGATTCTGCAACTTCATGTGAAAATGGAGGAGGCAGGATAGTTGCTCTTTGAACTCTAGCCTCTCCCATTTAAAAAACTGGAGCTGTGCTCTTGCCTAGGAGAAGGGGGAGTGAACAGCATCTAAAAAAAATTGAAGACAAGGGACTGTCCATCACTGTTAAATAGATTTTAATTGCTTTATCACATGCCTGCTGACTGATTCAATTTAAATACATGTCTTTTTTGAGATACTAAAGGAAGCGTGAGAACTTGCAACTTAAAACAAATGGTACCACTCATTGTTAAAAGAAAGGCAATCTTTAATATTTCCATTTTTCATTTCCTATTACAATAACAAATCAGGACCAAAATAACTTCACGGCATGGATTAAATAAACATATCATATTTAATGTGAAACTGTTTCCCTCTTTTTATGTGAAAGGAAAGACCTTACTAGGTCAACTCTGCCTACCTTTTGGTTATAGTGTCAGTTAATGTTTCTGTGAACCAGAGACATGGGGAAAAACAGTGCAAAATATTCTTGCCCTTTTCTTCCCCTTTCTTTCTGGTGGCTGCTTGATTTCTGTTCATTGTTAACATAATTGGCTATGATGGTGAAAAATAAGGTGGCAGTGTATGATACTGGGATAACAAATTGCTACCTGCCTATGTTTTCAACTAACAGAATTCCTTTGGAGAGTTTTGTGTTGTCACCTATGATGGTGGCTGCTTCATGTTAGTCCCAGTCAAAAGTTTTGATCTGGTTGGAGATAAATCTAAACCCAAATGAACTGCAAAGTTATTTACAGCCCTAACTAATTGGAATTCTTAGGAACCATCCTGTTTTCTCAGTGATTCACTCTTCCTCTATTTTGTGTAATGTGATGTTTTAGTAATTTCTGGTTGAATTGTTAATGGTAACCTGAACTTAACTTCCTGCATTGAAGTTTTCCTTTGATCAAAACTTAATGTGCCCTCTAGAGAGACTGCTTGAATCCCATCCTTCTTATCCAGAAGATGAGGTTTTTACCCCCTTACCTTAAGTGGAAGAGTAGCATCTATTTGGTCTTTCCATTTTGTGGATACCACCAGCCAAATTTTCAAGTATTTTATCTCTTAAAAACAGTGACATAAAGGAGGGTGAGAGAGCCTCCTGGAGAAACACAACATAATCTTTTTCACCATTGCACTTTCAAATAGGCCTGTACAACCTTGAAGAAGAAATATCAGCCGTGGATTTCACAGAACAGTCGCAAGAGGGTTTTGTGAATTATAATTACCACAATAATAAAAATCCTTCCATGGCATCGACAATCAACTTGAACATTACAGATGACTAGAAAGAACTGAAAATGGTTTCTTAGGGCTGGCTGCATACTTTACACAGCAACCACAAGTCCTGTATACTATACAGTACTGGTGTTTCTTGCATTAAACTCATAAAGTCTGGAAAACACACCCCTGTGTACAGGCTTCTTTGAGGGAATTTCCCAGAACAACTGTCATTACTAAAAAGGCCCTATTCTGTGTTCTCAACCTTTTTGCCTCTGTGGGGCTGATGATCAAGGGGACTCATGAGGAAAAAATGGAACTACAAGTAATTAGACCAAGGCTTCCCAATGATCTTCATTAGTGGTTTTCAAACTCTCACTGAAAGTTTGCACTGCTGAAAGTTCTTGAGGGGGCAGGGGGAGGTAGTGACGCGTTCCCCAGGACGCACTCACCAGACCCTGCAGCAGCCGTCCTGGGGTGCGGGGATCTGCAGGGCTCCCCAGCTCATCAGAAGTGAAAGTGGAGCAATTGCGATCTGCCTCTGCAAAACTGGAAGTTGAGCGCGGTCGCTCCACTTTCAATTCTGCAGGCTGGGGAGCCCTGTGCAGGGCTCCCCACGCCCCAGGATGGCTGCTGCAGGGACCTGTGAGTGCATCACCGGTCACATCACCCGTTAGTGATGTGATCCTGGGGATTGCGTTGCTGCCTCCTCCCTGCCTCCTCACTGCCCCCGCCCCTTAAGGGGGCAGAGGCCAGGGCTTTCAGGCTGGGGCATCGCAACGCCCCAGTTTGAAAACCACTGATCTTCATGAATGGTGGATGTGAGCTTGAATTGACCATATGCCAACAGTATTGATTTTCAGTGCAAATTAACAGGCAGGCCAGAGGACCTGCGCTGTATCCAGCACAAGTTTCAGGTGCTTAGTGGCTCAGCCCGGGGCAAGAGGAATCGCTGCCCCTTACCCTGGGAAGAGCCACTGCAGTCCCAATGGGGCTACTTGGACCTGCATCACCTCTGGAGGTAGCGCAAATCTGAGCAGCCCAGGCTCTCCGCAAACAGGGTTAGGATCCGGCGTAACAGCCAGATCCTGGCCCCATCTTCCGCTCCCCACCTGCCTGCCCCTGGGACCATCCACAACCTACCCTCCCTCCCAAAACACTTCCCCCCCTGCCCTCCCCATGCCCCCCGAACCCTGCACCAGCCGAGCTTGGCCAATCAAATTTACCGTCCCTGGGGCCCGTGATGGCGCAGTTCGGCTCTAACCTAACTGCCCCCAGGTGGCATGAAAGTGCTTTATGGCACGTTCGCGGCACCCGCGGGCTGGCGCAAAGGACTTGTGCTGGCTTAACTGCTAGATAGGATTGTGCCCTTAATAACAGTAGCTCATGAAGTCGCATATACCACCCCCATCAGAAATACTGTTCAAAATCTACTGAAGAAATGAGCCAATAGATTATTTGATTCACTCCTCGGTAATTGAAATTCTGAATGGTGGGGGAAAAAATTACTACTTTTTAAAAATGCACACAGGTCTTGTTTTTTTCTTCAACTATGAGGTAATATTCTGGAAAGCATTTAATAAGCAGAAGGAATATTACCTCAACTATGAGGTAATATTCTAGAAAGCATTTAATAAGCGGAAGGATTATGGATTATAGGTAAACTTCTTGGTTTTCCAGCTAAAGCACGTGGTAGTTGGCAACCTTCAGTCTCGAAAGACTATGGTATCGCGCTCTGAATGGTGGAACAGCGTCTAGTGTGGCTGAAAAGGCCGATTCGGGAGTGACAATCCCTTCCGCACTGGGAGCAAGTGCAGTCTGTCCTTGGTCTGTCTCCTTGGCTGTGGGCTTGCCTCTTTGCCTCAGTCTGTTGGCCAAGTGTCTCTTCAAACTGGGAGAGGCCATGCTGCACAGCCTACCTCCAAACGGGCCACTCAGAGGCCAGGGTTTCCCACCTGTTGAGGTCCATTCCTAAGGCCTTCAGATCCCTCTTGCAGATGTCCTTGTATCGCAGCTGTGGCCTACCTGTAGGGCGCTTTCCCTGCACGAGTTCTCCATAGAGGAAATCCTTTGGGATCCGGCCAACATTAGTGCATTTATGATGATATACTGAAATCCATTAGATCAGTATTTTTCAAACTGTGGGTCAGGACCCACTAGGTCAGTCGCAAGCCAATTTCAGGTCCCCATTCATTTCAATATTTTTAATATATTTGACTTGATGCTACCATTGCATGTGACTGCATTTGGGGAAATGTTACGAATCTGTACATTTAACTGGCTATTGTGTATATGCTTTTAACAATGATAGTAAATGAGACTTACTCCTGGGTAAGTGTGGGTAGGATTGCAGCCCAGGTTTGTTACAAATTTTCCTGCTTGATGATGTCACCTCTGGTTATTACATCATTTCTGGTGGGTCCTGACAGATTTTCATTCTAAAAAGTGGGTCCTGGTGCTAAAAGTTTGAGAACCACTGCATTAGATCACATTATGTTGAGATGCTTTATAAAATCATAACTGTAGCTTAATCATAGCTTCTGCCATATTCGTATGTGTTGACTCTATAGACATCCAGAAATATATGGGAATTCTAAAGTACAGAATTTATAGATTGAGAAGACTGTTAAGTCATAATTTTTCTACTGACAAAGGCATGTTATTTCCAAAACTGCCAATGCCATTTTGTAATTTGTCCTGTATAGCAAATAGTGTCAAGCAACAATATATCAAAGTTGTTTGGTCCATCTGATTAGAGAATAAAAAATGGAATGGTTTATAAAACCAAGAGAGCAGCTATAAAAAAGATACAAAAGGCCAAGTTCAACAGTCCATCTTAAGAAGTTAAACGTATGAAAATAGTGGCAATACATAAAGGAATGGCAGATATATTTAATTGCAAATTGACTTTATGGTTATGTCTGCCATTCGGTGACCTGTACCATCATTTCCCAGAAATCCTGAGAATTAAACCTTGAAGACAAATATGATCTTCACTGCTATGCAGAACTGTGCTGATCAGAAAAAGAAGGATCCTACTAGGAAGTGAGATATGCAGAACATTAGTACATCTGTAGATAGCAATAAGAGGTACTTGTTGACAACAGGGAAATAGCACTTTACTGAGAACGTGTTGAGAGTGGGATATTATCCTTTTATTGTAAATTATGCCAACAATCATCAGGTTATGTCAGTGTTATTCAAACTGTGAGGTGTGGCTCTTTAGGGCGGTGCCAGGAACTCGAAGGGGAGGTGCGGAATGTCCTCTTGCAGTGATACAGTCACACCCCTGGGCAGAATACGAGCCAGTCTTCTGCCCCTTGTCTGCGCTTTTCTTTAAAGTAGAAGAAAGGGCTCAGCTGTGAGTGGCTGCTGCTGCCCCACCCTCTTCCGAGCATGCTCGGCTTGCAGTCCTTAACCCTGGCTGATCCTTGTCTGGTTGGTTCCTAGTCCCAGCCTGGGATTACTTCTCATCAAAGTGAAATCTCTCTTTTCAACCCCCTCCCTCTTCCACTCCCCCCTTTCAATCTCCAAACCTTCTTGCTTTCCTCACCCTCCTCAAATAAAACGCTTCCTATTTTACCAGTCTTCAGGACTCTTAAAGTTGTTTCCATGCAGTTGGCAAAGGGGGAGGGAAGAGACAAGCACACACTTTACTTGGCCAGGAACAGAAAAAGGGTACTGTTTTTAAGGTGGTTTATTAATCTTGTTGTTTGTCTGAAGAGGATTTTTAAAGTGATGAATCTTGCTATTTGAAGGGAATACTCATCAGCCATTGATGAAGTGATTGCCAGCCCAGTCCTTTTCACACTTTCCTGGGAGTAAGCCCCATTGACTCCAGTGGGACTTACTTCTGAGTAGACATGCATAGGCTTGAGCTGTGCATCTCCTAGTATAGGAGACAAATCAGCTTCCTAACCAAACCCTTATCAGTTCTGATATATTTTCATGGTCTATTTTTGTTTTCCCCACTAGCTGCTGGAAAAATTTAATTTCATTAAATTAATAAAGGGTTCAATCCTATCCAAGGAGAATGGGAGAAATGACTAGTTGGATTGGGGTCCACTGGGGTGTGTGTGTGTGATGTTGGTCAGACTGGTTGTTCACAAAGTTCATTTGATAAAACAATTCCTTTGGTATGCTTACAAAGTTCAAAAAAAATGAGTCTTCCTGGACCAGACAAAATCTACCTACTCCAGCATCCTGTCTCCAACAGTGATCAGCAGCTGATCACTGCATGTGATCATGTGTGTTGCTATGTGTGTTGCATGTGAAGCATGTGTGTTGCTATGTATTAATAATATATTTTTAAGATCTGCATTTAATTAATGATATGATTAATATAATTAATATTAATATAGTTATATATATTTAATATTATTAATAAATAAATAACTAGGTATTTATATACCGCCTTTCTGGTCATCGGATTACTCTTCTGACTTTATTCAAGGCGGTTTACATAGGCAGGCGTTTCTAAATCCCTCAAGGGGATTTTTACAATCATAGACGTTCTCTCTTTCACAAACCGACAACATTTCAGAATGGATCTTCCTGGTTTGGTCTCACTTCTGGCCTCCAGTTCTCCCACGCAAGCTGACAAGCGGCTCCATCTCTCACATGGAGGGCAACCAAGACACTTCTTACTCACACCAAGAGCAGATGGAATCACTCAGCTTGGCTTGTCAGCTGCTTCATGGTCTCGCCATTCAGGGTGCCGGTGGCCTCAAACTGGCGACCTTCGGATGTTATCTTCGGGCTAACGGAGGCTCTACCCTCTAGACCAGACCTCCTGCCCATATATTTAATACATATTTAATATATTTAATATAGTTAATATTTCTGGCCACTTCCTGTTTAATGATGTCACTTCCAGCCCTCAGGAACATGATAGGGAGTCATGGCCAACAGCCACGGGGGTCAAGGAAGCCACTGGCCGGAAAAGTTTGAGTACCACTGGATTATGTATATCACATGTAGAAAGTATTTGTGGTAACAAGTTAACCTTGTGGCAGATCCTGTACATATGTGTGCTATTCCTACTCCCAAGGTGGGAGTTGCATGGTGGTAACTCACAGTGAGTTGCAGCGTCTGTGAACACTGAAGTACAATTTTAAGCTATATAGATTTACACTGCAACAGGTAGTTGCTTCACCACAGGTGAGGTGGTCTGTAAACACCATTGGAATAATGATGTATTGATAACAAATGTGAAAAATGAACTTTTTCAGGTGTGCCTCAGTTTCCAGATTGGTAGAGAGCTAGCACCATGATCAGAAGAGAGGAGTGTGGAAAGCCAATTGTCACTACAACTCCTGCCATATTAAGATACTGTATAGCCAAAATTGAGGTGGGAATGATTAAGGAAAAGCAGGCATCTCTAGCTTTTGTTCTCTTCTGAAGGAGGTTTTCTTCAAATTTTGAGAACCACATTTTTGTGAGATGGAGCTCTCCTTAGATTAGAAGTATTTATGCATTAAATTAATGTAACTTACGATAATGCATTCCTTAGTAGTTTTATTGACTTTTGCTCTGAATTTGTCACCGCTTTGTTAGAGTTTATGGTTCTTTTCAGTGTAGTAAAGCTTATTAGGTATATAAAATAAATAAATGGATCCCATTCCATAAAGCCTCTTATAAATAACCATCCTTTTAAAACCTAATAAGGAGACTCTGTGTGACTTTCTTCAGATAAAAACGAGGAACTAATGAATAAGTTCTGTCTTCCTTATCGCTTCATTACGCATCACTCAGCATGTGAATATTTGCTGATGTTAACAGGAACGGTTGATGTTGAATGTTCATGATTTCCAAGAAGGTCTTCATTTTTAGACCACGTTAAGGAGTGCATGTTTAAGTTCATAGCCAATCCAGTTCATATATTGACAAAGTCCATGGTAAAAAGCATGCATGATCAAATATCTCTTGTTGATATAATCTTTAGTGGCCTGGGAGCTGTTGTAGCTTGATTCCACCCTGTGCTGCTCAGTGATGTCAGAAATTCCAGCCATATGAGGGAATTCCCTGCCAGTTACGCTAAGAATCATTGTCTGGGTACGTTCCGGGAGCTCCTTCTGGTTGCCCCTTGGCTATCACTATCTCATGGCAGCTAAAAAGTCCACAACACTTTATTTTGAAAATGGACTTCTTTGTTGCAATTGCCATGCCAGCCAACGGGGTTCTCTCACTCATTCCCAAGAGCAACCTGGGAGTAATCCCAGTTGGCCTCTGGGAAGGTTGGGAGGTGGAACTGGTCTAGAAACCTCCTCCTCCCCTTTCCCAGCAACCAATACAGGCAGTAGCTTCCAGACAGTTATCCTACCACCTGGGAGTATTGCAGCAATTTGCAAGATGGGAAGGGTGTGAGGGGAAAGAACTGCTTCCACTTGTGAAGGTGCTCACTGCCCAGCCAGTCTACAGGTAAGTGGGTGGATGGCTGGGGAAGTGAGAGAAAATGAAGTGGGATGTGCATAAGTTTTAAAAGCAGCCCAGAGAACTCTGCTACTGGCAGTTCTTTACCATATTAGCCTTGTGCTGGATGTTGAAAGGGCAGCTGTAACATAGGAGGAACCACTGACTACTCCATTCAACAATTGACTTTGATGTTAAGGAGTGGTGGACAAAGGAACCATTCTGCTGTGGCTCTTATGCTATTAAGGTAGTTTTGGGAAGAAAAAAGAAACACAAGACCCTATTAGTGCATTCTATCATGCTTCCTTCTGCGTTTGTGCGCATGTATATACATGTTTGCAGCAGAACAAGGTGGGAATTAGGAGGCAACATGGATGGTAGTACCTCAGACTGTAGGTACAGCTGTCACATTTTTAAGTATTCCCCTATGTGAAAATCTCTTTGCAAGTGGCAACCTTAGATCAACAAAGATTGCTTTGAGCTGGATTAGAATCTTAATCCCTGTTGTGCTAGTTTCATATTTGAATTTTTTCGTATGAGGAGCAGTATAAAATAGAAAGAAAAAGAAACACCTGCCACCTGATGTGGTATAATTTTTCCTGGCATCTCAGGATTTAACCACATCACTGTGTTGCATGTATAGGCCTTCAATATAGCTGCATCAAAATTCAAAAAAAAGAGTTAACTTGGAAGTTTTCGAAAAGCTGCAGTGCACAAATGGCACATCAGTCCCAGATTTTCATTCACACATTTGCACATATATGTGTGCATGTGGGCATGCATGTTCAGCAGCAGCATTTCTTTCAACCAGATGTATCAAGTGCTGGAATCAGAGGGCAGATGTTGCTTTCGAAAACTGTTTCTGAAGTTTCCTGTTGTCTGAAATATGCCTGCTTCACCTCTTGTGTCTGCATTTCAGCCTTGGATGGATTTGTCCAAGCAACATGGAGTCAGCCAAGAGGGTTATGAGATAATTGATGTTGACTCAACTCCTCCTATAATCAAAGAGTGGGCTAAATGCTCTCCCTTCTGATTAAGTAATCAGGCCCATCAGGACAACTCAAGCAAGTGAAGGAAACATGCCACATCTTATTTCTCTGTTTCTAAGATTGATTCATTTATTCTAGACCAGTGCTTCCCAAACTCCTACAAGGAGTTAAGAACATTGTAAGTGTGTGGGGGGAGGGGCTATGGCAGCAATGTGATCCCCAGGATCACAATGCGGCCAGGGATGGGAGGGGGCCTTTAAACTTACCTGAGGGAGTGCCAGCCTCCAGGGGTTGTGGGGAGCCCCACAGATGCCTCTGCAGGGCTTCCCAAGCCTCCAAAACAGTTAAACAAAAATGGTTGAAAACCATTTCTGGTTTTGAATGAAAACTGGAAGTGATTTTCAAATGAAAACTTGAGGTGGCTTTCGATTGTGTTTTTCACTGTTTGGAGGCTTGGGGAGTCCTGCAGAGGCATCTGTGTGAATCCCCACGCACGCACGCGCGCGCGCGCACGCACACACACACACACACACACACACACACACACACACACACACACACACACACACACACACACACGGCTGGCACTCAGATCCAGTTTGGATATAGTTTTCAATATGCTAATGACATTCAGCTCTATCTTTCCTATCCACCGGATACCAGGGTGGCTGTCTCTGTCTTGGAGCACTGTCTGGAGGCAGTTGGGATCTGAATGAGGACAAACAAGCTGAAATTAAATCCCAACAAGACACAGGTTCTCCTGGTGCAGAAATCCACAATGTGGGTGCTGGATTATCTCCCTGCTCTGAATGGGATTGCATTCCCCATGAAAGAGCAGGTTTGCAGCTTGGGGGTTATCCTGGATTCACAGCTGCTCCTGGATGCCCAGGTGTCGGCTGCAGCCAGGAGTGCCTTTGCCCAGCTTCGGCTGGTGCGCCAGCTATGGTCATACCTGCCTCAGTCAGATCTGGCCACGGTGGTCCATGCCACAAGGACATCAAGATTAGATTATTGTAACGTGCTCTGAGTGGGGCTGCCCATGAAGATGGTCTGGAAATTACTGGTAGTACAGAATGTGGCGGCTTCTGTGGTTGCTGGAGGTTGACAGTTTGACTGTCATGCTGCTGCTCCAGCGGCTGCTGGTTCATTTTTGGGCCCAATTCAAGATTATGGTTTTTACCTTTAAAGCCCTAAACAGCTCGAGACCAGCGTACTCGAGAGACAGCCTTTTTCCATATAATCTGGTCCGTTCTTTTAGGTCAACGGAGGGGGCTTTGTTGGTTGTGCTGCCATTGAGAGAGATTAGGGGAATGGCAGCCAGAAGCAGGGCCTTCTAAGTGGTGGCACCTGTGTTATGGAACTCTCTCCCCTTTGAGCTGAGGACAGCATCCTCTGTGTTAAACCTTCCAGCGAGGCCTGAAGACATTTTTATTTAGAAAAGCCTGTAAGGCCATATGATGACTGTTTTTATGAAGCTATTTTTAATGTTTGTTATTGGCATGAGGACAGGTCTATCAAAGGCAACTAGTCATGATGGCTATTCACACACTCTGAATATGCCTGTAAATACCAGCTGCAAGGGGAGCAATGGCAGGAGAGAAGCGTACCTTCCTCTTCTGCTTGCAGGCTTTCCAGAGGCAGTTGTTGCACCACAATGGGAAACTCAAAGCTGGACTACATGGGCCCTTGGTCTAATCCAGCAAGGAGACCTCCAGCAACCAGAATTCCAGTGCTGCACTGGCCCCGCTGCACTGCAGCACAGGAATTTGTTTAGGATTGGGCTAAGAATAATAAAATAAAATCTAGCACTTATCTACTTGCTCAGACGCTTTCCTTACCCGTTTGCTTCCTGTTTACTTTGTCACTGGGATCTCCTTGTGCCTGGAAAGCTGGCTTCCTTGCAAGCCAGCTCCAAATTTATACCTCTGGTTGCTCCTTCCAGTTTCCTCTTGTGAAATGTTGGCGTTTGATTACATTTGTCATCAAGACTTTCTCGCCTCTAAGCACGAATGGGAAGTTCAGAATGCAAACATTTTGCTTGCTTTGCCTTCTTAACCTATTGTGAGAAGCTAAAATTTGTCAGATTTGGTTGGCCGATTCAAAGACTAGAAGTGAGTTAGACATGTCAGATTTTTCTTAAGTAGGGGTTCTTATTTTGAGTAAACGCTTCACAAAGGGTAAGTTAGCAATAGTTGAGACTTTGTCTTTGGAAGGAAAATCTTCCAGCGTTTTTCTTTAACCTGCTTTGCATATGGTAGGGAATGGATTCTTCTTGAATAACCTGGTTTAAATTTTCTTAATTCCATTCAGATGTGTAGCTTTTGGGGACATAGTTTACTTGGAGAAGCTGTTACCAAACAAGTATTGAAGGCTTCTCTGGCTTTTATTGTTGTTTTAGGGTTTTCCCCCTTCAGTCTTTTGTTGCCAGTTCGACCACCTTTTGTGTCCCAAGTGTTCAATGCATAACAACTACAGCGAAAGGCTTCTTGAAGCAGGTATATATATTTTTGTTTTGTTTTTAAATGAGAAACACTAACACTGCCCCAATGGCTTCCTGAAGCAGTAGGTAGGGAATACACTGCCTGGAACTCCTGGTGTGGGCCGCTGTGAGATACACGAAGCTGGACTAGATGGGCCTATGGCCTGATCCAGTGGGGCTGTTCTTATGTTCTTATGTGTTAAAGCAATAGGAATTGGGTTTCATTAAGGTCAATAATTTCAGATGGGTGCTAACACATTTCATTGAAACCTGTAAAAGTTGTATATTCTGTACAAAATGCATTTATGAATTGCAGGAGTCTTTGCCATTTGGCTAGTCCAAACCATTCTTGGTACATAATGATACATATCCTTGGGAAATCAAATGGCTTGTATAAATGTGCTAAACTGGAGTGTGGTCTGCCCTGTTGAGTCTTTATGGGATGTTTAGGAGAGAATTCAAAGTTCAGGGCTTTTCAAACTGGGATGTCACGAAGCTCCAGCCTGTGGGCCCCAGCCTCTGCCCCCTTAAGGGGCGGGGGCAGCCTGGATGCAGGGAGGAGGCAGCGGTGCGATCCCCAGGATTGCGCCACTCAGGGGGCTGCAGGGGCTTGGGTGCACTTACCCAAGCCTCCTGCAGCCTCCCCGGAGTGCGGGGAGCCCGGTGCGACCTTTGGCAAGGCTCCCCGCAGCAGTGAAAGTGAAAGCAGAGTGATCGCGCTCCACTTCCGAGACAGGCTGCGATCGCTCTGCTTTTACTTTCACTGTTGCGGGGAGCCCTGCCAAAGGTCGCACCAGGCTCCCCGCACCCCGGGGAGGTTGCAGGAGGCTTGGGTAAGTTCACCCAAGCCCCTGCAGCCCCCTGAGCGGCACGATCCTGGGGATTGCGCTGCTGCCTCTCCCCCCACCCCCGCTGCCTCGCCCCCATCCCTGCAAGCACTTACAGTGGCTCAAACTCTCCATGAGAGTTTGAAAACCACTGACATAGTCCCTTTCAGAGGGAAAAGCTTAGCATCTCCATCTCTGAAAGTTGAATGTTCAAGTTTGGTTACTAAAGGATGATACTCTAGATGTGGAATAGAGCAGGATACAGAGGGCTGTATAAGTATGTTCAGCATTGTCTGCTCTACTACTCTTCCCGTCACATTTTAGCACCTCCTTGTTTTGCACACTCCTAAATCCCATGCATCCACCAGTCGCCTGTCATCTTGTCTTTTCCATGTTCATTATAATCTTCCATCTGTTTCCTAATTCCAAAGGTGCTTAAATTGATTTACCATTTGCCATCTGAAAAACAGTTCATGTTCTATAGAATGGTAGGTCTGATTCATTAAAATATGTTAGGGAAAAAAAATCTACATTTAGAGATAAAATAATATAGTCTTATCAATCCTGTTAAGCTAACATAATACTGTATTTTCTTTTTATTATGTCTGCCCAGTACATTACAGGTTATAGGGCATACTAGAATGGTATTGGTAATGAGTCTTTATAAAATCAAAAGGAATGCACAAATTAAAAAACAAACAAACACCTAAAACTGACCCCTATGACACAGTCAGCTGTTTAGGTAAACAGAAGTTATTTACATTCTCAAATCATGAATATACTCCTATTACCTTCCAAGAGAGCATTTCAATCCCTTTTAAAATTGCTTTGAATCACTCTTTGGCACTTAGATGCATTTCACAAAATCTGTTTTGCAGATGTGGACTCCACCACTTTTAAAAAACCAGTTACACGTAAAATGTGTATGCATTGTGTATTAAGTGTCAGTCCTTCCAGCTAAGGAGTAATTCTGTTTAGACCTTCAGACTTTTCAAAGCTAACTTTGGTTCCTTGCCTGTGACATAGGTATAGCACTGAATTTACATGTGCAGTGTTTAATCTGGGTTTAAATTTGATATATTTCTGATGTTTAGTTGGTTGCAAAGCAAGGTTTTTCTTCCCCCCCAGCCTCCTTTTGTTCTGAACCGTGTATGTGCTTTAAGTGTGTATTCAATTAAAAGGAGAGTAGCTAGAGATTCCTTTTTCAGTCTTTTCTTGTAAAATAGTTTAACAATGCTTCAGTCTCCCACCCATTAACTGCTGGTGTGTTAGCTTATATATTTTTTATATTTTATTTATTTTCACTTGTCACCTTCTCTGTCTCTAAGGAAAGTTACATCCTTAGAGAGGTTGTTTTAAATAAGGGATGAACATGGGCAGGCATGACTGTAAAAAATATGTGGAGGAGAGTGGTGGGAGGTCAAATCCCCTCCTACTAGCCCCAGGGTTACATCCATATAAGCCTTGACCATGATGGGACTTGGAACCCTAGATATTGAGCACTGGTGTCAAACTCACTGTACCTCCCAAGTCAACTGTTCAAAGAGAATTGAAAGCACTTCAAATCAGCTACCAGATTTATAGTGCAATCCTAACCTTACCTTACGCCGGTGCAGTGGCTGCTGCACCAACCTAGAGCATCACAAACATGCTGTAAACCATGTTTGCAGCAACTCATGAACAAGCTGTTCCAACAGGAAGCCCTGCACCATCCTGCTGGCATTAAATCTGAGTCTGCGGCTGCAATAGCAGTTAAGAGCTGCTCCATGCAGTGTAGGAGTTGATTTCAGCTTATCTTGAGTCTTTAACAAAAGGTGCAAAAACGAAAAGCTCCCCCAGAGAAGAGAGAATACAACAAACGTGAAGCCTGCCATCAGTGTGACTAAGCATGAGACAGTGATGAGAAAGGGGAAAAACTGAGTCTTTGCTGAGGCTATGCAGAGGTTACCATTCCTTGTTCTGTGAAGCATGAGACAGGTGCATTGCAGGGGCTGTGTCAGTAAGGGAGCTGTATTGGAATTGCGGAAGATCTGGTGAGGAGGTAGGATGTCATCAGTGTCACCAGTGTCACTGATGGTGTCATCAGTGCCCCCTTTATGGGTTAAGGCCTGGGCATTCAGCAGAGAGTGTGCTGCACAGCTGTAGCCACTTGAAGGCAATAGGGCCCTCAGGCATAAAAGCACCTGATGAAGGGAGAGTTTGGTGTGGGTAGTAGAAGGAGGAAAGCTTGAGGAAGGAGAGACTGGATTAATGGACTGAGGAACTGATGGCTAATGGACTACCGGAACTGCGGTGAATGGACTTTGGAGACTGCTGGAGCAGATTGCTGGAGACACTGAGATTGGTGTTTGGCTGCCACGCCCAAGACTTGCTGAGGACCAACATGCTGCTGTAATGTTGGGAGGAGCTGCTGACAGGAGAGGGGAGGAAAGAAGACCTTTGCGGGTGGAATAGGCTAGCTACCCTGGTTGTGGGGTGCTGCAGGGCAGAACTAGGGTCATTCTTGGGGAAAGAAGGGGAGCTAATTAGCTCAAAGTGGGCATAATTCTCCAGGCGGAGCTGGGAATCTGGCAAAACAGAATTCCACTACACAAGCCTTCTTAAGTGAAAGAGGGGTGAAAGACAGAAAGAGGGCAAGCCTTTGCAGGTAGTTTGGCAGTAGCCTTACAGCCCAATCCAGATGGGCTCATGCCAGCACAGCGCTGGCATGCAGTGTTGCAAACACGCCGTAAAGCATGCCTGCGACAGTCTGCGCTAGATGTAAGACCGCTGCCCAGAGCTCCAGACGAGCACCAGGCAGTGGAGTGGTAAGTCTGGGTAGAGGGGAGGGAGTTACTCTGGGCTGGGGGGAAGGCATGGCAGGGGGAGCGGAGCGGAGATGGCAACAGGACCTGTGGCCATATCCTAATCCTGCTCCCAGCCCAGGAAACCCAGTACAGATCTCCACAAATCTGCACCCGCTCAATAGCAGTCACACATCCAAGGAGACCCATCAGGGCCGCCTGGGGATTACATGGGATAAGGGAGCATAAGCTCCCTTACTCTGAATAGTCCTGGTGCTGCTTCCTAGCCTCACGGGATGCAGTGGTATCCATTTCAACACTGCTTCAGCCCTGGGTGCTAGGAAGTATTGGATTGGGCTATTAATCTCGGGGAGAAGCAGGGCAAAAGAGCCACACTACTTCTCTGAAGGAAAGGGGTTCTTGGAAAGAAGCGACCCACAAAATTTGCTGAGCAGTCCATGCAGGCTCAACAGCTTAGGTTGTACTCAGAAAGGGGGGTGAAGGGAGAGACTGGAAAGCAAACAGGAGCAGAGTGTTACTGATCCTGGGTTACAGATCCTGGGTGCTAGCTGGCATGATTCTTCTTGAATGGTGTCTGGAGTGGACTTCATGCAGCACCAGCAAATTCATGATCCATAGTCAGCAAGGCAGGGTAATGGATGCCGTGTATGGGGTGACTCAACTAGGGTTTCTCTATGGCTGCTTCAGGTTCCCTGCTGGGATCTGCCTTTTTTCATGCTGTTGAGGTTACAGTGACTAGTTTGGAGGTCTTTTGGCTTGTTTAGCATGCCTCTGTGATTGGGCTCCATCATGGGGCTGATGGAAGTGCAAAACTTTTCTTTGTTTTCTAAAGGTTGTTTCTCCCAAAGTCAGGAAACTCTAGGAGGTGGCTTAAGTTAAAAGGCGTCAAATCTGCTGTTCTCACAGGATTTGTAGTCTTGTAGATTCCATTTGAATTTTGGAGCTGTGAATACTGCATTTGAATTTAAGGAGTATACAAGCCTCCATTCAGATTTAGAGCACTGAATTCCATAGATCAGTTAAGGAAAGAGGATTGATTACATAGTTCAATCAAAAGTGTGGCCTTCCTGGCTGGTGAATCTGCCATCAGTCCGCCAAATACCCATGTTACTGCTCTGGACCTTGCTCTTTTGGCAGGCACGCAGCACCAAGTTCATGGGTAGAAATGCACCCCACCCCCCCATGTTTTGAAATAAACAGAGATAACATTTTGACTGTGTAGGCAGTTAAAACAACTGGAGATGGTTTCCGTTAACTGGAAAGTCAATCACTACAAATGGATATGATCACATTTCATATCAATAGTTGAAATCTATAGAAATTGTGCAATCTGTACCAAAAAAAAGCATTTATGAGCTACAGGAGACTTTTCCATTTGGCCAGTCCAAACAACACTTTGGCACTTAATTATCAAATAGTTTGTATGGTTTTGCTAAACTAGAGTGTGGTTTGTTCATTCCGTATGTCCTGTTTGCTTTTATAAAACCTGCTGGAAACTCTGCTCTTGGTCCCCACTCATACAGTCTTATCTTCTCAGAAGATGGCTGCCTTGATACAGTAGCATTGTTCTTGGCAAGAGACTCAACAAGTTCTGTATACTTGGATCTTAGCTATTGTTTGTATAGTCTGAAAACAAATGAGCTTTGCCCAAAGATTTAATTGATTCTCCTTTATAATTAATGATATCATTGGCCTGCCAAATATTAAAATGTTTTAATGCATTGCACGCCAGAAGGCTTTTGAATTATAATCTGGAAGAAATTCAGCATTCTGAGATGGTAGAATTCTTTTGCGTGCAATACTACTCCACCTGTATTTCAATCCTCCTTGCTCTTCCCTCACCCTCAACTGTTTACATGTATTTCTGAAAAATATATTAAAAGCCAAGGTGTGTCATTAATTTTTTCTTTGAGAAGTCACTTATGAAATGGGCTGTGGGAAAAATGTAACTCTAAAAGGAAAGGTTATTCATCAGTTTATCATTGTCAAATATACAGTATGTTAAGAGCCTTGAATTATTTCTGAACCCTTCAACTCAGTTCTGTCTGTTCCAAACTGGAGACTTCCCCCTCTACAATGCCCCGCCTACAGTTTTTACTGAATTCACGGGCCTGTTGGAGTGAAAAAAACAACCAATTGGCTCTCCAGGCTGCCAAAATGGCCGATTGCCTGGCCATTACACTGGCGTGAATCCCCTTCAATAAGTTTTAAATTGACATTGTGATGGCTAGATTTGTGAGAAGAACCAAGGGAACCTGCTTTTTTAGGCTTCAGCCTGTTGCATGCATGTATAATCAAAAAGCATTCATTAAGAAGCACAGCCAGGATGATACCCTGGTTAGACTTATGGGTGGACATATTTCCCACACCCACCAGAGTATAGACACTGTAGTGCTATTTTTAACATTTATGGCCATTTAACTAGATGGGTGTATTGTGTGTGTGTGTGTGTGTGTGTGTGTGTGTGTGTGTGTGTGAAGTGCCTTATAAGGCATTAAAAAGTTGCTTCTGGTTTTCACAGAGAAACCAGAAGTAACATTTTTTTTGCTATTTTCCGTCATTCTGAGAAGAACAGCTTCTTTGCCTCTGGAATGTGGGTGGCATCCCCAGTGTCTGAAGATTCATATATCCGCAGTGTGCTCCAGAACAGAATCCCCACAGATACGGAGCAATGCCGGAACAGCAGATGGCGAACAGTCTTCAGTAAATTGCAGTGTGGTGGGAGAGGGAGAATGAGATCATGGCTGCTGTTCCAGGTTCCAAGCCCACATATCCAGAAGGTGTGAATAGACCTACATGTGTACCTACTGTGCATAGGCAGGCTCTCTTCATGTTGCTGTGAACTTAAGGCAGGCAAGTTATGTGTAAGATACTGTGCATAGACAACATGTTTTCAATAGAATATGAGGAGTCAACTCCAGACAGCTGGCATGAATAGCAAGGGGTTCTGGAACCCGCAGAGGATTAAAAAAAATAAATAGTGGATACCATATCAGTGGAAAATAGTTTTAAATTTCAGGTTTCTTGCTCTGCCATTGTTGCCCCAGAATGCATTAGTATAGACACTATACCGATTCAGATTCAGGAACCTTTTATTGGCATAAAATAAAACATCCTAATAGCAGATAATGTAACACAAGGTCCTCCGACCCACGTACAGAGGACAAAAGTGGCTTGAGCAACTGCGAACGCAGATTGTCAAACCGTTTGCAAGTTAGGATCATATGCGGAGGAAATTCAATGTCCAGAGAGTTGCAACTACATGCCCTTGCTTGCACACTCAGGCCATTGTATCTCCCCAAAGTAAAATTAGATGGCATAACATTGCAGCGTGCCAGTGAGAAGGCTCTCCGTTCCTGTGAGTTGAATAGGAAGTATAAGTAAGCGGGCCATTTATCCAGGATTGGAAAAAGTGAAAACTGGAGTGGTGAATGCGTCTGCAAACAGCTCTTGCTGCTCTATATCCTCCAGTTGGGTTTTCAATGTTTTAAATGCCAGCTCTGGAGAGAGGGCTCCTAACAGATCTGCTGAGAGACCTATGGCCTGAACCTTTTTAAGAAACAATGACAGGCCTGGGGAGAATGTTGGGTCAGTTAATAAGCCTCTAAGCAGAATATCCTGCTCAGGTGCATAGCAAACCCTTAACCAGAATTTGCAGATACTAACCTAGGCCATGGTTTCTAATTTGTGCTAGCTCGCTTCCAAACATAATACTGCGTATGGAACGCAGCGTAGTAGGGCAAATATTTTATATAAAAACCGTGACTGGATCCTCTCAACACTGGCACCAAATGCGGACATCCAGATAGGTATTCCGTATAAAATTTGGGTCTTAACCTTAGCATTAAAAATTTGCAGGGCGAAAGGGATGCATGAATTGCCCCATGCATAGAAAAAGCATGCAATGGCCTGTGTAGACAATTTTGCAGCCTGAATCCTCGCCTGCTGGTGCTCTCCAAGAGAGTCTGTAATGAAACAGAATACCCAAATACCTGAATTCCTTTACTTGCTTGGTCACTTTGCCATTAAAGTCCAGAGTTGGGGTTTCCATGATCTACCGAATACCATGATTTTGGACTTTTTGCAGTTTACAGAGAGCTTGTTCTGCTCAAAATAGATAAAACTAGATTGAACCAGGTGCCGTAAATCAGTTCTGGTTCGGGAGAGCAGAACTATATCATCTGCATAGAGCAGTACAGGGACTTTTATGGAGCCAAGTTTAGAGCAGTGAGTGTCAACCTCATGCAAGTGGGTGGCGAAATCATTAACATATAAATTAAACAGTGTGGGGGCAAGCACGCAACCCTGCTTTACTGCTTTATTCAGGGAAACCTCCCCAGACAAATCGCCACACGAGGACAATTTGATACGACCAGAAGCGCCAGAGTGAAGTCTCTGTATCAACATTGTTGACACTATACCATATTCAATCACTAGATGGAGTGAATAATGAAATCTAGTGGAATGAAATTATAATTATTTAACAGCGTGAAGGTAGGAAATTTAATTTTGGTGCTGTTTTCCTTGTTACAAGGCTTTTAAAGGTGAACCTTAGTATCAGTGGTGAATCAAATCAGTGAATACTGAGGTCCCACCTGTGTGTACACACACATATTATCAGACTTAGGGCTGAATAGAGGTCTCAGTTTAAAATGTATTATTACGGGGAGATCTGAAACAAAATCATTTGTAAAATGAATTTATTAGAAACTTTATCCCAATCTCTTTTTGTTTTGATTTGTTATATACAGCATTCACAGGCTTTGGACACTGGGCATATGAATAATAATTGCATAAATTGAGAGTTGTCCTTTTTGGGGCATTGTACTGAAAAGAAGGCATTTGCAAGTGATTAAGTTGCATTTTTTCCCTTTAATCTATTTCCCCTCTGTTCTTAAAGCATCATTTGTTTTGGTGTCTTACTAGAACGGTGAGAACGTGGGATGTTACCAATGACAAAAAACACAAAGGTGTATTTAAACCACGGACAGCTCAAGGTAAACGAGTGATTCCCACAAGCTGCACGTATAGCAGAGATGGTAAACTCATTGCAGCTGGCTGCCAGGATGGATCCATCCAGATCTGGGACAGGAATATGAATGTAAGTGGTCATCTTTTTCATAGATCAAATGTGAAATGCTAGATTTATACCTCCGTGAAATCCATTAGGACTGATCCTTTTTCCCTTTTGCATTTTTGTCATTCTTTTCAACTTTGCCACCTCAGCACCTATCACTTTGTTCCCAACCAAATGCAATTAGTACAGCTACCTATTCTTTTTGAGCAGTGTGAAATAAAATAAAGCAATTTTTTATAGGTTTTCCATCTTAGGATGAAGAAGTTCTCTGTGAAAAATGTGCCAACTTCTATACACTGTCTTCATAAATTTAAGTTTTTCCCTTTGTAAGCTATAAATAATTCAGAGAACACTATTATAAACTGTGGCAGATAAAATTTCAGTCTTCTAGAATAATCTGCTTCTCCATACTTCAAACTCTTCAAAGGGAGGCTACAGTGTGAAGTAGCTGAACTAGAACATATCTACAAATTTGGGCTTGATTGATTCAATTAATTGATGAATTCAGTTGATTATCTTTCCCATTATAAAAATCATTGTCTCCCTTCAGAAGTTAAATTAGCATAGCAAGAAACTTCACCCAGCACCATGGCAGCTGTTGTGCATGAGTCACTCTTCATAGTTTATATACATTTGGGTTTAGAATAGTTAACTATGTTTTGGCTATGCTATTTAGAAATGTAGTTTTTCTCTGTACCTCTGTATGTATGTAGTTATTTACCAACTGAATTATCTTTAGTTGACACAGAGGCTTTAGCAAATGTCAAGGAACATCTGCAGCTTGACCATTAACTGATGTTCTAGTTGTAGCAGTGTGCTTGCACAAAATCTGTTGGGGGGATGTCTCTGACATTCTCCGCTTGTTCATAAACACCTGGAAAAGTCCACCCACACAGCAGTGTGTTATGTCATTTTTAAGATACACAGAAGTTCATATGGGAAAATATATGAATAAGCAGACTATTAGAAGTTGTTAAATCTACACTAGGAACCTTAATATTTGAGTAGGGTCTACAGTTACATCAACAGCTACGTAAGTGATGAAAGCCAGTCTCTGCAAAAAAAATTATTCTGTTGGAACAAGTTTATGCTTTGGATAACTTCTAAAGCTCCTTGTCATTAGGAAGTTTTACTAGGTTTATAATGGAAATAATGATAGAAATAAAGAGATGACACTCAAAGTTAGAAGGAAACTGGATTAACATACGTGTGGACTTGTGGCCGGATATTTAAATTGATGTGACCCTTCTCAACTCATCTCTCCCTCCTTTCTCATGTAAAACAGTGTTAAAAGTAAATAGGTTGACATTTCAGTGCCAAGCTACATGACTTCTAAATTGTTCATAGAAATCCTTCTTTCTCTTTTTTATTTTACTTTAAACTTTTATACCCAGTCTTTCCATTTTCTTCATCCAAGGTGACTTATGTAAAATCATAAAAACATCAGTCCAAAAAATAAGAATAATCCAAATCAGTGAGAAAAACATCAAAACTAGAGCAGAACAACTAATGGGGGAATTAAATAAAAGAGAAAAATAATGTTTCCATCCTAAAGAAAGACAGAATGGTGCTAAATTACAGAGGAGGGGTGCTATAAATGAGGAGGCCTTGTATTGCATTTCAACCCGCCTCACCTTTGAAGTCAGAGGTGCTTAGAGCAAGCCCTCTATTTGATCTCAGTAGATGGGCAGGTTCATATGGAAGTAGATTGGCTTCCAGCTGCATT
Source organism: Tiliqua scincoides (assembly GCF_035046505.1). Classification (NCBI taxonomy): domain Eukaryota; kingdom Metazoa; phylum Chordata; class Lepidosauria; order Squamata; family Scincidae; genus Tiliqua; species Tiliqua scincoides. The sequence continues at coordinate 16,267,740 of NC_089822.1, forward strand.
GGCTTTAGAGAATATTTTGAATTGAGGCCAAAAACATTCAGGTAGAGCAGTAGTTTCCAACCTGCAGTCCAGGGACCACAGGTAGTCTATGAGACCCTGAGAAATTGTTCCTGAAGTCTTGGGGGGAAAAATATGATCGCCTTTGATCACTTCTAGTGTGTCAGTGAATGCTGCCTCACAGACCACTGAAGTGTCAGCTATGGCTGTAGGTCGTCAGTTCTCTGCCATATCTGGTAATCCAAAGCTTACTGATGTGCCAGCTGCGGGAAGGTCCATGCTTCACCCTTTCTGGTAGTCTGTGGAGGAGCACTCACTAAGTGAAATGCTTCCCCATGGACAATCAGAGAGCACGGAGAATGGACCCCCAGTAGCTGGCATTTCCAGTGTCTTGCTGAGTGCTCCCCCATGGGCAACCAAATTTGAATTGTACTGTTTTGTGTGGTGGGAATGGAAAGGGGTTGCATGTGATCCACAACAATTCCAATGTCTGCCTAAGTGGTCCACAGGCTCCTAAAGGTTGGGAACCACTGAGGGAGAGTTTCAAGATCAGCACAAATTATCTCTGTGGTCGAACTGCATAGAAGCTGTTGGGAAGAATGTAACCATATTCTTCAAACTAAGCAACCATGTTATGGAGAAACTTGTGATGAGGATTTACTATGTAAATATGATTGGGGGGGGGGAGTTGTATGCTTATTTTCAAGATCACTAAAACAGCAAGATGACTAAAATTGAATATCCTCTCCTCATGCAATTGAATCTGCTGCCAGAGACAGGTGATAGCTCTGCTAAAAGGGGAAAAGATTTATGGTGCGTGTTTTTGTTTTTTGTTCTAAAGTAAACAGGGCAGATAGGCAGTTTAGGCCTGAACCAGGTGAATGCACAGTCAAAGTTAAGATGAAAAGAGAGGAAAAAACCTCTCAAAACAACTGTATTGCTGACCTGACTTGAGCCATGTAGAGCAGCTTTGAAAGTAAAAGTGCATGTATGCACATGTAAGCAAAAGCCAAGTAATTATGGGAACATGGCTTAAAGTAATGGAAGAAAAGGCCCAACACTGCTATGTTCAGAGTCTCAGACTACCTTCCCCTGTTTTGTTTCCCTTAACGTCTGGAGCAGGGGTGTCTAAAGTTTTGGGGAGGAGGGCCACATCATCTCTCTGACAATGTGTCGGTGGCCGGGGAAAAAAGCAGGAATTTCATACATGACAATTCCAGTTCTGGGAAAGGAAGGGTGGCATTCCTACTGCTGCGATGCCCCTCCTCCTGGGAGGCAGGATTTGGACAATGATGAATGGATACTCCTCCCACATTGGGGGGCGTCCCTTCCTGTCCCAGTCTGGACTCGATAAGCAGGAAAGAACCCCGAATGCCCCCCTGATCCTCTGCTGTAGTCTGTCCCGTGACGTGTGGCGTATCCACTGTGAGGATTGCTTGGTAGGAAACCTATCCAACTGTAGTTGCACAGCTACAACATAAGGATAACAGCTAGACAATGATAAAACTGTCCCGCTCCTGGCGGAAAGGGAGGAGAGATGTCCCCTGTGGGGGAGCCTGGCTAAGAGTGTACCCCCGAGCTGGAGAAGCGGTGGGTGGAATGCCACCCTTCCTTTCCCAGAACTGGAATTCTCAGGTAAGAAATTCCTCTTTCTCTGGGAAGGAAGGGCTGGCATTCCTACTGCTGGGATATACCAGACCAGTTGTGGCGTCTGAGGCACCGGATGGCTCTGCCTGGTACTCCCCCCTTCTGCCGAGGAGCTGCAGCCACTGTCGCTGCAGGTTCCCGTCCTCCATGGGGCCACATGGCGCTGGAAGACAGGGAAGGTGGAAATTGGGGAAAGGGTCAGCGGAGCATGCGCTCGAGTGCCCTTCCCCCTTCCCCTGAGGGGGGTCTCCCTGGGGACTGGGGCGCTTGGGGGAGGACAGGATATGTGGGTCTCAGTTCCCATCCCGCCTGCTCTCTGCACCGCGCGCTGCCCCGTGGGAAGAGAGTGACAGCGCCCTGGGGGAAGCCCCACCGCCTGCTGCTGCTGCCGCCTCGTTGCCTGGGCTGCCGCTCCGCTGCCACTAAGGGGGGAAGTGGCGGCTGCTGAGGCACTCCTTTACTCTGAGGCACAGAGCCTTCAGCTCACTCCTCTGCCTCCCTGCCTTGGCCGTGAGTCCTCCCGTGCGGGAGGGCGAGGGCTCCAAGATGGCGCCTGCCACGTGGCCGAAGCTCCACTGCCGCCTGCTCTGCCATGGAGGCTCCACTGCGGGCACGGGTCTCTGCTGCCTCCGTGCACAAGGGGGTGCTTGCATCCGTCCCCTGCTGCCACTGCTTGCCCCTCCAGCTGGCTTGCAATGCGGAGAGGAGGCAGTGCTGTCCTGAAGCAGCCCCCTGGCAGCCGGAGTGCTCTGGTTGCTGCTCAGAGCCTGTATTCGGTGTCATGCAGGGGGGAATCCACCCCCTCCCCATTCTGAGATGAAATCAATGAGATCAAGAGGGGCCGTGCGGGAGCACGACTGAGGTCCATCCTAACTCCTGGAAGCTGGATTGGAACTGGGACAGGAAGGGACGCCCCCCCCCCCCCAACATGGGAGGAATATCCATTCATCATGGTCCAAATCCTATCTCCCAGGAGGGGGGCATCCCAGCTTTAGGAATGCCAGCCCTTCCTTCCCAGAGAATAATTAATTTACATTTAAAATTTGAATAAATTTATATAAGTTTACATAAATAACTATATTAAAGATGAACTTACATGAATGATTGAAGGTCGTGAAATAACTCAAGGCCTGTAAAAGGCCTTGCACAAAGCAAGCCTGGCCTTTCCTTTGCTGCCGCTACTGCATCACTGAGTGAAACAGCAAGCAGTGGAGGAAGCCCTCATCCCACAGCTCATTAGAGGTCAAACAGTCGCCCTCACACTGAGAGCAGATGCATCGGGCCAGTGCGGGCTCCAACAAATCTCCAGAGGGACAGAGGCTCATTGGAGACTGGGGGCTCCCTGAGGGCCACATTGAGAGGCCTCGATGGCCGCAAGTGGCCCCAGGGCTGGGGTTTGGGCACCCCTGGTCTGGAGTATTCATCTGGTAAAAATTCCTAGTTCGCTAACATTTTAATTAAGGAAAGATGACAACATGTTGTCACAAGAAGATAAAAAGGTGAACCAAGATATTGTGACACGTGCTTTTCTTCAGTGCACAGCTTTTTATAACTCTTCAAGACTTTGCATGTAACTGTTCCGGTGTTTCAACTAACAGTGTATACAGAGGGGGCACAACTGTCCTTATATATGCTTCATTAAAGCATTATTGAACACTCCCTGTTTAACAGGAATGGTTGAGCAATAAAGTTGATAGCAGAGACTCCCGATCGCCCAATTGAAGGGTGATCAGAGTTTGTTTGGCCTGGCCTGGGACACGAGAGTCTCCTCCCAATGGGGAGTGGAAAGGGGCTGGGGCTGGCAGCTACGTCGGGCCTTTTAAAAGGCGCAATACCCAGCCCTCTTCCTCCTTTGCACGTGGGCACCGTGGGAATAGCAGGCTAGGAGGCGTGAATGGGACGGGGCATGCACCTTCAGGCAGCATAGGCAGGGCAGAACCCAATTTCAGTCCTCAGGGGCTCGGCGGCACGAGGACGTAGACAGTGCCCTGGCCAGGACCGTGGGGCACACCTCAGAGGCTCTGCAGCTCGAGGTGGCGCAACCCACGGTCCAGCTGCCTTCCCCTTAAGGGACAGACATGGATGAAATGTGCCGCCCAACAACGGGGTGTGAATTGGAGTCAGGTGCATGCCTGCCTGGGGGGCAGAGGTGTTCTGGTACCGCCTAGAGGTCCCGCCTCCGCACCACAGGGGGCTTTCGCTGCCTCAGATGCTGCAGGTCTCAGCCTCCTTTTCTGCTGTAACTGCTAAATAAAGTGGCCCTTTCTCCCATATCTGTTGTCTCAAGTGTTCGTTGGACAGTGCGGAAACAAACATTTACTAATCCTGAAGAGTCAGAAAAGTGGGGGGGGGGGAGTGTAGAGACAGAGATACAGCATCCATATGTGGTGGCATGGAGTTCCCTCCCTCTCTTTGCATACCTGTGTGCAGTGCATTGTGTTTACTTCCATGGTTGGAGTGATGAGGTAGAGGTTCCAGTTGGGTGCTTGTGTGTGGCATCCTCCTGGGGCAGATTACAAGCAATAAGAATTCTGAGAAGATGAGTGTTTAACAAACTCTCTTGCCATACATGTTGTGAAGGACAAGTAGTTGTTTGTTCAGAGTGCTCCGTTTGGGGGACCAGAGAGATATGGCCCCATATCACGTATAATCTGACCTGTGGTTTCCCTGACAGGGGCTTATATACTAGAGTTGGTATATTATGATTGACTGCAAAATGTAGTATATATCCTTTGCTCCATCATGGGGGATTGGGTAGTGTGGGGGGGGGTAGGGGTGACAGGAGTTGCAATTTGCTGCTGTTTTTCCCTTCCACATTGTTCTCTGTGGGTACCTCCTACCTGCTCTACCAGTTACTCTGGCAGCTACAGCTATACCTATTCTGCCAGCTCTATCATTAGTGTAGTGATTTTCTACATTGGAAGTGTGTCTGTCATCTGAAGGGGGATTAAGATCTGGCATATGTCAACTCCTTCTTGTCCTTCCCATTGTGAAACTCCCATCTTCTCCCTATGTTGGCCTCTTCACTTGTGGAGTTGTGCCAGTATCCGAATTACCCTTGAGTAACACTGGTGCAGCTTTTTTCTGACTTGTGCCAGCATCCATGGCATGTCCATCAGCAGGCAGACTTCTATGCCAGGGGTGGGGGATGGGGGCTATGATTGCACAGGTGTATGTAAAGATACATCTGTGTATCTCAAGGGTCAGATTGGACCTTAAAAATATTTCCTTGAGTCACAATTTCATTGGAAATTTGATTCACTTATTTCTGAAAGTCTTTTTCAGCCATTTTTATATACCCTTCTCTAAAATTCTGTCTATCCAGCCATAATTTTTGGCACTTTTCCTGATTTTTATAATGCATTTAAAATTATGTATGGAAGTTTTCTTAAATTTTATTCTATAATTTTGCTAGTAAGAGGAATTTTTTTGTTGCTGTTTAGCCCATTTCTGTTTCAACAAATACAGAGGAAGAAATATGTTTGATTTTTCTCCAGTGTATGTAGCCCATCAAAAAGACATGTATAGGGGTTTTAGACATGTTGTAATTGGACAGCAAGCAAATCAGGGCAATATATTTTTTATTCCCTATGTAGGGATGTATTGTCTTAGGTAATATTGAGTTGCAACATGATGTAGATTAAAAAATACTATAAGACCCACTCTCTTCTATTTTGCTTAGGTAGATTTGTGCATTGCATCATTCAGGCAGAAATACTGTTTGCATCGCAAATTATCCAGTAAATTAACACAGTGCTAAAACGTTGCTCACATTTACTAAAGTTAAAATTGCTAACAATGATGAAAATTGCCCTTTTGCCTTTATTCACATGACAAACTAATGGTTCCACGGAGCTTTTGAAGAGTACCTAGCTACATCTGGACATTTCTTGAGTAAATAAAAGATGAAAGGCATCCAAATAGACAGTATATTTTCCTTGCAAGCTCAAGGTAAAGTTTCCATACCATAAGTATCCCACACTTCTTGTTCCAAAGATATGTGTGCCAGACCTCTGCTACAGAACCTGACAAATTACATATAGCATGCCAGAAGCAAATATTAACATTTTTTTTCTGTATACATCTGGTTCAGCCAGTACTTCCTAAACTGCAGCCTGGAAATAGCACCTTATGATCATCAGATTCTCCTCCCTTCGGCCAAGATAAAAAAGGTCACTGTTCTATTTCTAAATGCATTCTCTTTTATATAATAAACAGTTTATAGTAAAGTGCTATCCAACTGTTTGTATTAGCTAATACACTGACAAGAGGCAGTTCTGAAGCTCAAGCTCTGTCACTCCTGATGAAAATAATTCAAGCAGTCCAGTTCTAGGGCCAAGTAAGTTTGAGGGGGAAAAGCTCTTCCTGCAGCAATTCATGTTCTCTCTTAGGTGCTTCTACAAGAGAAGTTTCCTAAGCTTAGGATAACTTTCCTATTTGTGCACAGGGCCTCTGAGAGGAATTTTATTAGGGTTACAAAGCTTTTTTGGGCCCCTTCCCTTAAACATTGGATCATAATTTCATATGATCAGTGGATCGAGTTTCTGTGCATTGCAATTTATAAAATTATGTAGGCTTACACAAAATGTGAATGCCAGTCTTCACACAATACATGCAAATGTTTTCTGAAATCCCAGGAAATTTCCAGCACCCCTCCTTTGACTCCTGGACCCCCTTTTGACTCTTTCCCCAACTACAATTCCCCAATTCCCCTTCACCCCCCACCCTTATGGTCCCTGTTTGTGCATACCCTTAGTTATTCATAAAAGTAAAAACAGAGGAGGGATGGAGGAAGATTTCAGCTTCCAGGTCCTAATTTTTGTCTTCATTCAAAGAAAATGGTTCCAGGAAAAAGAACAGTGGAGTTTTTATTACATTGAGTCACAGAAAGTAAACCCTATGATACCAAAACCCAGCAGCGAAAAGAGGGTTGCCCAAATTACCCTCTCTCAACTTATAGAGCAATGGAATTAATGCTTCATGTTGTTAGGGGTTGTATAGGCTTGGGTTCTCCCTCTTGTCCAATTCAAAACACTTAATATGAAGGACCTTGGCCTCCCCAGGCTATCATCTGTATCTCTTTGGAGCAGTGACAGTGCAACCATCAAAGTAAACTAGGCAGCTATTTGAGATGCCAAAATTCTAGAGGTACGAGAATTGCCTCATTGCCTCAAGAATTGCCTCGTACTTGCCTCAATTATATAAATGTCTTGGGGAGAGAGAGATGGTGCCTGCATCTTCAGGCAGTGAGACAGCTTAGCAGCTCAGCCACTGAATAGTATATCTGCATTCTACAAGACTTGATTGAAATCCTTTTAATCTTCACTGGCAACTTATAGCATAGATTTGTGTTGTAATCTTATACACAACTTTGGGTAAAGGTTTCTGTATTGAATGAATGAATGAATGAATGAATGAATGAATGAATGAATGAACGAACCTTTATTAGGCATAGATAGAGAAATCATAAAAGCAAACATAATTAGTCCTAATCCCGTTTATCAAAAACGGAGTTAAGATATTAAATTACTAATAAAACATTTACAGTTCAACATAAAATATCAACATTTTTGACAAATTACATTAAGAAGGCTTGGAAATCACCAAAAGTAAAAATTTAGAAATTCCCTCTAGCACATCTGGTGAGCAGTCATTTAGGAGACACTTTAGTTTTGCCTCATCCGAAAGCCCATTCATTTTGCCGAGAAGTGGAGTCATGTAAGTGTGGCGGGATCTAGTGTGCCGGGGACAATAAAAAAGAATGTGTATGATTGATTCAATATTTCCCAAATTACAAGGGCAGAGGCGTTCTTTATATGGTATTTGCCTATATCTGCCTTCTGTGACCTTGGATGGAAACACACTGAATCTTGCCAAAGAGATTGCACGACGTTCAGAGGGGTTGATCAGAATACTCAGATAAGGAGCCATTTGCCCATACTTTAGCGGGATAGAGAAATTAAGAGGGGAGCAAATTCTAGAAACAAGTTCAAAGAGGTTTTGTGCCTCAATGTCTAGCATTCTTTGCTTTACCCTTTGATAAACTTCAGGGAATGGATAGAAACTTTAAAAATCCAATGAAAAACCAATTGATTCGATTTTTGATTTAATTTGGCTATACCATTTAGAAGAACCAGACTCAGATAGCATTCTGGATAGGAGGCTGCCTGGTTTCATGTTATAATGTAATTGGAGCCAATAGCGTATGGTTAAAAGCCATGCTCTTGATACTAAGAGTGATTTCCGGTCTCCAAACATAATGCAGAGTATGGTACAGATTTAGGTAAACCCAGGATAGCCCTCAAAAATTTAGCTTGGATACTCTCAAGGGTGTGATTTATAGAGCTAATCCAGATAGGGCACCCGTCCAGCAGCTGTGCCGATACCTTGGCATTAAATACCTTGAGAGCAGCTGGTATATAACGATTGCCCTGACTAAAAAAGAATCGATTGGTGCTCTGCAAAGTGACACGGTTTCTGTATTTATTTAAATTAAATAAATGAAATAGTTGCAGTTTTTGAAGGGGAGTAAAGAAGTAGCAGGCATTAACAAATAAAAGTATCTTGATCTACTCTAGATCCTGCAGTTTTAAATATATTTACTTGAGAGTATGTCCCACTAGACCCAAGGAAACTATTTTCTGAGTAAGATAAATGCTTAAGATTGCACTATTGTTATGCTGTTGTCATGTTTCTTAAGATACAATAAGATTCATGGGAGCAGGAACAAACATGTTGAATTTGTCTAAGCAGAAATCCTTGAGCTGACCCTATCTTTAGGCTTTAGCCCACCTCAGAGTTTGAAAACATAGATTTTAATATTCAATTATAGAATAGTAGGAACCATGAAGGAATAGGAACCAGTAGGAAGAGTAATAGAGCATGACAGACCAGGATCAACCAAAGTGACATGTTTTCCAATAGCATTTAACGATTTAGGTTAGAATCTCAAAACTCGAATAATGATTTTGGACTTTGGGTAGTTTGGATAACAGCATTAGTCTCATACTTTTTCTCTCTCACAATAATAAGAAACATTCTCTGTGAGCACGGGTGGAATGTATAGGACAGTTTCCAGATTTTGCTGCTAACAGGGTTGGTGTTTCAAAATAACAGATGTAAACATATTTTGTTCAAGTTATAGGACTTGTATTTTATTTTAATGAGTTTTTTTACTGTCCTTGGCTTGTGTGGCTTAGATCAGCAATTCTCAATCTTTTAAGTCTCCGGAGCCCTTTACACTCCTAAAAGTCATCTTGGGGAGCCCCAGGGCACAGGCGCATGTGCGGAGTGGCACAGCATCAAACCCAACACCAAATACCAGCAAAGAACCACAACAGGAGGAGAATGAGAAAGGAGAGCCATGAGCAGGGGAGGCAGGAAATACAGACAAGCAAACTGGGCCAGGGGCAGATGATGGCCATTTACTTTGTGCTCATGGAATCCCTGAAAGCCCCAGGACTCCTAGGAGCACACTTGAGAAATGCTGACTTAGATTATTAAAACTGCCTAGAGCTCACCTTGTTTGGTTATGAATCCAAGCAAATAATTAGTACTATATTTCAAGAGGCTGAATTGATATGACACTTCATTTCTTCTGGAAATTTATTTTAACATACCAATTTGGTTTTCTTACTCATTTCTGTTTTGCATGGGAGCAGGAAACCTCCATTCTGCCCTTCCCCTGCTCCTCCGCTGGTCCAAGGAACACCTATCTGCTCCGGAAGGCTCTGGCCTCGGACTAGCACTGGTAGATCAGTGCAGGCCTTTCCACCAACACCAGGATCCTCCACACTGCCACAACTCTTTGCAACAGTGCACACACCCATCACACTGGTGGTAGCCAGTTTAGGATTGGGTTGTTAATGTGATAGTGCAACTGAGCTAGTCAAAATGTTTTCTTTCTGTAAAAATAATTGCTTATCCTAGAAAATGAATTACTTGCATTCTAGTTGTACATGTTACCTGACTAGCAAGAATTGAAACTGCTACAAAACTGCACTAGGTTGAACAAAAATGTATGTTTTTGCAAATTAATAGTAAATAGAAAAATGGGAAATAATTCTGCTCCAAGATGTTCCTACTACATGGAGTTGTTTTCAGCAGATGTTGATTCTAGGCTGAGAGGCTGGTAAAATGAAGGAGTATTTTCCAGCTGTGTTTTATTTAGCATATGACTTGTAGTGATGCTACATAGAATGAAACCAGATGCATCCATGGAACAACTGCCTCTCTTGAACCAAGTGAATGTTTCCTGAGATACAGAGTTAGGTGTAGTCTTGTATATGTATGTAGTGCATGTGTATCTGCAAATCAACATAGAGTGAGGTTCATGCAAATTAACTGCCCCCCACCTTGCCAAAGCTTCCAGAGGCAAGAGCTGCAGTCTTGACTGTGAAAGCAGTAAGAGAAGGAAAAGACTGAAGGGGAGCCATAGGGAAAGTCCCAACCCTGGGGAAACCCCATGACTTTCCCCTTTGCTGCATCAGTGAGAGAGTTAGAGGCGTCTTGGCGAGTTCCCCTTTGCCTAAGGGAGGCCTCCTCATTAACATCTTGCTGATGAATAAGGGCCTACTCATGAGCCAGGAATGAATGTGAGAAAGCAGAAGAAGTGGGAGGCTGGAGGAATTCCATGGCTTTCCTTGGTTAGCAAGGGAGCCAAAAATCCATGAGGAAGAGAAACCGGATACAGCTAGCACCCTTTGCTAACTGAAGCCAAGGAGACCCAAAGCTTGCCCCGCCCTCCAGCCCCTTTCTCAGAGGGGACTTCAGTCTGTTCATTTTAATGACTTTAAGCATGCTTGTCTGCTGGGTTGTAGTAATTACTTTTAAGTACCCACCATAGGCAATTTTTTTTCTTTTCAATCTCGCACAAAGTGTGAGAAGTGTGGCTGATTTATTTATTTTCCTCATTTTTATACCGCTCATCCTCCAAGGAGCTCAGGGTGGTGTGCATTGTTCTTTTCCTCATTTTGTCCTTGCAACAACCCTATGAGTTAGGTGAGACTGAGACATAATGACTAGCCCCACTAACAATCTACATACTGGTTTTTTTGTCTTGATTCTACATGAACAGTATAAATATTAGCTTGTATTATATTGGCATGAAATTCAAGTCTTTTAATTCTGTTTGCTGCTCTTAGTTTTTGATTTCCCATTTTTATTTTCAAAGTAGTATATTGCATATTGTTATAAACAACAGAATCTTTGCTGAGGAAGAAAAGTCTGTGATGTGAAAGAGGAATAGATAATAACTATGATGATAACTGTCATCATAGATGATAACTAGAGGTGTTTGTTTCCGGTGAGTAAGAAAGAATTACAGCATACATCTTACTGAACATAATGGGGTTACTTCTGAGTAAAATAGATAAAACCATTTTCAAACACCCCTAATTGATAGCAGTTTTTTCCAGATGTTTATACCACCCTTCCTCCTATAAAGTCAGAGGTGTGTACATGGTTCCTTCCCTCCTTTTTGTTCCCACAACAACCCTGTAAGGTAGGTTAGGCTGAGACATAGTGAGTGGCCCCAGGTCACACAGGGAACTTCATGGCTGAGTGGGTATTTGAACCTGGATCTTCCAAAGTCCAACACCAGAACTACTACACCATGCAAGAACCGTGATATAGCACTAGGGTACACATGCAAACCATCCTTTTGTCATGATTTAGGTATTGAGAGGGCCTGTGGGGATCACATACCCCTTGAGCAAATTATCCTGTATTTTCTTAGTCAACCATAACCAAGGGGTAGGCCAACCAAGTCTGCTGCCCATTGCTTCCCTTGCCATACTCTTTGCCTGTGTACACATATTCCCCCCTCCAAAAGTTCCCTACCCTTCTCACCACACTCAAGCACACAGGGTTTAAAGTTTTCAGGGAACACATCCCTTTAAACCCTGTGTGAGGCTGGAAGGAAGCAAATGATCCAATTCCCACTCACTTTTAGCCAATGAGGCGCAGATCCATGCAGTTCATGTCCAGGACAGGCTGAATGGAGAAAGCAACAGATTTTGGCTGAATGACACCACAAGTCTACCATCCTCTTATCCCCTCACCATCAAACTGCACCAGCCCTCTTCATGGCTGGGCTAACCATAACCGTGATAAGCCTTTGACAGTGGATATAACACCAATCCATGTTTTGAGATTACATGAACAAACCTGGGGCTCAGATTCCCTCTTTGATTTCCCATGATGTGTGTGTATCTGCAAGGTAAACTGGTCATCAGTGTCATCTTCCCTCATCCATTTATGTAATATTCTTGGGAGGGTTTCCCAACTAAGAAAAACAATTGCATTTGAAGAAAGCATTAAAAACAGAGCATCTCTTTGGACTGGATTTTCAAATAGCTAAATAAAAGGTTAACTTCATGTTGTATAAAAGCGTGATTTAGAAAGAAAATGGTAAGGATTTACTGTTTTTATGTGTGTGAACATTTTTCGCAGATAGTGTAAAAATAAAAGACCAGTTGAATGCTATCCAGAGGCTTTGTTTTTAATAATGTTATTTATTGTTTCATGTTTGTCAGTGTGCACTATTGTTTTAATACAGAAAAACTTAACAAGACATTCAAATGCTATAAGTGGGATTTCATTTTTAAAACTACTAGGATGATATTTCTCCTCATTCGGATATTTTCCAAAAAAGTAATTTTGGTTGCTTAACCAGGTTGCTTAACTTAATAGTTAGCAAGGTTGGGTTTCTGTTTTTATGGGGTTTTTTTTTAACTGGATGACAGCTTACAAGATGGAGGACTCATAGGAAAATAGTCACTATTTTTTTTTCTGGTCTCTTAAGAATTAAACTGCTTGTTAGTTGGTGGTTCTTATATTTCATAATACTGAATCAGATTGGGTCCATGATAGTTGGTGGACCATGATAGTTGGTGGATAGTTGGTGGACCACCAACCATGATAGTTGGTGGATAGTTGGTTGTCAGTTCTGGCACTGGCTCTCCAAGATCTCAGGCAGAATCTCTTTTCAGCCCTGCCAGCTAAGATGCCAGGGATTGAACCTAGGATGTCTTACTTTGAACAATGGCCCCTTGCACATTATAATTCAAAACAATTCTATTTTATATACAATATAAAATTTTATGTTATTTTAGTACATTTATCACATTTGCAGCTCATGCTTCTTCTTGAGTGCAGCATGCATTATTCTAGTTCATATTAGTCCTTGCAACATGTGAGACAACTCAGTCTGAGAAAAGTGCGTTCTTCGCAACCATTCAGTCACTATTATTGCTGGGCCGCTCTTTCTCCCATGGCTTTAACCCATTTTATCCTCACAACATCTCCTGTGAGGTTGATTAGGCTGAAAGAAACTGACTGGCCCAAGGTCACCCAGGGAGCTATTACACCACAAGGAATCTCATTTTAAGCAATAATCTTTATGTAAGGTAAGCTATTTAATTACAAAGTCATTCTCCATGACCCATCCTTTAGGAAGGTGTTCAACATTATTTTTTTAAAATCTGAGAAACATCAAACTAGCAATAACCCCAAAACCTCATGAGTTATGATGAGAAAGGTTGGCAAGGCTAGCTGTCGGGTATCAGGCAACCTGGTTGTCTAATTAAGGGAGAACTTTATATGCCGCCTAGAGCTTCTTGGAAGAAGGGTGGGAAAATGCTTAGTAGTAGTAAGACTTTCTAGTTTGACTTGGAGAACATAACTTTTATTTCTTGAAAAAAAAAATTCCCATACTTTTGCTATGGTCAAATGGTATTGAAATCCACACAGATATTTGTACTTTGTTCTAAATCTTCAACCCAGACTTTTTGGCACTTCTTGGTATGATGCTTCCCAGTCTTCCTTGCTTTCAAGATACATCTAAAAGATAAATGATTTATTTTGTCAGATTGAACCATATAAACCTGCCATAGGAAGGATGGGGATGCGGTCTCCTGATGGGGAAAAAGCATTTTTGTATCTTAGTCAACATATTTGCCTTTAACTAGCATAAAAGGGAGTTATACTTGGGTATTAATATCACATCACTTCATTATTATTTTTCTGGGCTGTAAACCTAACTATTGGAAGCTTTACAAGTTCCTTGCCTCCCAGATCTCTTTAAGCTGTTAAAGTATATAAATAGTGTTGGACAACAGTAGATGTACATCAGCTGTGCCTCTGTTCTCCTCCTTGCCACAATTCTTCAAATTGCTTGCTTGTTTTTTAATCCAAGAAATGCAGTAAAGGGTGTTCGATCTTCTAAGGGAATCAGGTGTATACAGTCTCAAAGTAGCAAAGCTTTTTAATATTTTATCTTCTTCTAAAACAGGTTCATACCAAGTTCCACTGCCGGCTGGCACATGCTCCAAGCACTGACACTTCATGCTTGACTTTTTCTTATGATGGCACTGTTCTTGCCACTCGGGGAGGTGAGTGCCACGTTTTCATCCATGCATTTCACCAGCTACCAGTTCAATTAAAATGCAGACTGACTTGTAGAGCAGAACTGCACGTGATCAAGTAGTGCTGCCTGAAATGAGAACCCCACTTCAGTTGTTGTCCTTTCCCCACTGTCATATTAGGTTTAACTTGCCTTGTGTCCTGATGTTGAGCATTTTCCCACCCTTGTCTCACCAAATTGGCTAGTAGGAGACAAAGAAATGCTGACTGTAATGTCATTAGGGCACAGCCAAAGCTCAACTGCTTGTTACAGAGCAGGTAATGGAGTCTCAATTCGGAGTTGCCATTTTTGGTGGTAGACTTATGTTTCTTATAACACATTTTTATTTAATCATTTTCTAAGTCACTTTTCTGATTTTTTACAAAATCACCCAAATCTGTATACACATTTAAAAACAATAACAAAAATAAGTTAATATATTAATTAAAAACAGTAAAATTATGGGGAAGTGTAGAAGAGCATCAGACACTGGCATCGAATATCAGACCTGTGGGACTGACCATGATTTCCATGTCATGTAAAGATATACACATCTTTGTCATTAAGACAGCATTTGCCAAAATACAGTAGTTAGCATTTGCAAACATCCTGTCAAATTCTGTATTTGTGCTTTTCATGGACCCTTAACTCTCTTCTTTCACCTCTGTTGAGCTTCCATGTGCTGCAGTCTTCAACACTTCCCAAAATGTCACAGGTAGCCAGGTGGCTGATCATAAATAAATTAGGATCCAACCCACTTGTCATACTTTGATCTAAAATCATTTTGAAAACAGGGTTTTAGTATGCACAGTCCTAAGCTACTTTTAAAAACACAGTATATTGGAGAATGTTAACTTGGTCCCAAGAGGATTTAGCTTCATTGTAGTCATTTTTAAATCTGCGAAAGAACGAGCATTTGTGCTTTTATGTAATATAAGTATTACTCTGGACTTTAACCAGCAAAAGCAGATGTGTAGCCAGCAGTCAGTCTTAGATTAGCACACCTGCCCAAAGGCAGGGGATCAAAGATGGAATCATGTTTGGGAGAACAGGGACTTTCAGTGAAATCCTGATTGCATCCCTGGGTCTGTGATGCAGTTTGTCAGATATGAGAGAGCTGAGACAGGTTCAATTGCAGGCACTAGGGGAAAGGTGCAGCAGAAGGATTGCTTAGGAGTGTTTCCAGTTTAATTCCCATCGAGACTAAGTTGTAACTTGACAGAAATGCAAGAAAGCAGTGTTTAAATATCCACTTGTGACCCTGAAAATAGTTCTTAAAAAGCACAGTTGGATATAGTTTTTGTAACACAGTAATAAAATGTTATTCTCTAAAAAAAAGTACAAGGTTGAACATAAAAATGGAATTCAGTGAAACACAAGGAGTATCCTTCCTTTCTGCTGACATGTTATGAATATCCACCATTAACATCTTGTGTTGCTTTACATCAAAATAACAATTTGTCTGTGTTGGTTTAATATGTATGTGAACTCTGATACAACAAACTAAACATGTGACCAATTTCCACTGTTTGCTATGGAATACAAAAACCTACAAGTACAATCTCATCAGGTCATCTTACGCAGGAAAACAAGCATCTCCAACTTTGCTGTAAATAGATTTTATTAATGCTGTCTACCACAAAGCCTACCCTAATTGAATAGTGTAAGTATAATACTTAACATTTGTATTGCATTCAAGAATTCAGAGCACTTTATAAGTGTTGTCTTCTAGTAATCCTTACAACTACCTGTAAGGTAGGTGAGACTTTTTAAAGTCAAGTAAGACTATAAGGGCAAGTGGTGATCCTGGCCCTGTTACCACCCAGGGCAACAGCCACAGCTTCCATCTCCTGCCTCCCTTTTGGAGGCCGAGGAGTCCACGCACAGCCTCCCTGGCCCTCTGAAGGCCTTGTAAAGCATTCTGAAGTCCAGGGAAGCCTCCCCAGTCATCAGAAGGCGGTCTAAGGGCTTAAAACATCACTTCTAGTTTCCTCCATGTACCCAGAAGTGATATTTTTCAGCCCTCTGAAGGCTTTACAAGGTCTTCAGAGGGTTGGGGAGGCAGCATGCTGCTTCCCCAGACCTCAGAACACCTCTGGGCAGAAAACCTTCTGGGGGCAATCCTCAGATTGGTGCACTGGCCAACTGAGTGCTGTAGGGGGGGCACCGCCCCAAACCTGACACCCAGGGCATTTGTCCTTGCCCCCCCTGCACACCACAGCTAAGGGTCCAGTTCTATTCAACTTTCCAGTGTCAATGCTACTCTGAGGTGTGGGAACAAATGTTCCTTCCTCCTTTACCCTGAGAAGACCTCCATGACTGCCCCCCCCACCTCAGGAGATTGGGTACAGCAGCATCAGTGCTGAAAAGTTGGACCATTCTCCCTTACCAGCACTTTAATTAACTTTGTGACATTTGTGAGCAAATTATAAGCATACATCGGGAGCAGTAAGAGAAATATGAACTTGAAGTGGGGTTAGAAACTGTCCATAACAGAAACATAAGATTGCTGCAAAAATGTGTTCTTTGTGTGTTATAGTAACATGCAAATGACAGTCTCCTCATAGGAAGGTCTAAGAACTTAAGAAGAGCCCTAATGCTTCAGGGAGCACTCTGTCAGTCGCTTATATGTTATGTAATCATACAAGAAAGCCCAACTATACAGATGGAAGTTCTGCATTAAGTGGCAACTACATTACCCAGGATTGTGTAGAGGTCATTTTTTGTTGTAAGTAAAAAAAACAATGTCTTGTGTCAACTTAGACAATTTTAAACACTGCATTTTTTATTATTGTGAAAAATAATAGTGTTGTACTTTCCGCTTGGTACATTTCAATTTGAACTCTCCTTCATTATTGCTACTTTACTTTGCAGTCATATCTTTTATGAACTTTTCTTATAATTTGCACATGCAGGAGTATAAAATTAGAATGCTAAGTTACTCTGTTAACATTTCTTTGTGCTGGGATGTCTAATATCTGCATCCTTCCATAAGTGTGATGGTTCCTGAAGTTTCTTGTGATGCAGAACAAAGTTCTGAAAGTATTTCCTAACATTTTCTAAACATTAGTAACAAGCATCTAACTGATTTTTTCCCTCCTGTATCTCATAAGTCCTCCAGAGTGAAAATCATGTCAAGGTCTAGTCTGTCAAGGCCGAAGAAACCTTGGTGGTGATTTGTTAGCATGAGGGGAGATTTGAAGAATAGCCAGAAAAATAGATGTTCTGCAAACATTTGTAAAGCTTAGTTTTGTTTAGTTTCCCAAATGTAGTGTGGAACTAATGTTATGGAACCTGTACTGTTACCTGTACAGAATCTCATTGTTACCTATCCTATTGTACAGGTAACAAAGGCCTTGTCCGCATGTTGCATTCTCTCAGCTTCAATGGAAAGGCTTTCTCCCTCCCTCCCTCCCTCCCTCCATGTGTGTGTGTGTAAGACTAATTTCATTTCTGGACCCAATTCAAGGTGCTGGTTTTGACCTTTAAAACCCTAAATGGCTTGGGACCAGCATTTGAGAGACCGCCTTCTACCATATATTCCGGCCCGTTCTCTTTGGTCATCAGAGGGGGCCCTCTTGTGGTTGTGCCGCCATTAAGAGAGGTGAGGGAGATGGTGGCCAGAAATAGGGCTTTCTTGGTGGTGGCGCCTGTATTGTGGAATTCCCTCCCCTTACAGTTACAAACAGCTCCTTCATTATTAACCTTCCGGCGAGGCCTGAAGAGGTTTTTATTTCAGCAAGCCTTTGATGCCTGATGGCTGCTTTTAACAATTGTTTTTTACTGCTGACTTGATTGCTGCTAGCTGTTTTTTTAAAAATCTATTTCATTGTTGTTGTTTTTATGTATTTTATGACTTTTAAATGTTGTTAGCTGCCTTGGGTGCCCTCTGGAGAGAGAGGTGGATTATAAATCAAATAAATAAATAAATAAATAAGTCAATTTGATGTGGCACAGAAGGGAAATCTGAGACAAAAAGGTAAGCGTAGGTAGACAAGGCATCAGGAAAAGGGGTAAGCTACAGCATGAACAGGCTGAAAAGAACTGTGTCAGAAACTGCTATTGAACAACCAATGCTGCTATTGACGTCAGTACCATGTAACAAAGAGTGATTTGAAATTGGAACAACTGTTTGTTTGAAGATTTACAAGAGCATAAAACAACACCTTCTGGATCAGGCCAACGGTCCATCTAGTCAAGCAGTCTGTATCTCACAGTGGACTACCAGATGCTTCTGGGAGTACTAAAGACAATGAGATGCCTGTATCCTGTTGCCACTCCCTTGCATCCAGATATAGTCTAACTTAAGAGTTTTATTGGAGGTTGCATATACTATAGTCATCATAGTTTGTGACCTGTGATAAATTCTTCCTCCATAAATCTGTCCAAGGCATCTAGCCAGGTGCCATCACAGCATCCTGTGGCAAGGAGTTCCATTAACTGACTGATTAATAGATTAATCAATTAATTAATCAGTAAAGAACTATTTCCTTTTGTATGTTCTAAGTCTCCCGCCTCTCTATATTAGAGGATGCCCCCTGGTTCTGGTGTTATGCAAGAGGAAAAAAGAACTTCTTTCTATCCAGCCTATCCATCCCATGCATAATTTTACAGGTCTCAATCACATCTCCCTCGGGTGCCTTCTTTCTAGACTGAAGAGCCCCAAACATTGTAGCCTTTTCCGTGTAAGGTTGGTTTCCCAGTTCCCTAATCATTTTTGCTTCCCCTTTCTATATTTATAATAAGTAAATGCAGTGCGTTCTTCATGATTGGATGTTAAATCTTTTTTTATTTTTCATAGGAGATGATACCTTAAAAACATGGGACATCAGGCAGTTCAAAACACATCTTAACTCAGTTGCCAGTCTACCTAGCTTCTTCCCCATGTGAGTAATTTTTTATCTTACAGTTGGGGGTAAGAGAGGGATTCACTCTACATTTGAATTCCACTTATGTTACTTTTATAAGTATTAACTATCAACATTAAGCGTTATGCAGACATAATGGTTAAAGCCAACAAAGAACACAATGGGAGAACAGGTACTGGAGGGGGAAGAGTGAATAAGGGTACATTCAGAAGGCTGATTTTTGTTTTGGAGACAGCTGGAGGTCACATTTGCAGTGGACTTGGTGTTAACTGCAGTGGAATGTGGAGTGAGATGTGGTACAATTGTATACGTATTTACTCAGAAATAAGATCCACTGAATTCAGCAGGATATAATCCCAGGTAAGATGCCATAGTATTACAGCCTTAGGCTTTCCTGGGAGTAAGCCCCATTGAACAAGGATTGCACTTATGGATTGAACACAAGGATTCAGCTCTTAAATATTTTACTTTTATTCACAGTGGCCTATAGTTCTTACATAAAAGATTGAGATTAATTTTAATGAACCTAAAAAGAGAGTACTACTTAAAACTGAATGTGGAGTATGAATTACTAGACACCTTATTTCTCTGAGAGAAGCAGGAAAGAACAATATTGTAAAATTGTCCTTTTTGCCTGCTTCTAATTTTGCATTTCCATTTGAAATGGGCAGATATTTTGTTAATGAAAACAGATTTTGTGACCTACTTGCTGTCTGACTAATAGCCAAATTATGAAACTGCTTCTATTATTGTTACATTCTTTCTTCTAGTGTTGAAATCTTGATGTCTCATTTTGTTGGCTTTTGACAGCTTCTGTTATTTGAACCCAGCTGTGATTTTTTTTTGTTGTCATACGTAATTAAAGGTTTAACACTGAATTCACAAACAACCTTTATTTGACATAATATATAAATAAGACTTCAGGAGAATAAACTCGTGTGTTCTTTACTGTATTTTGCACCAGGACAGACTGCTGTTTCAGCCCAGATGATAAACTACTTGTCACTGGTACTTCTGTTAAAAAAGGACATGGAAATGGAAAACTGCTTTTCTTTGAGCGGGAGACATTTAAGAAAGTGTATGAAATAGATGTCACAGATGCGGTAAGGCAAAGTACAGCATGTACTGTAATGTGATTTATTTAGTTCATGCAGGAAAAGGTGTTCTTGAAACTGCCTCTCAGAACACCTGTGTGGGGCAGGGGCCATAGCCCTGAGGCATCTGGTGGGCCACTGTGACATACAGGAACCTGAACTAATTGAGACTCTGCCCAGCAGGACTCATCTTATGATCTTAGTGGTGGACCTCTTGCTTTGATGCAGATGGCCCTAGATTCAGCCCCTTGCATCTCCAGGAAGGACAGACAAAAATTCTCACCCTAGCTTTGAAGAGTAACTGTCAGTCAGTGTCAACAGTGCTGAGCTTAGAAGAGCCTGTGGTCTGATTCAGTTATGTTTTCTTCTTTAAGCTCATCTTTTCTGTGAACCCTTTGACACAGTACCCAAATCCCTACTTATAACTAAGCCCGAGCATGTGTCAGTGAAATAATGCATGGTCTTCCCTATCTTGCTCTTGCCTTCACTTTCCTCCTCATTTCTCTGAGATCTTCCTTGTCTCAATATTTAGATAGTAAAGCAAAAACCTGTTTCCTCATCTTTTTGTTTATGGCTGGTATTATACATATAATAAAAAATTGACTTGCATTATCTCTGCCATGTGTCTAATTATATTTTATGTTTTCATCTGTGTAAGTATGACTAAATGTACACTCTTATGACTAAATGTTTTGTAATGATCAGGATATCATGGAATATACCACATCAGTGACAGTATTTATATGGTCTTTTACAAATAATAAATGGAGTCTGTATTTTGAACTTTGGCCAGTCCTACAGTCCATCAGAGTATAGGCCAGAAGGTCCATCTACATAGTTTTAAACATCGGCACTCCCAGTTTGTCATGGTATCCCATGTTTAGGGGAAGGGTCACACCCATTTCAGAAAGAATTCCCAAGCACGGCCACTTAATTAGAATGGTAATTTGCCTAGAGGGCTGGGAAGAAGAGGCTGATAACATTGTGCACCTCTGGGATCCTGCAACCAATGTCCTGCAGGACCTGCAGTCACAGATCCTTGGAGGGCTTTCTGCATCATATATTGTTGAGGAGAAGCATGAGGGCTATCATGAGACTATGGATATAATTAAGATTTATTGAATCGAGTTTCAAACCAGTTCTAATGGGTACTGCACATGAAATAGGTTGGAGGAGAACCCCAGTGGGTCACATTTAAACAATATAGAAAAAGCAGTTTATACAGCTGTTTAGTTTTAGTTTGTCTAATAGCAAAGGGGGACTAGATAATATAGATAATTTTAAAATGCTTGAAGGCAGTAAACTTAATCTATTAAACAGCTTGGTAAATAGCCAATAGGTTTTGGCCTGCAAATGAACTTGATGGTTAATGGAAACTTAATGGCTTCTTTAAATGCTTGACCAAAGTGGTGTCTGACATTCCTTTCTGTCATACCAAGAAAGCCATTGTTCACCTCCTTTCTTCTAAGTTTTTATGGGAGACTGCATTCTTATTCCAGAATGTTTATGTTTTTGTGTGAGCTAACGAATATTTACAGACATCTCCAGAAGGCATTTTGCCAGCAGTGAATGAGGCATGAACAAAAGCTAAGCAGCTCATAATATCTTGCTGGTTAGCAACATCTGTAGTTTGGGCACAATATCAGAATATTTTTAAAAAGCCAGTTCTTGGTTTCTTGGCACATGGTAGTGTGACCAAGGAATGAAACTCAGGAAAAGGCTATTCCATTTGGGGCTGTCTCAGTTCTCAGAGCACCTAGTGAGTTCTGTGGGGCAAAGAAAGTGACTGCAATCTAGAACATGGTTGAGAGAATCAAAACTTCTGGGATTGTTATTTGTGTTTCTGCATACTGTAAATCCCTGTCTCTGTTATGAATTAATGGTTGCCATTCACTCCTATGCAGAAGTAAAGTTCTGCACTTGGGAAGTATAATGGTGTAGAGCAGGGATGCCCAAACACCGGCCCTGGGGCCATTTGCGGCCCTCGAGGCCTCTCAGTGCGGCCCTCAGGGAGCTCCCAGTCTCTAATGAGCCTGTGGTCCTCTGGTGATTTGTTGGAGCCCACACTGGCCGGATGCAACTGCTCTCAGTGTGAGGGCGACTGTTTGACCTCTTGGTGAGCTGTGCTCCCTCCACTGCTTGCTGTTTCACATCTGTGATGCAGTAGTGGCAGCAAAGGAAAGGCCAGTCTTGCTTTGTGCAAGGCCTTTTATAGGCCTTGAGCTATTGCATGACCTTCATTCATTCATATATGTTCATCTTTAATATATTCATTTATGTAAACGTATGTAAATTTATTCTCCCCCCCGGGCCCCCGACACAGTGTCAGAGAGACAATGTGGCCCTCCTGCCAAAAACTTTGGACACCCCTGGTGTAGAGGGAACAAAACCTCCCCCTCCCCAATATTGGTTTGGCTCAAGTATAGACAGGAACTCCATGGTTTGGCTCAGGATAGAGTTTTTATTTGCACAAGTCCAAGCCTCTAACGCAGCAGACTGGGAGCAGTATATTTCTATATGCGAAGTGCTTAGAAATGAACATAAGAAGAGCCCTGCTGGATCAGGCCAAAGGCCCATCTAGTCCAGCTTCCTGTATCTCACAGTGGCCCACCAATGCTCGAGGGAGCACACAAGACAACAGACACAATCTGTGTCCCGGTGCTCTCCCCTGCATCTGGCAATCAGAGGCAGCCTGCCTCTAAAACCAAGAGCTTGCAGAAATGCTGGGTACATTGTGTTTCCCATCAAGCTCTTTCCACACCTGACCCATCACAATTGTGAGAATTTTGCTAGTGTTAGTATACAATGTTATACAGAAACAGCAATTACTGCACAAGTGGGTAGAACAAAGAATGTGACATACTCTTTTCAAAAATATGACTGATATTGAACTTGGGGAGTCCTTGCTAAAACCTGGAGTATCTTATTATTTTTAACCTAATTTTGAATTTTCTGACTTTGGGTCATTTGAGATTGAATAGTGTAGATGCCTTAAAAGGATGCAATTGTAATGGAGTCATCTTAATTCTTGTTTGAAGTCAAGATTTTATCAAATCCTAGAATATGTGTATAGTTGTGACTTGAAATTGTTGTGTCTGTTGTAAAACCTACTTGGAGAGAATATTCTCATCTTAACTAAATCAGGTAAATGTTGTTTCAATAAACCAAATGGCTACTAAAGCGCATATGCAAGTTCTTCTTCTGGGACGTCATCAAATCACTGCTGCGTTGGGCTCGGCTTGGGAGGCAAGGCCTCCCACTCAGTTTACCGCACTCCATATAGGGAGTGGCAGAGTTCCATGCAACAGTGATATGAGCTAGTCCACTACCCAAAGTCATCCGACCCTTGGGCAACAGGTTGCCGACCCAGATATAGGACTTATAGCTCTCATTCTTGTAGCTAAAGTATATTCCATTGCCATATAGAGATGTGCAAGTAACTGATTTTCAGTCCAAATGACAGTGTTTTCACATAGTTCTGAAGTCAGTTTTCCCAGGACAAATACGCTAGTGCTGCTTCCTGGCCTCTTGACCATTTTAAACCCAGCAACAGTATCTATACAGCCATATAGATAACTTTTCAACTACTATCTTATTTATTGTCATTGGCTAAATTCATAGGATGAGCTCCAAAGGAGCTTTGCACTTGAGTTATTGGAGTTGTCTAGTTTTAGGCAAGTCTTTTTATGTGCAGACAGTCTGTCTATATAATAATGAACATTCCTCCCCTTCTCCATGGACTAGGGATACATTTTGGGAGCAGAACAATAGTATATTTTTCCAGCCCTTACAAGTATTTTAAATTGAATTGACTTAAAATAAATTATTTTATAATCTTGGTATTTTGCATGCCAACATTTGTTGGAAGAGCTGACTTTTTTAAAGTTTCTAGCCTGTCCTATTCTATTGGATTAGGAAAAATAACAGCAATATTGAAAGCTTAGCTTTATAAAGTATGTTAAAAGTGCTGTTCATCAAATTAACCTTTTCAAAACCATGTAGTTGGATTACTTTAAAAAAAAGCAACCTGAAAGCAGAACTGTTAACTTCTTAAGAGTCATGCTTAGTAAGCTGCTCCTTATTTTTTACTTGAGATGTCAAAGATGCTGTTGAGATCTCCTATGACTTAGTGCAGAGAGCACCTTGTTCAGTATTGCTAAGGTGAAAGGTGACATTTATATGATCCACATCACTATGGTGTCAGATCAACCCATTTAGGAGATCTGCTCTTTCTTCTTTGTCTGTGTCAGGCTCCACCAGCCCAGTTGGAAATAAAGACAACTAGAGCAAAAGTGACATCCTGGCTCACATTCTCCAAAGCTCTTTATCTTCTCTCATACTTGGCAAAAAGAAGGAAGTAGTTTAAAATTGCATCAAGCATTGGAAGGACTTGAGCAGCAGGCACAGCAGTAGCTGCAGCAGCTGCAATAAAAAAGGGTACAAACTAAGATCTGTCTACAAGAATAAACTCTGGTCTAGCCAGAAGCAATAGAAGGCAAGAGTGGGGAAAAGCACAATATGAGAGGTATCTCTCTAGTGCTGTCCAGCAAGAAGGACCAAGTAGGGACTCCAAGGCACCCAAAGGACAGTGTATCCAAAGGCTTTTGTGATGTACCCAAAAAGGCTTTGTGATGTACCCAAAGGCTTTTGTGATGTACCTTGGTAAAAGTAAATACTGAATAGATATGTTCTGAAATTTCATAGAAGTTTTATGATAGTTTTAAAAAAGATTTTACAAAAGTCTTTTCTCCTTTGGCTATAGTGTCAGATAGCCCCATGGCAAATTTGACTACGATGCTTTAGTGTCTCTGAGTAGCATTATGTGGTTGGGATACAGTGGACTATACAGTCATGGAGTTTTTGTACCCCCCCCCCCCCCACACACACACTTGCTAGACCATTTCACACCCTCCTTCCATTTCCATTGTAGCCCCTTGCACCTCTTGGAAAGACACTCCTGAAGGTTTGAAAGATTCTCCCCAGTGACATGGAAAATTGGCAACATCTCTGCCTGTACAACTAAGATGTTTCCCTCACTTGTGGAATTCTTTGGACCAGAAAAAAGTGGACCTCTTTTTCTGATTTATATTGGTTCTGCTCTTGTCCCATTCCCTTTTCTTTTTTTTTCACTGCTCTTTTGGATCCCTGCCTTTAAAGTTGAAGTGTAAATACAAAGGTTAATTGGCAATCATTCTGATTAGTCAAAAAGAGACCAATTGGGGGGAAGTAGAATGTAATTGCAGAGCTTGACCATCACTGTCAAAATATCCCCTGATACCTTTGGAGTCTTTACTGCTGACAGGCTGCTTATCTCCCTGCACAGGCAGCCAAGGGCAGCAAATCAAAACATTGCTCTTCAAACAGACTCCACCACATCATGTCACCACCACTGAGGCAGAAAGCAAAGTTGGCACTTCTGAGGAGAATGTTTTAACCTGAAATGTTTTCTCAGCAGCAGCTCTTGCTGACAGTTTTATGTCTTTCTGATCCATTTTGGAGATCTAAACTAGACATTTAAAACCATCTAACCATTGCCAGATAAGCTGTGGTGCTAATGGGTGTTTTTTAAGCTCAGAGCCTATCAAAGTCTGTTTAGGATAGGCAGTGCAGTCAGATGGAACTAAGTTCTCTGCTCCTAGCTTCAAAGGGGCTACATGTTGGCCCAAAGGAGCCCAGGGGAGCCATTAGACAGTTATGCCTGTCTCAGCTGCCTCTTTCAAAAAAGAATGTACTTTTGACATGGTCCAGTCTCTGTCTTGCCTGGCAAGGGCAACTTGGTTGCCGGACTGATAGGTTGGAGGACAGGCATAAGGAAAAGTGGTATTGTATTTATATTAATATTCTTAGATCACTTTTTCTCCAACAGATTCCAAAGTGGCTTACAGTTAAAGCCAAATAAAACAACCTTATAATGCTCAAAAATACTAACAAAACAGGAGCATAAAAGAAGCACACTGAAGCCAGCAAACATTTTAATGTATAACAGTACAGGTCACCCAGCAAACCAGTAACTAACAAAAAACCCATGGCCAACTTCATGACACCAAATAAGAGTTCTAGTATTAGCTCTAATACATGGAAATGAGAGCTGACTCATACAAGCATCTGATTGGTCCCTTGCTCACCTCATTGGCTCTCAGAACAATCAATCTTTTTGGTTAGTTTTGAGTTAAGAAAATCCACTTTTTATTACATAAGGCAGTTGTGTTTTCTTTTTCTGGTTAATTGGCCATAACTTTTAATGGAATACAGAGAATTCAACACTTTTCCATCATTACATTCTGCATGAACTTTTCCAATGATACAATTACAATGATACCTTTCCAAATCTATAATACCTACATGATGGTATTATTCATAAATACAGATTTTCCAAAATTTTGGCCACTAGTATAGTCACCCCCCTAAGGGCGTCACCCAGTGTAGTCCACACCCCCTAGTGACACCACTACATAGGATGGTCTTATGTCACCATTCACTTGTCCTCCAAAGGTGTAAGGCCATGGATCGAGGCCTTCACTGAAGACCTTAACAAATGGACAGACTCATATGGGAGAAGTTGGAGTACTTTTTACATTCTTCTTATCAAACGTCATTCCTCAAAATGTTTGTTCTCCTGGCAGTTTATCCTCACTGCACTTTGTTTTCCCAGTTTCCATGTTGATTTTAGATTTTCCACACTGTTGATAATGAAAACTGTCTTTTACGTCACCCATATCACTATGATGAAGTAACACAATAGTTCTTTGCAAGGACTTAACAGCTGCTTGTTTTTTCCATAGCTTTGTTTTACCACTGCATGTTACTGCACCTGCAAGGAGTGGATCTGCTTATTCTCATGTTTCTCCCCTATGCTAGCAGTTGCAAATTCTCTGTTTATTCAGAGAAATTAGATACACTTTTTTATTATGTAGAAGAGTATTAGAGAAGAAAGCAACCAAAACAAGCTGTTTGTTAACTGGCAAGTTCCACTCCACAATCTTAGAAATCTTCCCTTCAAAATGTACTTATTTACCTTCTAAAAAGTACATCATTGTAATATTTGTCACCAACAAACTGTTATATTGGTCAGCATGTTGCAAAAATCTGGCTCTCAGGTAATGATTTTTTCAGACTGTTAAAGCCCATTAACAAAAAAGTTGTGAAATGTTCACAAAAGTTGTGAAAATCAAAACATTTAGCTTCTCCCACTGATGATTCACACGCTTCCTATATAAGGTCATTTGCATGCCCAAGTGGAGGGGTGTGTGCCCACTTCTCTACCATACAAAGACTGGTTCAGATAATGTATAAGTATGTACATTGGGGTGTAAGGTGGGTGTAGAGATATCAAATTGAGAACTTAATGACATGGCATCTACGCAGATGTGACTGAACACAGGACTGCAATACCACACAAACCATCTGTGCATAAAATTATTACTCAGAATATTTATATACCACTTTCCAATAACAACAACAAAAGTTCACAAAACCAGTTGACATAATAAAATGTAAATAAATAAAAATATTTATTAAAACCCATTAAATAAAAAAATGGGTTCCCTGATCCCCAAAAGACAGTCAAACTAAAAAAAAATACAGAAGAATGCCCAGCCAACAGCCATCAGAAAAGCTACTGGGGTGGATCAGGACATTTTCTTCCTTTGCTAAATACCTTTGCTAGTTCACCACTTCGCTAGTTAGCATGGTTACGTGACATTAAACATGCCATTTGGCCCTACATGCTTGTTTTTGTCTTTTGTCAAATTACAGCCATGGGGAAGGCAGTGAGAATCCAGAACCACAGTGTGGCAGGAAGTGCTTTGGATCCCAAATGGCATTTCAATACTTAACTGCTTCAATAGCATAGTTTTCAGTGGGGAAAAATGGCATGGATATAAAATTAAATACCCCTACCTCTATGCTCTGGTCCTGATCTGAGCTGCAAGTTGCAATCCCCGCACACCTGCTACGTAGAAGTAAAAGAAAGATTCAGATTGTATTATCACATGGTAAATATAGCATATAGTTTGGGTCTGGCCCTAAGTTCAATGACAAACTATTGAGAGCTTGAAGGATGGGTTGAAGGTGGGTCCGATTCCACAGAATCTCTATGGGTTAAATTACCAGGCCTGAGGAGCGATGTAATACTGGGGGGCGTGCTATCGTCCTCCAGACCAGAAACCGGAAGGGGACCTTGAAATGAGGAAACAGGTGACAAGGAGGGACAAGGTTGTAATCATGGGGGACTTCAGTTATCCTCATATAGACTGGGTCAGTTTATGTTCTGGTCACGAAAAGGAGACCTGATTCCTTGACATGCTAAATGACTGTGCCTTAGAGCAACTAGTCATGGAGCTCACCAGTGGACAGGTGACTCTGGATTTAATATTGTGCGCGGTACTCAGGACCTGGTTAGAGATGTCAATGTTGCGGAGCCATTAGGGAACAGCGATCATGCTGCAATCCGTTTCGATGTGCACGTTGGGGGAAGACTACCGGGCAAATTTCTCACAAAAACCCTTGACTTCCAACGAGCGGACTTCCCTCAAATGAGGAGGCTGGTTAGAAGGAAGTTGAAAGGGAAGGTAAAAAGAGCCCAATCTCTACAGAGAGCATGGATGTTGCTCAAATCAACAGTAATAGAGGCCCAGCGGAAATGTATACCGCAAAGGTAGAAGGATTGGAAGATAGCAAATGTCACGCCAATCTTTAAAAAGGGAAAGAGGGGGGACCCGGGAAACTATAGGCCAGTTAGCCTAACATCTTTACCGGGTAAGATGGTGGAATGCCTCATCAACGATAGAATCTCAAAACACATAGACGAACAAACCTTACTGAGGGAGAATCAGCATGGCTTATGTAAGGGTAATTCTTGCCTCACGAACCTTTCAGAATTCTTTGAGAAGGTCAACAGGCATGTGGATGTGGGAGAACCTGTGGACATTATATATCTGAACTTTCAGAAGGCGATCGACACGGTCCCTCACCAAAGGCTACTGAAAAAACTCCACAGTCAGGGAATTAGAGGGCCGGTCCTCTCCTGGACTGAGACCTGGTTGAAGACCAAGAAGCAGAGAGTGGATGTCAATGGGCAATTTTCACAGTGGAGAGAGGTGAAAAGCGGTGTGCCCCAAGGATCTGTCCTGGGACTGGTACTTTTCAACTTCTTCATAAATGACCTGGATACAGGGTTGAGCAGTGAGGTGGCTAAGTTTGCAGACAACACCAAACATTTCTGAGTGGTGAAGACCAGAAGTGATTGTGAGGAGCTCCAGAAGGAGCTCTCCAAACTGGCAGAATGGGCAGCAAAATGGCAGATGCATTTCAATGTAAGTAAGTGTAAAGTCATGCACTTTGGGGCAAAAAATCAAAACTTCACATATAGGCTAATGGGTTCTGAGCTGTCTGTGACAGTTCAGGAGAGAGATCTTGGGGAGGTGGTGGACAAGTCGATTAAAGTCGACCCAATGTGCGGCCGCAGTGAAGAAGGCCAATTCTATGCTTGGGATCATTAGAAAAGGTATTGAGAACAAAATGGCTAATATTATAATGCCGTTGTACAAATCAATGGTAAGGCCGCACCTGGAGTATTGTGTCCAGTTCTGGTCGCCGCATCTCAAAAAAGACATAGTGGAAATGGAGAAGGTGCAAAAGAGAGCGACTAAGATGATTACGGGGCTGGGGCACCTTCCTTATGAGGAAAGGCTACGGCGTTTGGGCCTCTTCAGCCTAGAAAGGAGACGCCTGAGGGGGACATGATTGAGACATACAAAATTATGCATGGGAAGGATAAAGTGGATAGATTCTGTTTACACTCTCACATAACACCAGAACCAGGGGACATCCACTAACATTGAGTGTTGGGAGAGTTAGGACAGACAAAAGAAAATATTTCTTTACTCAGCGTGTGGTTGGTCTGTGGAACTCCTTGCCACAGGATGTGGTGACGGCATCTGGCCTGGACAAGTTTCTGGAGGAAAAATCCATTGTGGGCTATAAGCCATGATGTGTATGTGCAACCTCCTGATTTTAGAAATGGGCTATGTCAGAATGTCAGTGCAAGGGAGGGCACCAGGATCCAGGTCGCTAGTTATCTGGTGTGCTCCCTGGGGCATGTGGTGGGTCGCTGTGAGATACAGGAAGCTGGACTAGAAGGGTCTATGGCCTGATCCAGTGGGGCTGTTCTTGTGTTCTTATGGATCTCTGTGCTGCTGAGAGTCTTCACTTGCCTCTGGGAACAAGAATTGTTTTAAAATAACCTTTCTACTATCTTAGGACTACAGGCGTGCCCCTGTATCTGTGAGGGTTCTGGAATGGAACCCCCTGCAGATATGTTAATCTGCGAATGCAGCGGACGCTTCTGGACGGTCTTCTAGGCCCAGCATCCACCTGCGGCCTCTGCTAGGCTCAGGATGACTGTAGGAGGTGAAAAAGTCACTTCCAGTTTTTCTGGAAAAACTGGAAGTGATGTTTTTCACCTCTTACAGTCATTCTGAGCCCAGCAAAGGCCGCAAGCAGATACGCGCGGCCTCTACTGGGCTCAGAAGACCCTCTAGAGGGGGTGCGCACAGGGGGACCACAGACCGAATCTACAGTTAACTGAAACCATAGTTATAGGATCCACAGTTATGGCCTCCCCACCCCCTACCCCTTATTATCTTCTGTTCTTCTGCTGACAAAGCTTCTTTGGTTTCTGTTTTACTCAGTTTTCATAGTTATCCCCCTGTCCTTTTTTTGGCTTGATTATCTTTCACCACTGGAACATTTGAATGGACACTGACAAGAGGATGGAGGAATGAGTAAATTTCATAATCCCTTTCCATCAAATTAAAAATTTAAGGCCATCAGTAGCGGAAAAGATTTGAGTAGAACAAATATGCGTTCTTCAAAGTGTGCACCACTGCAGCTGTGAAAAGCTTCAAGTTTTTGCTTCTTGGCTGAACTTCTAAGGCAAGTGGGGCTGTCACATGACATCACTGGTTATTTTTTGTATGTAGTGCAGACTTCATCCAAATGCAAGTAGATGCATTTTAAAGACATTAATCAGTTAAAAGCCAGATAATCCTCTAAAACGTCCTTAAACTGTTGACAACCTGAGGTTCCACATGTAAGACTAGAAGCAATAGCTAAGTTAAAAGTTCAGTGAGCAATGAGTTTTCAGTTTGCTTTTCATTATTGAGATTTGACAGATAATCTATTTCAAATTCTAATCTATTACAAAAAATGCACACTGTAATGAATGGGGACCCACCTGAAATTGGCTTGCGACCCACAGTTTGAGAAACATTGGTCTAAGCAAGGGGTGTCCAAACTTTTTGGCAGGAGGGCCACTTCATCTGTCTGACACTGTGTCAGGGGCTGGGGGAAATTTACATTAAAATTTGAATAAATTTACATAAAGGAATATATTAGAGAAGGAACTTATATGAATGAATGAATTTTACTGAGCTTATTTATGACACACATGAGATCCAGAAAAGGGGGGTTGTGCAAATAATTCCTGACACATATGACACACCTCTTCCTAGGGAAAAGTACAGAACAAACTTAAGAGGAGTCAGCGTGGGCTCCTCCCCCCCCCATGCAGGAGCGTGGTTTTACTCTTACTCACCTCCCCCCCCCCCCACAACAAGCAGCAGCAAAGGAACACAATCAGTCAGGGAGCTGGTGGGCACCTGCCCCCTCAGGACAGGAGTTTGTTTCTCCTCATTCACACAGAGAAGGGAGCTGCCTGTCTCCCTCTCTGTCCCCCCTCCCCCAGCCTGCACCCAGCACCAAACAAACTGAGAAGCAGGCAGAAAGCTGTGTGTATTTCCCCCTTCACAAATGGACCCCATCTTCCTCCCTCTCTGCCAGCAACCCCAATCAGCAAAAGCAGTAGGTTTCCTCCCCATTCAAACATACCATGAGTTCTCCCCTGCAGTGTCCACCTCCAACAAGAGCACTCACAGCCCAATCAGATCCACACTTTCCTGTGAGTAAGCCCCACTGACTCTATGGGACTTACTACCAAGTAGACATGCTTTCCAGATGCATTCAAGCATCCCTGAGACTTCTCCCCTGCAGTGCCAGCCGCCAAGCACACTCACAGCCCAATCGGATCCACACTTTCCCGGGAGTAAACCCCACTGAGTCTGATGGGATTTACTGCCAAGTAGACATGCTCTCCAGCGGCATTCAAACATTCCGCGATTTCTCCCATGCAGTGCCCGCCCCCCAGCACACTCAAGCAGCACAAATAAACCCCCAGTTTCCCGTCCCTCCTCAGTACCTACCCCCGCCCCCTAACCCAAACAGCAGGGCAAACAGACCCAGGACTTCTCACCCCCATCTGATGCTTGGACTCAGCTGCAGCCTCCCCAGCCTAATGGGAGGGTTGCGGTTGGGTGGAGCTCCTGCTCTCCTTTGAGTGCTGAGAGCAGTCTCGTAGGGCCAGCGAGAGCTCTGGCGGGTCTCCAGCGGGCTGAGTGCCCATTGGAGATGGGGGGGCTCCCTAGGGGGCCAGATTGGGGCCCTTCGTGGGGGGGGCCAGGGTTTGGGCAGCCCTGGTCTAACCCAAACTTTGAACTGTCAGTGATGTTTCTTTTTGAGAGTAGATTTACCACCTTTGTCTCCAGTTTTCCCAGGCATCAATAAAACCTTTAAAAAAACAAAACCAAACTAGTTTATACAGAGAAGTGGAAAGTGCAGAGGTACAGGCAACAGAAGCCAGGAGTGAAGGTATGGCTGGAGATAGAGGGAGAAATCTGAAAACCTTTATCATCAGTTTCATACTTCCTGACCTTAACGTGCATGGGATCAATACTCTCTTTTCAGATGGGATAGGGAGATCTGGATCATCCTTCAATTTTTTTAATGTACAGCAGGCGTCTCCAAACCCTGGCCCAGGGGCCAGATGCGGCCCGCAGCAAGCCTCTTTCCAACCCGTGGCCAACCTCTTGTCCCCTGAAAGCCTCTGGCCCACTCAACTGAACATGACCAGAACTGTGCTCTGATTGTGTCTGGAGGGTATTCTGAGGGCCAGAGAGGTTGAATGAATGAGCCCATTCATTCATTTATTCACTCATCTAAGTTCCATCTCTAATTTATTTATTTAAATGTTATATTTAAATTTTTTCCCGGCCCTCCACACCATGCCAGATATTTGATGTGGCTCTCTGGCCAAAAAGTTTGGAGACCCCAGATGTACAGTAATACCTCCAACAATCCCAAGTACTATCTGAAAACGTGCTATAGGAGATAAGGCAGGAAACAGTCGCTGACTGGCCACAATACACTGCTCTCATTATAAGAACATAAGAACAGCCCCACTGGATCAGGCCATAGGCCCATCTAGTCCAGCTTCCTGTATCTCACAGCGGCCCACCAAATGCCCCAGGGAGCACACCAGATAACAAGAGACCTCATCCTGGTGCCCTCACCTACATCTGGCATTCTGACTTAACCCATTCCTAAAATCAGGAGGTTGCGCATACTCATCATGGCTTGTACCCCATAATGGATTTTTCTTCCAGAAACTCGTCCAATCCCCTTTTAAAGGCGTCTAGGCTAGACGCCAGCACCACATCCTGTGGCAAGGAGTTCCACAGACCGACCACGCGCTGAGTAAAGAAATATTTTCTTTTGTCTGTCCTAACCTGCCCAACACTCAATTTTAGTGGATGTCCCCTGGTTCTGGTATTATGTGAGAGTGTAAAGAGCATCTCCCTATCCACTCTGTCCATCCCCTGCATAATTTTGTATGTCTCAATCATGTCCCCCCTCAGGCGTCTCTTTTCTAGGCTGAAGCGTCTCTTTTCTACTCATTGGCTGCAGTAGCTGTCAGTCAGCTCAGGAAAAAGTGCTAAAGCAAAATTGTGCTGACAAAAACTGTGTTATCAGATGAATAATTGTGTACTAAGAAAAATTACTAAAAGTGAACAGGTATCAAATTGTATAGTAATTTTATGTACTAGCCAATTTGGCTAGAGGAGATGATGATGATGTTATTATATCATCAGTGTACATGGCATTTTACATAGAGTAAAAAATGCCCCAACTAGTTCCTGTCCCAACTAGCTTTCAGTTTAGATATTAACACAAGGAGAATAATAGAGAAACAGAAAGTGGGGTAGACTGAGGAAGCATATGCAGTTGAATCAATTACATGTATTTATGCTTAATTATAATTCCAAATGGGGACTAAGGTGTAGGTAGCTTTAATTAGACCTTGTTGAAATTGATTGAATATATTCATCATAACTTGCAATTAGTGCCCCATTGCTTTCAGTGGGGCTCTCTTATAACCAACTTTAGCAGGATTGGTGGCCATTGTGGTTGTTCAGTTTTATTTGAATTTCATTTGTCTGTATGTTGAAATCTGTACATATGCCTTACTTAACAATGGTTTCTGGCTTATCTAGTCATGAAAGAAGTCACCAGATGTCTAAATTTAAACATCTTGTAAAGGGCTGATAGAGAGAAGCAGTTTTCAGATATGACTGTCATAGGCGTCATAAAAACAAATTCTGAGTGCAACCGATTCTGTTTGGCATTGGTTTTGTCTTCATCACTGCCAAACAGCTGAGGAGAATAAAAATCCATGCCATGATGGTATTGATTCATTTAATAAATTTTCATCCCCCAAAAAGGATATCAGAGTGGCTAACAACGCAGTTTAAAGCCATCACAGAAACAAAACAAAATAATTAAAAACAAAAACACACACAATGGAGACATGATCAATTACATGGGTGAGAAAAGAACTGCAGTGAAACACAAACAAAAAAATCAATTAAGCACCAACAATCTTGAGTTTTTACTGCCCAATTAAACATGGGCAGTAATTGGGCCACCCAGGCCACTCTGAAGAGAGAATTCCACTACCTTGGCTCCTCGACCAAGTAAATATGTCTCAAATCTTTACCAGTCATACTTCTGTCGGTGCCCACACATGGAGCAGGGCTCAGATGCTGACATATGTGGGAAGGTTCATGTGTGAAATAATAATCCTTTGGGAATCCAGGCATACTATGTAGGGCTTTTGCAGTCATAGTCGACACCTTGGTTAGCCCCTGAAGCACACTGAACCATGGCTGCCACATTTTGTACCAGCAGAAGTTTTCAGGCAAGGCTGGTCTTAGGGCAGTTTATCCAAATTGGGCCCTGTGCCTGGAGGGCGTAGTAAGGCTCTGGAAGTAGGGTGGCAAGCAGAGCACCCACAGTCACAGCTGGCACCTCATTCTGTAGCTGATGCTCCAGCATGGAATCTTCCATGCGGAGATGTTTCAAGAAGAGTACAGTGAGCTGAACATTGCCACTGGACAGCCCTCCCTCCCTTCCACACCTGGGTCCAATTGGCTTGAAATTGACCTCAGAAGCAGTTGGCGGTGATGCTGCTGCTGCCCATGCTAACTGGTTAAGAGGCACTTTTTCAAGTGGGTGCTCCTCTTTTATTTAACAGGGGAGAGTAATTAGCCCACCTCACCCCAGCCACCTCTGGGGCTGTCTGCTGGTGTTGCATCTTTTTAGATTGTGAGCCCTTTTGGGACAGGTAGCCATTAGATATTTGATTTTCTCTGTAAACTGCTTTGTGAACTTTTTGTTGAAAATCAGTATATAAATACTGTTGCTGCTGCTGCTGCTGCCGCTTATCCTGGTGAGTAGAGAGGGGCTGTGTGGGGTTGCAAAAATGTTTTGCATTGGGCCCCACAGCTCCTAAGACTACCTTGCTTTCAGTCATCTTCAAGAGTCGTCTCATGAAGATGGGTACCCATCTTCAAGGGAAGCACATTGCAGTAGTCCAGTCATGGTGTAGCTAGGACACAGATAGCTGTAATCAGATCTGCAGCTGTTAGGAAAGAGATACAGTGGTGCCTCGCATAACGAAATTAATCCGTTCCGCGAGTCCTTTCATTATGCGAGTTTTTCGTTTTGCGAAGCGCTTTTTCCCATAGGAATGCATTAATTGAAATTTAATTAATGCGTTCCTATGGGCAAGAAAAGTCAGAACAAAGTCAAATTTGGTTTACAAAGTGTTTATTAAGTGCTCTTTAAAGGCATACATACTGTACAGAGGATTTCAAAAAGGGGGGGATGCAGAGTGGGGAGCTTGAAGGCTGTAATCCTGTGCACACTTTCCTGGGAGTAAGCACAATGGGACTTACTTCTGAGGAGACACGCACAGGATTGTGCTCTAAGCTGGGGAGGACAGAGCAGCTGCACTCAATTGCTTGCTTTTGCCATGATCATGGGGGGAACCGTGAAGGAAATGGGGCAGTGAGAGGGTGAATGAGCGATGGGGGGGATGCTGAGTGGGGAGTTTGAAGGCTGTAATCCTGTGCAAACTTTCCTGGGAGCAAGCACAATGGAACTTACTTACATAAAGATCCTCCCCTTACTAGGGTGGATGGGATCATAAAGTGACATGAAGATCCTCCCCTTACTAGGGTGAACGGGATCATAAACTGATATGAAGATCCGCCCCTTACTAGGGTGAACGGGATCATAAACTGACATGAAGATCCCCCACTCCCTAGGGTGAATGTGAGCATAAACTGACATGAAGATCCCCCGCTCCCTAGGGTGAATGTGAGCATAAACTGACATGAAGATCCGCCCCTTACTAGGGTGAACAGGATCATAAACTGACATGAAGATCCGCCCCTTACTAGGGTGAACAGGATCATAAACTGACATGAAGATCCGCCCCTTACTAGGGTGAACGGGATCATAAACTGGCATGAAGATCCCCCGCTCCCTAGGGTGAATGTGAGCATAAACCGGCATGAAGATCCCCCCCTTAAGTCAAAACAAAACAAAACAAAAAAATTTGTCTTGTGAAGCACAGGTCATAAAAATTCATTGTGTGAGTTACCAAACTTTGCAAAACGCTTTCGTTCTGCGAGTTTTTCGCTGCACGGGGCATTCGTTATGCGAGGTACCACTGTAGCTGGTACACCAGCTTGAAGCTGGGCAAATGGTTGTATGGGAAGGTGTGAATGAGAGAGGGAGTGAAATGAAGCAAGGTGGTCATTTAAATGATCCCTATCCTTTTCCCTCCTCAGGTAACTCAGCATGGGGGCTGTCTGTTGACAAACAGACCTCCAGCTTGCAAGTACAGGTCCAACCTTGTTATACATGAATTTGACTCAGTACAAATGGCCACTACAAATGAGAAGGAATGTGCTGATCCCTGGAGAAGGGGAAAAATGCATCCCTTTAAAATCACAGTTTAAAAAACTGCTTTTCTTACTATTGTAGAGAGATAGTCATGCAAGGGATTACAGGTATAACCTAATTATCCATATATTCCACAGATTTTTTTTATCTCAAAGCCATGAGAAGGGCCCTTTAAAGGAAAACAGTCATTTAACAATAGTTAATGCAAGAGAGGGTAACCTACAATCCATCAGTCATTCTCTCTCCAGGCTTCACTCCAAGTCCAAGCTCCCTTCCCCCTGGAGAGAGACTGATTGATGGATTGTCTGCCTAATTGTATTGGCAACCTTCAGTCTCGAAAGACTATGGTAACGCGCTCTGAAAGGTGGTTCTGGCACAGCGTCTAGTGTGACTGAAAAGGCCAATCCGGGAGTGACAATCCCTAATGACTCTGTCTTAACATCACACAGGTCAGCAAAGCTGTTTTTAAATCGCAGAGCAAAGGGTCATTATTTTTTAAATTGATTTGCTTTAGTGCAATTTTTGCCATCTATGTGAGTTCTGGGAATGGAATCCTCCAGAATAAGAAGACTCAACCTGTACTGTGATTCTGGTGGCAGCTGAACCTGCCCCACACACCCAGCCAGGGCATGACTATGCGTGATTTTGTCATGATTTCATGATGGAGGCAGGCACCCAATTTCCCAAAGGAAAACATGGTTATTTTGGGCAGTAGTATCCTGGAGATTGTCACAACATGGGAGACAAACAGCATGGAGGACAACATGGAGGCTCATATGACTGACCCTCCAATAACTGCATAAAACCCTGCTTACATCTGACATGCTAGTTCTCTTAATAGCTATTTTTTCTCTCCTCCTTGAGTGCCTATGTAAGTGGAGGAAAGGTAGGATATAAACATATTAACAAATAATAACCCTTCAGCCTATTTGAAGGGTTTTTTTTTTAAATTTTGTTATTATTATTGTATGGAGAAGCATTCAGTCATGCAGAGCTCCCCACCTGCAGGCTGAAGTAGCATAACCCAGAGGCAGTTTTACCTCTTCCTCTGCTGTATATGTATATATATAACTAGGACTATGTCAACTGAATTACAGAAAGTTAAAGCTTGCCAGTAGGATTCAAATTACAAAAGTCCTTCCAGAGACAAAGCAGCAAATGAGAATTGTGTTCCCTTTGGGAATGTAACAACTAAGCATAAAAGTGCCTAACATTTTAAAGGCTAGATGGTCCAATAAAAGATATTGTCTTTCTTGTTCTACAAACTTGTCCTTCTGTAGGAGCAGCGTATCTGTTACACAGCATAAGCTGAAATTCTCTGTATTTTGACAAAGGTCCATGGTGACTCCTTGGCATTTAAATAGGTTCATACAAAATACTGGCAACAGTTGTGCATGATGAATAAATTCATCAGAGTTTCCCTTTTTCCCTCCCATTAATGAATACATCTTGAATGAGATGAAAATACTATTGGAGAGAGCCCATACATGAAGCACACTGTAAAAGTCTATCACTGTAGTTAAAATTCAGGGGTCCTGAGAGGTGTATGTCTGCATGGATTTGTTTATTTTTACTTCTTTATTCCTTCCACTATCACCTCTTTACGCATCATGGAGTGCTGCACTGGGGGGCTCCTCTAGTTTGCCTTTTGGAAAGGTAATGAAGATTGTCACAGATGAGAAAGGTGCAACCCTTTAGATTTTGGCCAAAATATGAGAGTGTGAACCCTCTATCATTGTCCATTATATTTTTCCTCAATCTATATTACTTCCTTGGCCACAAAAAGATCTGCAAATGATAAAAGATCTGGCTGGGGACAAAAGGTATAAAGGACTACGTATAATATGTTTAACATACAAACATGGAAAAAGATTTGTTGACCTTCATTGACTTTATTTTAAGGAGTCAGACTGGTCCTTGTATACCTCTACTTTCAGTTTATACAGTATCAGACTTGTGAAGTCTATTCTGTGACCTAGATCTATTTTTTTCCAAGTTGAGCTTGATTACACTGAAGTCTTGTATTTTGTTGCCTGATCACTATTTCTGTATCACTTTGTTTTTACTCCTTTTACATCTGCTCCAGATACAGCTGTATTTCTCTGATAAATGAAACAATGATTTAACTTTTTTCACCTGTAACAAATAATACTAATAACTTAGTGCTGCATTTCCCAAACTGTGGGTCGTGACGCAGTGTACTTCCTGCTGTGCCACAAAGC
Source organism: Tiliqua scincoides (assembly GCF_035046505.1). Taxonomy (NCBI): domain Eukaryota; kingdom Metazoa; phylum Chordata; class Lepidosauria; order Squamata; family Scincidae; genus Tiliqua; species Tiliqua scincoides. The sequence goes on from NC_089822.1 coordinate 16,307,116, forward strand.
CTTTCTGGGAGCTTCCGGAGGCTGCTTCCAGGTCATACCAGGCCTGTGACTCACTCCATTGGCCTCTGCAGGCCTCAGAAATATAATAACCTTTTATGTACTGTATAAGGAGGTGGTAAAAAAACTAAGAAAAAATAATCTGCTTCAAGGAAATTTATGTTACAGCCATTTTAAAAGTTATATAATTGTTTATATTTTGCCTTCAGATGTAGAGACTACTTCCAAGTTTACTTTTCAGAGACCAGAATTCACAAACAGGAAAGGCCAGTGGTTAACCCAGTATTTTGGGCTGGTTTATGCAAAACGCTGTAAATCTAATTGCCACCTCTTGAATATTTGGTGTCAGAAATAAAATCCAATTGCAGAAGTGCCTTGGATCTTGTAACTTGCTTTTCATTACAGTGCTTACAACTCTCAAACTGAATTCATTTGTCTTTTGGGTGCAGCTGAAATTTAAGTATCACCGTCCACATTTGCAACATTATTGCAAACACTTTAACTTTAAAGTATTTTTGTCTTCCTCGGAAAGCATTTTAAGATTAAATGGGGTCCAGATACAAGCACAGTTATGGCAGTTTTGAAGGCTTTAATAAATGGTGCTCTGTACAGCATGCTGATAAGCATCCAGCTCCATGTTTTTCATTTTGATTAGGTCTGGGAGCAAGTATTTGGTCTTGAACCTACATCTGGCAGCTATGTTTAATTAGGTGAAGGTTGCCTGCCTTAGGCAGAAGTAGAAAAGACTATAGATGCAATCCAGTCCCACCCAAATCAATACACGTCTTGCCTTTTGATTTCAACAGGATGTGCATGTATTCCTCTTATGATTCAGCTGTTGGTCATGTTTTACAATGCAAGGGATATTTCCTAGTATTTCCAGAAATTTAAGGTGTTGTTATCAGTGGTGTTCCTGCCCCAGAGCCATCCCTTTAACTGTTGCCCCCCTGACCTAGAAGTAATTGTGGTGATGTTGATATCACTATAGTTACTTCTAGGACACTCTGAGTGGTGTGCAACCACTCAGAGCAGCAGTCCACTTTTTCGCTTAGAAAGAAGTGGGTGGCTGCTACAAGCAATACATTAGTTTGATTTTTCTCTGTAAACTGCTTTGTGAACTTTTTTTGTTGAAAAGCGGTATATAAATATTGTTAATAATAATAATAGCTGCTCCAGGTCGCTGCAAGGGAGGGCAGTAGATGGTGCAAGCACCCCCTGTAGGCGTGTTACCCTGGGTCATTGGCCCCCACTGACCCCCCGGTACACTAGTGGTTATTATGTATCATTTTATCTCAAATGTGGATATTTTAAGTTAGTTGATCTGCACTTTCACTAGTTTAGGGCAAGACACAATAATCTTGGTATTGCTAGGTTTGTATATTTTTGATGCAGTCCAAAAATCTGCTATAGAGTCAGTCTCTGTTCTGTATATAATAGTTCCATTTGTAATAACCCCATCAGCCTGATGAAGCAAATACATGATAAATGGTATTTATTCCATTTTGAATAATTTTCCTTCTAGGCATGCATTACAAGTTTATGCAATATGGACTGAATGATGGCCAGTAGAGCTGTTGTTAAACCTGTTCTGAATAGAACTGCCTTCCCCCGCTCACAATCTCTGTGTGCATGCACACTTGATTCTATTCTGTCTGTGGAATATTAAGTGGCCTCTGTGGCACACAGCACCTTCTACCTACTGTTGCAAGGTCAAGGGGCGCAACTCAATAACACTCAGAACCAGAAGTGAAGTTTGCAGGCTTGTTTATTCAATTGCATGCAATGGGCACCCACGGGACACGTGTCTCAAAGCAAATGGGCGCCCTGAGCACTCTGGGCGTGCTCCTTTATACCTGAGGGGCATATTACTGTGAGCAATGTCCATTTGATTGGTTACAATTTGCCGCATAGGTGTGGTCTTGCCCTCAAGGCATGGAAAGTTACAAAGTTTCTGAATTCAGGTGGATTACACAACAAGTTGCCAATATAGAGCAGCATAACATAAGCCAAGGACGCACATTCCATACCATCTCAGTGCTCACCCAACTGGTGTAGCCTGGTGCCATTATGCCATGGCTCTCATGGCTCCCTTTTAGTCCATGACTCTTGTTTCTGTGGCTACTGTGACCTCGGCCCTGGTTGCCTTGCCTCACCTACTAAGGCTGATGTCTCAGGTATGGCCCCTTCGGAACAGAGAGAGCCTGAACATAGTTATCCATGCCTTGGCAATCTCCAGAATTGAGTACTGTAATGCATTATATGTGGCACTGCCTTTGAAGTCTTCTTGAAATCTTCAGTTACAGTAGTTCAGACCAGTTTTTAAACAACAACCTTTTTGTGATGGGCTGTTCTGTCAAATAGGAGTACACAGAGTGCCTTAAAGCAAGAGGAGAATCATAGAGTTGGAAGAAACCCCATGGATTGTCTGAAACAACCACCAGTTCTCAAAATGTGACCATGTAGTTATTACATTTCCAGCAGATTCCTGACTGGCTGCATAATTGTGAAGACATTAGAAGCCCTGTCACTTGGCATTTAAAAAAAATGTTTGCAAGGGAAGCGGAAGTTAGTCCACCTGCTCTTATGTTTAAAAACATCTTTTAGCTGACTGGTGTTACCTTGAAGCTTATTAAGAGATAACTATTTCCCTTTTTGTCCCATATGAAGTCTAAATTCCTTTATAACCAGGATCTCTGGTACATGCTAGGGAATAAGCTATATTTATGCTCAGATGAATCGGAATTGAATTCCTGATTCGGGAGATGTAGGATGGTTGACCAAATGTTCTAGAAATAGGTAACTTGATATCCCTGCAGGGTCCTTTTGGTCTACAAGTGGGATAACTTAAAAGTCTCCAAAGTCACATTAAATTTAATTTAGATTTGCATGTTAGAATGAAATTGTACTTTATATGCTCCCTTGTTAAAATATGTTCTGGAGCTTTTAAAAATATTTCTTCTTTGCCTTCTGGCACAGGTTCATAGTTAATGAGACAAGTTCCACTCCCCCTCCCCCCAAAAGCATACTGACTTGCTAGCACTGCCATAAGAGATTCCGAGCTGGTGTGGAGAGAAAATATTCCTTAGAGTGCCTTTTTTAAAATGTATCTTTATAATCAGCAATTGTGGTCGGAATGTCTTAGGATATAGAGTCTTCTGAATAGATATTGGATTCTGTTTAACTAATTGAGGGCACAATCCTAACCAGGTCTACTCAGAAGTAAGTCCTATTTTGTTCAGTGGGGCTTACGCTCAGGAAAGTGTGGTTAGGATTGCAGCCTGAGGAAGTCTGTGCAGTTGAAGAGGCAATTGTCGCATTGCTTTCCCATTGTGGAAATCTATAATTGAATTGTTTACTTAACAAATCAGTCAACATGCATTCATAATTGTGTACATCTTAAAACACAGGCCCAAGGCAGGTTACAAAATTAATAAAGCAATTCCAATAAAATATACTGTAATTAAAATTCTGGCATCTCAATGGTGAAGTCAGTTGTTATGCATCTGTTTAGCACCCTCTCTTCCTCTTTTCATGGCAATTTAAAATTGGCTTCTGATGAATGATGTTGCTCTCGTCTCCTCTCAGCTGATTTGTTTTGGTTTTTATTTTGTGTTATTGTATTGCATTTATTTGTATATTTATACAGTACTGTCTTTGTACATGATACTCTACAGAGAGTGGTGTCATGTCCATGTCCTGAAGGGCTTACAGTCTTAAGAAAGACACAAGGGGAAGATAACAAAGGAAAGACAATAAAATAGACTCAGAGAAAGACAAGGGAAGGACATTCAATTATTTAATATACTGTTATTTAGACTTTGTTGCAACTTAGCATTGGAAATTGTTATTTTGGTAAGCTTCCTTGAGGGTTTGTTATGGCAGAAAAGTGGGTATACATGTTTTAAGTAAATGCTATAAAATCTGTAGCGTGGACAAGAAACGAACCCATTCTCGTTTACTTTCAACAACATTTAGTTGTTTTTAGATCTAGAAAGTGCACTAAGAAACAAGGAAGATGTTGTCAGTCCTTTTAAGCTGATGGTTGCTGGCACCAGGTATGGACAGAGATCAATATCAAAGTCGTTCTTTACGAGTGCTTAAGAGGCAATGAATCTCATTTTTTTAAACAATTGCAGACTGATAATGTGGCCTGCATATACTATGTGTTTCCTAGAGAAAGTACAGGTGTACTCCATTATCCGTCGGAATTCATTTCATGGATCTCTGCAGATATGAAAACCGTGGATGTGAGAGATAACTGTATTTTATAGCTTGACAACATTGTTACCACATTTACGTGTTGTGATGTCCTCTGGCTGTACTGGGCCGTTAGTGAAAAGGAGTCTATCCAGTGTACGCATTATGGACTGTGGTTTGGGTAACAGGTGGTCTTCCATCCAACTACTGACAAGGCCCACATCTGCTGTAGCTTTAGAAAAGGCCTAAATAAGACTGCTTCAGGCTTGGTTGGTTTAATCTCTGTAGAGCTAGAACATTATCCCTAATTTCAAAATGAAACATTACTGACCCAAAGCTTATATTGATTTTTCAGAGTGTTGTCCGTTGCCTCTGGCATCCCAAGCTGAATCAAATCATGGTCGGTACTGGAAATGGATTAGCAAAAGTATACTATGATCCCAATAAGAGTCAAAGGTATTTGATCTATTGTGTCTAAATGTTTTTTAGCATGTCTTTAAATGTTGTCTGCTTTCAGAGCTTCATTTGAAAAAGAAGTGACAATTTGTGTTTTTCATATACTCTGTGTTTTTATTTTTGTACTGAAAATTGAACATCGTTGCAAGTATTCAGAGTTTGGGAATCTTATGTGTTGCTTGAATTAGGACTGAAATTCTATCAGTGTAATTACTGGAGGAGAAAAAAATCCAGCCATATCTGATGCGTTCCCTATACCAGGGTAGGCAAACCTATGGCATGTGTGCCCAAGGAGGCATACACACACAAAATTGGTTTGCACGCAGCATGTAGTGCAGCTCACTAAATTCAAGTGGGAATTAGATCACTCCCGTGCTCCATTCTCTCACATGGTTTACCGTTTAAAGGAAACATGTGCTTTTAAAGTTTAAGTGGCATATGAAGAAGGAGCATTTAACTATCCTTCACCTCACTCCATACTTGCACAGCATTTAAAATGTAAAAGGAAGCGTTGCCTTTAAAATTTAAATCCCAAATGAGGAAAGAACACAGTGAGGATGCAAGGAGATTTTGTTCCCCCTTTTCTTCTTCCAGTCCTGTAAGTAGGGGGGATGGGACACTGCGACACAAGACAATGTACACACAGTATCAAATTTATTATGATATAATTCACACATATGCTATATATGGTTTACACAGAAGCTGTTGCTTAACCTAGTTAATTAACTCTTACCCCTGCTAATTGGGTAAGAGGCACTTTTTCAAGTGGGTGCTCCTTTTTTTTTTTTTTTTTTTAAGCAGGGGGAGACTAACTGGCCCATCTCACCCCAGCAGTGTCTGTTCTAGTAGCTGTCTGCTGGTGTTTTGCATCTTTTAGATGGTGAGCCCTTTTGGGACAGGGAGCCATTTAGTTATTTGATTTTTCTCTGTAAACCACTTTGTGAACTTTAGTTGAAAAGTGGTATATAAATACTGTTAATAAAATAAATAAAATAAAATAATAAACTCAGGATACTCCTCGACAGGAGGGAGGTCGGGGGCTTCTTGTAGTGGGGGATTCGATTATTAGAAACATGGAGAGGGGGGTTTGCAACGGATGTGACGACTGCATGGCGACTTGCCTGCCTGGTGCGAAGGTTGCGGACATCACTTCTCGACTAGACAGGCTGGTAGATAGTGCTGGGGAGGAGGTAACGGTTGTGGTGCATGTTGGCACCAATGATGTGGGCAAGTGTAGCCGGGAGGTCCTGGAGGCCAAATTTAGGCTATTAGGTAGGAAACTGAAAACCAGGACCTCAAAGGTAGCGTTCTCTGAAGTGCTACCTGTTTCATGCGCAGGGCCAGCTAGGCAGGCGGAGATCAGGGGACTCAACGCGTGGATGAAACGGTGGCGTAGGGAGGAGGAGTTTAGATTCATTAGGCACTGGGGAACGTTTTGGGACAAGCGGGGCCTGTACAAGAGGGACGGGCTTCACTTGAACCAGACTGGAACCAGACTGCTGGAGCATAACATTAAAAAGGTGGCAGAGCAGCTTTTAAACTGATCCCTGGGGGAAAGCCGACAGGAGCTGAGGGGCATCCGGTTCGGAACTCCTCATCCCTATGGGACAAGGATGGGGAGGTTAGAGAACAACAAGACAAAGGCAGAGTAGGAGAAGAAATTGGGAATGGTAGTGTGATGGGATGCAATAGACGGTTTGGCACAATGAGAGGATTCGGGGATAAAGGAGCTAATAAGCAGCCCATACTGGGGCATTCCATGTACAAATGCTTTTATGTGAATGCCCAAAGTCTCTGAGCAAAGATGGGAGAACTAGAATGTGACAAGGGAAAACATTGACTTAGTGGGCATAACGGAAACCTGGTGGAATGCGGAGAATCAGTGGGATACAGCAATCCCGGGCTATAAACTCTACAGGAGGGACAGGGAGGGGCGTGTTGGAGGTGAGGTGGCCGTTTATGTTAAGGAAGGAATCCAGCAAAGTAGAGATTGAAGGTGGGTCCGACTCCATAGAATCTCTGTGGGTTAAATTGCCAGGCCTGAGGAGTGATGTAATACTGGGAGCATACTATCGTCCTCCAGACCAGAAACCGGAAGGGGACCTTGAAATGAGGAAACAGATCAGGGAGGTGACAAGGAGGGACAGGGTTGTAATCATGGGGGACTTCAATTATCCTCCTATAGACTGGGTCAATTTATGTTCTGGTCACGAAAAGGAGACCGAATTCGTTGACATGCTAAATGACTGTGCCTTAGAGCAGCTAGTCATGGAGCCCACCAGGGAACAGGTGACTCTGGATTTAATATTGTGCTGTACTCAGGACCTGGTTAGAGATGTCAGTGTTACTGAGCCGTTGGGGAACAGCGATCATGCTGCGATCCGTTTCGACATGCACGTCGGGGGAAGACTACCGGGCAAATCTCTTACAAAAACCCTTGACTTCCGAGCGGACTTCCCTCAGATGAGGAGGCTGGTTAGAAGGAGGTTGAAAGGGAAGGTAAAAAGAGCCCAATCTCTACAGAGAGCATGGATGTTGCTCAAATCAACAGTAATAGAGGCCCAGCGGAAGTGTATACTGCAAAGGTAGAAGGGCTCGACTAAGTCCAGGAGGGTGCCCGCATGGCTAACGAGCCAAGTTAGAGAGGCCGTAAAGGGCAAGGAAGCTTCCTTCCGTAAATGGAAGCCTTGCCCTAATGAGGAGAATAAAAAGGAACATAAACTGTGGCAAAAGAAATGTAAGAAAGTGATACGAGAGACCAAGAGAGACTATGAGAAACATAACCCGCAGCATTAAGGGGAATAATAAAAGCTTCTTCAAATACGTTAGAAGGAGGAAACCCACCAGAGAAGCGGTTGGCCCTCTGGATGGTAAGGGAGGGAAAGGAGAGATAAAAGGAGACTTAGATATAGCAGAGAAATTGAATTAGTTCTTTGCATCTGTCTTCACAGCAGAAGACCATGGGCAGATACTGATGCCCAAACGGCCCCTCCTGACCAAGGAATTAAGTCAGATAGAGGTTAAAAGAGAAGATGTTTCAGACCTCATTGATAAATTAAAGATCAATAAGTCACCGGGCCCTGACAGCATCCACCCTAGAGTTATTAAGGAATTGAAGAATGAAGTTGCAGATCTCTTGACTAAAATATGCAACTTGTCCCTCAAAACGGCCACAGTGCCAGAGGATTGGAGGATAGCAAATTTCACGTCGATCTTTATAATGGGAAAGAGGGGGGATCTGGGAAACTATAGGCCAGTCAGCCTAACATCTATACCCTCACCAAAGGCTACTGAAAAAACTCCACAGTCAGGGTCTTAGAGGGCAGGTCCTCTCCTGGATTGAGACCTGGTTGAAGACCAGGAAACAGAGAGAGGGTGTCAAAGGGCAATTTTCACAATGGAGAGAGGTGAAAAGCGGTATGCCCCAAGGATCTGTCCTGGGACCAGTGCTCTTCAACCTCTTCATAAATGACCTGGAGACAGGGTTGAGCAGTGAGGTGGCTAAGTTTGCAGACAACACCAAACTTTTCTGAGTGGTGAAGACCAGAAGTGATTGTGAGGAGCTCCAGAAGGATCTCTCCAAACTGGCAGAATGGGCAGCAAAATGGCAGATGCATTTCAATGTAAGTAAGTGTAAAGTCATGCACATTGGGGCGAAAAATCAAAACTTCGCATATAGGCTAATGGGTTCTGAGCTGTCTGTGACAGTTCAGGAGAGAGATCTTGGGGAGGTGGTGGACAAGTCGATTAAAGTGTCGACCCAATGTGCGGCCGCAGTGAAGAAGGCCAATTGAATGCTTGGGATCATTAGAAAAGGTATTGAGAACAAAACAGCTAATATTATAATGCCGTTGTACAAATCTATGATAAGGCCACACCTGGAGTATTGTGTCTAGTTCTGGTCGCCACATCTCAAAAAGGATATAGTGGAAATGGAAAAGATGCTAAAGAGGGCAACTAAGATGATTGCTAGGCTGGGGCACTTTCCTTATGAGGAAAGGCTACGGCGTTTGGGCCTCTTCAGCCTAGAAAAGAGACACTTGAGGGGGGACATGATTGAGACATACAGAATTATGCATGGGGAGGATAAAGTGGATAGAGAGATGCTCTTTACACTCTCACATAACACCAGAACCAGGGGACATCCACTAAAATTGAGTGTTGGGAGAGTTAGGACAGACAAAAGAAAATACATATTTCTTTACTCAGCATGTGGTTGGTCTGTGGAACTCCTTGCCACAGGACGTGGTGATGGCATCTGGCATGGACGCCTTTAAAAGGGGATTGGACATGTTTCTGGAGGAAAAATCCATTACGGGTTACAAGCCATGATGTGTATGCGCAACCTCCTGATTTTAGAAATGGTCTATGTCAGATGCAAGGGAGGTGTGTTCCTGCTGTGAGATACAGGAAGCTGGACTAGATGGGCCTATGGCCTGATCCAGTGGGGCTGTTCTTATGTTCTTAACTAATTAGTTAATGAGTTAGACCAAGTTAGACCAAGGCAAAGAGGCAAAAAAGGAAGGCCCATAGCCAGGGAGACAGACCAGGGACAGACTGCACTTGCTCCCGGTGTGGAAGGGATTGTCACTCCCGAATCGGCCTTTTCAGCCACACTAGACGCTGTTCCAGAACCACCATTCAGAGCGCGATACCATAGTCTTTCGAGACTGATGGTTGCCAACATAGACCAAGTGCTTGAATTGTTCCCCATTGGCATTTGTACATACTGACAGCGATAATGAAGGGATCTGCAGACATCCACCAATTTGTGTGCTGGGATATTTCCACACATCTCTTCAGTTGCTTCCCTTAGATGTTGGAGAGCTGCAAGTTTTCTGCAGTGCAGTATATATGAATTGAATAGAGCTCATTAAAATGTGTGTACATTTTTTGAGACACTCTGTATATTCCTGAGTTTTTAAAGCTACTTTTGAACTTTGTCAGGTATGCTTTTGTTGTTGTTTTAAACCAGGCACTTTTTTTTTCTTTTCACCATTCCTAGGGGAGCAAAATTATGTGTTGTGAAGACAAAAAGAAAAGAGAGACAAGCAGAGACTCTCACTCAGGATTATATCATAACTCGTAAGTTTATATAGAACTTTGCCTGCTTTATACATAAAATGTGATCCAACGAAGCATGTGCAGAGGCTGTTCTTTAAAAAAGACTCTGTGTGGGCAGCCTGGCTGCAAGCTCAGAGATGTATCAGTGGGTGTGTTTCAGTCCATTTAGGGTCGGAGTTAAAGGGAAGGGCCATACCTCAGTGCCAGAGCTTATGTTTTGCACTCAGAAAGTATCAGGTTCAATCCTCAGCCACCTAAAAAGGTTCTTGGTTAGCAGGGCTGGGAAGGTCTGCATCTCAGACCCTGGGGAGCCTCTAGTAGTCAGACCAATACTGGTTTAAATGAGCAGTGATCTGAGCTGATGAAGGCAACTTTGTATGTTCATGTGATTATGGCACAGAAATGTGCCCTTAGCTGGAGCATTCAGTGCTAGGTTTTAAAATATTTATATATTTTCTCTATGTATTGATTTTTTTTAAGAGTTTATGTGGAACATTTGAGAAACTTTATTTTCAACAGCCACTCTGAGAAGCATTAAGATGCTATGTGTTCAACAATCTTATTTGAAGTGGAACTCAAAATCAGCTCTTTGCCCATGGAGCAAAGTCAGCCATAAGTAGGACTTCAGCTGTGCCACCTCTGGCTGTGTTATGTTGCAATGTTGTAACTTGAGGAGTTTTGTGCTAGTTTCAAAATAAGGTTTACTCACTTTTCTCACAATCCCATATGAGAATGCTTTTAGTTACCACAGATGCTCTTTACAAAGCTGCATGCTATGTGCCAGCAAACATTGATTTCTCATGCTTCGTATAGCATACAGTTGTAAGAAATAATTGTTTGTTTATAGAGTTCTGAATGCTCCTAAACACACACACACAAACAGAGAGAGAGAGAGAAACTGGAGTAGGCCGTTTTCTACATCACTTCTGTTTCCAGGTGTAGCCATGTATCCATTTCATGCCCATAGATAACTATCATGAGTGTGAATAATCAAGTCAGAGGATTCACGTGGATTGGGACTGCACAGCTGCAGGAGTGGTGTTGACAGTGGGCCATCCCTCAGCATCCCAAGTCATGTTTAAAGCATGCAAAGCATTTTTAGCCATTCTTTCCACTTCCTGCTATATTGGAGTGGCAAGAAGTAAAATACAGCCCTGCAGATGTAAGTACAGGTTGAGTATCCCTATCCTAAATGCTTGGGACCAAAAGTGTTTTGGATTTTTTTTTCCAGATTTGGGGATATTTGCCTATACATAATAAGATATGGATGTGGGGATGGAACCCAAGTCTAAACACAAAATTCATTTTGTTCTATTTACACCTTATACTTATAGCCTGATGGTAATTTTGTACAATATTTTAAATAGAGAATAAGCAAGAAACACAGTGAGTAATGCATGTAGGTCTTGGGGAACCTGCCATTGGTGCGTCTGGCCTACATATGTGCCATTTTATTACCTTTTGTGGGCATGCTTGTGTGGGAGAATCTGGGCATGTGTGGAAAATGTATGTAGCAACTAAAGGGGGCTAGAAGGGATCTTCTTCCCCTTGGGGACACTGAATAAACTGTTATTCACCTGTATTTTGACTGCAACCTGTCCCATTGGGTCAGGTGTGGAATTTTCCACTTGTGGCATCATGTTGACACACTGAAGCATTTTGGGATTGGGGATCCTCAACCTCTGCTGAAATGATAACATCTATTTTAGCAGTAGTCCGTCCTTCTCTCTTTTGTGTTTGAATTTCCCTTGCTTCCCTTAACCATGGTTTGTCATTATGTCTGACCATGCTAACCATAGCTAAGTTGGTTTAAACCATTTTTCCTGAACCATAATTTAGAAGTATGCTGACAGCACAATCCTACACATATCTCCTAGAAGTAAGTCCTATTGTGTTCAGTGGAGCTTACTCCCAGGAAACTGTGTACTGAATTGCATCCTTAGTCATAGCTGACATGGTCAAACACAATGACAAACCATTGCAGAAAAGAGGATTAGAATGGGGGAATATATAATCTCACTGTACACTTTGGATCACTAAATCACAGTTAGCTTTTATGGAGTGTTACATCTGCACCATCTCGTTGTAACTTAGAAGATAATATTCATTCTTTTGAGTGGGTCTAGTGATGCCAAACATTCTTGGGAGTCACTGGGCTACTGAGATGCTCTGGCCTTGTGATAGTTGAATGTACCAGGATAGTGAATTTAAAAAATAGCTATATTCTGATTAATGGCAGAAACAAGCTAGGGCCTAATTCTTTTCCTTAAAAGGTAAGATTTGCTGCTTTTCACATCCCATTTGTGACACAGATTTGGGCATTATTCACTTCTGCTTTATGGGTGATGAATTTTACAACATACAACCTTAAAAAAACACCGTGGGGAATCTCTGTGATACAACATAATAATGTAAGTTTAACAGCTAATTTATGACTCTTTAAAACAAACAAAAAACCACCATATATTAATTTAGGGCATACATGTCAACCAGTAGAATTAATTTTACAGATCTTCCCATATGTGCATTTTTAAATCCACATTTAATGCTGCCAATAGAATGTGTTGGATCATGTGACCTGTAAACAGGCCTGAGGAGAGGGGGCGGTGGGGGGGGGACACAAAATCCCTGGGGCGGGGCCACGACAGAACAAACTATACAGTACAAAACAAGTTTATGACAAAATAAATATGGGTAACTCAGTTTCAGCCTATCCAGGGTTCCTTTTCCGCTACAGCTTTAATTCATTTTGAATTCTCTTTTATTACTCCAATGCATTTAGGAAGGGGGAGCAATTAGGCATCTTGCCCCAAGCCCAAAGCTAGCTCTCAGTGGCACTGCCTTTAAATTCTTTGTTCCTGAATAAAATGTGGTTTTGTTGTTTTTACATAACAATCTGTAGCTCACGCACTTCCAATGTTTCGTGAACCACGCCAGAGAAGTACAAGGAAGCAGCTGGAAAAGGATAGGCTGGATCCCATGAAATCTCACAAACCAGAACCTCCTGTAGCAGGACCAGGTAACCCAATTTTTGCTGAATTGTCTGTTGTAACCAAAGCATTGCTATTGTGTGTGTCTTTGTGTAAGATTGAAGCAGCACTTTTACAGTAAATGTACAGGGCTTAACTGTTAGAAACATAAAGGTGCTGCTGATATAATGGAACAATGGCCGTGTTCTCTATTGCGTGAATGTATTTTTAAGCTTTCTTCTTTACCCTTCTCTTTTCTGTTTAATTTTTTTTCCCCCTACACATCTGTTTTTTCTCTCCTTGTCTCCTATATCAGGTCGCGGTGGTCGGGTTGGAACTCATGGTGGTACTCTGTCTTCGTACATAGTCAAGAATATTGCCCTGGATAAGACTGATGATAGCAATCCCCGCGAGGCCATTTTACGACATGCAAAGGAAGCCGAGGAGAACCCATACTGGGTTGCTCCAGCATATTCCAAGTAAGAAAACTTTCTTAAGGAAAAAGAACCCACATGTGATATATCTTAAAGTTCCGGTGAACTTGAATATAAGCAGAAGACCTATTTAACAACTCTATCTTCTTCCTTTTTTGGACTGTTGCCACTAATGTGGAAAACTGATCAAATGTCAGCTATTCTAGGAAAACCAATTTCGCAACATAAATGCAGTGCATAAAAGAGAATTAGAACTTTAAAAGAAAGCTTCCTTTGGGAAAAAAATGTGATTAAAAATTAAGAATGATTGTAGTGTAAACTCTTTTAAGATTTTTATTTAATTTTTGCATAAACTTACCTTTAATTTTGTAGATGGAGAGGATGTTGCATATGAAAATATTAATGTTGTTCTAAAATATCTTTTCTTCAAATCAGGGCACAAACCACTAGATGACTTATGTAGGAGCATGAATGGACAGTTAAACAGATTTGCAATTTGCAAATAATTTCCTCTTTCTGTGACAAGGCTACTAATCCCTTTGTCAGCTACACTTCCAGCAAGAATTTGCTTTTCTTAATTTTGCACAATATTGGGTACCGAGTGTGAGAGCTCCTTTCCATGGGCTCATTCTACAGTGCTACTGTGACTTTTAAAGGCCAGTTACCAAAGCCTAAGCTAACTGCACAGGTCCTTATCATACAGTTATTGCCCAGTTGGGATTAGGGGCAGTACTGAGGAGATTATTACAAATGTCCACAACCCTTGAAGGCAGCACTTTAGATAGCTTTTACTCAAAAACTAACTGGCAGACAATTCAGTGAGTAAAAACACCGAAGGGCCCGTTTGATTGACCAGTAGTGGCTATGTGTCTGCTGTCCATATTTCTCAGATCCTTTTATTCTTTGAGGAATTGTTCTGAAAAACTAGCAGTGGTAATGAAATTGCTAGGCACAGCAGCCTTTCCTTAGGAGGTAACATTTATTGATGGCTTAATTTTCTTCTCATTAAGAATGCATTTTTTCCCCTCTTAAAAGGCAGCACTCTGTTTCATTCCATTACACAGATAGTGATCTCTGGTGTGTGCCTGGCCTGGTAGCTTCATTGACTGTGTATTAAATTACATCCCAACACCTACAGTGTAATGAGCATGAAAGTTTTAGGATGCAGTAGTAGTTCAGAAAGCTCACTGTGGCAAGCTCACATTACGGTTTTTTGTTAAGAACATAGAAGTGGATGAGAAGTTGGCAAGTTGAAAGTTCAGCATGCTCTTCATGTAATCAATAATATCATTCAGGAAAGAGAAACTGGGCTAGTAGCATGCATCACTTTGATGTGACTTAGGAACATGTTGATTCATGGCAAAGGAACTGTCATAATTGCTGTGAGAGCTTGTTTCAAGAGGATTCCACAATGTAATTTTTTTTCCAAATCAGAATACCACAGTCTAGGGCCATCACCTGGGGTCAGCATTGCCAAGCAGCTCCGTCGGACCCACAGTCCTGAGAAAGTCATGCTGCTGACCCATGAGACTACATCTGTGCTCCTAACCTATATGTGGTGGTGGCAAATCTGAGGGTCCATCCAGATAGGATTGGACTCATGGAGTTTGCTGTGAAAACCTGCTGAAACCTGGAGTCCTCTCTGTCCCAGTCTCAACTAAGATTACAGAAGTTATGTGCAAGAAAAGTATAAATGAACGGTTTTATAGCCTGACTTGCATGTTTACTGCTATTGATGATGTGTAACATGAATGAGCAGAGCTTGAAATGCACCAACTACCATTTTGGTTTAAAACCTGCTGGAAGGCAAAATCAGGAAGAAGGAGCTGCTATCAAGTTGCTCAGCCACTCCCTCTGGAATTGTGAATTTCCCCCACAAGTAAGGGTGACTGGGTTTCTCTCTTAACCAAGATTAGCATTGAAGCTGGTTCAAATCCTGTTTAAGAGGGAACCTTGTATAGTCTTAACCGTAGCTAGCGTTGGACAGTCAAAATTAAACAGGGAAGGGGTATAGAACGTTATTGACATTCATTGCTGGCCAAAATAAATTTGCAAGCTAAATAAGGCAATTCTTTGACATTCTTCCATTTTTTACTTACATCCACGTTCTGATCCCTTACCAGATGAAAGTGCGAGGTATTACTATACCAGTGTTCAAAGGGTTTTTATTAATAACTTTTAAAAAAATCATGGTTTCAACAAGGCACAACTGGGTCACCTAAGTTTTAACAAGGCACAGTTGTTTGAAATTGATCATGAATATTCTTTGTGAGTAAGATTGCAGTTTCCTTGATTCATAGTGCATAGTGCACTCGGTCAATAAGCTTATCATGTTATCAACCCATGACTAATAATTGACATGGCCCTTTGAGGCTCTGTTTTATAATGGACTGTGAGTCTACTGCCAAGTAAGTTGTGGTTTATATTTGCATATGTAGTCACAAATAGTACAAGTGATTGTCATCACAACATCAAACCCCTTGCCTAAGAGCAAGTTTTAATTCTTTGTGGACAAATCCCATCATGTGAGTAATAACTGACAAGAAGTTAACCTATGACTGAATTGCTATAAGTTTTTGCTGGTATGCAAAATACGACAGGTCTGATATCGCCTGGAGATGCACAGCCTCTCTGTCATGCCTATCCTGGCCACCAGTTCTTTTAGTGCAGAGGTGGGGGTTGAAGAGGAATTTGATTTATGTTGAATCAGTCTGTTGGCCCATTCACTTGGATTCAAAGCACTGCACCAACAGTTTGTTCAGGATTGCTTATTGACACGAGCCAGCAAGGATCACAGCCCTCTCTCCAGAGTGAAGAATGCATGAGATGTTTGCTTTGTTCAGGAGCCTTTTGTGTGCACACATTGCATGCTTCATGGTAATCCACACACAGAAGCTTGTTTCATTACATGAACTTCCCTTGCTGCAACTCAGCGAAGGTCATTTATAAATGGGGCTTAGGATGTCAACTTCTGCCTGTCCTTCCCTCTGTATAATCACACCACTTAGAGCTTTGGTTGTTTGAAAGCCAGAAGAGGCAAGTTCAGGATGTGGCCCTTATCAGATTCATTTAGCAAATAAGATGCTTAGCAACAGATAAAGGCAGAATTTTGTGGGGTTTTTTAGCATGGCAGGATCTGCCAAAAGTAACTATAATCCTGTTTAGTACTTTTTGTCCTTTTACTATTCCTAAACCAAAAAGTATTCTGCCTTGAGTATTATAAATTACATTCTGATGTTGCTCAGCAATGATGCAGTTTTAATAGTCTTGTTTCATGAGCACTTCCTGAAGTTTCTAGACCAATTTCCATAGCGTACTAATGTATAAATATTAACTAAGCACTAAAGTGGAAAATGACTGAAATTAAATGCTGAAATAGTTTTCTGGGTGTGTCATCTTAACAAAATGTTGTCCGTACAATGTGTAAACTTGATACTGTATTCAGGCAACACCTTGATCAGACTTGCAGTGGGTTAAGCTTGTGTGCTGATTTGTTTTTATTTCATTTCTTTCTAAGGGTAAACATGAACTTTGTTTACTGTTGCAGAGCTGCTGTTTAATCATGATGCTTTTTAAATACCTTTCAGGACTCAGCCAACAACAGTTTTTGCAGAAGTAGAATCGGATGAAGATGAAACAGATGACAAACCAGAGTGGAAAAAACGTAAAATTTGAAGAATTTAAGTTGGAGGAGTCTCTCAAGGGAACAGAGACAAAGCTGAGTTATTTTTCCATTTCTGCAAGCAAAATTGCTTTCATGCGTAGGGCTATTTTCACCAACTTGAAAGAATTTGACTTGCCATAGAGTGAAGTGGAATTGATTTGCATTAAATCTGTTTTGTACGGGAGCTAGGCTCAAAAATAAAAACTTATTTTTAAAGTCTGACTTCTTGAAAACCCTATTTCTTTTTATTTTTACTAGACTAGACTGTCTTTCATTTAAAGCAAGCTGATATCATCTATTTTTTCCTTATTCTTTTATATGGACATAAGTAAAGACTTGCAGGATCAAGCCAAAGACCTGTCTAGCCAATTCAGCCTGTTTCTCACAATGCCCCAACTCCTGCCTCTGGGAAACCCACAAGTAGGAGAGAGAGGCATACTTGGAGGTCATTCAAGGACTGTGTTACTGAGTTTGACGCAAAAGAGTGTATGTCAAGTATCTAATCATGACTCTCTTTCTGAGAACATTTACTCTTAATTCAATTACCATAATTAGTAGCTGATTAGTGTACTTTCACTTTGTATGTAGATTTGGGAGAGTGATCATTTCCCACAGACCATCTTCCCGTTGGATGAATCTTCTGATTTAAAAGACTGTTTTGCTTGAACCTAACTTCTTTGTTGGTCTTTATGAAGCAAGTTCTTTTCAGCCGCCCAAATCCCAAAGGTTCCTAGAGCTAAAAGGACCTGGAAAAGAGTCACCAAAAGTTCAAGTTTCCTTTTGACTTCTTGTTAACGTCAGCAAAGAATGCAAGGGAACAGGAAAGTCCCACTCCTTGATGTGTGGCTGCCACTTCTGGAATTCTGGGGAAAGAATTTGATCCTGTAAGAAAGACTCTGTCTGTAATGCCACATTTCCAGGAGCACACACTAGAGCCATCATTTATCTATAACTGAGAATAAACAATTTAGAAATATCAACAATTAATGGAATTTGCTTTATATATTCTTTTTATACCCCACTTTTCAGTCGAAATTGGCTCCCCAAACAACTTACAATTAAAATCCACAGTAAGGTACCATATAATTAGGGATATGTTGGTGTGCATATGGCAGCCTCCTGGTCTCTACCAGTTGGTAATATACAGTAGTCCATTTCCCAGAGAGGAGGCTGGCTGATAGTTGCAACACAAACTACAGAAGCAGCCCTTCCATTAATCTTCAGTCTTCTAATCCTCCATGGTTGATGACTGTCCAGGTTTGCCCGGTCTTGTGCCAGGCAGTGACATAGCTGGAGGGGGAGCGGGGTACAAGTCTGACGGGGGATAAGTCTGATGGGGGACAAGCCGCCCCTCCCTTCTGAGCCATTCCCGGCGGGGGGAGCAAAACGGAGCCTTATGGCTCCGTTTTGCTCCCCCTGCTGGGAATGGCTCAGAAGGGAAGGGCCGCTTCGCCCCCCCCCATCCAGCTACGTCACTGGTGCCAGGGCAAAGCAGTTTGACTGAGGTGAGTAGTGCCTTAGTGGTTAGCACTCGTGCATTGTTTCATGCTCCTTACTTTCCCTTGTAACTGGATCAGCAGGGGAAATCCAGAAGTTTCTATCTGCTGCCAACATTCCAGATTATAGAGACGAGGCAGAGGGGGACTAGCTGGAAAAGGTGTCCCTCCCAGGATAGCACTGAATCCCAGGGGTTCATATTAAAAATTAAAACCACAGTAGCATTTCAAAAAATCAGATGTGACTCAAAAGTACCCATTAATATGGAATAGGCAGGCAAAAGTCAACAGATAATTAGTTTATTAAAAATCCAGAAGAGAGGGAATTAAACCAGATTTTGTGTGTGTGTGTGGGGGGGAGATATAAGCATGTTTATGGAAAATGCCTGAACATGGCTGGAAAGAAAAGCCTGATCAAAATAGGTAAACCATAGCTAGTAATACTCAGCAGAGGAAGCCGGGAAGCTACTCAAGAGCAAAGCACACAAACCTTCAATGTCTCTCTAAACCAGGGAAGTTTGCAAGTTGCAACTTCAGCCTGCAAAGACTTTCAGAAAAAAGAAAACAAAATTAATTCCCTAAAATGGAACTAGCTAGAAATACAGTCCCTATTGCTACTTACTTAGGAATCCTGGTCCCTGCACTTACTGGTAAATGGCTATGCCAGTGGTTCCCAAACTTTTTCAACTGGCAGCTCCCTTGATCTATTGGGCCATTGGCTGCAGCTCCCCATTAGGGCTACAATCCTATACATTGTATAGGGTAGTGGATTTTTCATATGAATTCCATGGTACCCATGGCTGGTTGCTGTGGCTTCCTGGGGAGCTACGGTTCACTGTTTGGGAACCACTGGGCTTTGCCTTTTGTGACTCAACAGAAGTTTTCACAGCAGACCTGGCAGAAATACATTGAGCATCTCTGTGCTTGAACTTAAATAAACTAGGTTTGATGATGTCATTGAGTTACCTGACTGGAGGAGTGGAACCCATCTATCTCTCCAGCCCATCCCTTTATCTAGACCAGTGGTTCTCACACAATTAGCACCAGGACCCACTTTTTAGAATGATAATCTGTTAGAACCCACTGGAAGTGATCGTGACTGGAAGTGACATCATCAAGCAAGAAAATTTTTAACAATCCTAGGCTGCAATCCTACCCACACTTACCCAGAAGTAAGTCCCATTGACTACATTGTTAAAAGAATATACATAGTCGCCTATTCACAGGTCTGTAACATTTCCCCAAATGCAGTCACATACCATGGTAGCATCAAGTCTAATACTGGTCTAGCCTTGTTATACATGAATTGTTTATACATGAACTTGACACAACAAGAATGGTTCCTGCAAATGAGAAGGAATGTGCTGATCCCTGGAGAAGGGGAAAAATGCACCCCTTTAAAATCACAGTTTAAAAAACTGGTTTTTAATGTTGCAGAGAGACAGTCATACAAGTGATTACAGGTATAACCTAACTATCCACAGATTTTTCTATCTCAAAGCTGATGAGAAGGGCCCTTTAAATTAAAGGAAAACAGTTGTTGAATAATGCCAGAGAGGGCAGCCGGCTGACGATCCATCAATCATTCTCTTCAGGCTTCACTCCTCCCTTCCCCCTGAGCACGTGAAAGAAGGCTAAATGGCGGTGATTATCACCTTCTCCATTCTTTCCTCCTTGCTGGGGCTCTTGGTGAAGGGAGGGATTGCTGCCTCCTAGTGAAGCCTAAGCTCCTGGAGAGGTCAGCAAGGCTGTTTTAAATTCTTTTATAGCAAAGAAACTTTGTTTTTTAAATTGATTTGCTATAGTGCGTTTTTTGTCATCCACATGAGTTCTTGGAACGGAACCCTCACGAATAATGAGGCTCAACCTGTATATTAAAAATAAAATATTGAAATGAATGGGGACCCACATGAAATTGGCTCGTGACCCACAATTTGAGAAACACTGATCTAGACAAATAAATTTGGCTGCCCAATCAGTGAAGATTTAAATTCATAAAAGCATATGATTGGCTGGAATTGGCATTTTAAACAAGGACAAAAGCTGACTTAAGAGGATATCTCAGCAGCCATACTTGCATAGGAGCTTCTGGGGAGTTTTGAAGTGTCCAGAAATAAAAAGAGGAGAAAAATAGGTTGTTCGTCATGCAGAAAGAACCGTAAACTGGCTCATGTACTGAGAGCTAAGATGCCATAGAAGAAATGTGGACTTGCACCTTTAATAATTAAAATAATAATTTAATAATGAAGCAGGCCCCCTGTAGACCTGCAGTTTCCCCAAAAATGAATTTTGTGACACTTTTGAGAGAGTAAATGACATCTTAATTCCTACCCACTAGTACAATTTCAAGGCAACATTAAGTGTCTAGATAGAAGTACCAATGTCATTACAGGAGCTATTAACTCTCTTGAAGCGGTAAGTCTGGGTGAGTTTGCGATAGATGGAATACTAGATGGGTCATGAAATATGAAACTTCTTGACAGATGAGTAAGTGACTAGTAGTGAGATGCTACACAAAGCTTTGTCTGGTCTTGCGCTACATCATCATCATGCTCCCCCGCCCTTCCCAGCTCATTAAACTGCATAATAATGAAATTAGCAGATGAAAATTGAGTACTGTTTAAACCATTATGGTTAGGAACATACAGGAAATGAACAAAATGACTTTTCTGTTACAAATATTAGACCATCTATTTGAAGAGAAAAATAGTTCCATATACTCACACTTTTCCTTCCCAGAAATTTTTTTTTTCTGAAATCAGTGTTGTCAAATAAGACTCAATAATAACTAGCAATTTTTAAGGCTTCCAGGGGCGTTTTCCAAAATTAAACCATGCTCATCTAAGTTGTCCAGCTGAAATTTAACTTTTAACTTTGGTAAAGGAATTGGGGCTGTAGCTCACTAGTAAGGTACCTGCTTTTGAAACCCAGAAAGGCTGCTGATAATGGCAAAGATAATTCTGAGCTATAGAAGGCACCGGAAGGAAGGCCAGAGATGGATCCTATCCCCCTTTTCTGCAACCTTCCTGCCCCCTTTCTGTCCTCCAACTTGCGCTAGTGAAATCGCTAGCACAGGTCAAAAGAGACTCATTGCGGAGTGGGAGGCTTACACAATGGTAAGGGGATTTAAATCTTTCCCTGCAGAAGCCTCCCAATCCCCTCCCCACTGGATACAGTGTGCCTGTTTTTGGTACAGCTGCACCAGTAAGGGAAGGGAAAGGATAGGGTTGGGCTGTCAGTTTCCTAAGATGTCTTAAGTGTCTACAGCTGATATGTGTCTTATACAAGTCAGAAGTCCCCAGACAATTGATGCTTGGTTATAGAGGAGATGGCACCAGAATGCTCCTCTTTTATTTAGCAGGGGGAGAGTAACTGGCCCACCTCACCCCAGCAGAACCTTTTATAGTGGCTGTCTGCTGGTGTTGCATCTTTTTAGATTGTGAGCCCTTTTGGGACAGGGAGCCATTAGTTATTTGATTTTTTTTTCTGTAAACCACTTGTGAACTTTTTGTTGAAAAGCGGTATATAAATACTGTTAATAATAATAATAATAATAGTAATAATCTCGAGCTCAGAATACATTCCTGTTGTGGGATGGAAGCCAAATCCCTGTGGTTTGGAAAGACAAAACATATGGTGTGGATTAATTGCATGTCTCCTTACCATTGCTGGGTAGCTTTGGAAATGTACTTCAGAATAAATGAAATCTGAGAGGCAAAGCTCACAAGGCAGCTAGGTAGTCATGCCACCTCTCCTCCTTAAAAAGCAACTCTCTCTGACTCCACTGGAAGTAAGAGGGCTAAGTACAAGACACACCACGTAAGGAGTTCTGTGGGTTGTGCAGTAAGTGTTCATTCACCCATCATGCTCAGTTATCCTCAGGGCAAGTTGTTCATTAGCTTCATGATTTCAAGTTTACCTTTGCATCTGACCTTGTTTTCTCCCAATCATCAGGAAGATTAGTGCCTGCACTATGCTGTACAACACTTTCACACTTCAGATTTCTTGCTCTATACTGCACTTGTCAACTTCAGCACCACAAATTTGAAAAGACCCTCTTAAGCAGCAAGTAGAAAAATACCCACCACAATGGTGGGGTGCATGCAAAGGGGAAGCTTGGATGCTGTATTAGAACTGTGCATGTACCCTTGCAAGATTTCCATTAGTGATGGTTGGCCACCTGATGTCAGGGATGATGAGTAGGTTTTGCCCTTGCGGCTCCAGTGTCCCCAAGTGTAACGCACTATTTGTACCCACAGTTGAATGGTAACCTTACCTGGAAGTTCTGCGATGGGCCAGGATACAAAGTACCTCCTCTTAGCTGACAAGCAGCGTTCTTCCATCAATAAAGCTAACATCCAGGGAAGGCGTTCTCTCTGCTCCCAGGCAAGCCCTGCCTGGTTAGCAGTAAGTTGAGTTTTGGCATAGTTACCATCTGAACCACTGCAAAACTGTCTGAATTTGATTTCAACAAATTTCTATCCCTGTGTTAGTCAAGCTACTAGTGTAGTGTGTTGAACCCCATGCATGCGATGCCCTACCTGAATGTATATTTAGTGCTGCCAGGCTCTGTCAAAGATGATCCATTGCCCAAACCCATCCCAAATTCTGCTGCCTATCCTTGCCAGCATGTGCACGCTGTTGTATGTGCACACACACTCACCATGCACACCATCACACATGCAGCATCACCACCGTAGTAGACACCATCCTCCCCCAGTGTGAATGTTACCATCTTTTTTATCCTGCTCCTTCTCCATGGCTGCTTGCTACGAAGTGGCTCAGCCAGGAGAATCCTGTGCATGGAACCTCTCCTCTCCCAGGATCCTCTCTCTGGCCCCTTTACCAGAAGTAGCAGCAGAACTAGAGCTGGAAGAGGACAGCCCTCCCATCCCTACTCTCCAAGTGTGTGAAAAGAGAACAGGGCAGCCCGGTGGAGCAGGTGGGCAAGCGGTGGGCTGTGAGAGGTGGCATGGGGTTTGGGGGCGTCCCTTGCCAGCTCGCTGCTCCCTCCAGCCCACCGCCTTAGGTGAGGGATTCAAGAGCTGCATAGCTGAGCCCTGTGTGCCACATCTGTCCCAGTTTTCAAATCCCTCCTTGAAAAACTTCACCTCTCCTCCTTGGCCTTTGGCTTATCTCCTTCATTCAAATTATCTGGTAGAGGAAGGGAGCATTCCAAGACTCTCCAGGATTAGCACCTCCCTATACCAGGAAGCAGGGCCAATGAAATTGAACTCTTCTTCATTCACATTCCCAACTAAGGTTGGTTTTAAGCACATGTAACCACATTTGCTCCATTTCTTTTCTCCCCTCCATCACGGTCTTTTCCTGATCATGTTTTCCCCATTGTCTATCTTACAGCCCAATTCTATACATGTCCACTCAGTAGTAAGTCCCATTATAGTCATTATAGTCAATAGGGCTTACTCCTAAGTAAGTGTGGATAAGATTGCAGAAGGTACACTTCTGTAGAGCAAGGGCCTATATTTCTTTAATTCTATATGGTGCTGCATACACTGACAAGGTGGCATAAATGTGATAGCAAGGTAGGAACAAGCTTTTAAAGAATGATGGTACTGTAAATACTGCTAAAACACATGACTGTCTGTAGCTATAACACAAAAGGCAAAGGATATCCTTAAAAACAGGCCTGTCCCCAGCATATCTGCTGAACTGTGAACTCATTAATGTCCAGGCTGCACATGTTCTTTGACAGTCAAATTGTCTCTTATTTATTGAAGGTCACATGCACTTTATCTACTATGGTTCAGGGGTCCAAAGGAACACCACACTGCCTCATCAGTCTTGGCTACTATCCTCTGGGTCCGTCTTTTTCACTATGCCTTCCATACACATGTACATGTGTTCTTTATTGTAGCTCTTCCCATGAATGTTTTTGAAGTGATTTTTTTTTTCACAGTTGCAAATGCAACCTTTGAAGCATTTGCTGTGCAATATATAAACAATTTCATGGATGTTTCAAACAAAATAATATACAATCATTTTAAAAGGTAGGTCAGATACTTGACTTGCCAGCTGTGTTAAACTCTCCACACTTTCATGGGAAAATACATGTTTATCAAAACAATCCAGGGCTAGAAAAGTTGATTAGTTGTTAATGTGCTACAGAAGTAGATGCTATGTGCATTTTAAGAATGTTCATTGATTCATGGCAAAACATGAATGCAAGACAAATAGTTTGTTATGCTCAAAAGACAGTTCCATCTCATATCAATGAAACTGGTCATTATTTTTTAAGTTCTAAGCTACTGCTTTTTCTTCCTTTCAATATGCTAAACTCAAGACTATCTATATTGTTCTGCATGTGCTAGGTTAGTGGTTCTCAAACTTTTTGGCAAGAGGACCCACTTTTTAGAATGACAATCTGTTGGGACCCACCAGAAGTGATGCCATTAACCTGGACGTGATGTCATGGCCAGAAGTGACATCATCAATTTGGAGTTCACACCTAAGCTGCAATCAGCCAAAGGTCCCATTACACAATGCACTCATGCTGTTATTTTGCAAAGCTCAGAATTCAAACATTCCAGTTTGGAAGCCAAGCAGAATGTAGATTTGGATCCTTCTCCAACCACGCAGTCCTCCTCCCTTTCCAGCCTCCCATCTTCCCACCTATTCAGAGCCAAGCACCATGCCTCTCTCCCACTGGGAGCCCACTCTGCCCAGGAGTTCTGTACCCTGTCTTTTCAGCTCTCTGTTTTCAATGGCGGCTGTGTTAGGTGCCACACAACCTACCTGAAATTGGCTTGTGACCCACACAGTTTGAGAAATGCTATGCTAGGTAAATGGTCACATGCTAAACATTAATCAATGCACAGCACCTTCTGTATATTTTGTTTGAGAGGAATCGAAATCCAAGATTCTAAGCAGATACATCACATCTGACTACAGCTGATATTGCTACTGTGCAAATGAGGAGTAAATGTTCTGGTGTTATTCAGTTGTATCAGAGGATTCAACCACCTTTTTCACAGGTAGTGTTTCTGTTGTGGATACATTGCATTTTTTCTAGCACTTGGCACATTTCTGTGGCTACTCCACTTTAGATGTAGTGTTGTCTGAAATATGATTGTGGGTATGGGTATCACTTGGTGAATGACAAGGAATGAGCTGCCATGGGCGGGGGGGGGAC